>NC_137153.1:21052872-22252872 GCF_951394435.1 Stenella coeruleoalba
CCATCCGGAAACTGTTAGACCTGGAATAATGAAACCATTATTCTGGGCTTCAGTAAGAACTTCCTGTAACTGAACTAAAATTAACTTACAACCAGCTAATTATTTGTGCCTCAGTCATATTGAGTCTAATACTTGATATCCATGCCATTATGACCCTGGTTCTACCTAAAGGATTCATTCATTAAAAAAAAGAAAAAAAAAGGCAATAAGCATTTACCACGTGCTGGAAATAAAGTTCCTGCACATTCCAGAAGGAGAATGCAGCAATAAATAAGTAAACTTTTATATACATATATGTAAATATATTTAAATTATATAGTAAATATAAATATATCAATATCATATATATTACATACATTATATGTATATAATATTTATGTATACACACGCAGGATAATTTCAGATTATAAAAAGTGCAAGAAGGAAATAGGGCAATATGATAGGGTGTACCTAGGGGAAGGAGGCCACTTGAGATAGAACAGTCAGGAAAAACTGTTCTGTGCATTCCTTTTGATACACAAATATATACCATCACCCCCTATATACTATGAGACCACTTCTTTTTTATTTATAGGTGAAGAGTCATGATATATTTGTATAACCATACACTTCTAAAATGATAGGGAAAATTAGGTACAGCAATCCCAGGTACAGACACCTGGGTCATGTTATCGACTAGAATCAGGGCTGAAAATATCCAAGATACTCGTGAAGAACCAGTAAATGTGGAGTGAAGAGCCCTCAGCCTAAGTGGGGACAGTGAAGACATCAATGGGATTAGCAGATGTGGTAAGAGCCCTACAAGAAGTTCAAGGTTCTATGAGAACACAGAAGAAAGAGAGGAAGAACTCATTTATCTGCGATTGCAATAGGCTCTGCTAATACCATTGATCTGAAAAACACAGAACGCGCAAGCTGATGAAAATTCTGAAACCGCCTACATTTTATGCTTTTAGCATTTTCTGAATTGCCTCTTTCTCATCAGCCAGTCTTTAGAAAAACATAAATGAGACTTTTAAAAGCAAAGGTAAAACGACCCTGTGTTTGTTCATTCAATTCCATATAAAATGTTTCCAACTCATTGTCTTTCTAACTGAGAAATTAAGCCCATGAAACTTTAGGGATCTTTTTTTCTTCTTGCAATCTATTTTTCTACTCCTAGTTAGTTTTTTTTCAATGTTTTCTCATTTTAATTAAGATATGAGGTCTCATAATATGGTAAGGAAAGGGCTCTGAGACTCAGGGGATCCACTATGAGACAGCGCTTTGTTTGGGGCATATATTCACAAGTCCTTGGTCTCAGTTATATGACACACTATTCAAAGCAATTTAATTACTGCCTGTCTATATCAGCCTGCTTGGCCAAGAGTTCCCCCCCAAGAAGGATGAAGATGGTCATTCTTTTCTGGTTCACTTTGCCAAATTAATTGTGAGTAGACACGCTGGAACACACCAAAGGAAGCGACTTTTCCATTTACTTTAAGGAAACAGATTTTGTTGCCACATTCCTAAGATTGTTCTACGTGGATGTTCTATGCAGTAGCTGGCCCCTGACACTTTCTGGGTTCCTGGGGAAGCAAATGAGGACAGGTGAGGAGAAAATCAAGCTCTCCCCATCAACACCAGAAGCCAAGGACTCAGGTCTCCATCTTTCCTCCCTGTTACACCCAAGCCTGCCCATTACAGAGTGCCTTTTCTCCTGTCTCTAGCCTCCACTAATCTCAGTCTTTTTATACTAGCAGCCATTGTCACAGAATTCAGGAGGGCAAGGAATGTATTTAATAATTTCTTTGATCCTCTCCGCAGAATAAGCCTGGGACACAGGAGCGACCGAAAAACAAACTGTGACCGCTTGAACTTAAAATAACACTCTGGGGCTTCCCCGGTGGCACAGTGGTTGAGAGTCTGCCTGCCGATGCAGGGGACACGGGTTCGTGCCCCAGTCCAGGAAGATCCCACATGCCGTGGAGCGGCTGGGCCCGTGAGCTATGGCCGCTGAGCCTGCGCTCCGCAACAGGAGAGGCCACAACAGTGAGAGGCCCACGTACCGCAAAAAATAATAATAATAATAAAATAACACTCTGGTTTCGGTTTGAGGAATAGCTACACAAAATAGAGAAATCTAAATATTCTTCTAACTAGACAGTAAGGATACTCCTGTATTTGCTTAGAAGTTATCCCTCTTTTCTACCTGACGATCTTTGAGGTCTCACTTTTTACATTTCTATTCTGGGTGTCTTTTTTTTTTTTTTTTTTTAAGAATTTCTAAAGAGAAGAAAAAAGGGACAAGAAGAAAAGAAACAGCTTTATCTTCAATAGCGGTAGAAATACTGAAGCCATCCTTTGAGTCATTTAGAAATTCTGAGGGCCACTGAGACAATTGGTACCACCCCACTGGGTGTCAGAAAACCTGGGTTCTATTCTTCACTTTCTTTCCCAAAGAATGCGGACCAGAGTCAAAAGCCTCTTTCTCTGGGCCTCCACCCCACCTCTCCCTCTGAAAAAGAATCAGTATTTCCTCTGTCCACCAACCTCTCCTCTTCCACTGTAAACCTTCTTTGCTGAAAGTACAGGGGACTTGGTCTCTATCTCTAATTCCATCACTAACTTGGCTAAGTGACTTTGAGCAAATTATTCCCTCTGGGATATGCCCATCTGTAAAATCGGGGGACCAGCAATGAGATCCATTCCCAAGGATAAGCGTCTTCAAGTCTATGGCTGAGACATTAAATTCAATTACTCCTCCAAGCAACTTCCTGATTAAATATATCTGACTCGGACCGTCTCGGTCCTGATGTACTCACACAGTGTGGTGGCTCTATATCAAATTTCCCCCGTATATAGCTCTTCGAAATGAATCTCATGTCTTTTCTGAGTATCTGGACCTTCCGGGAACCGGGATGGTTGGTGTCTTGGTCTTTCTGTGTCCTGTGCTGCGCTGACCCTTAGCTCTGGGAGGACATGAATCCGCAGGGGCCCAGCCTCTCTTCCCATCCATCCATCTTAGTGCTTTTTCTGTCAGCTAAAGGCTTGGCCTGACTAGCAAACGCTCGATTTTTAAAGAAAAGATTCTGGTAAAAGACAGTTTTCGCCTCTGGAAGTAGTGCAGGAAATCCTGGAAGCCCGGCACCAAAGTCAGAGGAAAGCAAAACTGGAAAAACACCCAAAGCGCCACCTCTGCCCTGTTCTGGCCATCGCCCCATCTCCTCCTGCCTCTCCTGAGAGCCATGCATCAAAGCAGGGCTTGCAACTCACAGCTGAAATGCCCTGACACCAGGACGAAGCTTTCTATGGGAATTTTCTGTCCTTAGTAATAAGCGATCAGACGCCCGGCTTCAACCTTGAGATCAGCTTAATTACACTTCAGAGCATATCCTCCAGCAGCCAGTAATAACCACCAGTTCAAAAAGATTAGACCTGAGTAGCTTTAATCTGCCTGGATATGCAAAGATGGGATGAAAGGGCAATTCATGGTGTGTCCGGCAAGTCTCCCCACCCCCGCCTTGGTGACAGGCACTTTCTCTGCTCTAGATTTTTACAGGACTGCAGGCCAGCCCTAGGTTCTATTTTGCTGGTAAATTTTCAATGAGAGGAGATCAATCCTTTCAACGAACTGCATTTTAGCAATTAAGTTCACTTGATTCAACAAGATGTATTAACCACCTTCCACCACCAGGCTCTTCTGCAATCTCTTTTCCATAAGAAAATCGGATCAGGTTCATTCTGCCGAACTTGTATGAACAAAACAGCCTGGCTGACCAAACCTCGCCAAACCATTTCGCCCACTGGAAGGTGGGAAACAGCACTGCACTTAATCTCAGGGTGAGGCATTAGAGAGTATGTTTATGATGACCAAACACCTCAGAATTCCTGGGACAGCTCCTCTTCCAAAAAGTCTTGTCCCGACGTCCCCACAAATATACTCCAACTTGTCAGTTTTCAAGACCTGAGTTTTAGTTGAGAAAATAGGATAAGTATGATGTGGGGTGCAGATCTGTGCATATTCAAAAAGTATAACTGGGTTGTCACTGGAAAGGTAAACTTAGATATGACATCCAACCATCGTGTAGAAATCAATGCATAGGGGTCCCCCCTTCTAGCTGAGGCAACTCACATGGCAGGGAAGAAGGAAAAGAAGCCAAGTTCAGCTCACTGGATCTACTTTTCACGGCTGGGGAAACCCGCAAGGTCCTGAGAGGCAGCAGGAAAGAATGAATGGAATACTTTAAAACTAGCCACCTAGCGTAGCTCAGTGACTCTAGGGCTGGAAGGGAGCCCACCGGGTAGGTAGCAGGCACACCCTTAAACGAGCTCAGGGCAAAATTCCATGTGGATCTAGTTCTCCTAACACTTTTCAACATGAATCAGCTCTTTCCTGAAGCAATGTAGCAAGGGGAGAGTCAGGGGCTGTCACATTTTGACGATGTGCAGGCACTGTCCCAGGAATGTGACACAGATTATCTTATTGAATTCTACAGCAAATCTGCAAGGCATGTGTAATATATAATTACCACTGAAGCCCAGGAAAGGAAAACTCAGGAGGTCAAAGGACTTGTGTGGGCTGTAAAATCCTCTAGTGGCACATCCTGAACCAAAATCCCTGCCTGCAGAATCTGTGTTCTTCCTGCCTGGGTTTGTTTGCACTAACTATGACTGGGTTTGTTATTTTTTTCTGAATATAAAAGCGCATACCAAGTAAAGGAGCAAGTGAGAATTTTTTTTTTTTTTTTGGCCACACGGCGCAGCCTATGGGATCTTAGTTCCCCGACCAGGGATTGAACCCGGGCCCTCAGCAGTAAAAGCGTGGAGTCCTAATCTCTGGACTGCCAGGGAATTCCCAGCAAGTCAGAATTTAAGAACCAGCCGCCTGTCTGACCCCAATGCCCCCGGTTTTGCCATTTCACCAGGCAACCACGTCCTCCTTCACAGCGTTCCCTCCTTTCCTGATCAAGCACTGAAAACGCCCGGTAAATAGGTTCCAATGCAGGATCAGCAGTGCAGGCAAAGTTCGTCAGAAACTGCGGTGCATTTGCAGGCAGCATCTGCGTGCTTCCCTTTTCCTTTCTGGAATGATCCCTGTCTCTTGGACTGGAACCTAAGCTAAGGATGCTCACTATCTACGGGGAGAAACACATAGACTAGCTACTGAGTGCTCAAGGCCTCTCCGCCTAAGACCACACACAAGACAAAGGAAGTGACCTTGGATAAGGGGGAACAGGGAAGGGAGCTTCAGAGTCTCCCAGTCTGGCCAGAGCTACGGCGAGCCAGGCTGCCCCGAGGGAGGACGGACATCCAGGGTGGCGACTGTTTCCAGCTAAGACATCAAGACTCTCATGCTCACGTTTGCAGAGTCCTTGAGGGTCTGCCTGCGCAATGATTTCTATTTTTTTTTTTTTCACACTACGATAGTTAATTTTATTTGTTCAAGGACTCATCTTGCAAGCATTAAACCAAGCTTGGGCTTTGATTCTGGGAGCCCAGATTCACATACTTAGGAAGATAAGAGCAGACTGTGCTCCATGTATAGGGATGAAAACTAAAGGCTCGTGGTTAATCACACTGCAGTTTTAAGTTTCTACAGCCTAGCGGCCAGATGTCACAGGTCCTTTAGGTCCTTCTGGATGTCCCAGATGATTTCTTTTTATACACTCACAACGCTATGGAGTAAACAAGGCAGATTTTGCATCATTTTAACAGATGGGTACAATCCAGCAGACACTTGGAGACTTCAAGCACTTCGTCCAAAACCAGAGTCAGTTAGGGCAGGGCCTGGATGAGAAACCATGCTTCCTAATTTCTAGTCCCCTGTCTGTCCCCTACAGCTTGCTTCTTCTCCAAAGCATACAGGAAAGATAATAAATTCATAAATAATACTAATATAACAAAGAGAAAAAAGGAACGTGCGGGAATTACCATTTCTTCTTTCTACTCTGGATGGGTGGGTTCCTCTCTCCTTGGCATGGCCGCCACATCCCCGCTTTAAAACATATTTATGGTAATTTCACAAGGTTATGGTATGACTGCTAAAAAGAAATCACAGCTATACAAATATCTTTCCCTTCTAGAATAATTACCTGTGTCTACATGGCTGGGTTTAACCTGGTTAGTGGATTGTATTTTCTTCTCACTTAGGACTCTGTACCTACCTCCTAAATTTCTCATGAACTGAGACTGATAAGAAGAGAACTAAGAAATGTGTTGTAGAGAAAGGCGGAGGCTCTAAGATGTCTTTAAAGACACCAAACACAATACCTGGTTTCATAATCTGTGGGAGAAAATGCGTGAGAGATAAAAGTACTGATGTAGATTAGGAAAACCTGTATTCATCTTTACACAGACTGAAGGAACTTACACAGAGTCAGAAAGCAAACACCAATAAAAATGCTTGTGTGGGGCCTCCCTGGTGGCGCAGTGGTTAACAATCTGCCTGCCAATGCAGGGGACACGGGTATGAGCCCTGGTCCGGGAAGATCTCACATGCCGCTTGCAGAGCAACTCAGCCCATGCGCCACAACTACTGAGCCTGCGCTCTAGAGCCCGTGAGCCACAGCTACTGAGTCCGCTCACCACAACTACTGAGCCCATGCGCCACAACTACCGAAGCCCGTGTGCCTAGAACCCATGCTCCGCAGCAAGAGAAGCCACCGCAATGAGAAGCCCGCTCACCACAAGGAAGAACAGCCCCCTCTCGCCGCAACTAGAGAAAGCTCGCGCGCAGCAACAAAGACCCAGTGCAGTCAAAAATAAATAAATTAAATAAATTTATTTTTTTTAAAAATGTGTGCGTGTACACACGCATGTCTCGGGGCGGGGGGGCGGTGATTGAAACCTACAGATCTGGGTTCCCTTAACTTTTTTCCCAGTGAATCATAATATTTAAGGCTTGTTACTTTTTTTAATATAATATTTATTTATTTATCTAGGCTGCGCCGGGTCTTAGTTGCAGCATGCAGGATCTTCATTGCAGCATGTTTATTTGCAGCACGTAGGCTCTTAGTTGCGGCACGCGGGATCTAGTTCCCTGACCAAGGGTCAAACCTGGGTCCCCTGGATTGGGAGCATGGAGTCTTACCCGCTGGACCACCAGGGAAGCCCCAAGACTGGCTACTTTGCCATACAGATTTTTGAGAAAGCCATTTCAGAAATTCTGCCTGAAGTGAACTGTCAATGCTTTAGGAAGGGACAGAAAAAAGAAAGCCAAGATTTCCATTTGAAATGGATCATTTCTGAATGGGTGAGCATGCTATCAAAAGAAGGAGCAGATTCTCAGCCCTATCAACTGATTAACATCCCCACAATGAATACCTTCTAGTCAACCAATAGCAGCTATAAGACATCTAAAAAATAACTCACAACAACAAAATAATTATTTTATGAGATGTCAAGATTAAGATGGGAAATGTGCTGCCCCCCCCCCCCCCGAGAGGAGGGTGGAATTTTCTTTTTTTTTTTTTTAACTTAGAACTCAATTCTGCTATTAAATAGTGGAACTTCCACATAGGAAATCCTCAACCAGAGCTTAAAAGATTTTGGAAACACAAATACAGGAATCATATTTCTTCCTCCCTGGCTCACTTATTTCTCATTCCTAGTCAATAGCAGACTTGGCACAATTATCTGTGGACACGTACTAGACACAGATCATGAACTAAGCCCAAGAGTTGTGTTTTAGCAAGAAGAAAACTCTAGCTCATTCCTGCTCTCCACTCTTGTAGATTACAGCTGTAAAAATCTCATTTCCCAGTACTTATTAGCTAATACGTTTTTCACCACTCGTCAATTTCCAGAAAGACTATGTTGAGGAACTCACCCATCCATCAACCTTGTTACATCCACCACTAACCAATCGATTAACCGGAACCAGAGAGTGCTTTCAATAGAAGGAGATCGATGTAGGCAAAGGGCTTAAAACAGCATCTCTCCCCAGCTTGTGAGTTAAGAATTTACAGGTTAGCTCTCTCCTCGATGAAACATAAAGAGATCAAAAGATCACTTGCATTACAAGGCACTGTGCCCCAGGGGCCAGATGATTGGTTCAGGAGGAAGTGCTCCCATAGTCCAGAAGGAAACATTATGGATTGGTGTGTTCGGAGACACATTATGAAGAAAAAAGGACTTCAGCGGGGGCCTTGAAGGATGGGCAGGCGGAGAAAAATCACGTGCTTTTCCACAGAAGGGGTTGGTGATTTCTATTGCTGTGCTCCACCCTGGGAAACCAAAGCCCTGGGAAATGATCTTATACTAACTGCTAGAAGTTATGGTAGAATGAGTTTCGATTCCTGTTTTTAGTACAAGGGTCTAGAGTGACGTGCTCCCAGTTACTTAGTAAGATCGGCTTTTGAGAGTTAAAATGTAGAATCAATATATGACTGAAAAAAACTTGGACGAACTAAGCCACATAAGGAAAGAGACCGGCTCCCAGGCATTGAGTCGAGTCCTGACTGATCTCATTCACACATTGGGCCGGGGAATATATCAGTACATTCCTAGGAATTCTTAGTCAGCCATGGAAGCCTGGAAGATGCCTACAGAAGGCAAGACCTCATGATGCCTACCCACAAGGTCTCCAGGAAAGAGGAAACTTTAGAAAACAGTGTCTATGCATTCACAGTGCCTGAGAAAGGAGCTTCCTAAAGTGGACATGGGTGCAGGCTTGCTGCCGTCAGACTCAAGGTTCTTGGCCTCCTGCAAGATGGCTGCCCCAGGTGTTCTCAGACTGATAATATTGTTAAGTGCTAGATTTACCTTGCCTTGACTGTAAACCCACACACAAAACTTGTGATTATGGTTTATCAGGGAGAGCATGTGCTGGTTCCTGGGTCATTTCCCACTGACCTGGCATATCTTATTAGCATCCTAAGGTCAAACCATTGCTGCGAGAAACAGTACTATGAGTTGGCCTCAAAAAGAAGACTCTTCAGAGCATGGTTTAATATGATTCATGTTCCAGCATCGGTAAGGTACACAGAAGGTAGAGAGTGCACCCTCATAGGAGCCCTCATGGGGCTGAGCACTGAAACAGTGACAAATGTCTATTCACTGGGATACACACAGAGGCTAAGAGCAGGTCCCTCAATTTCCCCATTGATAAACTGGTAATAATTACAGCTACTTTATAGGAGTGTTATGAGCATTAATAGTTCCTGGCACTTAGTAGGGACGATGTGTTTGCAGCTCCTACTATCCTTATAACTTTACAATCAGCATGCGAGTTGGGAAAATACTGACCTAATGATTATGCCCACCTCCTCCACCACCCACATCATCAACCGCTCTACATGGCGAAAGTGGGAATCTGCTGGTTATCAGCCATTGCGCTGTCCGGGTAAGATACACCCACTCCATACAGAGAGCTAATGAGTGGCCGATCCCTTGCAGCAGAACAGATGGGCTGAGGGCCCAGGAATAATGCCACAGGCTCCAAGCACCAGGGGCAAACTCACCACGTAGAGCTTGCGCCAGATGACGGCCCATTCCCGCAGTGTCGAGGTGAGCTCCTGTACCAGTGGGAGCTCCCCGGGAATCACAGTCTCGTGCTGCCTAAAGAGAACAGAAAGATGCTCCCTTCACTCGGGGTGGATCACCGTGGCTTTTCTGGATGGAGGTCATGATCCCCACAACTCAAAGATGGGAATGGGCTGGCTGGGCTTCAACCAAAAAAAAACCTTGTCCATTTAGGGAAGGTTTGGGTAGAGAATTTTTACCACATCAAGCAGCTGAGAAAAGAGAAAGAGCTTAACACACCCCGATTTCTCGAAATGAATGGGTATAGAGCCCAGCCTCTATCTCCCCATTCTGGATCTTTACAGGAGCTTCAAATACCAACCAGGCTGGCTACAGCAATTGCCAGGGATGGAAGCCCAAATCCAGTACTTTCGCTTGTTCTGCCAAGCAGCCATTTCACTAGGGAGGGTGGGTGGGTGGAGAAGTGTTCATGGCACAAGGGTCCTGGGGCTTGGAGCCTCACACAGGACCTGCTGTGGGACTGAGGTGGGACCCTCTTCTGCAGTGGTACTAGGTTTGTTTCTCATCTGCTGTCTCACTGCACAGAAAACGTACATATGCCCAAATCCTCACTTAAAGCAGACTTTTAACAAGGCAAACCTGACACTCATGCACATAAATCCCGTCTGGTATTTTTATGATTAGCAAAAGGAGACAAGGAGAGAGCAAAAGCAGGCAAACAAATGGGGATTAGTGGTGGGACTGCCAGGCGTAAATAAGAATACAAGACACCCCGTTAGGTTTGGATTTCAGATAGATTAAAATAATTTTTAAGCGTAAGTATGTCTCGGGAAATATCTGAGACGTGCATGCAAAAAATTACTTGTTATCTGAATTTCAAATTTAACTGGGCATCCTGCATTTTACCTGGCAACATTAGTTGGTTGGGAATATGCCCCCAACCCTGCCCTTCCACCAACGTGGCTGTAAGTGACCCTGGAGGCTGCCTAGGAATCAGAAAGAAGATTCTCCAGGAGGGCAAGACAACTGTTTTTCAGCCCTGATTATGTGTGAATTTGGGCACGTCTCCATCTCTCGTCTATAAAACGAGGGTGCAGGACTTATGGCTGAGAATGTTCTCTGCCGCTGTTAGCCACAGAGCCTGTGTGACCCACTCCACACTCTCTAACGGCCCTGGGATTCCTGCTCCAGGCTCTCTTTATTCCCTCCTTAACTCTCCTGCCCGCTGGCTCACCAGCTCAGTGGATTTTCTCTGCAGAGCGCATTCGCACACATTAGTTAGTTCATAATTTCATATCAAGTTCATGACCTACGTGGGGACGGGTTTGTTTTCTCTGATTTGCAGGGGGAAAGCCCCAGGTGCACTGACTCGTCCAAGGTTCAGAGCTGAATAGTGCAGGGTGTTGTATGCTCACCTATCACCCCCCAAGGTTCCCAAACAGGCGACTCTCAGGTCTCAAGGGCCAAAGAGCACCAAATATTCGTGTACGTGCACACTCACGCGCGCACGCACACACACACGTGCACGCGATCAGTGAGCAGCCAGTGCAAGAGGAAAGTAAAGGCCCTCTCCATTCATTATCTGTCTTTACTGTTCTGTGGAAGGAATAAGTATCGAAACAGAAGACAGAAGAAGGAAAGATGTCAGGAAACAGTTTTTATTCATTTCCCTTTCATCCGAGAAGTGGAATTGATGAGCTGAGACAATAATGCACAAAATGGTATTTTCTGACTTCATAAAATCTATAAGGATACTTTACATCTTCCTCACCTGGTAGGCGTCTTCCTACATTAGAACTTACCCACGGTCTTCTACAGTGGCCTCTTTCAAATGGATATATGTTTCAGGAAAAATACCCTACGGAGAGAAGAACTTGGGTTACGTGGCCGTAAAAATCTCAGCCCAAAGTAAGGAGCACAGACAGCAGCAAGGATGAGTGGGGGAGGGGAAAGGACGCCTGGATAACAGCTACAGTTTGCAGTCAAGGTTGCGGGACATCAATTACATCCCCTGCCTACCTAAATGAAAGCAAGCCTGAAACACTGAAAAGGTATAAATTAATCCTCGGGTTCAGAGAGCATAAAATAAATGCTCTGTAAATGACCAGGCATACATGCCCGGGTCAGCTCAGAGCTGCCATAATGGTAAAGTGTTTAATAGTGAGATCTTAAAACCCCTCCAGGTCCTACATGCCATGATATGCTTCCCTTAAAGGGTTTCATATAATTAGTGAGATGGAGGGCTATGTACTTACTGGCCCATAAAATTATAGTGATTTTCTAGAGTCATTCCCCTCAGCACTTTCACTTAAACAAAATGCATGGAATCAATTAGGACTTGTTATCTGGTTATTTTTAGCACTTTCCAGTCTCAAATTGCTCTCCATTCTATGTCCCTAAGAGGCAATTCGTCGATGGTATTGTGACATTGCCCCTGGGGAAACTAAGCCCAGAAAGACCTAAGAGAAACACTGTAAAGTGGTGGGTAAAAACTGCAGAACTGAAGATTGCATCTAACCAACAGGAAGCAAGCCATGGATGTGAGTTTTCTTAAAAGCCGAAAGCTTCTGTTATTCAACCGCATGATATGCTCATCAATAAACAGAGACACTGCCATCTAGAAAAGCACTGCTGGTCCCTGTTTTATGGTACTTCTCAGGCCAGACCGGGAGAAGCAGAAGAAGCTGTTCAACAGGCCCCATTGGCTCAACTGCTCATAGCCCTGAGCCTGTAGATGTGCGACCACGTGGACACCCAACGTCAGGGGAGACTGACCACAGGATGGGAGAGGGATGGCTCACTCCCTGGGAGGCTGGGTCAGGGATGCGTGCGTACCCAGTGATCCTTAATCCATTCAGAGCCAGAAAACTAGTGCATTTCAACCCCGGTTGGTCTTGCGTCTAGTTTTATGTGCTATGTTTATCTGAGCAATTCTCTCCTTTCTCTCTTTTAATCCTTTGCCAGTAAAACAGGAAACAGCAAGAAAATTGGAGACTATGCTGCTCCCAGCATTGGTGATGACAAGGTAGATCCTGCCACTGCTCGAGTCAGAAGCAAAATGGCCATCCTTTCCCACCAGGCAGGAAGAACCAAAAAAAAAAGCACAGGCATACCCGCCCTTCCTCACGTTCAGAAACGGGCAGGTGTGGGGCATGTGAGTGAGAAAGCATTATCCCAATCTTGTGACTCATGAAGACCCAGAACACACGTAGAGACAAGGTAACACCGACCTCTTTCATTATAGGGACAGGATTCAGAGTGATTTTGGAAAACCAATCAAAGAGTTAAATACAAACAAAAATTCAATGTGTGTGTAATTCCTTCTGGGCCAGATTAACGGGGTTCCAAAGCTCCAGATCTGTCCTAAGGATGCCTAAGAAACCTTGGGTGTTTCTTCTATCCGCTAGGTTGAGGTAAATGTTTTGTTGACGACGATCTTACGACGATCTTTGTGGAGAACCAGGCTTGGATGCCCATCGCTCACCTTGATGACAGGATGCTGAGTGAAATGAGCCAGACACGAGAGGACAATTACTGTCTGATCTCACTTGTATGAAGGACCTAGAGGAGTCAAATTCATAGGGACAGAAGTAGAACGGGGGTTAACAGGGGCTGGAGGAGGGAGGAAGGGGAAGTTTGCATTTAGTGGGTACAGAGTTTCAGTTTGGGATCATGAAAAAGTTCTAGAGTTGGATCTGGTATGTTTGCACAACAATGTGAACGTACTTAATACCCCTGCACTGGCCATTTTAAAAGAGTTAACGTAGTAATTTTTTTATCAAGTATATTTTACTACAATAAAAAAGCTGTCCAGAAATCATAAAAAGGTGGAGCGTCGAAACCACTAAAATAGAAGTTATCAGGAGCCGTATTTGCAGGTTAAAATAAGATGTAACACCGCTGGTCCCAAGCAATATCCTGGCAGAAGATTTTTCAAATCAAAATAAAGGACCAATTAACGGTTTCAAACATCTATAATCTGATGACTGGTCTCCCAATAACTGGGAGAAATCCAAAATTGAAACATTCGTAATACAAGTGGCTTATTTTATGATGTCTAAGCAGATAATTTATACTGGGTATACAGACATGATTTTCACATTAAGAGAGTATCTATGTTGTTGTATTTTCACTCTGTTACTTGCAGGCATCATCTTTCCATGATAACATAGGTCCACTTACAGCCATTTAATTGCTCTGGTAAATCTGGTAAAGGGCTGTAGGCCCTTTCCTACACCATTCTGACACACAGAAAGCCAGAATAAACCTAGGTAATATATTTCTGATTCACAGCCTATCTCTCAGTTTTGCTTGTGCTATACCAATGCAACCTACCCACTTGAGGGGGGGAAAAAAATGAACTAATGATTTTCCAGATATTGCCCTTATCTAGAATTCCATAATCCTGCCAGGATCAATAATCAGTTTCTGCAAAGCTCTTGGCTTCTTCCATTTGTAAAACCACTAGCATGTTTTATCACCACTCTAACCGGTTAGGTCTGCTTGTAAATAACACCAAAAATTTCCATTAAAACAATAGGCTTTTCAAATAGCTCTTCCCCTAAAGCCTGGCAAACAAGGAAATAGCATAAGGAATAGCATTTCAACTAGGCTGGATTCCCTAATGAAGGGGTGTCAAAGTTGAGCATAATTCATGACAGCTGACTTGGAATTCCCTGTTTTTCCTACTACAAAGATATTTCAACTTATAAGTCAACAAGGAAATGCATGGCCCTTGTTTGTACTATTATTTCACTGAACTACAAAGTTTAGCTATCAAGAACTAAGAAAAGCTCTTACTGAAATAATTCTTTTCGAGAGTGAGATTGGAAGTTTAAAAGGGTTTCAAAAAACTTTAAAACACACCGAGACCTTGTCATTTAGATCTTAGTGAAGCACCCCATCCACCCACTTTCCAAAGCAGACAACAGATGGGTTCTGATGTATCACAGGATACCTTAGAGATGTTCCGAAAAGATTCTTACAGACTGTAGACTCTCTGAAAGGGAAAACTGTGGTCTGGGGCCTTGTTTCAACACAATTCACATTCACCAGTTAAAAAATTCCCTTGGATCTTAAAGTTCAGATGATCTTTTCTGAGAGTGGATTTTTGTTTATGTTTTAAAATTCACTTTTTTTTTAAAGGATTGGTAATTAAGCGACATTAAGTATTGCTGCTCCTGAAGAAATTGAGAACTTCAAAATTGTTCACTCTATTCATGCTTTGAAAAATAACTACCACCTCCATAATTATGAGTAAAATAAACACTATACGGTTAAACCCAAACCAAGAAGCAGAGGTGGCTGTAAACGAGGTTCTCTAGTGAACAAGCATCCCAGAAGAAAAGGTCTTCTGCTTTGGTCCTGTCATGCTCTCATTCACGCCAGCACGTCTGCTATCTTAGGTCCTTATATGAAAGCTTGGGGAAACTAAAGTCAGCAAGAGATTATTCATTTAATCAAATAATTTATCATTGTTTTCATTATAATTAAGCTGAAAATGAAGACATGGGACACAAGCATCTAACTGTGGGTAGAAAAATTCAGCATCAGGATTTGGGGAGGGATAAAAGGATCAAAATTGTGGGAGTTGATACCTGCATTAAAAGCAAATACGCCTTTATTTTGGTAGATTAGTAACCTGTCACAGTTAGTAAACTGTGTGTGTACACACACATGTGCAAATACTGAGTGCTATCTGAGAGTCAACAACATAGAAAGCTTGAGTAGGACTGTCCTGTTTTGGGGGGTTTTTTGGGTGTACCACGCAGCACATGGGATCTTAGCTCCCTGACCAGAAATCGAACCCAAGCCTGCTGCACTGGAAGCACAGAGCCTTAACCATTGGACCACCAGGGAAGTCCAGGACAGTCCTGGTTTTAGATGGCCCTATACCTTGTGGGAAAGTGTTCTTCTGGGCCCGTAGCTCTTTTGAGACTGTGTGCTACCATCACTTCTGTACTGTGCCACAACTGAAGAGTTAAACCTGTGGATTTGTGAGGGGTTTTTTTGTTTTTGTTTTTTTTACTTAGCTGTTGATAAATTCTGAAATGTTCCTCTCACCCCTCCCAATTCACTATTTTGCATGTGAACTAACTGTGAAATAGTACGACCCTATCCACTTTGTTCTTTTCAAAAGAAAAGTGCTGACAGGCTATGCTGTCCCAACGTGCAGTGTCACAGGAAAAGTGCTGACCTGACCTAAAATACACTGAGGGGGTATTAACCTAACTCACAGATTTTCTATAGCCTGATGATTAGCAGTTTGGGCACTGCCAAAAGGAACCCACGAGGGTCAGTATTTTTCAAGCTCTTTGCCCGTGATGAGACAGCAACCCAGCACTACTATCATAAAATATAATGAAAAATCCATAAAATACTGTAAAATATATACCTAACACGAAAGTTTCCTGAAACACTACTTACCGTCGCATTCTATTCTCTATTTTTCAGTGTTGTTTTTAAAGAAAATGTTGGTCATAACCCACTCTACTGATTTCAGTTTGAAAACTACTATTCTGGTTTAACCATTTTTTAATAAAGGAAAGAGTCAAGTGGAAATGGGGAGACCCTCTGGTTCTGAGATTTCAGCACTGGAACTAAAGGATAAAGGGAGAAGCCCACGTCCCCCCGCAAAACAGAGCAATGTCCCTGTGTGACCCTACGGCTCAGCTTGAGGGAACCAGTAGCAAGAAGTCCGCAGAGGCCCTACCCGGGGTGTCAAATTCACCTCCGGCCTTTATCCTTGAGTTGGCTGGTGGGAAATATGGCCAAGGTCAGAGAATTTGCTTTCAAATCTAAAGACTAGCCGTCAAAGAGAAAGCAAACTAGGTCTACAGACAGCAGATAATGGAATCAGATACGACCACACAAAACTAGCACACAGATTTCAAACTAAAACGATAAGCCATACCTTTTTAGATTTATTTTGGAGGGTATATCCTCTGTACCAACCTGTCAGGGTAGAAGAGAACACAAAATCTTTTGTTATCTGGGACAATATAAAGACATTAGCAATATACGTCCTCATCTTAGGATACTGGGATGGAATCTAGATCTACTTCAGAGCTTTATTCTCTTGATAACTAAAGGATTTAAAGTTCACTTAGAACCATGCCTCATCCCTACTCCTTTGGAGAAAGGATAGAACAACAAAAAAACAAACAAGACAGAAGGCAGCCCAACCTCTCAACACCTTAATACCTCCCAGCATTCAATGAATGTTTTTGTATAAATGAACATGAACTTTCATCCATTTATATACATTCTGAAAGTCACCTTATCCTATTACGACAGATTATACTATTAAAATAGATATTTTAAAATAATTTATATATATTCTCTCCCTCTCGCCTTCTCTCCTACTCCCACTTCCCTCCTCCCAAGTTCCCAAGTTAAGAACCAATATTCTGGAACAATTTTAAATCGGAGTAGCAAACCTTATATGCATAAATATTTACACCTAAAAACAAACTGAAATAAATAATGAAACAACATTTTAAACAATTCTTGGCAATGCTACAATACCCCCTACAATGAAAAGATTTTATGTGTTTGCTTAACGAGGCTTTAAGTCTTTAACTTCCTTTCAAAAATTCCGATCAGTACACATATTCCTATGCATGTGTTTCCCACCCTCTATCTTGTAAAGGGAGTATACTAATCTAATCTGTCCATAAACAGATATTGTATACAACATATTTATTGAACACCTACTATAGGTAATTCACTGTAATAATTTTCCTCATTCCCCATGCCCATGAGGCATCAGTGTGGTCATCTTGCTTAAGTAAACCCTGTTGTCCGTGGTCCAGATGTGTAAAGTAGCCATACACACACAGTGAGCAGACGCAGGCTGTAATGAAAACTTTAGGCATCCTATTTCTGGACGAAACTATTATATAACTGGAAAATGTACACACACTCCCATGTTCATAGCAGCACTACTTACAATAGCCAAGACATGGAAACGACCTAAATGTCCACCAACAAATGAATGGATAAAGAAAATGTGGTACATATATACAATGGAATACTACTCAGCCATAATGCATTAACATGGATGGACCTAAAGATGATCATACTAAGTTATATGTGGAATCTAAAATACGACACAAATAAACCTATCTACGAAACAGAAACAGACTCACAGACATAGAGAACAGACCTGTGGTTGCCAAGGGGGAGGGGGAGGGGGAAGTGATGGATTGGGAGTTTGGGATTAGCAAACTACTATATAGAGAATGGATAAACAACAAGATCCTACTGTATAGCACAGGGAACTATATCCGATATCCTGTAATAAACTATAATGGAAAAGAATACAAAAAAGAACATATATAACTGAATCACTTTGCTGTAGACCAGAAGCTAACACAACATTGTAAATCAACTACACTTCTATAAAAAAATTAATTAAAAAAATATTTCAGGCAGCTGTTAACAGCATTCTAGAACTCTCTTGTAATTTGTTCTATATAAAACCATCCAACACTGGACACGCAATCTGTTTTGGGTATGTTAAAGCAGAGAGTTGAATTTACCTTCTTTGAGCATGGATTTATTAATATTTTCACAAATTTTTAAACTGTCAGTATTCACACATGTTAAGGATTTTGCTATTTTTTCACCAGTTAGAATGGGGTATTATGCTGTGAACTGGTTATAGGTTTGCATCAAGGCCCATGGCTGACAAAAAGATATCTGAACAGGAAAACACTGCTCCCAATTTAAGATGCCAAAATGCACGCGAGATCCAGTTATACCCACACCAAACAATTCTCCCAGGCCTCAAGAGTCTTCACCCATCTATACACACTTGCTTCGTTCTGCTAACACATGAAAATGACTTCCGCGGGACTTCCCTGGTGGCGCAGTGGTTAAGAATCCGCCTGCCAATGCAGGGGACACGGGTTCGAGCCCTGGTCCGGGAAGATCCTACATGCCGCGGAACAGCTAAGCCCGTGTGCCACAGGTACTGAGCCTACATTCAAGGGCTCGCGAGCCACAACTACTGAGCCCACTAGCCGCAACTAATGAAGCCCGCACACCTACAGCCCGTGCTCCGCAACAAGAGAAGCCACGGCAATGAGAAGCCCGCGCACCGCAACTAGAAAAGCCTGCGCACAGCAACAGAGACCCAACACAGACAAAAATAAAAAATAAAATAAACTTATTTTAAAAAAGTAAAATGACTTTTGCGTGAATAAATGGCTTCAACTCCATCCTGGGCTGGGGAGGGGGAGGCAAGCTGGGAAACAAGACTTTAGTCTCTTCCAAGCAGTTTTCATCTCTCTATGTCCTATAAACCCAAGATGTTACAACACAGACTGGGTCCACTTTCAGAGGGGAATTTATCTGTACTTTTGTCAATAATGTTTTTGCACAGCTGTCCATCACAGAATTATACTTCCGAAACCTGTCGTTTTTGAAAACTTTTTTTTTTTAACCTCCTAAGTCTTCTCTAGAATTGTGGTGTGTGCATAACCCCTATCTAAAGGCTCAAAATTATGACGCTGAATTTTACGAAAGTGAACGCTCATGTTCCTTGGCATTAGGTAGTAGCAGAACACTGTCTATTTCTGGAGTTTTCATCATAAACTGTCAGGACTCCATAAATTCAATAGCTTAAACGCAAGGGATTAGTAATAGTTCAAGAGTAGGTTTGCTCATTTCCACATTACCAACCAGGGTTGTGATACAAGCAAGAACATGATTTTCCAATTAATCCCAACATTTAAAGCAAGATAATTACAGTTAAATATGGTATGCTACTGAATGCGTATCAGCAAGCAGCTACAATCAATGAGTTGTGTGAACCGGTCAGACTCTCAGATGCTTTCTTAAGTGAGGAAATGGTGGGGGGATGGTGAGTCCAGAGGACTAGTCTCACTTATAATTAGGTGAAATGACCATCTCAAAAAGTAAGCTTCCAGCAACCACGTGGAACATCAAAAGTGATTCTACGCTAAGGGTTGCTCTTCGGTTCAGGAAAAGTCATTTCTGTTTTCCTGGGACTGTCCCATTCCAGAATAAAAATCTGTCCTCTCCAATTTAAAAATATCAGAGAGTCTCTAATTCCAGCGTCAAAGTCGCTTACTTTATCTGGTTTCTCAGATCATCTCCATCAGCTAAGACTCCACCACCTGCTCCATTTCACCTCACCTGTCCAGATGCATCTCTGGCCACTGCCCACTTCCTGGCTCCCATAGGACAGGTCCCTTACTCGGCTCTCTGCCCCCTCTACATGCAACCATTCAACAAATATTTATCAAGCACTAGTTTAGATACCACGATGCAGTGGAGAGCAAGAGTTATCATGAAGATTACACTCTAATGTAAAATAAATACATATATATATAGCTATATGATGATCTCAGAGAATGACAGTGCTAGGAAGAAGCACTCAAGGAGAGCACATGGCAGAAAATGATTCGTAAACATGGGACATGATGTCACATAAGGTGACCAAGGAAAGGCCACTGTGAGAAGCTAAATGGAACCAGTCACGAAAGAGGAGACAGCAACAAGAAGGTGGTCAGAGGGAGGCATGATTCTGGGTCCTGACTGCCTATTAGATTCAAAATACCGATGCCTGGGCCACATCCCCAATACTCTTGATTTAACTGGACTCGGGGGGGGGGGGGCCCATGCTTCTAAAAAGTTCCCCTGGTGATGCTACCATGCACCACACACATAGGTATCATGGACCATGGAGGAACTGGGGTTTTAGCCTAAGCACAAGGGGAATCCCCTGGAAGGTTCTAAATGACATCATGCCTCACACTTTAAAAGATCATGCTGGCTGCTCTAGAAGAATGGATTGTCGAGGTGACACACGGTGGAGAAAGGACACCAGTGAGGAGAGGGGCAGGTACAACGAAAACGGGGAGAGATACAAAGACGGAGGACCTATTTGGAATCGATAAGAGTCGCTCGTGATTTAGCTGGGACTAGCCATTAACTGGGGAAAGAAAGGCAAATACTCAAGGGCACTTAGGTCCTGGGTGTAAGCAAATGAGTGGATGGTATTCTTCTTTGGTAGGAGAAGACTGAAAAAAGAAAAACACTCGGGAATAGGAGACAGAGTCAGGAGACCTATTTGGTCTTCTGCTTCCCATCCTGAACAAGGGAGCCCTGAGCTATCAGGGGGGATGGGGCAACTTAGGCATCTGCAAAGGTGTGGCTGGGAGGATCCACACGGGACCAGGCTGGCATGGGTTGTCAGAGCCCAAGCAGAACAAGGTGTGCAGCCACGTGAGCGTGTGGGGCTCACGTGGGGCGTTAGAGCCTGAGTGGGGTGAGGAGAAGGCCATCCACATGGGACTTGGGGCGGGGGTGGACTGCCACGGGTTATCAGAGGTGAGGAAGCCGTCCATGTGGGAGAAGGTGGTAATGAAGAGGGGGAGGGGCTACATGCAGGGGAATTGAGCAAATATGCAAACATATTAGAAGTAGTGGAAGCCCGGCTTCCTGCTCTCACAGCAGGGGGTTACAAGTACAGAAAGCGAAAATACTAGAATGAACCCTGTGATGCTGAGTTGGAATTGAAGGTATCCCCATGCACTCATGACTTTTAAAATGCATAGAGAAGTCAAAATTCATAGAGGTGTTCATCTATATTTATACACACATGCATATTAGCCCTAGCTCTGCTGACATACCTGTTGAGTTTCTATTTTTCTGACCCAGATGCAGCTGATGGACATCTCAGAAAGAAGCCCTGGAACTGGCCCAGAGAGCATCCAGACCAAACTGAAGGCAGAGGACAGAGGATTCCATGAGGAACAAATCCAAGGAAAAAAATGGAGCTGTGAAATTATCTCATCTGTCTGAACATATTAGAGGGAGGCAAATGATTCTGTCAGAAAGTCTGGCTATGAAATCGAGGTAGGTCCACAGAGAACCAAGAAAAAAGAAATAACACCTCTAGAAAAACCTAGTATTCAAGAAGGGAAATGTTATCAAGGTACATGGATAGGTTCTGCTTGCTTATACCCCACGGGCATAATAATCTAAATAATAACTATCTTTAAAACAACAGGGCTTCCCTGGTGGCGCAGTGGTTGGGAGTCCGCCTGCCGATGCAGGGGACGCAGGTTCGTGCCCCGGTCTGGGAGGATCCCACATCCCGCGGAGCAGCTGGGCTCGTGAGTCATGGCCGCTGAGCCTGCGCTCCACAACGGGAGAGGCCACAACAGTGAGAGGCCCGCGTACCGCAAAAAAAAAAATAAATAAATAAACAAACAAACAAAAAATTATGATATATCTATACTGGGAGAGCTCCATTAGGGACAAATAGGTATATGTGTGCTTGGTGAGGAGTATAAGAGAACAAAATCCTTACCTTCCATAAAGAGCAGTGTATAAATAAATATAAAAATGGAAATAGCAAGTAATAGAAGCATAGTTATTTAGAAATGAAAAAGGCATATATCACAAAATTGGCTGAAGGAGCTGAAAATGGAATCAGAAACCAAGAGGAACTGGCAAAGGACTGTTGTTTTTCATTATAAACTTTGTAGAAATGACTTCACTTTTAAAACTATATCATTTATGACAATGACAAAATTTTTAAAAAATACACTGCATTAAAAAAAAAACACTGCATACACTTCTTGGTAAGTCAGGGCTAGGCAAAGGCACAAAATAGGGAAAGAAAATAGATCTAGGTTGAGGGTGGCGTGGATTTGACTACAAAGGGACACGGGAGAATTCTGGGGGGCCGACAGAATTGTCCTATCTCTGGATTGGGGTGGTGTTTCATGATTGCATGCATTTGTCAAAAAAACCTGCTGAACTACACTCAATGGGTGAATTTTACTTAATGCAAATGATACTTTAAAAAAAAGACATGAGGGCTTCCCTGGTGGCGCAGTGGTTGAGAGTCCGCCTGCCGATGCAGGGGACACGGGTTCGTGCCCCGGTCCGGGAAGATCCCACATGCCGTGGAGCGGCTGGGCCCATGAGCCATGGCCGCTGAGCCTGCGCGTCCGGAGCCTGTGCTCCGCAACGGGAGAGGCCACAAGAGTGAGAGGCCTGCGTACCGCAAAAAAAAAAAAAAAAAAAAAGACATGAGATACCATTATACACCCACCAGAAGAGCTAAATTTAAAAAAGACTGACTGGATATGGCTAATTGGAACTCTCTTACGTTACTGGAAGTTTCTTTTAAGATTAAAGATACACATGACCTATGACCCAGAAATATCCCCACACTCCTAAGTATTTCCTCAAGATCAAAGGAAACCTGATCTGTAAGAATACTTTACGAGAATACTCATCGAAGCATTCTGAATAGCCCAAAACTGGAACCCATCAAAATGTACATCAATAGAGTATCGACAAACTGTGGATATTCATATAATGGAATATTAGGTGGCGATAAAATGGAATGAACTACAGTTATAAGCAACATCATGGGTGAACCTAAAAACCATGCTGAATAAAAGAAACCAAATACAACAGACACGCATAATTCCATTTATATAAAGTTGAAGAGGAGGCAAACTAATCAATCCGTGGTGATCTAAATTAGAACAGTAGTTGTTTTTTGGGAGTGGGAATTATATGGAGGAAGGTGACAGGGAACTTTCTGGAGCACAGGAAATATTCTATATCTTGACTGGGGTATTAGGCACATGTGGTACATTCATTTGTTAAAACTCCTTGAATTGCATACCTAAGATGAGTGCATTTCACTGTATATACATTTTACTGCCATTTCTAAAAACCATGACAAATGTACACTAGCAAATGAACATGACAAAGTATCCAACCAAAGTGACACAGAATTCAACCATAAAGGCACTGTTCAAATATTACTGAACATTTTTGTTGGAAACTACCTTGAAACCAGTTTGAGTCACGTGTGAAAAATCAAAGCTTTTACGCCAGTTTCTCCACTGCTTTTACCTTGTTCCGTGCCTCTCCAATGACAGTATTAATCTTACTCACTTTGTGCGCCAAAACTGATTCTGAACGAGTCCTACTATTTCCAAAAGTTCAACACACATTGGAGATTCATTTATTCATTCAACAAACAGATGCTTAGAAGAGCAAGACCTACAACATCTCCATCCTTCTTGGTCTTGTTTTATAACAGGAAGAGAAACATATATACGTGTGAACACACAAAGCTATGAATAGTCATTTCATAACGGGCTAAAAGTTATGAAGGAAGGAGTGGCAATGCATCCCAGTGTTCACTGCAGCACTATTTACAATAGCCAAGATGTGCTTAAATGCCCATCGACACGAGAATGGATAAAGAAGATGTGGTATTTATATACAATGGAATATTGCTCAGCCATAAAAAAAAGAATGAAATAATGCCATTTGCAGCAACACGGATGGACCTAGAAATTAGTGTACTAAGTGAGGTAAGTGAGACAGAGAAAGACAAATATATGCATGCGGAATCTAAAACAATGATGCAAATGAACTTATTAACAAAAACAGAAACAGACTCAGACTTAGAAAACAAACTTATGGTCACCAGAGGCGAAAGGTTGGAGGGAGGGATAAATTAGGAGTTTGGGATTACCATTACATACTACTATATACAAAATAGATAACCAACAAGGGCCTACTATATATCCCAGGGAACTCTACTCAATATTTTATAATAACCTATAAGGGAAAGGAATCTGGAAAAAAAGAATAAACACATACGTAAGTATATGTATGTTTAAATGAATCACTTTGCTGTACACCTGAAACTAACAGCACTGTAAATCAGCTATACTTCGAGTAAAAAAAAAAAGAAGAGTGACAAGTGGAAGTGGGGTTACTTCAGTGTATGTGGTTAGAAAATCCTCTCTGCGGACAAGCAACTGGAGCTGAAGATTCACATTGCTAATGTGGTCACTCATTTATTATACATAAAAACACTTATTCAACCCCAGCTGCCAGACACTGTCTTCAAGGAGGAAGGAAATAGATCGTAAACAAATAATGAAATACAAAAGGCCCTTTTTTTTTAAACATCTTTACTGGAGTATAATTGCTTTACAATGGTGTGTTAGTTTCTGCTGTATAACAAAGTGAATCAGCTATAGATATACATACATCCCTATGTGTCCTCCCTCTTACGTCTCCCTCCCACCCTCCCTATCCCACCCCTCTAGGTGAACACAAAGCACTGAGCTGATCTCCCTGTGCTATGCGGCTACAAAAGGCCCTTTAATGGTAATGCTTGGAGACTGGCACACAAAGGGAGGGGTATGAATATGCTGAAGACAATTACTGACCCGGACTCTGAAGATCTTTTTGAACCATAAAAGCACCATTTAGATGTGTAAGGCATGGAGCATTTTGCAAAATCTCTCCTCATTTTGCAGTCCCAGGATAAATTTGTTTCCTCTCCGCCCCCTCCATCAATAAATTATTTTTTTTATTGTGGTAAATTATACATAACATAAAATTTAACATTTTAACCATTTTTAAGTATACAGTTCATTGGCATTAAACACATTCACACTGTTGTGCGATCATAAATAAATAACTTTTGACCTCCCGGGAATTAAAGGCAAGAAACAGATAGGGAGCCGTTGTTTCTATGTACCCTCACTGTGTGTGTGCCAGGGGAGGGTCCACAGAGGAGAAGGAGGTGCTAAATCCTGTTGTTTTTTTTAAGTGTCACGGGCCTGGTAGCTCTCTGGGTGAAGCACAGTTAATTAGGCCAAGGTCAAAGTTCCATCCCTCGTGGGCCAGGTAAGCCTGTCAGGTTTCCATGGCCACAGCCTGCCCTCCCATCCCCAGTAAGTGTCCCTCGGAGAGATGGCTGAGGTCCCTCCCTCTAGGGAAGCTGAGAAGTAGCCACACTGCGTGCAAACCCCTCCCGGGACAGCCGGCTTGGTTGCTGCATCTTTATCTGAAGGCAGCACAGAGCCCTGGGGGTTCAGGATGTCCACTTTCTGAATGCAAGGACCATCTCAGTGAGGCTTTTGAAACTAAGTTCAAAGGCAGAAAGTGGAGGGATGCAAAGACAGTAAAGGACGATTCTATTCTTTTGTAACTTTTTGTGAGACAAATCAGTCATCTGGGTTAATGATCGGATCAATTTTGTGCCTCTGAGACAGGCACATCCAGTAACTGCTGGAAGTTTGAGCTCCAAAGAACTCAGAGTTCACGGAAACTTAACACCCTCACCTCAAAAAAGACGAAACACAGGCAAGGAACTGAACAGGTTGTCCAAAGTCAAGCGGTGACTTACTAGCTAAGCTGGGGGTCAGAGCACAGGTCTCCTACTGCCCAGTTCATAGTTCGCTGCCTCCCCAGCTCCCCTGCTGGGGGGATGGGGCAAATGGGATACTTGCTCAAGGCACTGCCTCTTAGAGGAAGGAAGCTTGGCCACAGAATCCTCTCAATATAAACCCCACATGCACAAGTGCGGCAAGTCAGCAGAAAAGAAAGAGATGTGGTTTCCATCTTTTATTTCTTGAATGAACAAGGAAGAGACCTGTCTTTGCGGTACCTGGCACACAGCAGACACTCAATAAACTTCTGATGAATATATTAATGAGAGAGAGAACTCCTAGAGCTAGTGGCCATGGATGGAATAGACTGATGGAAGGTCCGCTAAAATCTGCTCCTCTGGAGTGAGATCTGACTGCAAGGTCTGAGACACCCTTCACCTCTCTCCCGGGAATCCTATGCCCAGGGCCCGAGCACCTGCCCAGGAGGCCAGAAAAGAAGAGGCAGTGCTCCTTATAAGGAAGATTCCTTGAAATCAAAAGGCCTGGGTCTCCATCCTGGTTCTGCGCTCACTAGCTCTGCGGGACTCCATTTCTTCAACTATTAATTTCAAGTAATTAAGGCTCTGATCTCTCAAACATCCTTCCACCAAAACATTCCTTTTTCCTCCCCCATTTCCTCACCTCATAAAATCTAACTCCATAGCCAACAGGCAGAGGTTTGCTCTGGTTGCCTACTATAGATGGTGATAGTAAGACGTCTCCTTTCAACCAGCACACACCTCCTCAGACAAACGGAGACACCTGGTCCAGACAGTGGACCGGCGGGAGGAGTGGATCAAAGTCACAGCCGACCGAACGGAGGGGTGACATACCCAAACGTCCCCCACAAAACTGGGAAATCTCTCTGTGACCTCACAGACGCCCCTGAAGCTAAGTGAGAGGGAAGAAAGAATTTCCTCCAGTCTAATCAACCTACGGACTCTGGTTTGCCCATTCCCTTTCAATTTTCTAGACATGGCTTTTTCTTTCTTTCTTTCTTTTCTAAAGCAAAGTAATCCTGGCAGCCGTTCGTCCTTCTGGCTCTTGTCTCTAATTCCCCTCTTCTGTGGTCCGTTTCTCTAACTTACACAACCACTTCAAGCAAGCCAAAATGAATGGATGCAACATGTAGCTTTCTCAGTAGTAGCAATGAATTTGCTGTACCTTATTCTTCTATTGGTTTTGTTATCATCACACCAATATTTGCAAGATGGATGAGAAAGGGGTACAGGTTTGTGGCTGAGGAATCATTTCATCAAGCAAGATACATTGAAGGGGACTTCCCTGGTGGCGCGGTGGTCAAGAGTCCGCCTGCCAATGCAGGGGACACGGATTCGAGCCCCGGGCTGGGAAGATCCCACATGCCGCGGAGCAACTAAGCCCGTGTGCCACAACTACTGAGCCTGCGCTCTAGAGCCCGTGTGCCACAACTACTGAACCCATGTGCCACAACTACTGAACCCCGCACGCCTAGAGCCCATGCTCCGCAACAAGAGAAGCCCGCTTGTAGCAACGAAGACCCAAAGTAGCCAAAAAATAAATAACTACATAGATAGATTTTTAAAAAAAATACATTGAAGGAGCCTCGCTTTTATAAGGAACTATCCTTGGCTCTGGTGGGGGGGCCTCACTCAAGGAGTTTGGGCCTCTAATAAACCCCAACTCCTGATCTGGAAGACTTTCTAATCTAATTGCTAGTAAAACAGAGACACACAGGTGAGGGGGGAGATATAAACTTGCCTGTCTAGTTAACCAGGATTTCTGGAATTTCAGCGCAGACTGCTTTTTCCATGAAACCACCTAAGCTGCCTGAGAAGGACACTGAGATTAGAGGCGAGAGATGAAGGAGGGAGGGAGGCTCCAGTAAGATAGGAAACTCATCCCCAGGCAGAGGAGCTGGAAATACGTGAGCCTTCGCTCAGAGGACGAATCAGCTGAAGTGAGGAAAGCCCTCCAGTGTGACCCCGCCCTGAACCTAAGACCCCTTCCACCTGGTCCCCTAGAAAACTGCTCCAAGTTCCTCTGTGGAATGCCTCTTAAAAGTGAAAGTGCGAGACTACAGCATCAGACTCCAAACGTGAACCGCAGGGCCCCACTTTGTGGACCCGGACAGCCAGGGGTGAGGAGATACCGCCAAGGGTGCGATAAGACAAGCAGTGACAGAAGCAGAGGTGGAACCCAAGAGTGGTGACAGCATGAAGAGTCCTGGTGGCAAAACATTAGAAGCAAGAGGAAGAATATGAACCACGTGGGACCTTCCCAGAGCGTCAGAGCCAAAGACCACTGGGTCCGATCCACGTGTCCTATTTACTAACTCAGGTGGGAGGGCACAGTTGCGGACCCGAGCTATACAACCACAGACACGCAGGGAGGGAGAGACTGCCACGGGCTGGGGGTGTCAGAGACATTTCCAGAGACCTCTCTGCTTATCTCATCCCAGACCCACCTGGCCAGACCTAAGAGGCTTGGACAGACTGTCTGTAACGGTTGCCCACTGCCTCTGTCATGCTACCCTGGAGCGTGTGGATTGCAGGAGGGGGACCAATCTCTGGCGTGGGGGCGGGGAGACTCTGCTCTGCTCCCCAAACACAGACATGGCTACCTGCTCAGAGGAAGCCAGCTGTTGAAAACTGGCCGGGGAGGAGGTGTGTGTGGAGGGCAAATGAGGCACCCAGCACGGGGGTGAAGCGGGTCCCAGCACGTAGTGAGCTCGGAGGGCAGGGAGGAGACCGCTGGCCAGAGTGACTAGTTTGCATGGAAGAGCCATGGAGTGAAGTAAGTCCAGAAAGGGCTCACCCTGATACATCTGGGGTGACGGGAGACTCGTCTGATAGCCATTCAAAACGCAAAAGAACCTAACCCAGTGTGGAAAACTGTCCGTTATGTCCAAAATAGAAGTGTTATTTCCTCAAAGGCCTTGGGATGTGGAAAGCACACTCTCCTTGGATTCCATGGGACCCTGGGTGGGAATCACAGCTCTGCCATTTCATAGTTGTGTGAATGTCTTCAAGTTTCCTAACCTTGATATTCACATTTATTAAACAAGCATCAGTAACTCTGATCTCCCAGGATTGTAGGCACTGAGATGCAGTACATGAAAGCCCTTCACTCAATGCCTGGCACGTAGAGGAATGGAAAACGCCAAAGTTGGAATGGTGAGGACCCCAGGACATAATCCAGGGACCAGCTCCTACTCTTAGGGCCGTCATCTGCTTCCTATGCTGATGACAGTAGGAGACGCTACATGGAGTTCTCATTCATTTGTTTTCTGAGGCGTGTATCTGTGCTGCCTGGAAGGAGCAGAACCTCTCTAAATTATTATTAAATTACCGATGACAAACATAGCAGAAGGTGGAATCGTGCTGGGGGTAGCTTCTCCCCAGAGCCCTCGGGGCTGATAAGAAGACATACTTTTATTTTCCAACAGAATAAGTTCCCTGCCCCAAGAAAAGGGTAGAAAACATGACTTGAAGGGAACGAGAACAAGAAAAAGTAGAAGAAACAACTTGGGCGATAGAAAAACCATGTGACAGTGGCTACAACAACCAAGAAACACAGCGCCAAACACCCCAGGGCCTGAGCAGAGACTGGATACAGCCTAAGGAGAACTCAAAGGTCACCAGAATAGGTGACTCTAAGGCCTGGTTAAACACTCAGTGGGCAATGAATCTGCCAGTAACACATATTAAACAAGAAAAAGTCCCCCTGACCCATATCCTTCGTTTCCAATCATAACAACAGATTCTTATTCCTGCATCGTGAAAACTAAACAAGGATTCAAGGTTAGGAATTTAGTGTACATTGTTCCTGTCATTTAAAAGACAGGCTACATTGCTAGGTACAGCTATTTAAAATCTATTTCATGGGTTTCCCTGGTGGCGCAGTGGTTGAGAGTCCGACTGCCGATGCAGGGGATACGGGTTCGTGCCCCGGTCCGGGAAGATCCCACATGCCGCGGAGCGGCTGGGCCCGTGAGCCATGGCCGCTGAGCCTGCACGTCCGGAGCCTGTGCTCCGCAACGGGAGAGGCCGCAACAGTGAGAGGCCTGCGTATCGCAAAAAAAAAAAAAATCTATTTCATTTGTCAAAGTGAAATGCACACACATTTAATACTCCTGTTCAAAAGACAATCATTGAGGATGCCTATACAGAATATAAGGGTTGGACGAATAATCTTTTTTTTTTTTTTTTTTTCGGTACACGGACCTCTCACTGTTGTGGTGTCTCCCGTTGCGCAGCACAGGCTCCGAACGCGCAGGCTCAGCGGCCATGGCTCACGGGCCCACCCACTCCACGGCATGCGGGATCCTCCCGGACCGGGGAACGAACCCGTGTCCCCTGCATCGGCAGGCGGACTCTCGACCACTGAGCCACCAGGGAAGCCCTAGACGAATAATCTTTAACGAGAATCTTTCCTGTCTTGCCTTGTCCTTCCCTAGGTGTAGCCTGAATTACACATGGAGGTGAGGCCAGGAAAGGCACTGATGTTCTCGAGCTTTTGTAAGACTCCTTTGTAGCACGTAAGTTTTACAGGTAGAGTGTTTTCTGCTCCTACAACACTTTCTACTGAATGATTTGCCTCCGTGGGTTGAATAAAATGGGGGCGCTCTAGCAGAGGGTGAATATTTATGACGCCTAGGCCTCCTTATATGCTTTGAAAGGTCATAAATTACTGACATTACCATGAGCAGAGCAGAGGCATCTATTTATCCTTCTCTCTCCAGATACAGGCAAGAGGAGAAATATCTAATTCCAATCTGCCCTCAATCAATTTTGAACTTTGCTCTAGGCCTTTTTCTTTCCAAGAACCCTTCAGAGTCTTACCCAGTCCCAGGATGGTTTGATGGGCTATATGTTGCAATAGGGATGAGACACCCAAGGCGCTTTTGATAAAAGTTACATGCCAGTGTGTGTGCCTATGGCTGATTTGCTTTGCTGTGCAACAGAAACTAACACAGTATTGGGAAGCAATTATACTCCAATAAAGATCTATTTAAAAAAAAAAAGTTACATACCAAGTAATGGGAATGCCCAGCATTCAGAGGTGAGAAGACAGCCTGAGTGGGCACGTACGTGCCTGGGACGCAAGGAGCCTGCTCATCACTTTGCCGCCTCTGGACCCCTTGATCCCACCGAGATCCCTTGGAGACCAAAACCAGAGGCTTCCTCACGAGAACCTTCCTCTACAGCATCCCCAGTACATCTCTGCTTTCAGGCTGAACTTGCCTCCTTCGGCACGTGGGCCGCGGCCCAAATGGGCCAACGCCAAGTACCAGTTCACGACGAAGGAACCGAATGAAGGCTCCACTCAGAAGACGGTTCCGAACCTGATCCTAGAAGATTCTACACTTGCCTACACGCAAATAACACAAACTTTCAAGATGGAATTTTAGAACAACATTCGAATGTATCTCAAAAGGAAAAACAGGACAAGGCATTCTCTTTTGGATAAGATTAAACCTGAGGTGGGGGGAGGGATAAATTGGGAGATTGGGACTGACATATACACACTACTATATAAAAAATAGATAACTAATAAGGACTTACTATATAGCACAGGGAACTCTACTCAATACTCTGTAATGACCTACATGGGAAAAAGAATCTGAAAAAGAGTGGATATATGTATATGTATAACAGATTCACTTTGCTGTATATCTGAAACTAACACAACATTGTAAATTGACTATACTCTAATAAAAATTTTAAAAGATTAAACCTGAGATGAGACTTTTCACCAGCTCTACTTTTTAATTAGTTTTTTTTTTTGTAAACACCCTCCTACTGCCACACACATCTATGGAAAAACACATCTCGGGAACATGTGTCCCCAGGAGTAGTAGCTGACCAGCTGTCCTTAAGGTAAAGGTCAAACAGATGTGGGAAGTGACCGGCACACTCACCAAAATGCCACAAGGCCTACCTTGCGTTCAAGGCTCGAGCCAAAATGTTTGCACGCAATGCTTGTCGTAAAATCCAAGCTGTTGGGCTCACTGCCATTTACGTTTGAGAAAGGCAGTTGTTTTTCTAACTAGAACACGGTGAGGTTATGGATTCTGAATTACAATAAAGTTTCAATTATCTTGACTAATGGGGTAACAAAAGTAAATGAAAGTTACAAATACATCCAATGCCTTATTTCAGCTTAAACCCAGTAAACTTTTACACATGCTGTTAAGAACTGATTTTTTTAAATCAATTTTGATTTTGTCTCTCACTAGTCTTACGGTCATTGGGCATGGCGGACCAAAGAGAGAAGGAAGTGAATAGAAAACAGGAACAATAAAGGGAGGACAAGACTGCCAGGCGGACTCACTGTTGCACAGGATAATAGGAGATGACAACTTCTCAAATCAGAGAATCAGTTTTGAAAAGGTGTGATAGGACCTTACTGTATCATATGATGCAATGGAGGGTTTGAAAAGGTGTGATAGGACCTTACTGTATCATATGATCCAACGGAGGGTTCTTTTTCTGTTTTAATTTTATTGAAGTATAGTTGATTTACAATGTTGTGTTAATTTCTGCTGTAAAGTTATACACAAATTCTTTTTTCATATTCTTTTCCATGATGGTTTATCACAGGATACTGAATATAGTCCCCTGTGCTCTACAGTAGGACCTTGTTGTTTATCCATTCTATATATAATAGTCTGCATCTGCTAACCCCAAACTCCCAATCCTTCCTCCCCCCACTCCCCTTCCCCTTGGCAACCACAAGTCTGTTCTCTGTATTTGTGAGTCTCTTTTTGTTTTGTAGATATGTTCATTTGTGTCGTATTTTAGATTCCACGTATAAGTGATATCTTATGGTATCTGTCTTTGACTTTCTGATTTACTTCACTTTGTACGATAACATCTAGGTCCATCCATATTGCTGCAAGTGGCATTATTTCATTCTTTTTTATGGCTCAGTAGTATTCCATACTATATATGTACCACGTCTTCTTTATCCATTCATCTGTCAATGGACATTTAGGTTGCTTCCGTGCCTTGGCTACTGTAAATAGTGCTGCTATGAACATAAGGGTGTGTGTATCTCTCTGAATTATAGTTTTGTCTGGATATATGCCCAGGAGTGGAATTGCTGGATCATATGGTAATTCTATTTTTAGTTTTTTGAGGAACCTCCATACTGTTTTCCATAGTGGCTGCCCCAATTTACATTCCCACTAACAGTGTAGGAGGGTTCCCTTTTCCAATGGAGGGTTCTTAATACCACATCTCAGAAAGATGCCTATTAAACCTCTTCTTGGAAAAAACTCCTCAAATACACTCTCTTCTATTTTACGCCTCTGTTAGAAAGTTTTGTCAGCTACAGAGCTAAAATTTAGTGCCACGTAACTTTACCTACCCATCATAATACTGCCCTCTGGGCTTACTCGAAAAAGCTTGCTTTATTAAAGATGAGACTCAAAACGTGTATAGCCCAAGTCATAATCCATGTCTATATCTTTTCATATCATAAGGTAGTGGATTTCTTGATTAAGGTGCATTTCAAAACTGGCCTCGTTCCACACAGAAGAAATATATATGTTGGGGACCTCCTGTATACAGTCAAATGCTCCTTTTTATTTCAACTTTTCAGGATCGCCTGTTTCCGCTGGTTCCAATACAATCATTTGTGCTCTCCTCTGGGTCTTTAACAAATTACACTGAAATAATATAAACCTTTATGCCGTACCTGCCTCTTCAGAGCTTGGAACGCCTTTGAGACATTATCTCATTTTGTTATTTCCAACAGGAGCCAACTGTGTTATGTTTACCCCCAGAAATCACTGTTAACACCAGCCACCCTCTCTCTTAAGCTTGTGACTGGTTTACGGAGCTGAAAATGAGTTAAATAATGTATATGAATCAAAGGTAGGAAACCAGTACCCATTGGTGGAACAACAAACCCCGAGCCTGAAATCACCTGTGACTGGAATTTGGATAATTACAGGAGAGGAGAGCTTCACGGCAGCAGGGATGCTGAAACCTTACTTTTCAAGTCACTTTCATTTAATCGCTTTCAATTCAAAGAGTGATCTGATTTTAGACGAAATGACCATGACACAAAGAGAGTTCAAATGTCTTGCCCACGGACAGTGACCCTAGATAAGATAGGGACAAAGCCATGCGAACTAAAGTGGTCCTTCTCCTTTCACTCTCCATCACCTTCATCTGCCTCTGGTCTATATAACACCATCCTTTTCTCCCCATAGCACTTATAAGTATCTGAATGTTTTTGTTCACATATTTTGTTCACTTGTTTTGTCTATCTCTTGAATGAAAACCCTGTGAGAGGGGAAACCTTGCCATTTTGTCACTCAGGTGACCTCAATGCCTAGAACATCTCTTGTGGTCAATAAATGTAGTTGGCACAGAAGAGCATAATACTTGCTCAGCGAGTCCTGTTGAATGAATAAATGACCACAACTGGAATCTCCCCCAGGTATCAGTGCTTTTTCAGTCATGCCCATGGATCTGGGGTGGGAAAGAACACTCAGACGGAGAACAGCTGTCTCACTGCCAACTCTTTTCTGGTTAAAGAAGCAAAGACATGGCAGTGACTACAGGCAGGCCGGTGCCAAAGCAGAAGAAAGGCAAGGACACTTGTTTTACTCCTTGAGGATTTCTGTTCCCTGAAAAAGTTTCTGAAGGCAAACAATTATTGGTGGTCTATTAAAAAGGAGCAATATACAGCTTGTCAGTCAATTCTACTCCCTTCCCTTATTTTTAGTAACGAATGACGTTCAGGGGCAAGGTTACAGAGAGGAACGGTGATAAGGGATGAGGAATGATTACTCTCTCATGTGGACTGTGGTCTCCTGTTCTGGAGCCAAATCTCAAGCAATCAGTCTGGCAGTTCCCCAAAAGGTTAAACACAGAGTTACTATATGATCCAGCAATTCCACTCCTAAGGAGACACCCAAGAGAAATGAAAACATATATCCACACAAAAACTTGTCGTTCATGGCAGCAGCATTATTCATAATAACTAAAAATTGTAGACAATCCAAATGTCCATCAACTGATGAACAGATGAATACAATGTGAACTATGCCTACAATGAATATTTTTTAGCAATAGAAAGATATGAGGTACTGACACATGCTACCACATGGATGGGCCCCCAAAAGATCATTTTAAGTAGAAGACAGTCACAAAGGACCACACATTACATGATTCCACTTACGTGAAATGTCTAGAATAGGCAGACCTACAGAGACAGAAATTAGGTTGGTGGCTGCCTGGAGCTGGGGGGTAAAAACCACTTACGGGTAGAGGGTTTCTTTGGGGGATAATGAAAATGTTCTGAAAGTAGATAGTGATATGGTTGCCCTACTTTGTGAACAGAGTACTTTGTAAATAATTATTGAATTGTATACTTTAAATGGGTCAACTGGATGGTATTTGAGATCTCAATAAAGCCGTTATTGGAAAAAGCAGCTCACGTGGTAACCAAGTCCATCGTGTGGTCTGCACAGGGCAGGGCAATGCTGGCATCTCATAGAAGGAGAAAAGCAGCCCTGCCCTGTACTATCGGGAGTTCTGTGGAGGTGGCCCCGTCCCCCTTACCCTCCACACAACCTTGCTTTGCTCCCACAGGCTTGCCCTGGTCTCCCGTTTATCTTCACTCATACAACAGGCTTGCTGAGCACCTACTGTATACTGGGAGCCACGCTAGGCACGGGCCCTGCCGATGAAGGAGGGGCAGGCCTTCAAGAAGCTACCACTTTTGGAATCATTCATTCAACCACAGGGCGGAAAACAGCAAAAGGAGAGTCCTAAGTGGTATTCTGTTGTGGGCAGAAAAGAATTTTTCAAGTCCGGGTCCCAGAAAGGTGAACTCATGTCCACACCAGAAGAGCCCACCCAGGTCTGGTATGCAAATATCTCAAAGGCAGGGTGTCTGGCGGGGTGGGACCCCTGGAGTCAGCACTGACGGGAAGCTGAAAGACACAACCCCCGCATCTCACGCCAGGGCCATGAAATGGTGCCCGTGCCACCCTTCAATTCCATCTGGCAGTACTGTGGGTGTTTCCACTTTGTTTATTTTTCTAAAGGAAAGAGGAGATGGGGGAGGAGGGCTTGAACACAAGTTATTACTCAGCATTTCCATCATGTTTAATGTCTGCAAAGCCCTCCTGCCCTCACTGTGTCCTGAACTGCCTTGAATAATCAAGAAACTTGAGAACCCAGCCAAGAACTCAAAGTACTTAGCAGATAGAAGTACCTATCACTGCGTCTGGCAATGCAAGCACCATTAAAAAAATTAATCCCATAAGATAAACACTAGTTTAAACCTTAAGCCAGTATAATCATCTCTGTAAAGCTGACCTGCCACTTGGCAGTTAATGAAGTGAATAAGCTCATACTCTAAATCTCCCCATTCACACCCTAACACATGTCCACTTTTACAGAACGGGCGCTGACATCCTTTTTTAAATTTTATTACTCATTTATTCGTTCATTCATTCATTTATTTACTTTCAGCCACGCCTTGCAGCGTGTGGGATCTTAGTTCCTGACCTGGGATCAAACCCGTGCCCCCTGCCTTGGAAGCACGGAATCCTAACCACTGGACCACCAGGGAAGTCCCTGACGTCCTTCTTTGAAATGAAAGAATTCTATGGCTGGCCCCCAAGCATTTTATGGTAACAATTAACAAGAAAATTGGCTTCTTGCTGTCAGGACCTACAGCACCTGGATCATCATAGTCTAGATGCAGCAGTGATCAAGTAACAGTGTTTTGTATGAACTGGGCCAGCACTTCTGGCAAGTGTACCGCTGTGTAAGTTGTAATATATTAGGTGCACCGTGGCTTTTGGACTCAAGCTCCGGAAGGTATTTGAAACAGACGTGTTTGTGTGTTTACATTTATATTCAACCAAGCTCGGTGACCACATTAGCTTGGTCCATAGGAGTGCTACTTTTAGGAATGCTCATTGGTCGACTGGGAGATTGTTCAGTAAAGTAAAAATAATAAGCACACTTAAAATTACCATTAATATGAATCATGTGAGGACAAAGTATTTCAATCAACTATTTCAAGAAACATTGGGGTCACATAAAAATGGAAAAAAAACTTTGAAAATGTATTTAAAAGGTATCATCGGGCTTCCCTGGTGGCGCAGTGGTTGAGAGTCCGCCTGCCGATGCAGGGGACACGGGTTCGTGTCCCGGTCCGGGAAGATGTCGTGGAGCGGCTGGGCCCGTGACCCATGGCCGCTGAGCTTGTGCGTCCAGAGCCTGTGCTCCGCACCGGGAGAGGCCACAACGGTGAGAGGCCCGTGTACCGCAAAAAAAAAAAAAAAAAAGGTATCATCTACTTGACTTCAGATCAACTCTGTGCTCTTCCCTCCCACACTCTGCAGGTCAATTAGAAAAGCCTGACAATACAACACACACACACACACACACACACACACACACACAGGAGCTAACATGGTATAGTAAAGAATTACCACATCTAGATGTGAAAAAGAACAAACTCAGAAAGATGAGGCCAGCATTGGGGGCTGCTTTCCTCTTGGGGCATCTGCTGAATTAAGAAAAGATTCCTGAGCGGCTAAGCAGCATTTCTGACGGCCTTGTGGGGTCAGGAAAGCCCGGGCACTGCCAGTGAATTGGCTGCAATTTCAGACAAAAAAGACTAAGGAAAAAAGCCTTACTGCAGATGAAGATAATGATAAAAAGTTTTACAAATGGGAATTAAAAGTTGGAATTGTTTAATATAACAATTCTAAAATTGTATGCACCTAAAAACAGTTCTGAGAATACAGAAAGCAAAAAAGTGACATCACTGTAAACTGACGCAAACTGCAATCATGGGGGAAGGTTTAGCGCAGTTCTCTCAGCAACAGAAAAAGCAGAAAGAAGGTTAGCATATGGCAAATTTGAAAAAAAAAAAATGACAAAATCACAATCTAATTGTCATCTATAGAACTTTGCACCCAGTAATCGTAAAATATACATGCTTTTCAAGCCCATGGAAACTGAACATGTGCCTTTTACCGGTATAATGGAAAATGTGTGTCCATAAAGACTAGGTAGAGTAAATTAATTTGGCCCAAGACAAAGCTGTATGACCTAGTAAGGCTTGAAGAGACTATGGTTTCAATATGTAAAGGAGTTCAAGAAGATAAGTAGGACTTCCCCGGTGTGCAGTGGTTAAGAATCCGCCTGCCCATGCAGGGGACACGGGTTCGAGCCCTGGTCCAGGAAGATCCCACATGCCACGGAGCAACTAAGTCCGTGCGCCACAACTACTGAGCCTGAGCTCTAGAGCCCGCGAGCCACAACTACTGAAGCCCACGCACCTACAGGCCGTGCTCCGCAACAAAAGAAGCCACCACAATGAGAAGCCCACACACCGCAACAGTAGCCCCTGCTCGCTGCAGCTAGAGAAAGCCTGTGCACAGCAACGAAGACCCAATGAGCCAAAAATAAATAAATAAATAAAATAAATTTATATTAAAAAAAAAAGAAGATAAAGTAATTATCCCTAGTGTCTTGGTGATGCCATGGAATCAATGTTTGGCTGGACCTAAGATGGTGAGAATAAAAATGGAAGAGAGGGGCTTCCCTGGTGGTGCAGTGGTTAAGAATCCGTCTGCCAATGCAGTGGACACGCGTTCGAGCCCTGGTTCGGGAAGATCCCACATGCCGCGGAGCAACTAAGCCCGTGCGCCACAACTACTGAGCCTGTGCTCTAGAGCCCGCGAGCCACAACTACTGAGCCCGTGAGCCACAACTACTGAAGCCCACACACCTAGAGCCTGTGCTCCACAACAAGTGAAGCCACTGCAATGAGAAGCCTGTGCACTGCAACAAAGAGTAGCCCCCACTTGCCACAACTAGAGAAAGCCTGCACACAGCAACGAAGACCCAACGCAGCCAAAAATACAATAAATAAATAAATTTATTTTTTAAAAAAAATAGAAGAGAAAGAATAGAGTGGGAAGCATCCACACAGCCCTCCCTCCCTTCCCCTGCCCCTGGACGCTGCACGAAGACACTCTGAAGTGTGTGAAGGGGAGAAGGATAATGCAAACCACCAGCCCTCTGCCTAAAACTAAAGGGAGGAAGAGTAAAAACTGAGCCTTCTGTGCAATGCGGCAGACGGCTTAGCTTTCCTATGGCCAAGCCCTACTTCCTTTCCTTCGGACCTCCCATCTCCTCTTCCCCATCCTGCGTCTGTCTGCCTTGCCCTTGGAAGCCGCACTAGGTTCTAGATGACCACCCTTGCCATGCCATCATCAGAACCATTTACATGGGGGGGGCCAGACCCTGCAAACCCAGAGTTCTTGTCCTAACAAGCCTTACCCTATGAGAAAAATCTGCCTAGCTTCCCACCTCATGCCTGCCCCAATCTTCAGAGAGAATCAATGGACCCTCGATGTTCTTTGCTTTGATCCTCAATGTTAGGGGCCTCGAGACATGTTTGTTGTACTCTGGGCATTTGGATTAGAAATGTGGATACGTGGATGAGTCCCGTTAGGATTTACAGAGCTTGAGTTGGAGCGAGAAGCCTGGGGGGTGGGGGTGGGGGTGCAGACATGACCTGTGCTCTTCAGATGACCCGGGAGCCCTGGGCAACTGCCCAACAACCCACTTACAGATTAACTGGGACCCCCTCCCCAGCCCGACCTAGTTGCAGGAAATATACTCGTAGGCTTTCCAGACCTAGAGTCGTCCGGACCTAATTCTCTGAAGGAATCTCAGCAACACCAGTAAGTCTCTCCCTCATTTCTCCCCGAGGCTGGGAACATTTAGTGCTGAGAAGAAAGGCCACTTCAGCAGCTGGGCTTCCTTCGAGCTCCCGCCAGACCAGAGGCACGCATGTCTCCTCTGGAGCCAGGGCTGCGTCAGGCCCTTCTGCATCCGGTCACATTTTTTTTTGAATTTTTATCGGTTTATTTAGTTATTTTATCTGAGAGAATTTTACAAAGAAATAAATGTTTTTGCCTTTTAGAATGTGAGTTGAATTATATGCTTTTCCTATTTATTTTCAGTACTTATGAACAGATAGCATCTTTCATGTATTAAGGTCTTGCTTCAGGAGAAGCCGCTGGAAAGCAGCAGTGCTTCATCTCATGTGGCTCGGTCACTAGTTGTATGACGTGAGGCACCTTATTTACTCTGAACATCAGTTTTCTCAACTACGTTGAAAAAGTGAGCATGGGGCTTCCCCGGTGGCGCAGTGGTTGAGAGTCCGCCTGCCGATGCAGGGGACACGGGTTCATGCCCCGGTCCGAGAAGATCCCACATGCCGCGGAGCGGCTGGGCCCGTGAGCCATGGCCGCTGAGCCTGCGCGTCCGGAGCCTGTGCTCCGCAACGGGAGCGGCCACAACAGTGAGAGGCCCGCGTACCGCAAACAAAAACAAAAACAAAAACACAAAAGTGAGCATGGGTTAACTTGTGTAATTTTTAAGAGTTCTATATTTTTGAAAGTCAATAATAACATATTTTTTCTTAATTAGAAAAAAACCCTTGCCCTGCCACCCTTAGAGGATTTGCCGTAAGAATTAAATAGGAAGGCATACGTATAACAGCACTGAAACCTCACAGAATGCAGAGTCACAGATTTTGGTTTTGGTTGTTTTAGCTACACAGCGCAGCATGCAGGATCTTAGTTCCCCAACCAGGGATCGAACCCATGCCCCCTGCAGTGGAAGCGCGGAGTCTTAACCACTGGAGCACCAGGGAATTCCCCAGAGTCACATATTTTGATGCTGGCCTCTGGGCATGTCTGCGCTCATGCACTCAGCTGGCTGTTTTGAAAACACCCACAGTCCAAAACTGTATACCCTAAGCACTTCCTGGGTTTTTACTAGCATCACTTCAGATGTAAAGCACGTCGATATTTGCTCTAAGTGCCTTATGAATAAGTAACTTCTACTGTTTGGGCCTTGCTCCGTGTCTGGCAGAAGGCCATCCGGACTTACCCTCATACATCTCCAGGATGTGAACCGTGTCTCCAACCTGCAAGGACAGCTCCACATCTTGAGAGGCATTGTAGTTATAGATCGCTGGAAAGGAGAAATAAAAGAGGGACATGATGGCATCAGTGGCAGTTCAAATACAAGTCACCAAACACATTAAAAATAATAATAATAATACGAGTCACCAAAGAGCACATTCAGTGGTTAGTGAACCACTCCTCTAACAAATAACCCTCTCTTTAATCATTTCAGGTGAATCCCCCACTGGAAAGCAGAGGGCATCCTCCTGGACTCCCATTACTGGTATGTTACAGTCATACTTCCATCCAACAAATATTGGTTGGTTGCCTACCATGTACCACATACTGTGCTAGAGACTGGAGACAGAGTGTTGAAACACACAGATGTGGTCCCTGTACCAGGGATTTTTAATAGTTTAGTACGGGAAGAGATATAGTAAATATATTATTACAGAAACAACTCCTTAATTAAAATGGTGATAAGAGTTATCAGCCTATAACACCACTGAGCTTATGATCTCTAGGGCATAGGGCGAGCCGTCTCCCGGCTTCCCTGACACAGTAACAGGCAGCCAACGGACCACGTGTGAGTCCCACCTACCCCCCCAGTAATAGACTAACACTGGGTGGCTGCCTCACCCCAGCTCTAGGTACCCTGGGGAAATGGGGTGTCCCCAAGGTGACCTCCATCACCACAGTCCTTAGGACTGGCAATGACTGGACCACAATCATACAAAACAGTAGACGAACTCTTGTAACTCCAAACGAAGAAGGCAATCCCATTTTAAGACAGGTAAGAGCTCTGAAGAGACATTTTACGGAGAATCATATATGATGACTAATAAGCACCAGAAAAGACGTCCAACAACCATTAGTCATCAGGGAAATGCAAACTAAAACCGCAACGAGATACAACTTCTCACCCACCAGAATGGCTATTAATTTTTAAAAGGCAGACTTGGCAGGAATGTGGAGAAACTGGAACCCTCATGCATCGCTAGTAGGAACATAAAATGACACAACCTCTTCGGAAAACGGTTTGGTAGTTTCTTAAAAAGTTAAACATAAATGTACGTGCAGCCCAGCAATTCCGCGCCCAGTTATCTACAAAGAGAAATGGAAACGTGCTGACACAGAAACTTCATGTGAACATCCATAGCTGTTGTGGTAGGCAGGATAATAGCCCCCCAAAGATATTCACGTCCGATTTCGGCATCTGTGAATGTTTCCTCAGGTGGCAAAAAGTGTGAGTTAGTTAAGGATATGGAGAGGAGGTTAAGCTGGAAATTCAGGGTGTGGTCCAAACACAATCACACGTATCCAGATGACAGAGAGACAGAGGGAGTTTTGAGAGTCTCACAGAAGAGAAGGCAACATGAGGACGGAGGCAGAGGTGGAAGTAACATGACCTCAGGTCAAGGACTGGCACCACCACTAGCAGCTAGAAAAGACAAAGGACGGAATCTCCCCTAGAGCCTCTAGAAGGAGCACAGCCGGTCAACACCTTGATTTTAGACCTCTGGCCTTCAGAGCTACGAGAGAATAAAATCCTCTTGTTTAAGCCACCAAGTTTGTGGTAAGTTGCTAGGACGGCCGCCAGAAACCAATATAGCAGCATTATTCACAACAGCTAAAAACTGGAAACAATTCATCCACTGAAGAATGAGTGGAGAAGTAAAATAGGGTGTGTCCACACAATGGAATATCAGTCAGCAATAAAAAGCAATGAAATACGAACACACGCCACAACACGGATGCTTCAAAGACATTATGCGAAATGAAAGTCCCGTGCACACATACGTTAGGCTTCCATTTCCTTGTAACGTCCAGAAGAGGCAAGTCTATCAGCGACATAGGGCAGCTGATTGTTTCGTGGGTTGGGGGTGGGAATAGCGACAGAGCACAACAGGCACCAGGAAGCTTTACAGAGAGATGGAAACATCCTAAAACTGGACTGGATTGTAGTGATGGTCATATAACACTGCACATTTACTAAAAATCAATGCACTATATGCTTACAGTGGGTGGGTTTTATGGTATATAAATTAGACTTCGATGAAGCTTTTTGTGTGTGTGTGTGTGTGTTACACGGGCCTCTCACTGTTGTGGCCTCCCCCGTTGCGGAGCACAGGCTCCGGATGCGCAGGCTCAGCGGCCATGGCTCACGGGCGCAGCCGCTCTGCGGCATGTGGGATCCTCCTGGACCGGGGCACGAACCCGTGTCCCCTGCATCGGCAGGCGGACTCTCAACCACTGCGCCACCAGGGAAGTCCTTTTTTTTTTTTTTAAGGTAGATTTATTTCTTGCCCTCTCTCATGATGAGTGAGCTGCATCCTTTCAGGGAAAAAGAACCACCTTAGAGATTCGGTTCTAACCACTGACCTGACCATCCAAGGAACCCACGACGTTCCCCCTCTCTGCAGCTCTTATGAGCACATGAGGCTGGTCACTCAATCCATCAAACCATCTGCCAGATGCCACAAGGGTCATTAAGAAGGGAAGAAAGGCATCCAATCCAATCATGGTACCTACTGCTCTTTCCTGAGCCTGCGATGCCCCGAGATCAGCAGGCTGACTGCAGGCTCATCACAGTCAATCTAGCCCAGAACAGAAGGAGCAGACCTCTAGCCCCATGTTCTTCAAGTGGCCTCTCTTTTTGAAGAGAATCACCCAAATATGTGTTCTTCTGTAGTCTTGGCACAGAAGTCTGGACAGATGATACTGGAACTGGCTGACTACTGAGCTTGGGGACTATAATATGAATTCAGAATAAGATCAGGCATTCAGAAGGAGTTAGTTAGTTCCTGGTTCCTAGACTTCTTCGTGGGCCATGAGGCCACAGCTACTGATCCACTGAGGTTCACTTCTTTCGTCTAACTGCTACTTGATTCAAATGTTTTGCCCACTAGGTATACTGTTGGGTCTCCATACAAAATGTAGATCTCACATCCCTGAATCCCTCGAGCCCCCCATTCACTGCCTCCCCCCAAACGGGTTCCTCCCACTGGCCCCGCCAGCAGATGGAATCAGGAAGTAGAGAGCTTGCTGTGTCACAGCGTGTTGTGTAATCACCGAGCTTCACCTCTTCCTCGCCCTTAGTCACCAGGAAAGTAAGCAGAACTCTCAAAGGCAGCACCTGGCACTGTAGCTCCAAGCTACAAACACCTACCAAGGACTGCTGTAAACACACACACACACACACACACACACACACACACACACACACCACAGACTATTGTTTCCTTAAATCCTAGATTCCAGAGCCTGACAATCAAAGTGCTTCCGAAATTATCCTGGCCTTCATTCTCCACCTTTGCCTCCATCATCTGTCAAATTCCACCCTCTGCTCCAGTCAGGACTCATAACCTCCCCTAAATTCTGTGCTCAGCTCACGGTTTACCTCTGCCTGGAACAACAGCTCATCTGTTTCTTCCTCACACTGTAAAGCTCACATTCACGATGCAGTTCGACAAACGATTCCTGACTCCCTATCACCCTGCAAGGATCTCTTTTTTTCCGCCGATGTCCCGCAATTTTTCCTTTAACACGGTCTGGGCTTTAAATCACAGATAATCTTGTGTTATCATCTGCCACCGATCAGAAGGTAAACCCTTCATGAATGGGGACCCGGTTACACATTACTTTGTGCCTTTCACATTCCAAGGCACTGGATGCGGCCCAAAGAAGGTGCTCAGGGCACAAGAGTGGCCTTTATAAAACCCACCGATCGATTCAGTTATTCACCACTTCTTCCACAAACTGCAAGGTAATTCTGCTTCCCTCAGAAGCAGCAGCTGTGGTTCCCCACCACTCATGAAAGGGATTATCCAATCACCTCTCTGGCCTCTCTTTTGCTAATTACACGAGAGAATCTGCCTTTCCAACCCAAGCCTTCAAAGAGCTTCACATGGGAAACACACTCTTCAGCAATGCCTTTCGCTGGAGTGACAAGTCACCAGTTAGAGGGCATTTGTACTCCCTGTTGCATGCGTTTGGGCAGAAGTACTAACAAGATTTCCAGTCACTTACAATGTCATCTATTTACGCCAACGATGCACTTTAGAACCACGCCTTCTCCATCTCCCTCCTTAATCCACTTCATTTCCGTTGTAGTTTATGATTTCACTTCCATATGGAATATAGTAACTGTATGGAGTGGGTGCCAATTACCATATTATTTAATGAGGAAACTGAGACTCAGAAGGGGTGAGCACCTTGCCCCGAGGAGCCCAGCTTTACCAGCAGCAGAGCTGTTACTGACGCCGTCCTGTGAAGACCCACTCATCCCATTTTACCAGGCTGGTCCACGATGCCAAAGGGATGCCCTGGAAGAGCCCGGCAGCAAAGAAAAGAACCTGATAGCGTCTCAGTATGTTGTCTGCCTTAGAATTCTCTCATTAAACGAGACCCCAACTTCCCCAAACACTCTTTATCACACTGGGTTGGCCAAAAAGTTCGTTCTGTTAGTGAATACATCGTTCAATGAAGTTCTTGGTGAAAATGAAAAACGTCTTTTATTTTTACTTAAAACCAAACAAACTTTCTGGCCACCCCAATACAGGTTGGTGATCACGTTGTCTGCTCTCGTCTTGCGCTATTTCAAAAACAGGCTTACAATTCGCATGCTCAGTGGATCATGTTTTCTCCCTAGAATGTGAATAACTGTTACAGAGGAAGACAGAGAAAGGAGAAGTAAAGGAAATCCTTTGGGTTAAACAAAGCAGACTCAGTTCTATCAGTTACACATGCATGACCTTGGATGAGTTTGTCTGGGCCTCAGTTTCCCATCTGTAAACAAGGCATGGACCAGATGGCTCTAAGGGACCCTACGGCTCCAACAGCCTCTGATTCACGAGGTTATGAAAAGAGGCAAGAGAAACAAGCTGTGTCGTTTCGAATCAGCAGGCACCACCGCAATGTCTTGTTTTGTCTGAGGAAATTAAACAAGAGAAGGGAGTCAGTCGCTGTGTACGAACCGCCCTGCTGGCTGCTACGTGCAAGGTTGGGAAAGACAAGCTGCTGGAATTCTGCCCCGAGCAGCTTACTGTTTATATGGCAAAAGTACAATTTTGCAGAGCCAACTAGATAAGACAGTATGTCTACAAATGTAAAGTAGTTTGCATTTTACCAATCTTTGATTTGGCCTGGCCTTTTCTTTTAAACCAGACTTTCATGAGAGAGGAAAAAAGAGAAGAAATGTGAGGTCTTAGCATCATGCAACAAGAAACCAACAGAATAAGAAGTGTCTCTGATAGGCCCCAATACGAGGATTGATTTTGACAATGAAAAGTCGATGGGCTGCTAGTAGTTCATCCTTCTGATAAATCAGGCTTTTTCATGAATCCTCAAATGACAACCCCCTGAAGAATTAACTAAAACGTGACGTTTTCTATTAGGCGTTTGGTAGCGTCTATGGAAGAAAGATACAGCAAACACAGAACGAGGTCCTGACTTGAGTTGTCTGCTATTCAGAATGTTATCAGGAGGATCACACTTCCTCTTTCTCATGATCATCTTGATCTGCCTACTTTCAGCCATTAGAACTATTAAGACTACAAAGGCACATGTGTCTTTATCTTCACCCTGGGGTCAATGCAGCAATGTCTTAGAAGGCCAAGTGGACTTTTTCTTTTGCTCTTTAATTCCAGTCTACTACAAGGATGAGACGACAATCAGATTCAACAGGAAGTATGACCCCAGGAGTTTAAAAAAAAAAGTGGTTTTATGCTGACCATTCCAATTAGGCTCCAGACTGGTCATCCAAGTCAGGGGCTGTCAGATGAGAACAACAGCTTCTACTTGTCACCAACAGTACTCCACAGGAGCAGCTCTTACAGGATTCTTAACTTCGTTTTCTAGACCTTTAGGAGAATTTAATGACCAGTTAGGAGATTTAATGACCGGTTCATTGGTTATTCTTTAGAAATCTCTATTTTAAGGATTATATCTATTTGTGGCTAGAACAGATAAATGTATCTTTAATGAGAGATATTTCACAGATATAAACTCAACTATGGTTTATTTATTTCCTCACTGGTACCAAAGGATTACCTCCAAGCCATCTCATTTAAATTAGTATGAAATTAAATTTACGTGAAACATGTAAAGCTAAAACAAGGCCACTCAAAATTGCAGAATAGAAAGTCTTTGTTCTGCAAACACCAGGAGTTTCCCCACAGTTTGTCTACGTAAGAAATGGAGGTACCAGTATATTCTTCCAAAGAGGAGAATGTAGCAGAGCCTCTAGGAAGATGACAAGCCCTGGTAGACACAGGGTAAATGGCAGTCACCTTCCCTTTCCCCCTTTCTTGCCCTGTCTGGCTTCCCACTTCGGGCATGGAGGCAGGCACGTCCTCAAAGATGGACACAACTGCCCTCCCCAACAGGACAGTGGAAGTCATTCAATGAAAACTGGGGATCAGGAAGGTCTGTACAGGTAACGGAACAAGCTAGCCTCAACAGTCCTAAGAAGGTAAAGTTGGACAACGAAGGGCAGATGTCCTTAAGGACAGCAAATGCATTTAATTGCAGGCAGCTAAGTACAAAGCGCCCCTTAGAAACAGCACGAGAATCGGGGAATAGTTCAGTATTTTAATCATTTTCTTGCTGCCCCTTCCAAGCATTTCTGCAGTGATTCAAGTGAGGAGTCAGGGTGTTACTCAGAATACCAAGGATGCCTCAATCCTGGACTCACTATAGCACTCTCAATCTGGATATAACACTGGAAGTGCACATTCTAATGTTACCATGGTTATACTTCTACTAAGCTTCTATGCTTTTCAACTGAGCTCTTTCTTGTTAAGGAAAAGTAAAAGAGAAAAAAATCAGAGGGCAAGTATGGCAGGCTTTTAATGAGGAAGTAAAAAAATTAACTTACTAACAAGTCCAGACCACCTTCCCCTAATCAAATAAGGTATTATTATCAGGTTCTTCTCGGTATGCATTCTTATTAAATAAAAATGAGACAGATCTAAGATAAAAATGGTCAGATCTAAGACTGGGCTGAGTTTGCGGCATCTACCTTATGGACAGAAATCATAATTGAGGAATAGAGAATCTAAAAATAAAAGCCAGGACTTCCCTGGTGGTCCAGTGATTAAGCATCCACGCTCCCACTGCAGGAGGCTCAGGTTCGATCCCTGGTCGGGGAACTAAGATCCCACATGTGGTGGCGAGGCCAAAAAAAAAAAGAAAAGGAAAGATAAAAGCCACCAATTATTGCAGACTCTAGAACAAGCACTTTGAAATGACAGTCAAAAGTGTTAGTGATGATTTTCTCCATATGTACATGAAATTTGAGACAAAGCACAGATAAACTGAGAAAATGAATGATCCCCTACCAGGCTGGAAAACCCATTAATTTAATATCACCAATCTGAAAATGCAAATACAAAGGCAGCAGCTTTTACGTCTGTCTCCACAGGGCCTGTCCCAGAACAAGCTCAGTTGGTCGCCCTTAGCCTCCGGGGCACATTCAGGAGGGTCTTAGAACAGCTTCTCCCGTATTATGTACACCAGAGTCACGTCCTACTGAAAGCACCATGAGAAAACAGAATGTGTACATGTGGCTGGGAGCGAAGGGCGAATCAGAAAAGCAGAGAACTGAGGAGAAGGCCAGACACTGAAGAGATCTGGGAAACCTCCCTGTTTCATAAATGAAGAAATGGAAGCCCGGTGTGTACCAGACCAAGGTGACACCAAATTACAGTCAGGCTACTGAAGGTACTTTCTGCAGCTTGGCCAAAAACCTACCATTGCGGACTCTCAGGAAAGGCATTGAATATTTTGGGCTTCAGTTTCTAAAGTGACATTTGCAACCTGGTATTTTGCCTACCTCAGGGTTACTGTAAGAATAAAATAAAAAGAAACATAAAAACGAGTAAGTATTGGTAATGTCTCTGGAAGGTTCTTCACCATAACAGAAAAGAGAAGTATGAAATCAAAAAGATACATAACTCTGGGCTAATCGATTTGCATTGGAAATTCAGTATGAATTTGGAATATTTTTCTCTCTATTCAACTTAAAAATACGTATTCATTTAGACTTGTGGCCAAAGTGGACCACAGGGATCAGGGATCAGATGAACTATCATCTTGAACATCTAAAAAATGGACAAAAATATGACAGTGGTTTTCAGACACTGACCAGCATACAACACAGGAGGGTGATGCCTGAGAGAAGGGAAGCAGATGAGGGAAATCTTCAGTTGCATCTCCAGGCAAAAGTGCAGGGAGGAGAAGCTGAAACACAGCCCAGGAATCACCCTAAGGTGAGGGAAGAGAGTTGAGAATTCAGGGAAGTCAAGGTGACTATAACATACAGTGCAGAGAATCAGAGAGGTGAGGGCTGCCTAAGTTTCCCTACTAGCTTAAGCTGATTACTGATCAGCCCATGCGTGTGAAGAAAATTCCCGAGGGCGAGGAAAAGAACCACTGGGAAAGAAAAGGAGGAGCTATTCCCAAACCTCACACAGAGCTGGGAACAGTTCACATTCTCCACAACCAGAGCCAAGAAACCTTACGGTATGTGGCCACTGGCTTGGGTACTCAGAAGAGTATTGCCTTGGTAATGCAACCAAACTGGCCCCAGACTACAGGCTGTGCTGATCCCACCTAATAAAGATCAAATGCAAACCTGGAGAGAATGAAAGTTTCCTCATAATTCAACTCCATCCCAGAACAAGGCTCAAACTCCCAACATGATAAAATTTATAATGTCTGACATTCAGTTCATGATTATAAGACATGCAAGGAAGAAGGAAAATAATCACCTATAGTTAGGAGAAAAAGCAATCAATAGAAAAAGACCCAGAAATGACGCAGATCAGGCAACAGAAAAAGTCCCAGTTAACTGAAAAGTATTCAAATCATACAAAGCATGTTCTTTGACTACAACGGAATTAAATTAAAAATCAATAACAGAAAGACATTTAGAAAATCCCAAGATATTTGGAAACTGAACACCACACCTCTAAACAGCTCCAGGACCATTAAAAAAAATCAATGTAATCCACCACATTGAGATAAAAAGAGTGAAAAAATATGATCATCTCTATAGATGCAGAAAAGGCATTTGATAAAATCTGATACTCACTGATGATAAAAAGTGTCAGCAAATTATGAATATCTTTAATTTGATAAAAAGCATACACGATGCACCTATAGCAAACATACTGAACTGTCAAATATTAAATATGCTTCCCTAATACTGGGAACATGGCAAGGATATCTGCTCTGTATTCTACATTTTAATGTGGTTGTAACTAGTGCTATGATGCAAGAAAAAGAAATTAAAAGCTTACTAATTGGAAAGAATGTCATAAAGCTGTGTTTATTAGCAAATGATTTGGTCATCTATACAGAAAATTTTAAGGCATTTACAAAAGTTATTAGAACTAATGAGTGAGGTTAAGGAGGTTTTAGGCCCCAATTTTGGTCAATATACAAAAGAAAAAAAAGTCCACTGTATTTCTCTATACTATAACAAGCAAGCTGAAATTGCTGGATTATGATGTAAAGTGCATTTCTTCCTATAGATTTCAGGTCAAACAATTTGAAAACCAGTGCCCCAGAGAAACTCTCGCACAAGTGTACCAAGAAATATATATAAGAATGTTCATAGTAGCAGTGTTTGTAGTAGCAAAAACTGGAACCAACCCAATGTCCATTGAAAGGAAAATGGGGAAATAGTTATGTTATATTCAAATATAGAATACCGCAGGGAAAATGAATACATTCTTTGCACACACACCACTAACAAAATGTTGGGCAAATTTTTTAAAACTACAGGAGCGATATACACAGATACCTTTAGATAAAATTTAAAATCTTGGAAAACTAAATGAATTAGGTTTTTAAAATATGCATATATATGTGGTAAAACTATAGGAAAAAATTATGAAAATAAAATACACTCATTTCAGAATACTTTTACTTCCAGGGTGGGGCTGTGGCACATGTCCGACTATTAGGGAGAAGCATGAGTGTGGGTCTAATATACAGTGAACTTTTTTTTGCAATTCATTAGATGGGGATACATGGGGGGGTTTTGTTAGTTTGTTTTTATATAAGTGTTGCAAATATTCTTTTATGAGTTCAACATTTCATATATCAGTGGTTCACAAATTGTTAAAACACAAGATTGCTGGGCCTCATCTTTAGTTTCTGAGTCAGAAGGTTAGGAATGGGGCCCCAGAATTTGCATTTGAACACGTTCCCAGGTAGGAATGACACTGCTGGTTCAGTTCAACATTTCAAGAACCTCTGCATTACATATTTGAGCCTCACACAAACCAGCGAAGAAGAAAGAGTGAACATGGGCCTCATTTTACAGATTTAAAAAAGTAATCTCTGAGCGATTAAGGGGTCGACCGGATTACACTACTGCTAATCATACCAGCTCTGGTCTCAGACTACCTGTGTCCAAACACTGGCTCTGTATTTACTGATTCTTATTGGAGGTAATTTAAATTCTTGATGCCCCAATTTCCTAACCTGTAAAATGGGTACAATTATAGCAATTCACATACAGGGTTCTTGTGAGCATTAAAGGATTATAAAGGTAAAGCACTTAAATTTGTTCCTGGTACATAGTAAATCCTGGGTAAACATTAACTAACTTTAATACCACTACGTTAATTAAGTGGTAGAGTGAGACTTAAATCTAGGTATTCATATTCATTTTTAATCACTGTCAACACAAATGCCTTTTGGTACCACAAAACAACACTGGTGAGTTCCACAAAACCTATCTTTAAAAAAAATTTTTTAGAAACCTTTAAAACTGGATGACTTTAATGGAAATTCTAGATCCCACTGCTCTTTCCACTTACAAGAAAACTAAGAACCCAAGACCATACAGCTAGTTAGATTCAGTCTGGGATGAGCAAGCTGGAATAGCTTTTTCCAAAGGCCACATAACTAGTCTTTATAATAAATTTCACCCTGTATTGAATTGTACTTCTAACGTAAACAATGAAAACAATGGAGGATTAAAAAACAAATGATCAATTACCATTTCTGGAATGAATGAATGAATCAAATAAGCAAGCAAGCCTCAGGCCTATGAACCTGAGGAACTAGGTTTCTGACTTGTTTACCTTCTTAATATATTTATTTTAGCAACCAAATAAAAATGTATTTACGCAATACAATTAGCTGGAGTCAATTCAATGCAAAGATATGGAAATGTCCTTTCAATCTCATTTCTTCCTCTAGTCTCTAGAAAAGTAAATACAATATTTCTATGGCTTAATTTAAGAACAAATGAAAAATCTAAATTTGATTGTGTATCACCATAATCACTTTACATTTAAAAAAATTCACCAGAATTCCACTTTTTTTTCACATACATTCGAAAATAATCAAAAAGTAGCATGCAAATTCAAAACACCTCTTGAGTTATCCCCAAAGCATTAAAATATTTTAGGCATGAATGTTCATAAAAAGAAAATATTGCTCATAAAATAGAACAACCTAACTTACAGCACAATCTAAATGTTAATAGCATAATAACATTTTTCCAACCAGAAATCTAGCCTTGCTTGTTTTCTGGCATTTAAAAATAGAAATCAGGGACTTCTCTGGCGGTCCAGTGGTTAAAACTCCATGCTTCCACTACAGGGGGCGCAGGTTTGATCCCTGGTCAGGGAACTAAGATCCTGCATGCCACATGCGGTGCAGCCAAAAAATAAAAATAAATAAAAAATAAAACTAGAAATCACGCTAAAGCTAGTGAAAAACATATTTCCTGGTCTTCCACACTAGTACATTATACTTTATTTCAGTACAACCAATTAATCAATAAGCCGTGACCTACAGTACAGTACAGATAAGGAGTAAAAACAAAGAGAGATGATTGGTGACTTTGCTCTTTTGAGTCACTTAGGCTTGACACCCATAGAGCCATCTTACACTTGCTGCTCTCCGTTTCCAGTCCTACAGTTTTAGTCTTTCCTTCATGATCTAGAACTCAGATGACTACCTTTGGACCTTAACTGATCACCCTGCCTGCAGTCTCTCCTCTTGTGCAAAACAGGATGTTAAAAACCACAGGCCCAAAATGGCGTCACTTGTGCTAAAGCCCAAGATATGAAACCTAGATTTAATATCTAACACCAAAAATGTAATCTTAATCAAGCAATCTGGAATTTTCTGGTCAGCACCAATGAGGTCATCTGACAAGTGCACCCTATCCACCCTCCAGAGGAAGAAGAGGCAATCCACATGGTAAAACCCTTACTGTTCTCATCCTCTCACAAAAGAAATCCTGGCCTAAAAAATAATCCTTTCTTTCCTTTTGCTAGTAGCTCCCTTGCCCTACCCTTCTTCCTATAAAAACCTTCCATTTCACACAACCTTTTAGAGCACTTTCTAGTTGCTAGGTGGGATGCTGCAGGATTCATGAATCACCGAATAAAGCCAATTAGATCTTAAATTTACTTAGTTAGATTCTGTTTTTCAACAGGGACAGATAATAATAATTACATCACAGGGCTACTGTGGAGACTGAATAATAAAACTCTTACCAGGGGAAGAACTAGCTATTACTGATATTATAACATTACTTTGTATAATTGTGCCACTCTAATACTTTTTAACACTACTTATAACATCTTATTCCCCAGTTCAAAAATCTTCTGAGAGTTTTCTATTTTCTACTGATGCACGTGATTTAAGAACTTTTGAAGCTCAGTTCTATCTGAGTCTTCTTCTGTAATCCCCTTGCTTGAATGGCCCTCTCTACTTTACTCCATTGGACCAAATCCTATCCATAAATTAAGTTTACAAAAGGCCAATTCAACCGCAAGCTCATCCCCAATTATCCCAGCCTTCCATGGTTTCACCTTTTCAGAGATTATACACCTCAACCTATTCTGCCTAATTTAAAGCTTAACCAACTCAACCTAGTGTGTGACGGGACCTGCCCAGGTCCGTCCTGGGGCTCCATGCAAAGAGGAGCCCCACAACCAGAGGCTGACATCACGCATGGCCCCCTGTAACCATGGTGATACAGAACCAAACTTGGGTCTGCTCGCCTGCTGCTCAGCAGAGCCAATCTACTGACACTGGGTTCTGGTGAAGGAAAGTGCAGGTACCAGGTACTGCAGGTACCAAGCAAGGAGAACAGGTAGCTCATGCTCAAAAGTTCCAAACTCCCAGATGTGTTTCAGGGAAAGGCTTTTGAAAGCAATATTTGGGGTGAGGGTTACAGGGGGCATGACTTTCTTCTGATTGGTGGGTGGTGAGGTAACTGGGTGGTGTTTCAAGAATCTTAATCCTCAGTCTTCTGGTTCCAGCCACCCTGGGACCTATGTGCTTGTGGTGAGCACATAGGTGGTGAGTCATCATCCTCCACCAGGGTGGGGGTCTTAGTTACTGCAGAAAAAGATATGTGTCCAATTGTTTTGTATATCCCTTGAGGAGGAATTAGAACTCTGTTTTTTCACTGAACTATTGTTTCTTGACTGCTTTTCCTCTGTTTCTGCATTCCCTTACTTCCTTAACTAGGAACTGCTTGAGTCTCTGCTCTTTGGAACTCAGGGAAGGCCTAGGAGATGAAAGCCTTTTTCTACAAACAAAACCAGGGGACACAGAGGAGCGTCTGTACCTGGGAAGGCCCCACAGGGTCCTGCTCAGTTTCAAATCCCCTTTTCTTTGATACTCTGCAATCCTGAGGGGAACAGGGGGCAGGACAGGAAAGCAAATAAAGTTCTGGAGAGAAAGATTAATCATAAACTCAGTAGGGGAACTCAATTTTAGGGGGAACTCAGTTTCAATGGGCTTCTTGGTACAGGCCTTCCTGAGACGACTGCTCAACAGCGACAAAAGAGGACTTGTGTTGGTTAGTCTCTACTTCCCTAAATGATAAGACTTCATTAAATCCCTTCATTATATCTCCTCAAAAGGGAGCCAAGAGCATTCCTGGCAGCATCCCTCAGTCAGGTCCTGTCTGAACACCACGGTAGACAAATCTTTGTTTTTTCTCCTTATTTATACTATGCTCTGATACTGTGAAAAATTTCCTCTGTAGCAGATGGTGGGTTGGGGAAGTAATTTGGAGTGTGGTGTGTGTGAATAGAATACGTGATATATGAAAATGTGCTGAACTGGGGGAGTGGGGGGTGGGGGGGTGGTAAGGTTGGCAAAGCTCCCTAACAAATAGGGCTGATTCGAGGTTGCCTCTATCCTGATAGTTCTTTGGCCCTTTCAAGAAATTTCAGGAAGGGAAAATTTAGTTGCCTAAACTTGGCGCCATATTTTCCCTCTCAAGTCTCCATAATTTAATGGAAAGTTTAACAATATTGTTATTGTTACAAATAGTTGCATCTCATTTTTATGATCTTACTTTGTGCTTTCTATTTTCTTTGTTTTGTTTTATCTCTTGCTGCGTGGACTCTGCTTTCCTTTTCCCCCTTCTGGCAATATAATAAGGTAATTCTCTGTACAGATAGAGAGGTTTTAACTGTATTTGTCAAAAACTGGAAACAACCCAAATGTCCTTCAACAAGAGAATGAAGAAACAAGCTGTGTTACATCTGTACACTGGAATTCTCCTCAGCAGTGAAAAGGAACAACTACTGTTACAACGTGATGAATCTCACATGCATTATATCAAGTGAAAGAAGCCAGACTCAATAGGGTACATACATACTGTATGATTACATTTATAGAACATTCTGGAAAAGGTGAAAGGTACAGGGGAGGAACACAGACCAGTGGTTGCCAAGTGCTGGGGTTGAAAAGGGAGCTGACTACAAAGGAGCCCAGGAAAACTTTTGCAGGTGATAAAAGTATTCTACATTTTGATTGTGGTGATAGTTGCACAGCTAAATGAGTTTGTCAAAATTCACAGATTTATGCAATAAAATTATACCTTAATTAGGTATAATTAAATTATACTTTAATTTTTTTTCATTTTAGTAAAAAAAAAACAAAAAAGTCCACTCTACTCGTAATTACTTTGACACTTAAAAAAAAAACCTCTTGAACCTACACTTAATTACCAATACCTATTTTTTCTTTTTTTTTTTTTTTTTGTGGTACGCGGGCCTCTCACTGTTGTGGCCTCTCCCGTTGCGGAGCACAGGCTCTGGACCCGCAGGCTCAGCGGCCATGGCTCACGGGCCCAGCCACTCCGCGGCATGCGGGATCCTCCCGGACCGGGGCACCAAACCGTGTCCCCTGCATCGGCAGGCGGACTCTCAACCACTGCGCCACCAGGGAAGCCCTATCAATACCTTTAATTAAACATCAATCAACTGACCTAAGAGAAAATCAATCACTATATGCTCAGACTCCTCCTCAAACTGCTTCCTAGTTTTTGTTCATACAACCTGGTCGTTTCACTGCATAATTTTATAGTTAATCAATAATTTTTATAGTATTTATCTGCTTTTTCAAAAATTACTGGTGCATGCTATTTTGCAGCTATATTTAAAATAATTAGCTGTATGTAGTCATGTCTAATTGGTTTCTGATTTATCACTAATCTTTTTACAGCATTACTTCCTTATTTCTGCATTATTTAGACGGATCTTTAGGTTGTCTAGAGTAAAATGCTTCTGTTCCCTGCCCCCCCACAGATTCATATGTTGAAATCCTAACCCCCAAAGGTGATGGTATTGGTAGATGAGGCTTTGGGGGATGATTAGGTGATGAGCATGGAGCACTCATGGTGAGATTAGTGCTGTTATAAAAAAGACCCTACAGGGACTTCCCTGGTGGCACAGTGGTTAAGACTCCATGCTCCCAATGCAGGGGGCCTGGGTTCGATCCCTGGCCGGGGAACTAGATCCCACATGCGTGCCGCGACTAAGACCCAGTGCAACCAAATAAATAAATAAATATTTAAAAAAAGACCCTACAGAGCCACCAACCTCTTCTATGCGAGCATCCAGGGATAAATCTGAGACCTGGAAGAGGTCTCACCCAACCAAGCTGACACCCTAATCCCAGATTTCCAGCCTCCAGAACCGTGAGAAATAAATTTCTGGTGGTTATAAACCAACAAGTCTGTGATATTTTGTTACAGCAGCCTGAATGGACGAAGACAATCTCCAAGTAACTTAAGTTGAGCACATGTGTGGCACTCTTTCTTGGCTCTTGCATATGCAAATCTTTTCTTTTCTTTTTTTTGGCCACGCAGCCCAGCTTGCTAGATCTCAGTTCCCCAGCCAGGGACTGAACTTGGACCACGGCAGTGAAAACACCAAGCCCTACCCTCTGGACCACCAGGGAACTCCGCAGCCTCAGCAAGTTTTTGTTGCCTTCAAGTTCAGCTGAGTTTAGAATTATTGGGTCAAACTTTTTGTTGTTGTTCAAAAGATTAGAGGATACAAGACTCAAGGAAATAGAAACATATGGTGTTCCTATAATGAAAATTTAATAGATCTCAGTAAAAATGTCAATGCTCTACATAAAACATATACTCAATTAAATTCTAATTAACATCCCAATGGATGTTTAAAGAGTTTGATACAGAAACAAATAAGTTCAATTGGAAGAATAAATGGTGAAAAAAATTAAAAATATTTTGAAAATGAAGAATTACCACAAGGAGACTTGCCCCAACACATTGAAAAATTACCCTAGGGACTTCCCTGGTTGCACAGTGGTTAAAAATCTGCCTGCCAATGCAGGGAACATGGGTTTGAGCTCTGGTCAGGGAAGATCCCACATGCCACAGAACAACTAAGCCCACGAACCACAACTACTGAGCCCGTGTACCGCAACTACTGAAGCCCACGTGCCTAGAGCCTGTGCTCCACAACAAGAGAAGCCACCGCAATGAGAAGCCCGCGCACCACAGCAAAGTGTAGCCGCTGCTTGCCACAACTAGAGAAAGCCCGCACATAGCAACTGAAGACCAAACACAGCCAAAAATAAAATAAAATAAATTTATTCTTTTTAAAAAAGTGATTAAAAATTACCCTAAAGCTTCAGTAATGAAACCAAGGTGACTGTTTGGAATAGACAGGTAAGTTGAACACAATTTTATTTATTACTTTATTTTTTAATTTTTGGCCGCTCTGCATGGCTTGTGGGATTTCCCTGATCAGGGATCAAACCTGTGCCACCTGCAGTTGAAGTGCAGAGTCCTAACCACTGGACCTCCAGGGAAGTCCCTGAACACAATTTTAAAAACCAATATAGACCTGAATACAGGAAAGTAGTAAATGATAAAATTGGCATTCAAATAAAATGGAATAGAAATAATTTATTTAAGAAATGTCAAAATAATTGCTTTGTGCAGGAGGCATAACCCTCCCATATGTCAGATGATACTACAAAGCTACAGTAATCAAAACAGTGTGGTATTGGCACAAAAACAGACATATGGATCAATGGAACAGAATAGAGAGCCCAGAAATAAACCCACACACCTTCGGTCAATTAATCTTCAACAAAGAAGGCAAGAATATACAATACAGAAAAGACAGTCTCTTCAGCAGTGGTGTTGGGAAAGTTTGACAGCCACATGTAAATCAATGAAGTTAGAACACACCCTCACAGCACACAAAAAAATGAACTCAAAATGGCTTAAAGACTTAAACACAAGAGATGACACTATAAAACTCCCAAAAGATATCACAGGCATAACATTCTCTGATATAAATTGTACCAATATTTCCTTAGGTCAGTCTCCCAAGGCAATAGAAATAAAAACAAAAATAAACAAATGGCACCTAATCAAACTTATAAGCTTTTGAACAGCAAAGGAAACCATAAACAAAACAAAAAGACAATCTATGGAATGGGAGAATATATTTGCTAACAATGCAACCAACAAGGGCTTAATTTCCAAAATTTACAAACAGCTCACACAACTCAATAAGAGAAAAACAAACCCAATCAAAAAATAGGCAAAAGACATAAATAGACATTTCTCCAAAGAAGAAATACAGATGGCCAAGAGCACATGAAAAGATGCTCAATGTAACAAATTATTAGAGAAATGCAAATCAAAACTACAATGAGGTACCACCTTACACTGGTCAGAACAGCCAACATTAAAAAGTCTACAAATAACAGACGGAGAGGGTGTGGAGAAAAGGGAACTCTCCTACACTGTTGGTGGGAGTGTAAATTGCCACTATGGAGAACAGTATGGAGGTTCCTCAAAAAACTAAAAATACAATTACCATATGATCCAGCAATTCCACTCCTGGGCATATATCCAGAAAAAAACTATAATTCAAAAATATACATGCACCCCTATATTCATAGCAGCACTATTCATAATAGCCAAGACATGGAAGCAACTTAAATGTCCATCGACAGAGGAATGGATGAAGAAGATGTAGTACATATATACAATGAAGTACTACTTAGCCATTAAAAAAGAACAAAATAATGTTCTTTTGCAACATGGATGCAACTAGAGATTATCATACTAAGTGAAGTAAGTCAGAAAGAGAAAGACGAATACCATATGATATCACTTATATGTGGCATCTAAAATATGACACAAATGAACCTATCTACAAAACAGAAACAGATTCACGGACATAGAGAACAGACTTCTGGTTGCCAACGGGGACGCGGGGGTGGGAGAGGGATGGAATGGGAGGTTGGGTTTAGCAGATGTAAGCTATTATATATAAAATGGATAGGGCTTCCCTGGTGGCACAGTGGTTGAGAGTCCGCCTGCCGATGCAGAGGGCGCAGGTTCGTGCCCCGGTCCAAGAGGATCCCACGTGCCGTGGAGCTGCTGGGCCCATGAGCCATGGTCGCTGGGCCTGCGCGTCCGGAGCCTGTGCTCCGCGACGGGAGGGGCCGCACCAGTGAGAGGCCCACACACCACAAAAAAAAAAAAAAAAAAAGGATAAATAACAAGATCCTACTGTATAGCACAGGGAACTATATTCAATATCCTATGATAAACCATAATGGAAAAGAATATTAAAAAAGAATGTATATATAACTGAATCACTTTGCTATAGAGCAGAAATTAACACAACATTGTAAATCAACTATACTTTGATAAAAAAACAAATGCTTTGCTGGGTAGACAAAACATGGGATGTTCCCTCACACCATATATGAAAACAAATTTTAGATGGATTAACGTAAAACATAAAATCACAAAAGTACTCAAGGAAAAATACAAGACAATATATTTACAACTTCGGAAAAAGAAAGGCCTTTCTTAAACTGCAAAAGGACTGCAGGTTTGATTGGATAAAAATTACAACTCCCATAGGGCAAAAACCCATAAATGACATGGAAAATGACTCACATACAGGAAGAAAATTTACAATATATTTATATGATCATAGCAATAGATGCTGAAAAAGCATTTGACAAAATCAAACACCCATTCATGATAAAAATTCTGGGTAATCTAGGAACAGAGGGGAACTTCCTCTATTTGATAAAGAATAGCTACAAAAATCCTACAGCTGGACTTCCCTCGTGGCGCAGTGGTTAAGAATCCGCCTGCCGGGCTTCCCTGGTGGCGCAGTGGTTGAGAGTCCGCCTGCTGATGCAGGGCACACGGGTTCGTGCCCCGGTCTGGGAGGATTTTACATACCGCGGAGCAGCTGGGCCCGTGAGCCGTGGCCGCTGGGCCTGCGCGGCCGGAGCATGTGGTCCGCAGCGGGAGAGGCCACAGCAGTGAGAGGCCTGTGTACCGCAAAAAAAAAAAAAAAAAAAAAAAAGAATCCGCCTGCCAATGCAGGGGACACAGGTTCGAGCCCTGGTCCAGGAAGATCCCACATGCCGCAGAGCAACTAAGACCATGCACCACAACTACTGAGCCTGTGCTCTGAGCCCGCGAGCCACAACTACTGAAGCCCGCATGCCTAGAGCCCGTGCTCCGCAACAAGAGAAGCCACCGCAATGAGAAGCCTGCGCACCGCAACAAAGAGTAGCCCCTGCTAGCCACAACTAGCGAAAGCCCACGCACAGCAACAAAGACCCAACACAGCCATAAATAAATAAATAAATTTTTAAAAAAGAAAAAAAATGTCTTTGTTTGCAGATGACATGATCATCTATGTACAAAATCCCAAAGAATCTTAAATAAAAAAAAAGAAGTTCCTGTAACTAACAAGCAATTAGTTATAGCAAGGTTGTAGGACACAAGGTTAATACACAAAAGTCAATCAGTTTCCTATTTACCAAAAATTAACAAGTGGAACTTGAAATTAAAGCACAATGGCATTTACATTAGCACCAAAAAAAAAAGAGAGAGAGAGAGAAAGAAATACTTCAGGAATAAATCTAACAAAATATCTACCTAATGCACTGTGGTGACCTAGCTGGGGGGAAGTCCAAAAGAGAGGGGATATGTGTGTGTGTACAGCTGATTCATTTTGCTGTGCAGTAGAGGCTAACACAACTTTGTAAAGCAACCATACTCCAATAAAAATTAATTTTAAAAAAATCAATTAATTAATTTAAAAAAGAAAGAAAGGGAAAAGAGGTAGAAGAGAAGAGAGGAAACAAATATGCTTACTGTGAATTTGAGTGTGATTGCTGTAATTAGGCCTCAGTTTGGTTCTGAGCTTCCTGGAGCCCAGGGGAAAAGAGAGATATCATGAATAACATAGTTTTTACAATCAGGAAAATGAATCCATACCATTTCTTATAAAGAGATAGAGCTGATCCTGAGTGATCAACTGTAGTGTTCATCTTAACATTTTTATGGCAAAGGCAGAAGCAGAAATCATAAAGCTGTTTGTGATAGTGATCAAAATAAAAGACGATGCTGTAACGTTGAAACACGTGTAAATCAAGCTAATATTTCATACGGTGAAGTTGTAGTTAATCTCTGCAGAGGTTTAATGAACCCAAAGACGGAAGAGCCTTGCATACCCTGAGGACTGACTGGATTCTGAATACCACGGACTGGTTGTTCTCAGTTTGTGTTCATAAGAATCAAATAAAGTTCTTGTTAAAAAAAAAAAAATCTAACAAAATATGTACAAGATCTTTATGAGGAAACCACACCACTCTGATGAACAAAATGAAAGAATAAATGGAGAGATATTCCATGTTCATGGATAGGAAGATTCAGTATTGCCAAGATGTCAGTTCTTCCCAACTTGATCTATCTAGATTCAATGCAATCCCAATCAAAATACCTTCAAGTTACTTTGTGGATACTGACAAACTGATTCTAAAGTTTATATAGAGAGTCAAAAGATCCAGCAGAGCCAACACAATATTGAAGAAGAACCAAGCTGGAGAACTGACATTACCTGACTTCAAGACTTACTATAAAACCACAATAATGGAAATAGCGGGGTACTGGTGAAAGAATAAACAAAGAGACTTCAGTGGAACAGAATAGAAAACCCAAAAATAGACCCACACAAATACAGTCAACTGGTCTCTGACAAAGGAGCAAAAGCAATACAATGGAGGAATGATTCCTTTCAACAAATGGTGCTGGGAGAACTGGACATCTACATGCAAAAAAAAAAAAAAAAAAAAAATTTAGACACAGACCTCACACTTCTGACAAAAGTGAATTCAAAAGGGAGTTTTGTTGGCAAGAATGTGGAGCAACAGGAACTTTCGTTCATTGCTGGTAAAAATGCAAAATGATACAGTAACTTTGGAAGACAGTTTGACAGTTTCTTAGAAAATCAAACATACTTTTACCACATGCTCTAGCAATTACTACTCTTTGGTATTTATTCAAATGAACTGAAAACTTAAGCCACACAGAAACACGCACAGGGATGTTTACAGGAACTTTATTCATAGCGGCCAAGTTTTGGCAACTAAGCAACTAAGATGTCCTTCAGTAGGTGAATGGATAAATAAACTGGTACATTCAGACAAAGGAATATTATTCAGTGCTACACGGGAGTGAGCTATCAAGCCACGAAAGGACGTGACGGAACTTTAGATGCACATTACTAAGGGAAAGAAGCCACTCTGAGAAGATACTGTATGATTCGAGCTATATGACATTCTGGAAAAGACTAAACTATGGAGACAGTAGAGAAATCAGAGGTTGCTAAGGGTTGAGATGTAGGGAAGAATGAATAGGTGGAGCATTAGACAAGTGAAACTATTCTCTATGATACTATAGTGGTGGATACACGTCATTATACATTTGTGCAAACCCACAGAATGTACAACAGAAAGAGTGAATCCTAATGTAAACCATGGACTTAGGGTGATTCTGATGTGTCAGTGTAGCTTCATCAATTGTAACAAATGTATCACTCTGGTGGGGGAAATTGATAATGCGGGAGGCAGGAGGTATATGGGAACTCTCTGTACCTTCCTCTCAATTGTGCTGTGAACCTAAAACTGCTCTTTAAAAAAAAGTCTTTAAAAAAAAGTAACAACATATATGACAAAGACAGAAAAATACGTTACCAACCATGAAGATAAAGGAAGGTTTGGAGACTTCCCTGGTGGCACAGTGGTTAAGAATCCACCTGCCAATGCAGGGGACACAGGTTCGAGCCCTGGTCCAGGAAGATCCCACATGCCACGGAGCAACTAAGCCCGTGCGCCACCACTGCTGAGCCTGCGCTCTAGAGCCCGTGCACCACAACTACTGAGCCCGTGTGCCACAACTACTGAAGCCTGCATGCCTATAGCTCGTGCTCCGCAACAAGAGAAGGCACCGCAATGAGAAACCCGCTCACCACAACTACAGAAAGCCCATGTGCAGCAACAGAGACCCAACGCAGCCAAAAATAAATAAATAAATAATAAAATTTTAAAAAGGATGGTTTTTACCTGAGAGAAAAGTGAGCAAACAACACAAACAGACCAAACAGAAGAAATATAAATGTCCAATAAAAAATGTCCATTAGAAATAATAAAGTGGAAATTTAAGCAGAAATTTTTTTTTATCAAATTAGGCAATATTTTAAAATATGGGAATTCCCAAGGTTGGAAAAGTATGGAGACTGGTACTCTCAAACACAGCTAGTGGGAATACCAATGAGACATTTTTTGGAGGCTATTTTGGAAACATGTGTTACTTTTTTTTTTTTTTTTTTTTTTTTTTTTTTTTTGCGGTACGCGCGCCTCTCACTGTTGTGGCCTCTCCCGTTGCGGAGCACAGGCTCCGGACGTGCAGGCTCACCGGCCATGGCTCACGGGCCCAGCCGCTCCACGGCACGTGGGATCTTCCCGGACCGGGGCACGAACTCGTGTCCCCTGCCTCGGCAGGCGGACTCTCAACCACTGCGCCGCCAGGGAAGCCCCATGTGCTACATTTTAAAAGAACATTTCTCTTGAAGTATAACAATCATAGGCATACAGGTTGATTAATCATTAAGAAATGAACATGTGCATGTAACCACCTCCAAGGTGAAGAATTTCTCAATTTCCTCCTCAAATGTAACCACTCTTCTGACACTAGAGATACCCCTTGTCCGTGTTAAACTTATATATAACCTGAATCACACAATAGATGTATGTAATTCATTCATGTTGTCACCTTTACTCTTAGTTTGCTTATATTTGTTGCTAACAGAATTCCATTTTATGAATCAATAATTTACTTATCCATGTGGGATGTTTCCAATTTGAGGCTATTGGGCTATATGTTTCTATAAACAAACATTCTTACACCCGTCTTTACTATGCATGCATACTCAGTTCCGTGGGGTATTTACACAGGAATGTAATTGTTGGATCACATGGTACGTGTATGTTCAATTTTAGTAAGTACTGTCAAACAATTTTCAGTAGTGGTTATATCAAATTACACTCCCAACCCAACAGTGGGTGAGAGTTCCAGTTGCTCCACATCCTAACCAGCACTTGCTTTTAGAAAAGAAAAGATGAAAACCCAATGATGGAATCACCCAATCAGGAAGCTTGTAAAACACAAAACAAAAACAAATTAAATGCAAAGTAGAAGGAAGGAAATAGAAGAAGAAAATAATAAAACAGAAAATAAACATTCCAATACAAGGACGGACAAAGCCAAAAGTTGGTAGATATTAAAAACTTAATGTCAATAAATTTGAAAATTCAGATGAAATGCAAAATTGTTTTGAAAAATGTAACTTAACTAAATTGACACATGAAGAGAGAAAATCTGAACAGTACTATTAAATTATTAAAACTTTCTCCCAAACAAAACTCCTGGCACAGATGGCTTCACTGGTGAATTCTATCAATACATAATCTTTAAGGAAGAAACACTACCAGTCCTACATAAAGAAAGAAAAACATAGAACACTTCACAACTCTTTTTATGCATGAATTTTGGAAATGTTTGTAAACTCTGACGTAGCAATCCCACGTACAGGAATTCATTCTACGATATACTGACTTAAATGCACAAAGATGAATGTGCAGGAATGATCACTGTGGTTCACCGTTAACTCTTGAATCGTGTCTCCCCAAATTCTTATGTTTAAGTTCTCAGCCCCAGAACCTCTGAATTTGACCATATTTGGAGATAAGGTCTTTGCAGAAGCGGTTAAGTTAAAATGAGCTCATAGACCAGTGGGCCCTAATCCTGCTAATATAACTGGTATCCTTTTAAGAAGAGAAACTGTGGACACAGACACACACAGAGTGAAGATGATGTGAAGACACAGGGAGAAGACAGCCATCTACAAGCCAAGGAGAAAAGATTGGAACAAATCTTTCCTACACAGCCCTCACAAGGAACCAAGCCCTCTGACAAACTTCCAGGTTCCAGAACTCAAACTTCAAGCCTCCAGAACCGTAGGGAAATAAATTTCTGTTGTTTAAGCCACCCAGCCTTTGGTACTTTATTATGGCAGTCCTAGCAAACTAATACATTCATAAAAATGGAGGAGGAGAAAGCAATCCATTTATCTACCAGAAAAAATTATTCAGATAAATTACAATATACCTGTACTATGAAATAGTAGGGAGCCTACAGGAAAAATGAAGTCTGTGTATGTATGGGTATTGAAACAGGGTTACTGATAAAATGTCCATAATTTTTCCTAAGTGGAGAAAAAAGTATGCTGTAACATCTGTGTATATTATGTTCCATTTTTGTTAAATAAATAAATATGTTTCAAAAGTACAGAAAAATGTTTGGAGGTTTATACAATAAATTGTTAACACATTCAGGAGATTAGAGAAAGCATTATTTATTACTTTATTGTTTTGTTGAAAATGAGTATAGTTTCCTTAATCATTAAAATTTGGGGGGGTATACAAATACATACACAGACCACATTATATGTAAAAGATATAAAGATGATCAGAATCTCAATTGGACTTTTTGAAAATAACTGAAAAACTGATTTAAAAGTTCATAAGGATGGAAAAATATCTGAGAATGAACAAGAAAATGTTGAGAAGGGAAAATGGTAAGGGGTTTTTCTTTTGACACATTAAATTGTATGCCTTCCATTTATACACTTATGTCAATATTTCTTAATAAAACTGGAAAACAATGATAAAATGTCTCTACACTCAAAAAAATTAGCACTGATACAGAAATGGAAAAATAAATCAGTGGAATCAAATAGTCTAGAGAAATATCCAAATACCCATGATAATGGCATTTTAGTTTAGGGAAAATGATTTAATAAACAGTGCTGGCATCGTTGGCTATTCACCTGAAAGAAAACAAAATTAGACTTCCTATCTTGTCTCATGTACCAAAAAACAAAAAAAAAAAAGCCAAGAGCTAGTACATTTTAAAAAGATACTCAACTTCACAACTACAAGTTTGAAAAATACTAGCAAATCATTATCCACCAGCAGATTGCAAAGTGTGATACCAGCAGGGAGGTCAACAAGCTGACATCTGCTAAAGTACTGTGTGAATGTGAAGTGCTTTAAATATTTAGGAAAACAGACGATACTCTTGACTTCGCAATTATTTTTGGAAGTCAGAGGAAATAATTCAGCAGTATATAAGGAAATACAAATAAAGCTGTTTATTACAGCCTCTCCTGTAGCGGCAACCACACTGGAAATAACCCAAAAGCTCGGAAAAAGGAAACATTAAATAAACCCCAGTACACACATCCTATGGATACTTAGTCATCTTTGAAAGACACATGAGTCAGATCAGTGCTCACTGACCTGGAAAGCTATCCATAATATGCCCTTACATGGGTTAAACAGGAAAACAAGTTGCTGAGTAATGTATGTAATATGATCACCTCACCTTTTTTTTTTTTTTTAAGCAAACAGGAGGCAAGCAGTGCCCTGTAGGCTTTTGGCTTATATGAGCACGGAGACAGGTGTGCATGGTACAGACTACCTTCTTTTTTTTTGTTTTCCTTAAATTTTGTTTTAACTGTGGTAAAATACATATAACTTAAAATTTACCATTTAAATCATTTTAAGTGTACAGTTCAGTTATGCTAAGTATATTCCCATTGTTGTGCAACTATCTCCAGAATTCTTTCGTCTTGCAAAACTGAAACTTTGTACCCATTAAACAATAACTCCCCGTTTCCCCCTCCCCACCAGCCCTGGTAACCAACATTCTACTTTTTGTTGCTATGAATTTGACTACTAAGCTTAGGTACCTCATGTAAAGAGAATCACACAGTATCTGTCTTTCTGTAATTGGTTTATTTCACTCAGCATGATGTCCTTAGGTTCATCCATGTTGTAGCATATGTCAGAATTTCCTTCTTTTTTTTTTTTTTTTCCTTTTGCGGTACACGGGCCTCTCACTGTTGTGGCCTCTCCCGTTGCGCAGGCTCAGCGGCCTCTCCGGTCGCGCAGGCTCAGCGGCCATGGCTCACGGGCTCAGCCGCTGCGCGGCATGTGGGATCTTCCCGGACCAGGGATAGAACCCGTGTCCCCTGCATTGGCAGGTGGATTCTTAACCACTGCGCCACCAGGGAAGCCCTCATTGTGGTTTTGATTTGCATTTCTCTAATGATTTGTGGTGTTGGGCATCTTTTCATATGCTTATTGGCCATTTGTATAACTTATTTGGAGAAATGTCTATTTAAGTCCTTTGCCCATCATTTCTTAATTGGGCAGCTTTTTGCTGTTAAATTACAGGTCAGGCCACCTTCTTAACATTGTCACCTAAGAGGGGTGCCAGGGTGGCCCCGATAGAAATGGGGGCAGAGAAACCAGTTACTATTTCTTCATACATCTCTATTATATGTATTGTTAGAAAAGGCATAGATTGCCTTTCTGATTGTTTTTATATCTAATGAATTATAGGGGAAAAAGATGAAGCTCTGTCCCCCATTGCAGAGGAGCCTCAAGCTGACCCTTGCAAGCTCTTGCCCATCTTCTCTCAACCTATTTTAAGTTCAAGTTTCTCTCTCCGAGTTGAAGAAAAATTTGTTTTTAGTTGATTTGTACCTTTTCCAACTGCAAGGGAGTGAGGTTCAGAGTAACCCATTTCTTGGTCTTTTTCTTACAGATATAAAAATATCCATAACATTTGCCATAGGGTGAAAAAGAGTTACTTGTTCTTTTATAGATATTATTTAAAATACTAAGAACTCAAGGATATTATATAAATGTAGGAAGCATAAAAAATGCTAAAGGTAAAAATGCCTTATTCATTCATTTAACAAACCTTAACTGAATGCAACTTGGTCTTGATCCAGTTGCTGGAGATACAGCAGTAAATAAAACAAGAAGAAGTTGGAAAGTGGCAAGTGTAGTACAAAGTAATGCTAGGTCAGGAGGATGGGGTCATATTTTGGTAGAATGGTCAGGGCAACTTTCTTGTACAAGGAGTCTCAGTTGTGACAGATGCTAAATGTCCATGCTTCATCCACAAGGGACAGGGTCTCCCTAATTAACAGAAATTTAATTGTCAGAAGGATTTTGACAAATTTAAATAATCATCTACTGAAAAGGGCCTAAATCCATCTTAATATATAAATATACACTTATAACATTTTTTTTAAAAGAAGGTATTGGTAATGGAATGAGTGTGTCCCTCCCAAAATTCATATATTGAAGCCCTAAATGTCAATGTGATGGTATTTGGAGGTGGGCCTTTCGAAGCTAATTAGGGTTAGATGAGGTCATAAGGATGGGGCCCCCATGATGGGATTAGTGCCCTTATAAGATGAGGAAGAAACCAGACACAGCAAAAGGCAGCCATCTACAAGCCAGGAAGAAGGCCCTGACCAGAACCCAACCATGCCAGTATCCTGATCTCAGACTTTCTAGCTTCCAGAACTGTAAGAAATAAATGACCACTGTTTAAGCCACCCAGTCTATGATATTTCGTTACAGCAGCCCAAGCAGCCCAAGATACTTTTTTTTTTTTTTTTTTTTTTTGCGGTACACAGGTCTCTCCCTGTTGCGGCCTCTCCCGTTGCAGAGCACAGGCTCCAGACATGCAGGCTCAGTGGCCATGGCTCACGGGCCCAGCCACTCCATGGCATGTGGGATCTTCCCGGACCAGAGCACAAACCTGTGTCCCCTGCATCAGCAGGCGGACTCTCAACCACTGCGCCACCAGGGAAGCCCCAAGATATTACTTCTTGACAATAATTGCAATCCATTCTTATCACTCATTCTGATTTCATTTTATATGCTTTGTTGTTAGGTATACTAAAAGCCCTTCACTTATTCATTTTTTCAATCATAAAACATTCCAGCACATGTGCTTTGTTTAATCGACTAAAACTGAAAATGCATATTCCAAATCGTGGTCCCTGAGTAAACTGCAGAGCCCTAGAAGGATGGGTGAGTCGGCACACAGTTCCAGGCCTTTCAATGGAAACACTCAGTTGACCAGAGCTAAGGCCCCAGCGCAGGAGTCTGAGTGAGCAGTGCTCCAATGGGTAAGAGGGAATCAGTGGATGGGGTTACATGGTGTGTTGTCTGCAGGGCAAGTGGTTGTCAGTGGTTCCACGTGTGTAAGACACTTCGGTAAACTTCCTCCAATGTTTCATGCTTCCTGCAGATGGGAAAGTCTGCTTATAGTAAAGGAAATACTGATGGCCCACGGCCTTTATAAGAGTTTTTTTTAGCTGACTAGGCTATGTGCTTGCTAAAAAGAAGCAAAAGCCTCCCAGGGTTCACCAGGAGCCTCTGCTGAAAGGTAGGAACAGGTGAAACAAAGAGAGGTCAGATAGAAAGAAATGCTTTCTAATGATTTCCACCTCGGTGTGGTAATGTGGCAATAATTATGATTCCTGGTCTTCATCCTATCTGATTAGAGGGGGAAAAAAACCGAATTTACAGAGATCCTTTTTCTTATTCTCATGGAACTTCTGTGAAACAGCTATTGACAGGGCATATCATTCTTTTATTTATATTTGAGAAAATAAAGGACCATCTGAGACAAGGGGATATTCAGAGCTATCATATCCACTCATCCAGAAGTGAACATGATATGACCAATTGAATTATATTTCCATTTATTTTAAAGATGGGGTTTGGGAACTATTCCTACGCGATAAGGTACAGGCTCTCAGGGGTACGGTCTGCCTCTCAGATCCCCTCGGAAATAATGGTGGAAATTATCAGAAGAAAGAAAAATCTGCATCCATTCTAGAAACCAGGCCAAAGCCCTTTCCACATGCCAGAGCCTTGGAGATATTCTTCCTACACCACAATGCAGAATGGAGCTGTATGAAGAAACTGAGAACACCAATTCACAGTTTTTTGTTGAGAGAAAATACAGTGTCCCCAGGAACAGCAGAGACCCCTAGCAAAAGCCAACACTCCTTGCTAACCTGGAGGGATGAAGGAGAGAGGGAAGGTAAGACTCTGAGCACATTTCTTTACTCCCAAATGCCCTGGAGATGAGCCCTGAGAAGAAGCACAGGGCAGCCCTGGGGATGGTGGGCTGATAGGATCCGCATAACTAGGCAGTCAGGTGGGTCTGAATATGAGTCCCAGCTCTACCACCTACTAGCTCTGTAACCCTGGGCAGGTATTAAACTTCTCTAAGCCTCCCTTTTCTTCTCTGCCAAACTGGCTAGTAACTGTGCCTTTTGCACAGGATTGCTGTGAAGATTAAATGACGTAAGAGTGTAAAGTGCTTAAAATAGTCCCTGCAAGTGCTCATTTAGTGAAGATGATGATGGTGGTGACGGTGATAGATATGATGGTGACGGATATGATGATGGTGGTCATGGTGACCGTGATAGATATGTTGATGGTAGTCACGGTGATGGTGACGGATATGTTGATGGTGGTCATGGTGATGGTGATGGTGACGGATATGTTGATGGTGGTCATGGTGACAGTGATGAATACAGTGATGGTGGTGATAGATATGATGACGATGATGATGATTAATTGTGAAACTGGAATTTAAGATTTGGCAGAATACAGCTAAAGCTTTTGAAAAGCTTCAAATACTTTAAATACTCTTACTCTTTGATCCAGTAATTCCACTTATTGGAAATATTCTTTGGGAAACAGAAACAGACAAAAGAATTCAAAGATAAAGTTCAGTTGTAGTTGGAAAAACAGGAAACAAGCTAATAAATACGTAACAACAGCAGAGGTTTTGGGGAGAAAACCTGTAGAAATAATGGGATCTACAATGGATAGATTGACCCCAATTATGGACAGACTGGAGAAACAGGCTGTCAGGACCAGGAAATTTGAGAGGCTGGATAAAATGAATGACATCCCCACCCCCTCCACACTTCCAGAGAACAATCCCTTCTCCACCCCCACAGGACACAGGAAGTCTATCCTCTGTAAAAACTGAATGAGAGATGTTCCCAACTCAGGGACACCACAGAACAGAGACAGATGGTGGCATGAAACAGGATGAATGGGTTTACATATTAAGTTGAGTTGATGACCCCAGCCCCCTCCTCTCACTGATGTCTCAGAGCCCTGGTGGCCAGGTATGTTCTGCCTATATTCGAAATTAGAAAATTTTTTCTGGGAGAATCTCAATTGCCCAGAGAAAATTCTACAGATAAAAGCATTTTTGCTTTAAAAAGTTTAAAACTTTAAAAAGTTTTTTGTTTTTTTTAAAAAAGAGAGCTGAGTTTCTCATTCTCCTATATGAACAAGTAGTCAAGGGATCAGTAAACATTTGGGGGAAATTCTCCAACATGAAGACTACAGCACAGAAAAGAGAAGGAAAAAAAAAAGAAAAATAACCTGGCAGAAGGGGAGGTAGTACAAGTATCAGAATCATAGCAGCTACGGTAGCCAGCAAGATTGAGACTGCAAATGTTACAGGTGTTATGAACACACTGCACCTGAGACTTTCTATGTGGTGAAACCAGCGGTATTGAAAGACAATTCAAAGGAAATCATTTCCTCACTGTCTGATTCACTGTTACATTCATACCATGTACTGCATCATCTAAAATTCTCTCTGAAATCACAGACATGGTCCCCTTCTTGCTGGCTTGGGCAATAACATTCCCTCACAGCTGACCTTGAACCACTGTTCCCACCCCACCAAGCATCCAAGCTTGATTTCTGTGAACTGGGTCACTGGAACTAAAGGCACTAGAACTTTATGCCTGGTATCTGGCATATTCGATGCTGAAATCAGCTGGCACAGAAATAAGAACCCAAAACTCTCAAATAAAATAATCCCACAGACCGGGACTACCCCATGAGTACTAAATGCAGAAAACTAATGGTGACTCAAATAACTAACTTCAATTGCTCCTTTTTAAGATGCCCATGATTTAGGAGTCCAGAGATCATCAATATAATTAGTTGTTTTAAACACAAAAGACTTTGACAAATCCCCTCTCAATTATTATATGAAAGTGTGTGTGTGTATGTGTGTGTGTGTGTGCGCGCGCATGTGTGAAGGGTTTGAAAAGATTAAGAAAAATCTGAGTTGTTTTTTTTTTTGCGGTACGCAGGCCTCTCACTGTTGTGGCCTCTCCCGTTGCGGAGCACAGGCTCCGGTCGCGCAGGCTAAGCGGCCATGGCTCACAGGCCCAGCCGCTCCACGGCACATGGGGTCTTCGCGGATCGGGGTACGAACCCATGTCCCCTGCATCGGCAGGCGGACTCCCAACCACTGCGCCACCACAGAAGCTCGTGAGATGTTATTTTTAATAACTTAATATAGAAATTATAATAAGCTTTTATGCTATCCATATTGGGAGAAGTGATATCAAAGTTAATAGTTGTCACTTTACATTATTGTAAATTCTTTAACAATAGGATAACATTGCTTTAATAAATGGCCCTTTAATAAATGGTCTTATTTATGGTTTAAAAAAAAAAAAGCCTGTGTTCCAGTGTTACACACTGTAGTCAGAAACATCGCTTGCCAGAAATAGAAATAACATAAAGTCCAAGAGATTGAGTAGGTTGCAAATTGCTCTCCTGCTTGGGAGGAACAATTCCTTTCTCCCCTATCTTTGCACTGTTCCTCCCTCAAAATGGATTACTACCATAACGCATCCTACAAGTGGCCGTGGAGACCCTACCCAGGACCAGATAATGGGCTGGATGCTGGGGGGGGCCTGGAGGAAGCAATTCCTGCACTCAAAGAACTGAAATTTCACCTCCCTCTCCTCAATGTCTATGGATCCAGGACACGGGAAAAGAGAAACCTCCCCACCCCATACACAGTGACTCTTGTTTTGTTCAAAGGTGCTCTGTTCCCACAGTATACGCTGGCTGCCAGTCACTCTAGCTTATCCATGTTTTTAAAGCTGAAATCAAACTCACCACCCAATTCCCCCACGCTTTTCAGACAGACACAAAGAGTCCAGCTGAACCATTGTGAGGGCGCTCCCTGGTCTAAAGAACCATATCCCCACGGTGGAGAGGATGACTCCCTCTCGGAAACAGACTCCAGGATTTCCCCAGCTCAACAGCTCACACGTTTTCCCAAATTCCCACTCACAGATCACGTCCCTTCTTTCCAGGACTCACTGGGTGATGCACGGGAGAAAAATATCCAGCCAGAATCATGTGAATTCTGTCATTCGAGCCACCAGCTTCCTGCTGGTTAGAGGCAATTTGGGGTTGGCCAGTGGAGGATAGAAACCACGTTGGGGTTTGGCAGCCCATTCTGGTCCTCTGTGCCGTGTCATCCACTCAGCTGGGCAGCCTGCGACAGACGGGGCCTCTCCCTGTGCCACAACCCAACGTCCCATTCATCTCTGTCCCCTTCACACGTACACAGCTGGCAAGAGAGCAACCGACCAACGTCCACTGAATTGATAGGACCTGCATCCACTAAGAAAACAGGGGCGAGGGGCTGGCGTTCACCACGGGCTCTAAGGGACCAGAGAACCACCTGAGCTAAGGAGCCCTGAGACCAACCGTGTAGGTGGGGTGGGTCGGGGGGAGGGGAGCGGCGGCTGACAGACTGTAGGGAAGGCTCTTCTCAGACCCTCAGACACTCCTGCAGAGAGAATCAGTGTGCAAAGTTAGAGACATTGACCATGAATGTCCTACCTATGGAGGTTGAAGAGACAAAGATGAGACTGAAATCAGGAATTACTGGATCAGACTGAACTGTAGGTTCAGGTGTGAAAATGCCACTTCCCCTTTATCAGAGGTGCTCAGAAACGTCTGCCCCATCACGCCTCCTGGATTACTGACCCCCAAGCCACTTCCCACTCACAGGCCAGCGTTGGAGTCTCACTCATCCTTCTACACCCGCCTGTACACCAAATTCAACAGGAGCAGGAACAAAGCACTCAAGGTTAAAATCAAAAGAGGAACAAGCAGGGCTTCCCTGATGGCGCAGTGTTGATAGTCCGCCTGCCGATGCAGGGGGCACGGGTTCGTGCCCTGGTCCGGGAAGATCCCACATGCCGCAGAGCAGCTGGGCCCATGAGCCATGGCCGCTGAGCCTGCGCGTCCGGAGCCTGTGCTCCACAACGGGAGAGGCCACAACGGTGAGAGGCCCGTGTACCACAAAAGGAGAAAAAGAGGAACAAGCAAAGTGAAGCGAAGAATTCGTTCTCTAAAAGCAGAGGGGCAGGTGGCGGAGCAAACAGGACCTGGGAGCAGCTTTGCTCACCCCAGCCTCAGCCTCCACCCTCTCTGAACATCCTATAGGGCCTCTTTGCCACAGTCAGAAGCGTACTATCTCCCAGTTTCACTGCACTCATTTTCAAGAGTAAATGTGTTTACGATGTCAGGATTAGAATGCCTGTAATTCTGGGTGTGCATTTAATTTGCGTGCTTCCTTCTCCTTGGGGTGTGGGGAGGTATTCACAAAGAAAGTTTATTCCTCCCGGAAGGCTACTCAAAAGGATGCTCTAATTAAGCCCTGATGGAGCTCAAGGAAAACCCAAACGACTAAAAATGAGCTCTGCCTCCCAGGTCTCCAGCTTCTCACCTCTCGAAAACCTTCGGGAAAGAGCACAACACACTCAGGACACAAAAGAGAAGCAACACTCAGTTCTCCCAGCCCAAAGAAGGACAAACAACCTAGAGATTATCGGCTCTGTTTTGCTACATTGATGCGTTGTTTTCCAGGCAGCTGACTTTTTTGTGAAACGGAACAGCTGGGTCTAGGTGAGCTGAGCGCTGAACGGGAGTTACCCCAGGGAAGTTGCTGGAACACCCACCTCGCCTTTTCCATATGGCCGGCTCATTTCATGCCGGAAATAGAGAGGCCTCCCCCGCCTCTTGGGTCTGGCCCGATCCACAGGAAACTTCTCTCTTGATTAGACTCCCACTGAGCCCGGGGTTCAACTTTCCATCTTTCATTCCAACCCATACATCCCACCACTCCACCAAGGCCCAGCCAGGGGGCCTTTGCAAACAAACTCACCCATCCACGTCCACTGTGGGCAATCCACAAAGCTCAGGCTTTCTTGGAATCAAGACATTATCCTTTGAACCGCCAGGGAATACTCTCCAAACAGCAGATTAATCCTTATTTGCTTGTGGCAGTCACAATCCAGGGTCAATTAAACAGAGCCAAGCCCTAACGCTTAACCTCTTTCCTGAGCATTTATTTACATGCGATGGTGGAAGAGGGCGTAGCATTCTCTCAGCCCCATTTGGATGACAGCTCTGGAGATCACACTGGCCTTCCAGAGCCTTCTTTTTCCTAGGTTTTCCTCCAGTCCAGCACAAAGCAGGTCTCAACGCTCTCTCTCACTTGCAGGCCTAGACAAAAGCAAAACGATGTAGACACTGCTTTGGATGAATGGGTGACAGTCACATGACACATCTGGGTATGTCCTTTTAAAACAGACTTTCCAACTGAAATGGGACCCAGATGTTGTAAGGGCAGGCATGTATCCAGCCCCCTTCCTAGGCGGTACCTACGGAATGAAGACCCAACTTAATATGACTTTTATGTGTACTTCTTGTTTCCCCTACTACGATGTAAGCTCCTCCGGACCTCGGGCACGGAGCACTTGGCTGCTACGTGGAGCACAATGCTTAGCCCACGGTTGGTTCTTAAAAGCTGGTTCGTCCAATAAATCAAACAATAAGTGAATACAGTAAAGAAGGTTCAAATGTATCAGATTAAACCCCAATCGATGTTCAGGAACAAAAGGTTTCCTGTACAAGGTTATGCAGATAGATTTAGATTTCCTTGTTTACTAGGAGTAACCATCAAGCTAACAGCCAGATTATTTTCCCCCCTTTTGTAATAGCTGGCTATTCGAATGTTCCTTACATGGAAGCCCTATTTATAAAATCTTTATTAGATGACAAACTACATAGACAGCATTTCATATTTCAGAGATTCTAACCATTCTTTAAGACCCAACTCCAATAACTGGTGACATTTATTGAGCACTTACTATGTGCCAGACTCTGTTTGGAAAGTTCTCAGGCACTTACTCACTTCGTCCTTACAACCCACTGATTCCATCCCCATTTCATGAGTGAAGAAACTGGCTTGGTTGTTCCTTGGGCCTCCCCTGTCCCCTCCAAAGGAAAGTATTCATTTCCTCTTCTGAAACCCTCCTTAGCATGTCCTGTGCTTCTCTTATGAAATATATATTCTCCTACAAGCATGGAGCAATTCAGGCATAATCCTACCCCCTCTGCTCCACTGAAAATGGGGCTACCTTTTCCCAATGGTACTTTTTCCCCACGCGGATCCAACAACTGCTTATCAGAATCACCTGAGAAGTTTTTGAAACAAAACACAGCAGGGGCCTGGGCTTCACTCCCTAGAGAGTTTGGTCTTGGTGCTCTGGAACCTTTACCTTCAGAAAGCTGTCCAGGTGCTACTGACACACACCAGGTTTGAGGACCACTGTCTTATACAACAGCTCACGGCCTTGCACTTTGTGGGTAATGAACAAAATTTATCCAATGAATGGATGGCTTAATGAATAACCCATTTTTTGTGTGTGTGGTACGCGGGCCTCTCACTGCTGTGGCCTCTCCCGTTGCGGAGCACAGGCTCCGGATGCACAGGCTCAGCGGCCATGGCTCACGGGCCCAGCCGCTCCGCGGCATGTGGAATCCTCCCGGACGGGGGCACGAACCCGTGTCCCCTGCATCGGCAGGCGGACTCTCAACCACTGCGCCACCAGGGAAGCCCTGAATAACCCATTACTATGAGATGTCGTTCAAGATATTTCCAGTTGTTTTCCAAGTGGACACAGAACTACCCGCACCCAAACTCTGCCAAGCCCCCCGACGTAGCCCTTACCACTCCCTCCCAGCCCCCTTCGCTCATTCAGCTCCAGCCACACTGGCCCTGGGTACTGCTCCTCAGTTGTCCCAAAATATCTGCCTGGACCATTCTTGCCCTAGATTTGCATGGCTCCTTTCCTTTTTTTTTTTTTTTTTTTTTTGGCTGTGCCACATGTCATGCGGGATCTTCCCCAACCAGGGATCGAACCCGGGGCCCCCTGTGTTAGGAGCATGGAGTCTTAACCACTGGACCACCAGGGAAGTCCTCCTTTCTACTTGTATTCAGATCTCTTCCCAAATGTCACCTCCTGAGAGAAGTGACCTGACTGCCCTCACTAAACTAGAGCACTCACCCGGCCCCCCATCATTCTCTATGGTATCACAGTCCTTTATCAAAATTCTCATGGCCCTCAACACTAACTGACATTATATTACATATACTTTAAATGTACTGTGTGTTTCTTTCCCTTAGAACACACATGTCAAGGTTATGGATTCTTCGAGGAAAACAGACAAGCTTCCCCTGCTGTTTAAGTCTTATTCTGTCTGAAGTGTTTCAGGGGAGTCTCGTGACAGAAAGGAGGGCCGTAGCTGACTTTCCGGGTCCCTTCCATGATCCAAAGTCTTAGAAAAAGGCATTTTTACAGATAGGAGAAAAGCTCGGACATCATCCAATGCGAGAGCTCTTCTTAATCTGGAGTTCAGGACTCCTTGAAGATGTATAAACTTCCTAAAACTGTGAAATTTTGTCTGCGTGCATAAGCACAATTTTCTGTGGAAAGGATCCACAGCTCTCAATGGAGTTTCAAAGGAGCCTGATTTCCCAAACGAAAAGTTAAAATTCTCTAGGCAAAATCTTTCATTATGTAAGAGGAAACTGAGGCACCCTCCAAGAAACAACTTACAGAAGGTCAAACAGCTGGTTAGTGACAGAGTTCTAAGAAGAATCCACATTTGTTGATTCCCAAGCAGTCCCCCTCCCTCTGCCCCCAGCCCCCCATGAGATGTTCCCATAGAAAGAGAGGACCTGTCCCTCACCACACCAGATTGCCATTCTGAACCACTGGACTCTCAGAGTAGCTCCTCTCATGACTAAGCCTCTGGGCAAAAACACTGAAGCATGCCTTCCCCTTCCTAACAATTTCATTATTCACAAATTTGCGTGTAAGTGAGGACATCAGATGGCTCAAAACTGCCCTAAGCCTCTTTCAAATGGCATTTCATGCAAGGCAGTACAGGGCATCCGTCACATACTCTCACTCACCAGACGCTCTCAGCAAAGAAAGAACTCCTTTTCCTTCCCTACTGCTAATGGCTCCAATTTTCTCATGATTTTCTATCATGGTGAGTGCCAATGAAATATCACCCCCATCACACGTCCCACTGGCTATTCTTTCAACATCGTGGCTTCTAAAGCAGCCCTGCTGGAATGAAAACAAAATCATATCCACAAGCCATTCGGGAGGAGTGCAGAGAGGGAGGGCGTGCAATGAAATAAAGGGCAAGGGCGTACTGTAAGCTCAATCAGAAGCACATGATCTGTCCGCTACTCTGGAGAGATTTGCTGTATTCACGAAAGCCCTGCAAGGTACTTTGAGGTACCATAGAAACTTTTCCAGTTAGGTCACTGCACTGCAAGGAACAGAGACCCTCTCAAGGTACCCCCGGAAAAGGTCTGTTTTAGACCCGGAGTTGGAAAGCTGCTGAGAGCAAGGACAGCTCCAGGGCCTGGATCCCCCCCACCCCCTGCCTCCACCCTCCAGATTGCTGGAGGGTTTCTTTCCACACCTGTTTCCTTCTATCAGTCAGCTTCCTCAGTTTCCATATGGTTGTTTGGTGGGGTTTTTTTTTTGGTTTTTTTTTTTTTTTTGCGATAAGCGGGCCTCTCACTGTTGTGGCCTCTCCCGTTGCAGAGCACAGGCTCCGGGCGGCGCGGCATGCGGGATCCTCCCGGACCGGGGCACGAATCCGTATCCCCTGCATCGGCAGGCGGACTCCCATCCACTGCGCCACCAGGGGAGCCCTCCATATGGTTTTGTCATTCATAACTTTGGCTGCCATGTGACTTCAGTCTGCCATGGATCCAACTCTCTCAAATGACATCCTTTTAGCTTTCGCCTCTGGGGCAAAACATTTCCTGGGATTCCTTCATTTGAATTCCCAAGACAGGGAATCTGATTGTTTCTACTTATTTCTTTGGGCCAAGATCTACGTCATTGTCCAGACTATGGGACGGCCTCCCTGGGGCAGTGGGCGCACCCAGGCACCAATCAGCATGGCCGCGGGAGTCGGATACTGAGTAAAACTTGACTACCTCGGCCTTCCCCAGGTCTTCTGCAGGGGCTGTGCCCGGACTGGTACCGGAATGACTGTCACACAGGCACTAAACCAGGCTGGTCAACAGTGTGCTTGGACTGGCACGTGAAAGCCAAATGTTAAATTTTCAAGAATTCTGAGAGCTCTTTGCTAATTCACCTGTAATTGGAAATTGGCCACAGTGGGAGTATTTACACCGCAGACATTGGCAAATGCCACAAAAATGGCGGATTTTGTTGGTTTTCCTAGAGAGCTCATTTGCCAGCGCACCTCTGCAGCATTAATGGTTAAAGAGGGAGAAAAACAAAATCAAGGTAAACAAGGCTTCCCAACAATCCGGCATAATCCACGTCATTTCCCTCTTCTCTTCAGCCAGCCTTCGCTGCAGCCAGAATGGACGGCTTCCTCATCCTCCTTGCAGCCAGCGCTCGTGCTACGTCACCTGTCAGCCTTCCCAAATGGCAATGCCCACCTCTGTCAAGTTCAACTTCTTCCCTGAAGCCTACCCATTTCCCTCTATTAGAACAACCTCTGCTTCTCTGAACTCCTGGAACCCAAAGTGTACTCCTCTGCACCCCTTTTCACGTTCAGCCTTTTACTATAGCTATTTCTGGCTTCATACTTTGAGTCCTTTCATTCATTTTAAACTTCCCAAGAATGGGATCTATGTCCATTTCTCTGGATCCTTCCAAGAGCCAACCATATACCTGCTCCTCACTTAGCTACCTGGTCAGCCCACGGTGAACGAATACAGAACACTTATTTCCACAAGTCTGCCACTTACAATTCCAGGCCTGCTAACCCACGAGTTCCCCCAACAGATCTGAGCCCTGACAACCGAATCAGCAGCAAGAGGATTCAAGTCTGCCAGGTGGCTACAGGCGTGGATCTGGCGTGTATGGGAATTATGTTCGCTAGATCCAAACTCCTGTAAGACAAGGGCAAAGTGAGGGATTAAACACGGGGATTAAACTTTGATCTGACAACATCAGAGTCACACTTCAAACCACATTCAACCCCCATCTCCCTTTAAGCCTTTGGGAAAAATGACTGGGAGCATTAGGGGGAAAATCTCAGAACCAGGAACCAGATGAAAAAGATCACAAGTTCACTGTCAAGTGGAGAACATTAGTTCTTCATGTCACGGATCACGTAACAGCCTGAAGAGTATATAAAAGCTGACAAGAAGTCAGAAGGAAAACTATCAGATTACAACTGGCATGTGAAGAAAAAGGCCAGGAAGAAATGGGCTTCTTCGCCCCAAAAGTTTTTTCTGGACAAAACCTCCTAAGTCTTCAGGAAGAAAGTTCAATGGCGTGTCAACTTTGGATCCTGGCATTCTGGGGTCCATGAATGTGGCCTTACCAGCAAGGCTTAATTTGCAGAAGTATTCAAAACTTGAAAATTCTTCACACTCTGAGAATTTGGAAGGTTAGAAAATATTATCTCAGGAATTGCCTGGCAGTCTAGTGGTTACGACTCCATGCTTCCACTGCAGGGGGCACGGGTTCGATCCCTGGTCAGGGAACTAAGATCCCACAAGCCGCACGGCACGGCCAAGAAATAAACAAATTAAATTTAAAAAAAAAAAGAAAAGAAAATATTACCTCTAGTTTACAGATGGAAAAACTAAGCTAAAGAGAGGCAAGTCACTTGACTGTGTCTGTAACAGACACTGAAACACAAACCCAGCTTCCTAATCCTGGTTTCAGTACCTCTCGGTTCACTTCATTCCACCCATCATCCCTCCAAACCCTAATGCCCTAGAATATAAAAAACAAGTGGCTTTTGTGAAATGGATAATTCCTGAAGCTTAATCCAAACACACGGTGTGAAAACTAGTTTCGAAAAAAAATTCTCAGAACTAAGGCAGACAAAAGAACATGGTAGGGTGACCATTTCAGCAAGAAAACAAGCTCTCTAATCTTCCCCAAGTATAAAACCCTGCCACTCAAGGCTGCTGATAAAAGCAAGAAGATAAAGACATATTATGGTAGAACACATGTTTCGTTTTAGATATCATCTATATTTCCTCCATCTGTCTTTTCTTTTCTTTTTTTTTTTTTTTTTTTGGCGGTACGCAGGCCTCTCACTGCTGTGGCCTCTCCCGTTGCGGAGCACAGGCTCCGGACACCCAGGCTCAGTGGCCATGGCTCACGGGCCCAGCCGCTCCGCAGCATGTGGGATCTTCCTGGACAGGGGCACGAACCCGTGTCCCCTGCATCGGCAGGGGACCCTCAACTACTGCACCACCAGGGAGGCCCTGTCTTTTCTTGATAGGCGTGGTTTTAGGAAGATAGGACCACAGAGATGCTGTACTTTCCTAAGACTTTATAACTGGTAGCTAAAGCCTCCTCAACGTGGAATTTTGCCCCCTGGGATCTAAAAGAAATCCATCTAGAAGTAAAGAAGGGAACAAAGAAAACAAATGAAAGCAAAAGTTCACCTGTCCAGATGTCCTCCCTAACACACTCTGATTTGATCCTTAAAAATTTAGTCCTTTGAGCAACAAATGAGGGGCTGTTTTCCTGGTCTAAAATCCGCTTTAGGGACTTTCCTGGTGGTCCAATGGGTAAGACTCCATGCTCCCAATGCAGGGGGCCTGGGTTCGATCCGTGGTCAGGGAACTAGATCCTGCACGCATGCCGCAACTAAAGATCCCGCATGCTGCGACCAGGACCTGGTCTAGCCATTAATTAATTAATTAATTATAAATAAATTAATTAATTAAATCAGCTTTAAATCAAAATCAAAATGTCCAGAGAGAAAGGTGATGGGATTATGGTTTGCTTCAAGGAGTGGGCCATTTGCTTCTGAAATAAGCCATGCTGTCACATCTGAACTGAGTGAGCAGGCGCATATCTAATTCAGGAAAGGAAATAAGAGACAGATTCAAAATTTCCAAGGCACTTGGCTTCGATCAGAGCTCAAACATGAAAAGAATTCTTCTGCAGGCTCAAAAGCATTTCTGAATTTGTGAGCTTACAAAGAGACCTCCCTGAAGCTATCAAGTAGTTTGAAAACAAGCTTGACTGACAATCCTCACGTTGCAAAAGATGAAGCAGGAACCAGCCTCTCTCAGGGCATGCAAGGTTCTTGAAAAATGATTCCAGGGACTTTCCTGGTGGTCCAGTGGGTAAGACTCTGCACTCCCAATGCAGGGGGGCCCAGGTTCCATCCCTGGTCTGGGAACTAGATCCCACATGCCGCAACAAAGATCCTGCATGCCACAACTAAGAGTCTGCATGCCACAACTACAAAAGATCCCGCATGCCACAACTACAAAAGCTCCCACATGCCACAACGAAGATCCCACGTGCCACAACGAAGACCCAGCCTAGCCAAATAAATAAATATTTTTAAAACTAAAGTACATTAGGTCTCTAAATCATTATATAAATGCCTTAAAAAGAAAAGAAAAAGAAAATTCATTCCAGAGTATTCTAATGCAGACAACTCTTCAACTGAAGTAGCTACCAGTCTTCTTTAAGGAAGGCTACAGGCCCACAAGATAGTCATTCAGGATTCTGTCCTCAATGGATTCCTATTTTCTGATTCTATTATAATCTGTGTGGTAGGACCAGAAATGGCTGGCCTAGGGCTACTGGTCCCAAATGTCTCTGAATTCACGAGGCTGGAGATGACGTATATTGTGGCGCTCTGTCAGGCCAAAGCGAAGGCAACCAGCTGGTCTGAAGCCCTGTCCACTCCATGGATTCTCTATACATTCCTTATCTTATATAATAACCACCCCATGGGCCCCTGGAACATAACATGTGCTCAGAGAAAAGTCATAGGGAGTGCACATTCAAATTCCAGTTGGCCTGAGTCAATACATCCATGTTAATGAGTCCAGTTAGTTATGTGTGAATTTATTATTTATTTATACCTCTTAGGATCCCAGACTATTCTAAGCCAGTAAGAGAGTGCTACCTAAAAGTACAGGAGGGAACTCTCTGGCAGTCTAGGATTAAGACTCAGTGCTTTCACTACTGTGGCACGGGTTCAATCCCTGGTCGGGGAACTAAGATCCCACAAACTGTGTGGCACGGCCAAAGAAATATAATAGTAAAAATAAATATCAAAAAAAAAAAAAAAGTACAGGAACAGAGACAAAAGTCCCATCACCCAGAGACCCCTAGGAATTCAAACATGTTCCATGGAGATTCTTGCAAGCCCAGGCCAGGTCCAGCCTTAGGGGCTTTGAAATTGGAAATACTAGAATCTAGTCTGGACCTTTGAGGATGGACTCAGCGCAAACCAACCTTCCCTACTCAGGAATCAAGCCTGCTCTGCAAACACGGGCACCTGATTGCCAGGCCAGCCTACTGGCGGGCAGGCTCCCGCCTAGTGAACTTTCAGATAATGATTACGTACTGCCCACTGCACCAGGAAGTGTGCTAATCTTATTCCTACCTCCTCACTTGGCTCAGAGCCTTCTATGATCTCACAAACGCAAACAGTAATAAAAGTTAGTAGGCTTGGACTTCTAAATTCCAAACCACTAGAAGCTGCTCTCCAAAACTTCACTCTGTAGCAAATGGCTTTTGCCTCTCCCTTGACGATTCTGATTTTAAGCATGGCTTGGCCACAAGGCACAAACTATGGTCTGCAGGACTGTAAACAGTAACCTTGGTTCTGATGTCAGCTTACCATGTGTCCCCGAGCAAATCAACATCTGCATCTCAATCTTCTTCAGTAACTCAAAACACGATTTACATTTTTAAGGCATGTCATATTAGTGATGCTGTTAGACTACAGAAACTATACACACACACACACACAATGTTCTGTTTCATTAGTGAAATACTTTATTTTATGTAACATAAGACCAAGTCTTGTGTCTGCACCAGGATGTCCATTACCTTAACAAAATAGGACTGTGGCATCATATTTTATTGTCTTCAAACAGATAGAGGAGTCAAAGTCTGAGATCTTACCCACCATAAAATAGCCATTTAGGGCTTCCCTGGTGGCACAGTGGTTGGGAGTCCACCTGCCGATGCGGGGGGCGCGGGTTTGTGCCCCGGTCTGGGGGGATCCCGCGTGCCACGGAGCGGCTGGGCCCGTGAGCCATGGCCGCTGAGCCTGCACGTCCGGAGCCTGTGCTCCGCAACGGGAGAGGCCACGGCGGTGAGAGGCCCGCGTACCGCAAAAAAAAAAAAAAAAGCCATTTAGATCCTAAAAACAACCAGCAAATCAAAATGAGATGTGATTCCACGAGTTTTAAATTTTAGGATTATAAAGAGATGAGACTGGTATAAACATGAAAATTCCATTTTGCCCTTAACTGAAGCAAAATCTTGGATTGGGTTTTGATGATAAGCAGAGAGAAAGAATGTGTCGTAAGTAATTAACTGAATTGTAGAAAGCAAAGAGTATTCAATCACGGATGGTCATCAAGAATACAGGAAGGGGGCTTCCCGGTTGGCACAGTGGTTAAGCATCTGCCAATGCAGGGGACACGGGTTCCAGCCCTGGTCCGGGAAGATCCCACATGCCACGGAACAACTAAGTCTGTGCACCACAACTACCGAGCCTGCGCTCTAGAGCCTGTGAGCCACAACTACTGAGCCCACGTGCCACAACTACTGAGCCCACGTGCCACAACTACTGAAGCCCGCATGCCTAGATCCCGTGCTCCGCAACAAGAGAAGCCACCGCAATGAGAAGCCCGCGCACCACAACGAAGAGTAGCCCCCGCTCGCCACAACCAGAGAAAAGCCTGCGCACAGCAATGAAGACCCAACACAGCCAAAAATAAAATAAACTTGTAAAAAAACAAAACAAAATAAAGTGGTTGCATCAATTTACACTCCCACCAGTGCATGAGGCTCCCTATTGCCATAGATCCTGCCAACAGTTGGAATTTCTGTTTTTTGGGGTTGTTTGTGGGGGTTTTTTCCCCCCAATTTAGCCCTTCTGGTGAGGTTGTAGTTGTCTAGCAGTACGTTTGCATCTCTGTGATGACACATGGAGATCAACACCTTTCCAAATATTTATTGGACTTTGGATTATCATTTTTTGTGAAATGCCTATTCAAGTCTTTTTCCCATTTTTCAATTGGGTTATTGTTTTCTCTTATTGATTAATATTTCTTCACATATTCACAACAGGTTAGATATGTGTATTGGGACTGTCTTCGTTCTACTCTGTGGGTTGTCTTTTTAATCTCTTCTTAAGGGTGTCTTTCCGTGAACAGAAGTTCTTAATTTTAATATGACTCAGGATAATTTGTGTTTCTTTTAAAGTTAGTGTTTTTTGTGTCCCTTTAAGAAATCTCTGCCTACTCCAAGGTCAAGATGTTCTCTTATGCTTTTCTTTTCTGAAAGCTTTCACTGTTTTACCTTTCAGACATTTGGAATCAATCCTTTATATGGCATTAAGTAGGAGTCCAGTACATTTTTTCAATATAGATAACCAACTAACTCAGCACCACTTTTTGAAGAGATCAGCCTTTAATCACTGAATGCCATTGTCATCTTTAGCAGACACTCTGTCACTGAGTCTGATGCTTTTTAATGGCTGTACGGTGTTCCACTGTATGCATGTTTCATAAGTAACAACCCATGCCCAACTGATTCCCATTTAAGCTGCTTTCATGTCTTTATTATAAAGAATGCTGTCATGAATAATCCTGTCCGTATACCATTGCTCACATGTGTTAGTACATCTGTAGGACAAACTCATAGAAATGGAGTCGCTAAGTCAAAAGGTGTGTGCATTTTTAAATCAATATTTGACAGAGGCTGTACCAATTTTAATTGGATTTTCAAATCACGGTGAACTGCGCACACAGTATTATTATAAGACCCAGTACAGGGGCTTCCCTGGTGGCACAGTAGTTGGGAATCCTCCTGCCAGGGGAGGGGACACAGGTTCGAGCCCTGGTCTGGGAAGATCCCACATGCCACGGAGCAACTAAGCCCATGCACCACAGCTGCGCTGTGGAGCCCGCGAGCCGAAACTGCTGGGCCCACGTGCCACAACTACTGAAGCCCGCGCACTGCAATGAAGAGTGGCCCCCCCGCTCACCGCAACTAAAGAAAGCCCACACACAGCAACAAAGACTCAATGCAGCCATAAATAAATTAATTAATTAATTATTTTTTAAAAAGACCCAGCACATTAGAACTTCAATTATACCAAAGTTCCCAACATTTTTAAGCCTTAGGATCCCTTTTTAAAAACCAATAAATGTGGGCTTCCCTGGTGGCGCAGTGGTTAAGAATCCGCCTGCCAATGCAGGGGACACGGGTTTGATCCCTGGTCCAGGAAGATCCCACATGCCGCAGAGCAGCTAAGCCCGTGAGCCACAGCTACTGAGCCTGCACGCCACAACTACTTAGTCCATGTGCCACAACTACTGAAGCCCGTGCACCTAGAGCCCGTGCTCCACAACAAGAGAAGCCACCGCAATGAGAAGCCCACGCACTGCAACAAAGAGTAGCCCTGGATCGCCACAACTAGAGAAAGCCCACGCACAGCAACAAAGACCCAACGCAGCCAAATAAATAAATAAAATAAACAAATTTATTTGAAAAAAACAATAAATGTTTAACTATGCTTCTAGTATCCACTGACTGAAAAATATGTATATAACCATGTAATTCACAGACACTGTGCCTCAGGACCTAAGAAATGGAAACTAACCAAAGTGAATCATGCTGTCATGCTCTGAGGCACAGTCTCCTCTGCTTAACACAGTAAAGAGCAAGGGCACCTGCTATCTGCACCTGGTCTGAAGGAAGCTCAAAGCTCAGGGCAGTCAGGCCAAGGAGCCTTACCCAACCTGCTCCCAGGTCAAGTGTTCAGAATAAAGCATCATCATTTTGTTCAAAACACAAGTCTAAAAGAACGCCAATGGGCTTTCACTTCCAGGTCAGCACTATAATTATAATCCTTTATGATCAATACACAATTCTCCCTTTGCCCATCAGCACCTTGTAAACCACAGTAACACCTGTTCTCAAACATGCCTGTAACATCACGAGAATGTCACGCTACTTATTGATTTTGTGACTGACATCAATGTCAACACCACAGTGCTGAGGACCAAAGACATGGGGCCCGCTGCCGGCCTGAGACATTGTGACCACCACAGAACGCACAGCATGACTTCCACTTTGCAGCCTCAGACCTCTGAACACACTCCCTTTCCAGAACGCTTCAAAAGGGGAAGGTGCTTGGCAAAAGAAACCGTCAACAAAATGAAAAGGCAACCAACCGAAAGGAAGAAAATATTCATAAATCATACATCTGATAAGGGGTTAATGTCCAAAATAGGTAAAGAACTCATTCAATATCAAAAACAAAAAAAAACAAATAATCCAATCGAAAAATGGGCAGAGGATCTAAATAGACATTTTTTCAAAGACATACAGATGGCCAAAAGATGCTCAACATCACTAATCATCAGGGAAATGCAAATCAAAACCACAATGAGATCTCACCTCACATCTGTCAGAATGGCCTATCAAAAAGACAAGAGATAACGATCACTGGCGAGAGTGGAGAAAAGAGAGCCCCTGTGCACTGCTGGTGGGAATGTAAATTGGTGCAGCCGCTATGGAGAACAGTATGGAGGTTTCTCAAAAAAATCGAAAACAGAACTATCATATGATCTAGCAATTCCGCTTCTGGGCATCTACCTGAAGGAAACAAAAACACTAACACAAAAATATGGAATAACCATAAAATACAAGGAAATCCTGCCATTTGCAATGACATCAGTGGACCTTGAGGTCGCTGTGCTTAGTGAAATAAGTCAGAGAATGAAAGACAAATACTCTATAATATTACTCATATGTGGAATCTAAAAACCACAACAACATAAATACAGAGAACAGACTGGTGGTTGCCAGGTGGACGCGGGGTTGGGGGAGGAGAGATTGGTGAATGTGGTCAAAAGGTACAAACTTCCAGTTATAAGATAAATAAGTCCTGGGAATGTGATGTACAGCATGCTGACTACAGTTAATAATAGCTACTAAGAGAGTAGAATTTTTAAGTTCTCATGAAAAAAAGAAAGTAATTTGTAACTCTGTGGGGTGATTGATGCTAACCAGAGTTACTGTGTGATCATTTCACAATATAAACAAATATCAAAAAATGATACTGTACACCTGAAACAAACAGAATATTATATGTCACTTATATCTCAGAAAAAACGGGGGGAGATGATTTAATAGCTGGATCTTGTTTATAACAAAACCTCCACCTGGAAAAAACCCAGGGATGACACAGCCTTCCTCCTGTGTGGAGAGAACTTATTCTTAAGAACCTTATGTAGACATGATAAAGAAACTTACTTTCTCCAGAGTTATGAAGAAAAAGGAAGCAGCTAGAAGACAAGTTAAGACAAGCAAGACATTTGCTACGAGCTCTGGGATTTTGCTGAAGTCATTTTATGCCTCTGGGGCATACTTTTCCAATAAAATAAAGTGTTAGCCAAGAGGTGATACATAGAGAATCTAGCTCTTAATCTTTTATGATTCTAGACACAAAAGGGCAAACAAGTTAGATTTCTATGACTTATTCTTATAACTGGTCTGTGGCAGGAAGGCTGGGGAGTGACAGCCCTCTAGTTCCAGGCTCACAGAAAGTACAAATAAAAGACAACGCATCCTGCCCCAGGTACACAGGTAACAAAACAGTCGGGGGGATGCATTCACCTTGGGTGAGTCAGCAAAGAGTTATTTACAAGAGGGAGTCAATCTCTGCTGCAATTTCCTTCCCTCGAGTTTTTGTTTTTTTTTAATTGAAATACAGTTGATTTACAATGTTGTGTTAGTTTCAGCTGCACAGTAAACTGATTCAGTTATACGTATATATATCCTTTTTTTTTTTTACATTATCTTCCATTATAGGCTATTACAAGATATTGAGTATGGTTCCCTGACTGTACAGTATCAAGTTGTTTTAAAAGACGAAAAGTAGGGGCTTCCCTGGTGGCGCAGTGGTTGAGAGTCCGCCTGCCGATGCAGGGGACCATGGGTTCGTGCCCCGGTCCGGGAGGATCCCACATGCCGCGGAGTGGCTGGGCCCGTGAGTCACGGCCGTTGAGCCTGCGCGTCCGGAGCCTGTGGTCCGCAATGGGAGAGGCCACAACAGTGAGAGGCCCGTGTACCGCAAAAAAAAAAAAAAGTAGACAACCAAGATTCTTAGAGGGCGTCTTGGGCATCTTCCAGTCCCTTGGGGAGCATGGAAATGTAAGAGAAAACGGCACAACCCAGAAAGGTGGACGCATCCGAACAACAGCAGCTTTGCGATGGCACGGAGGTTTGTGAAAAGACAAAGATCACTTTTTTGTTGTTGTTGCGGTACGCGGGCCTCTCACTGTTGTGGCCTCTCCCGTGGCGGAGCACAGGCTCCGGACGCGCAGGCTCAGCGGCCGTGGCTCACGGGCCCAGCCGCTCCGCGGCATGTGGGATCTTCCCGGACCGGGGCACGAACCCGTGTCCCCTGCATCGGCAGGCGGACCCCCAAACACTGCGCCACCAGGGAAGCCCCAAAGATTACTTTTGCCTCTTGCTTAGGTACTGGCTGCCAGCAATTCGGACGATCGTCTGAGTGAGCTGATGGCCAGCCCAGGCTCTGAGAAGACGTGACCTGGACATCACTTGGAAAAATTAAATTAACGCAAGCATCCTCTGCTTTTGCTCACCCAAATCTCTGCCTCAAAAGCATTTCTTAGCCTGATCTCAAAAGCACTTTTTTAAGCTTAAAACTAAAACCCTATTATTCCTGAGGTATGCTGGAAGTTAATACTTATAAACCAAGGTTAAAGGACTCCCAAAGGATTTATCATAGCCTTTAATGTCCACACACAGCGCACATTTCATAGGTGATTTTACCTATTTGGTGAGGGAGAAAACTATTTTTCCCTCCTTTTAAATATTTAGTGAAAAACAAACTATGTGACCATACTCAAGTTTGTGGCCCATAGATAGGGGTCAAATTCTATTATAATTCTATTACAACTCATTTTGAAGAACTGAAATGAGTTATAAGAGATTTTGACCCATATTCCTCTTCTTATTCTTTTGACAGTACTAAAATATTTTATATGTATAAAGTTATTGTGTTATTATATTGGGTATTGCTGGAGAAAAAACTAGAAGTTGGAAAATTTTTCCTTTATGGAAAAAAATCATTGTAATGAGATTTGAGTCCTTACCCTGAAACCCCACTGGTTTGTTTCTGAAAATTTAGATGAGGAGAAAGCACAAATTAAGTTGCAGCTAACATGTAGGCAGATAGGACCACTACAAAAAGCCTTCTGTAAATTTTGAGTAACTACTACCTTTGCTTCGAAGCCCCTCACCAGTACTCTAAATTACTTTTCTTCTCCACGTTACTTGTGATCTCATATTTTTTGTTTAATTACCCTGCATACAGTATAGATGTGCTTATCGTAAGGCATCTCAACTCCTTTTGGGTAATGGGAAGTAACGGATGAATTTAAATGCCTTGTTTCTTCCATTAGATTGCACTGTTCCTTTCCAACTCGTGCTCAACGAACTAATCCAATGAGTCAGAACCTCCTAAACCCTATTCACCACCGTGGTCAAGCCTTTTCTTTCCATTTAGCCAATCCTACAACACATCTTCCTCCAGGAAGCCTCCACAAATAATGAAGAAATAAAAAGGAACAGCAGCAAATTACCATTGTTCCCTTCCCAAGAATGCATTATTCAGGATTTCAATTCCTTTCCCACCCCACGGTGCTCACACAATCCTTTGCTTAAACAGTTATTAAATCTCTTTTATCTATTCTTTAAATGTTCCTTTTCTTATTGCATTTTTTTAAATTTTTATTTATTTATTTATTTATTTTGGGCTGTGTTGGGTCTTTGTTGTGACGAGCAGGGGCTACTCTTTGTTGCAGTGCACGGGCTTCTCATTGCAGTGGCTTTTCTTGTTGGCGGAGCACGGGCTCTAAGCGCACAGGATTCAGTAGCTGTGGCTCGCAGGCTCTAGAGCGCAGGCTCAGTAGTTGTGGCGCACAGGCTTAGTTGCTCCACAGCATGTGGGAGTCTCCCGGACCAGGGATCGAACCCGTGTCCCCTGCATTGGCAGGCGGATTCTTCACCACTGCACCACCAGGGAAATCCTTCTTACTGCTTTTGACTGTATCTCATTGGAAGTGCACGTAGGGCAAAATTTTCCATAATGTGGGGGAAAATTTCCTCTTCCGGCACACAAGACAAATTTAGGTAGATAACGGCATTCATTTATTCCTTCATCATTTATTTACTGAGTGCTGACCACGTGCCAGGTGCCATCCTGGGAGCGGGGGGAGCACTAATGAAAAGGATAAAGTTCCTGTCCTCATAACTCTATATTCCAGTATGGGAGACAGACAGTAAACACAAACAAATAAACAAATAGGACAATTAGGGAAAAGGAGAGACATAAAGACAGTAAGTGTCTTTTTTTTTTTTTTTTTTTTTTTTTTGCGGTACGCAGGCCTCTCACTGTTGTGGCCTCTCCCGTTGCGGAGCACAGGCTCCAGACGCACAGGCTCAGCGGCCATGGCTCACGGGCCCAGCCGCTCCGCGGCATGTGGGATCTTCCCGGACCGGGGCACGAACCCGTGTCCCCTGCATCGGCAGGCGGACTCTCAACCACTGCGCCACCAGGGAAGCCCAAGACAGTAGTGTCTTTAGCTGGGGTCCTCAGAAAGCTCTAAGGAGGGATTATTCCAACAGACGCCTGAATAATACAGGAATGTTATTCCATTTTTAATTCTTTTTTACCTAACTACAGGTTGATCCTCATTATTCGCAGATTCTATGGTATTTGTGAATTCTCCCACTCGCTAAAATTTACTTAACCCCCAAATCAACATCCTGGTACTTTCGAGGTCATTCCCAGTCATGTGCAGAGGGGCAAAATGTGACATGCAAGTTCCCATCTGAGGTTGGACAAGGGGACACTGCCTTTTTGTTTCAGTTCTCACACTGTAAACCAGAGTCCTTCGCATGGTCTTAACTTTAGTGCCATGTTTTTCTTATTTTGTGCTTTCTGTTAATGATTTTGCTATTTAAATGGCCCCCAAGCATAGTGCTGAAGTGCTGTGTCGTGTTCCCAAGCCCAAAAAGGCTGTGATTTACCTTACAGAGAAAATGCATGTGTTAGATAAGCTTCCTTCAGGCTTGAGTTTACATATAGGGCGTGGGCCCGTGAGTTCAATGTTAGTGCATCAGCGATGTAAACCTTCTGTTTAAGGTCTTTAAACCTTAAACAGAAACACACATGACATATGGTTATATGTTGATCAGCTGATGAAAACGTGACCAGAGGCTCACAGGAACCTGACCTTGTATTACCCCTAGGAGCAATGGTAACATATTAGCTAAGTCAGTGTTCTTGGGGACTTTACAGAACATTAACTACCACAAATAACGAGAATCCACAGTATATCGAAGAGAAAGTTGGGCACCAGCCTCCTCCCTCTTTAATGGAGAAAACGGTTTGATGGCCAACAGCATGGAGCCAGAATCCAATATACTGCTATTTTATTTTTGTTGCCTTTATTTTTAAGGTTGCCACTTTCTGGAGCAAGTGATGCTGGTTCCCCTTTAATGGCAGGAATGTAAGGTTTTCTTTTTCAATCACTGTTTTAAGTAAAAATAAAAAAACAGGCAGGGCTTCCCTGGTGGCGTAGTGGTTGAGAGTCCGCCTGCCGATGCAGGAAACACGGGTTCGTGCCCCTGTCCGGGAAGATCCCACACGCCGCGGAGCGGCTGGGCCCGTGAGCCCTGGCCGCTGAGCCTGCGCGTCCGGAGCCTGTGCTCCGCAACGGAAGAGGCCACAGCAGTGAGAGGCCCGCGGACCACAAAAAAAAAAAAAAAAAAAAAACAGGCAACATAAAATATTAAGTAGAAAATAACAAATTCCACTTATATGTGTAACCTAAAAAAATGATACAAATGAACTTATTTTCAAAACAGACTTAGAAAACAAACTTATGGTAACCAAAGAGGAAAGGTAGAGGGGGATGGATAAATTAGGACTTTGGGATTAACATAAACACACTGCTTTATATAAAATAGATAATCAACAAGGACCTACTGCATACCACAGAGAACTGTACTCAACATTCTGTAACAACCTGTAACAATTTTCAGGAAAATAACCTGAAATAACCTGAAAAGAAAGGATATATGTATATGTATAACTGAATCACTTTGCTGTACACCTGAAACTAACACAACATGGTAAATCAACTATACTCCAATATAAAATAAAAATTAAAAAAATAATAAATTCAATGGGGAAGAAAGAGATGGTTCCTTCAAAAGTAAGCCTCCAAAAGTGAGTATATAAGATAGTCCTTTGGGACTCAAGAATAAAGTATCAGAACTTTTACTTATATTTATTTTTATCTTAAAAAAGATAAAGAAATTAAGCTCTAATACTTACGAACTAACAACAACAAAAAAAGAGAAGGCAAATGGGTAAGGCAATAGGCATGAAGCAGCTACACAAGAGTACCTGGTGTAAAAATTAATACAGAAACAGAAACATCAATTAAAATAGTCAGGAGGAAAAAATAAATAAATAAAAATAAAAAAAAATAAAATAAAATAGTCAGGAGGCCAGAAGTGGAAGCCGTGGCACCCTACAGGATAGCAGAGCCCAACAGGAAGAAAGACTTCCCCTTCTTGCCCGGCAAGAGCTAAGCCAGTGGGAGCCTGTCACAACTCAGCCAATGAAAAGCCACTGTACCTCAAACACTCAATTCCTCCAATGGACTCTTTGTTTACTACAGCCCTCCCAACTTCCTTTTCCCCTCTATAAAAGAGTTCTCCTCTCCTGGTTGCAGGGATGTGCATGTGGCTTGCAGACGCACTGAGGGTTGCAAACCCTGAATTGCAATTCTTTGCTGATTCTGAATAAATCCATTTTTTGCTGGAGAACTAACTGGCAGTCTATTTGTTTCACGTCAACACTGGACATGGCAGAGATCAAAGTGACAGATGAACAAGAAGTTTGGGAAACACATATGGAGTTGATTTGGGGCTTAGGAGTGAGATTATATGCATATGGATGAAAAATTTATCCTGTATGAACCTTAGTTTTCTTATCTGGAAAGGAGACAATATATGAGAATTACAGCATTATCACAATGATTTAATGAAATAATGTGTAAAGCAGCAGTGTTGAAAGTTTTGAGTCTCAGAACCCCTTTAACACTCTGAAAAGTTATTGAGAATTCCAAAGAGTTTTTATGTGGGTTATATCTGTCACTATTTATCATAATAGAAATTCAATCGAGAAATTTTAAAAATACTTATTCGTTAATTAAAGTAACCATAATAAACCCCAATACATGCTAGCAATATATATATTTTAGATCAAACTACTTTTCCAAACAAAAACACTTAGAAGAGCAGCATTGCTTTGCATATTTGTAAATCTCTTTGATGTCTGGCTTCACAAAAGGCCTTTGGATTCTCATACCTGCTTCTGCATTCTATCTGTCCCAGTATCACACTCAATGTAGCCTCTGGGAAACTATACTGTATACTCATACCAGAACAGAGTAAAGACAGGCCAATAACATCTTAGTATTGTTACCAAAAAAGTTTTAACCTCATGGGCCACCCGAAAGTGTCTCCAAGAGCCCCACATGTACCTGGGACAGACTGAAATAAAGGGCTCAGAGCAGTGCCTTTCATGAGGTAAATGCCTAATAAATATTAATTCTCTATTCCTTTTATTCTCAGCCTCAATGTTGTTAAAACATGAATGTATTAGGGCAAGGACTTCTTCAATTCATTACAATTGTATAATATCTAGCTTGGTCATGTTACTAACTGGTTCTGTAACTAACTAGCTGTGTGATCTTCATAGCCAAGGATTCTTAATCTGTGTTCAAATTCAGAGGATCCATGGACTTGAAAAGGGAAAAAAAGCTACATCTCTGTTTTCTGACACTCAGCATTTACTTCAATGATGACCAGAGGCAATAAACCACAGGTGTACTGCTGACGCTGGCCTCAACTGAAATCACAGGTGTCTTATATATAAAATAGATAACCGACAAGGGCCTACTGTAGAGCACAGAGAACTATATTCAATATCTTGTAATAAGCTGTAATGGAAAAGAATCTGAAAAAGAAAAGATATATATACGTATAACTTTGCTATACACCTGAAACTAACACCACTGTAAATCAACTGTACTTCAATTAAAAAATAAATTAAACTCTCCTCCACTGTTGGTGGGAATGTAAACTGGTACAAACATTATGGAGAAGAGTATGGAGGTTCCTTTAAAAACTACATATAGAACTACCATATGGTTCAGCAATCCCACTCTTGGACATATATCTGGAGAAAACAGTAATTTGAAAAGATACGTGCACCCGAATGTTCATTGCAGCACTATTTACAACAGCCAAGACATGGAAGCAACCTAAATGTCCATCGACAGAGGAATGGATAAAGAAGATGTAGTATATACACACAATGGGATATTACTCCACCATAAAAAAGAATGAAATAATGCCATTTGCAGCAACATGGATGGACACAGAGATTATCATACTAAGTAAGTCAGACAAAGACAAATATCATATGATATCACTTATATGTGGAATCTAATAAAAAATGATACAAATGAACTTTTTTACAAGACAAAAACAGACTCACAGATCTTAAAATCAAACTTATGGTTATCAAAAGGGAAACGTTGAGGGGGAAGTGATATATTAGGAGATTGGGATTAACAAATACACACTACTATATATAAAATTGATAACTAACAAGGACCTACTGTATAGCACAGGGAACTCTATTCGGTATTCTGTAATAACCTATATGGGACAAGAATCTGAAAAAGAATGGATATATGTATAGGTATAGATGATTCACTTTACTGTGCACCTGAAACTAACTCAATATTGTAAATCAACTCTACTCCAATAAAAAATTTATTAAAGAAATCACAGGCATTTTCCTATATTATGGTTACTACAGATATCTTGAAAAATTGTATATGCTCATCACTAATTCAAAAGTAGGGTAGTTATTATGCATTAATAAAGAAGCACATATATTACAATATCACAAATTTTTGAAAACTATCTTGACAGCTGTAGTTCAATTACAGGTGGCTTCAATTTTCAGTCCTTCATATTTGACTTTATGCAATTAAGAACATTGTTCTGAGAAAGTGGGCCACCTTAAGGGTTTAACCTGATTGGCCAAAGGCATTCATGTAACCAAAAAAGTAAGAACAACTTATGTTAAGCAATTCACTTTACCTCTTTAGGCATCAAGTTCCTCTCTTTAAAAGGGAACTGAACTAATCATTCTGAGACCAAATTCCACCCCTCCAGCTAGAGTCTATGGAACACGGTGCCGGTGGTGAGGAAGAACTGAATGGGGACCCACAGCACACCTCAGTGCATTAACAAAGCACAAGAATCCAGTTTGGGTTTTTACACTAACATTTGAGAATCTACAAAGTTAAATGCTCTTAGACTAACTGGGCCTAGCACAGCGAAATAGTCGAAAAGCTAACAGTGAAGCAAATATTCCCCCAAACTACCTTTTATCACAATATAAAAACGTATAGGACAAATCCCACCCAACAATAATGAATGATTTTGCAAAGGTTCCATCATCAACATAATCTGGGTCTGTTCTTAATAGAAACAGCTTGTTTGGGAACAGACTTAAGAAATGTTTCGATAAATGTATCACTGTTTGCTTAACATCTAAATAAAAGTTTTCCACCTTCATATCTTAAAACACGCAAAATGAGAGAAATAATAAAGGAAAAGAAAACAAGAAAAAAAAAAATGAAGGGAGAAAGAAAAGAGTTTTCCATGGCTGTGGGGCAGCCCTCAGCACTCAGCACTTCACATCAGGGCACTAATGGCCCAGAAGTTTAAAGAACCAAGTCTGTGGTCCTATTACGATAACCGACAATAGGTCATTTAAGCCCACCTGATGCTAGAGGTTGAGTCAACAGTTGAAGAAATAAGAAAGCCCAGACATGTTGCATTTCAGTCCCTGTAGAAAAATCTAGCTGTCAGGGATAGCCAATAGTGGCACCAAGATAAGTAGAGACAGCTAGCTTCACCGTGCACAGTTCAAACTGAGATCAAACACTACCCTCACGCAGAGGAGCTGTAAGTCATTAACATGCTTCAAAACGGCCATCACATGGTTTCCTTCCAGCAGAAACGAAATCTGTCCAGCAGACCCTCAGAAAGGACAATAATCCCCCCACCATAAGTCCAACAAGCCAGTTTCCCCAATCATATTTAAGCAAGTCTGTCTACTCCATGCCTGTTTTCTCAGCAGCACACCTCCTTTTTTTTACTTGCAAAGATAAAGACAGACTGAAGGCTCTCGCTTCATCCATCTAACGGATGGAGGGATGGATCTAACAGAACAAAATAAAAGTCATATTGGAGTGAATGAGATGCTGAAACCTAATGGGGAAAAAAACTGCACTAAATCATCATAGAAATTAGGTTGGCAATTTAGAACGCCACCCCAACGCCAAGGACAGCCAGTTACTGAACGCATGTTCCATAGCGGTGTCCCTCTCGAGTCACAGGAATACAAAACCATAACCTTCTGATTCACTGAACCAAAGGATAAGTAATAAAATGTAGGAATGGTGAGGGAGAGGCGTGAAGGTTAGGAGGTCCGGGGAACACCAAATCTGAAGGAGGCAGTGGGTAGGGCTTTGAGGCCTGGGTGAAAGGCCGGATTGTGGGATGCAGAGGTGGGAGGGCACTCTGAACAGGGGACAAGCACAGGGGAGCAAAGTCCCAAAGGAGGGACTCTCCATGGGATATTGCACAAGAGGGAGAAGGGCAGTGTCTGCGCCGGAGGGTTGACGGAAGAAGCTGTGAGAGAGATGGTTTGTGAAGATATTGCTGAACTGGATTCTCAGAACCTTGAAAACTGGGCTCAGTTTAGACATTACCCCGGTAGGTCAAGGAAGGCTTCCAAGCATGGAGGTAATATGAACAACCATGTGTTTTAGGAATAAACAATGGACATTGATCTCATCAGCTCATCTGTCCTAACAGTGGGCCCTTGTGTCAAATCCAGATTAATCAGAACCTATTGTGTCTAGTGAAATAAATTTCCCAAATTATATCTTGGGGCAATTTTGCTACCACATATGCTTTGGAAATTCAGTTCACTTTTCTTGTCTGATGATAAATAACAGACTCTAGAACAGGAAAAAAAATAAAGAAAAATTAAAAAGAGAAAATACCCTCCTTGTTCCTATGACTACGGCAATAAAACCCAGATTTTTCGGATATGTTTGCATTAACTACACCAAAGTCATAATAGTTTTGGAAAGCGTTTCTCCTGTTAAACAAAATTAGAACTGATAACTTTTTTGTGAGTAGTAATTATTGATTAGGTATTGCTAAATCTACTTTAATTTAGGAGTTAGTACCCAATAACCCTCACAAATAAAGAAACTGACTCCGACTCATTTCCACAACTACTGGCTACTTACTGGTACCTGATGAGGAACACCTGTCTGAAATTTTATGACCGATTCAAGAGGGGGATGGTCTGGAGCAGAAGTAACAACATGCACCCATTTCTGAGTTACAACCATAGGAGAGTGCAAGGATTCTAAAAGAAATTTAAAGGAAAGAAAGTGTTTGCAACAGAGGGAAAACAAGGCATTACATGCATGTTATTATATACACACACACATACACATATATACATAAAGGATCACAATCTAAAAGTAATCAATGTGAGAAGGTGGGTTTGTTTTTTGTAACTGACTACAGGGTTGAAATGCACATAGAGATGTTAAGATACAGTATCTCTGAAACAGACGTAGTCGTCAGAAAGTATAGAACAGGTTCAGGGACCGCTCCCTAGTAACCACTGAGGTGAGGGGAAAAAATGGGGGCGGGATGGGAGTGAGGTCGAAGACTAACTTCCAAATAGGCCCAATGAATGACCCTGACAGGAAGTGATAAAATTCTCAACGCACACAACTGTGTTTATACTAGGGAATCGCACCCAAGCCTAATAGCCACTGTAATTGCCCCGCTAAGTGGCAGTCTTCCCACAAGACCTCAGCAACCTCACCCCTTGATAAAAGTAGGACCAAGTTTTTCACCTGGGTCAAAACCCGCTCATCCACTTGTTTCGGATCGAAACTAATACAAAAGCAATTCCCCACGCATCCTGGGGGCCCTCCAGCACCGCTGTTATGAATGCCAAGTGCCTAGCATGGGACCTGTCATAGTTTTCTTAATAAAACGTCCTCGATCTAATCCCACGACGGGATCGGAATTCTGAAGGCAGTCTGAAATCCTCCCCATACACGCTCCGGTAGGGGATGACTGTCCGCACAACCAGCCCCGGGGGCCAGCCACCTCCGTCCCCATGCCACACACTTCCTGTCGCTTCCATCACCTCCACACCACAACCTGAGTTTCCCGATCAGTTTACAACTGCTATCAGGATCCCAGTGCCTGGAAGGAACGAGGGGAGGGCGGCTTCCTACCCCCAACTCTTCTCTTTAGGTTTCAGAGAGAACCTACGAAGAGGGAGGGCAGAAAGCACTGGGGCAGCCAGCCGACTTCGCGTTCTGCCGGCCTCGGCTGGTTACAAAGTACTGAATGAAGCCACACGGACAGGGAGGAGGGGGGCGAGCACCAGACCTGGGTGCCCCAAATGAACCACAGGCGAACGCCCTCACTTTGCACGTTTCTACGCTGCAAAGCGCTGCAGCTTTGGGTTCGGGGGCAGGATTGCCAGTCCCGGAGCCCAACTGCACTTTTAGCCACCCGGATTCCCCAAACCCAGGATGACTTCCCCCACGGGGCTCCCGGAGAGGGCTCCGACTCCCACCGCCCGCTCTGTGGGACGGCTGCAGCTGGAGCCGATCCCTCTCAGCGCCCCCGCGGGCAGCGGGAGACGGAGCCGGGTCCCAGGCAGGCGAGCACCGAGTGGCCCGGCGTCCGCCGCCCAACTTTGCGCGGGGCAGGGCCGCTCCCGCGAACTTGGCGGCGGCCGGGTCGGGGGCGGGGTGGGGCGAGCACTCACCAACTCCGTACTTCTGCCTCTTGGTCGGGATCCAGCGGGCCATGGCGGCGACCTCGCCCCGCGGCAGCGGCGGCGGCGGCGGCTACAGCTCCCAGGGCTCCGGCTGCCACCGCGCCGCGCTCCTGCGCGCCCCGGACTCTTCCGCCATGTTCCGCCAAACTTCGCCCGGCCCCGCGCGCCGTCTCCTCGCGGCGCTGCCCGCGATACGCTCCGGCTCCAACCCCGGGCCGCGGTCACCTGCTGGGCCCGGCGGCCGCGGCGCCGTGCGCGCCCCTCCCGGCACCGCCCCGGCCCCTCCCGCAGGCCGCGCCCTCCGCCCGCCGAGGCCGCCTCCGCGCCCCGACCCGCGGGCGCCCGGCCTCTCCCGCCGGCCCGCCCCGTACTCCGCGCTCTCCCCGGCCGGGGCTGGCTCCGCCTTGCGCACTTCCCGGGAGCAGTTCCCCAGCACAGACTGGGGTACGGTTTTTTTCCTTCTGGTGTTTTGCTTTTTTCCCCGCCTTCCCCACCCAGACTAAACCCCTTGGATCCCGGGGGGCGGGTTCCCCGCCGCGGGTGTCCAGAGGGCTGCGCTGGAGGCGCCGGGCACCCCCAGGCGGGGCGGCCGAGGATGCGGGGTCCGCTCCCACCGCGCGCGCCGGAGCATCTGGGGGAACGAGGATGAGTGAATAAGCAACTAGGATCTAGGATGAGTTGTTTCTCGCCCCCGGGGCACCCACAGTGCCTGGCACTCCGCGGGCGCTCAATAAATATTTGTTGAATGAATGAGCAGTTGACTACTGCGTTCACCCCCTAGAGCTTTCGCTGACACCACGAGAGCCGGAAGCCGGACTCCAGGGCAGACATGATCTCCTGTGGCCACTGTTTATAGCCTTCAAGGCAGGAACATTTGTCTTCTGGTAAATAAAGAACTCATGCAAGGGAGCCGGGCTCCTCAGAAGTATCAAATAGTTTCCGAGGGGAGCCTCTGTGGGAAAATTATGTAGAGAGCCCTGACTTGGAAATCCTGTGTACCCGAAACACCCGGACTCTTCCCCAGCTGAAGATATTCAGACCCAGCTGAAGAAACTCAGACCCTCATGCTCAAGGGAAAAGCCCGACACAAAGACCTTTTCCAACAGCCCAGCAGCCCAAAGAGCGTCCCTGCGGAGAAGGGAACCAAGCACATCCAAGCCGCTCTCGTTCACTAGCTGTATTGTTGGGAGAAAACCAAACGCAGGGACTGCTCATTTGAACTGCCCTAAACTGTGGGCGTCCTCTGAAAACTCTCCTCCCGGAACTCAATTCCTCCTGGAGAGACCTCAAGGATGAAGATTGGATCTGAATCCCAGGCGGGAGTGGGCCCCCTTGCTACCTCACCCCTAGAAGTAAAACCTCAAAGTAAATTAGCAGCTGGTTTACGTTCACCGTCTGAGAAACTGCCTCTTGAAAGACACTGTTTTGCCCTTGTAGTCTGTCTATTCGGAACACGAAAGGAAGATGAAATCAACATGTAGTGAAATAGAGTGAAACTTCATTGAAGACAGTGCATTTAACATTGGTAACTTTTTGCAAAGTTACCAAACTTTGTAACTGACAATTTTTTTTTCAAGGTTTTGTTCATGGTGGGTAACTCCTAGGGCTTCCTGTCTTCTCCACCACCAAATTGGTATTTATTCACCAAGTGCAATGATAATTTAAGAAATCAGTCACTTGAGACTTAACATCCAGAAGGAATTCCACCATCTCTCCCCCAAATTTATGTTCCTCTTCCAATGACATCATGATTAACCTAACTCCCCAGGTTAGGTAATTTCTTTTTCTTTCCATAAATACTTATTAAGTGCCTGCTAGGTGTCAGGCATTGTTCTAAGAATGGAGGCACAGCAGTGAATAAAGAAAAAATCCCTGCCCTCATAGAGCTTATAGTCTAGAGGAGGAGAGTAAAACAATGAACAAATTATGCCAAATGAGGCTAAGCCTGTAAAGAAAAATCCAAAGCAAGGAGGATCAGATGTGTGTGTTGGAGGGGGCCGTGCACTACAGTTTTATATCAAGTGGTCTGGGAAGGCATCTCTGCTAAAGTGACCTGGAAGTACAGACCTGCAGGAAGTGAGGATTTCAGAGGAAAGTATTCAGACATCAAGAACAGCAAATGCAAAAGCCAGGGGGCATGTTTGGCTGGTTCCAAAACCAGGGAGAAACAGCAAGGATTCCTGGGTGGCAAGAGGTGTTAGTAAGGGGCAGAGTATGGGAGGGAACTTGTTCCAAGAGACATAGGGTGAGCCAATAAAGCAGGACCCTGAAAGGCATAGGGAGGACTTTATATATTGCTATGAAAAAGAATTTGGGGGGGATGTTGAACCAAGCAAGGACATAATCTAATTTGCCTGCTGTGAGATGGATAGACTGTAAAGACACCAGGGAAGATGCAGGAAGATCAGATGGTTGGAAGGCTATTTCAGTAGTTCAGGCAAGACATGAAGGTAGTTGGGTCCAAGATGTTAGGGGTGGAGATGGAAAAGAGGTTCTTGGCATATATTGAAGGTAGAAACAACTGGAGGGTAGCGTGGGCAGAAGGGGATTTACTGAGGGAGGCTTCCGGACCCCTCAGTGTACTTTCATCAGCATATGTTTTTCAAAAGTTTGGTGGATCTATCTATCATCTATCGATCTATGTTTGTATTATTTAAGAGCCTGACTGTATAGGCTTCAGGCCCTAGAAACTCTGGATCTTGCCTCCTTGTGTGAGATACCAGACAGGTCAAGGATAACCCTAAGAAGATAGGAATGGGTGGTCCTGGGTCTGTTAGCCCATGTGCAGTAAAGCAATCTACTGAAACCGGGTCGTGGTGAAGGAAAGTGCAGCATCTATTGCAGGGCACCAAGCAAGAAGTTCAGGACAGCTAGTGCTCAAAACACCTAAATTCCCCATGGATTGCATCAAAACATTTTTAAAAGGCCAAAAGAGGGAGGGGCATCCTAGGGTGTGTGATCAGCTCGTGCACAATTCTCTGATTGGTTGATTGATGGTGAGTTAACAGGGCAGTGGTTAACATCATCTATCTATCCTTAGGCCCCAGTAGGCCTGGGGGCTACGTGCTCTTGGTCATCAAGTAGTTAACTTCTTCCATTTGGTGTGGGTTTTAGCATTTGTAAAACAACTCAGGAAATGTGCATCAGACACAATTATCTGGGTACTTCAGAGAGGAGCTATAGCAGGGGACCTGGGGGAGGGGTCTGTCCTGGGAAGGCTGGTTATACAACTACTAAATAGAGCTGCCATTTTCATGGTCATCTGTGATATCTGCCTGTCTTCACCTTTTATATCCAAGTTGTCCTGGACTGAAGTTTTCCTTTGATATTTCCTTAGGACTCACTTCACACCTTCCTCAACTCCAGGTGGACCGTTTGGAGCTCAAGTATTTTGCGCTGTGGAATAGGGGCATCACAAAGTTACTTCAGTTACCTGTGTCTGAGAAAATTGGATGACCGATGTTCTGTAACCCCTGGTGTATTTTAAATTTAATACCTGTCAGAGTGTTAATGCTCATTCAGTAGAGCTGGATTTCTACCAAAATGATTTCAGCTGCCTCACCCCTCCCCCGCAAAACACTCACACTCCACCCCGCCCCTGCCCCTACCCCAGCACCTTGAATTGGAGGCTGTTTGCAAAACTTAACGTTTGAATTTGGTTGCTGGATATTTCAAGTGTGACAATAATTGCAATAAAAGGATTGGAGAAAAATGGAAATTTTTAGTTACAGCTTTCAGGATGTTTATTCTTTTTCCTCTAAAGACTGAAGTCCACCCACTTTGTTATATCAGATGGTTAAATCCCAATTTGAAAGTCCATTTAAATCATAAAAGCAGAGCTATTCAAAGTCTTTTATTAAAATGTGGCTTAAAATTAGAGAGTCAACTAGATGAGTAGGTGGAATAACAGCAGGATTCCCAGAAATATCCTTTACTTTTTCCTCTGATATCTTTTCAGAAGAAACATTAAGCGTATTCCACGAGCAGGGATGTTCAGACTCCAAAACCCACACAAACACACACTTAAGCACTCCTAGCATGCTCTGTTAGAAGGTGCCTTGGAGAAAGAAATGAGGATAAATGAATTTGGAGACTAGTTTGACATGAATATTGTGACTCCCCCTGACAGTGCCTAAGAGAACAGATGGATGTGCAGACAACTGTCAAGAGCCTGGCTTCCGGGGCTTCTCTGGTGGCTCAGTGGATAGGAATCTGCCTGCCAATGCAGGGGACACAGGTTCGATCCCTAGTCCAGGAGGATCCCACATGCCGCGGAGCAACTGAGCCCCTACGTCACAACTACTGAAGCCCGCGCATCTAGAGCCCGTGCTCTGCAACAAGAGAAGCCACCGCAATGAGAAGCCCGCGCACCACAACGAAGGGTAGCCCCCGCTCACAGAAAGCCCGCGCGCATCAATGAAGACCCAACGCAGCCAAAAATAAATAAATAAGTTTTTTTTTTAAAAACAAGAGCCTGGCTTCCTCCTTTGATTACCAGGTTTGTTTTGCCAAATCTGGCTGACTTAATTGCTTCTCTCAAAGAAGGTATGGATTCTGTTAAAATCTTTTTTTCCTAGACAGAGGAGCCTCATTCTTTGATCCTACATATGAGTGAATGTAGTTACTAGAACTATAATAAAAAGGGGGGGGGATATATTTGACTCTAAGCACCACTTTGCAGTCTTCTAAGGGCAAATGCTTTGGGACGGGGTAAGCCAGGGATGGGGCGATGCATGGTAATTTGGGACCCATGAGCTAAACTGGACAAAGGAACAGGTCTCTACAGGCCCAGAAACACCTTTTCCATATTCAGACTCACATCACTATCTATTGTCTGTTCCCAAATGCTCTGGTGAACGTCTCTGGGTCTGTCCTTGGCTCTGCTCTGTGGCTCTGGAGTTCCAGTTTCTCTGATGAATGGGGAGATGATGGCCAGGATCTAAAGCTATTCACACCCTCATCCCCATCACTGTGAGACTGATGCTTGGTGAGCACTTTCATAGCAGAAAGCTTTTAGCTTTGTTTCTAGAATGCTCTTTGCTGCAAATATCTAAATGTGCTCCAAGCCCCCCTTTGGGAGAAGTTGATGACATAGCAATTTGAAGTCATTAGTTTAATGAAAGCTGGGTTGATTAATAGGGAAGAAAAAATGAAAACTACTTGACTTTAAAAAAAAAACCTATATTCATATATATCTTGAAAAACATATATATATGTTGAAAAATTATCTCCATAAAACTGTTTAAAACAAGAGACGGTGAAAACTAAGAAGCAAAATGGAAAAATTAAGATGTAAACTTAAGTAAAATAATTCAACTGTATATACCATAATATGATCGTAACTACATAAAATTATATATTTACATGGAAAATGACTGTAGAGGAAAATGGAAAAAAAAAAGAACACTTTATTCAACCTTCTTCAGAACAAAATAAACAAAAGAAAACTACTTGGTTGTTGAGATTCCCTGGACTATGTGTTATAGAAAAGCGGGAAGTTAAATGCCTACATTTGACTTTTATTGGGGGCAGGAGAGAAGTTTCACTCTGCAGCCCCTTCGTAAGAAGGACACTATTCTTTAGGTGACTCTCATATTCAGCAGACTTTTCTTTGAGGTCAGTTAAGAAGCAAATGTTTGACCCAGAATTTTTCTTTAGTACCAACCAGATTTTCCACGGTCACGAGCTGTAGTGTAACAACAGTAATTAACATGTATGGCCTGTGCCTGGTCCTATTCTAGTTCAACTTGTTTAATCCCCACACAACCTAATGAGGTAAATAGAACTGTTGTCATCCCCACCTTACAAATGTGAAAATTGTGGCTCACCACACGTTAGGGTATTGCCTACATAGTTAGTTAGTGGCAGAACTACATTCAAACCCCAGGCAGACTGGCTCCAGGGTCCACGGTCTAAACCAAGGGTCAGTGAACTTTTATTGTAAAGGACCCACACATGTACTTTAGACTTTGCCGGCCTTATGGTTTGTATTGCGACCACTCCACTCTGCAATTGTAGCAGAAAAGCAGCCATAGACAATACATAAAAAAATGAATGTGGGGCTTTCCTGGTGGCGCAGTGGTTGAGAGTCCGCCTGCCGATGCAGGGGACGCGGGTTCGTGCCCCGGTCCGGGAAGATCCCACATGTCGCGGAGCGGCTGGGCCCGTAAGCCATGGCCGCTGAGCCTGCGCGTCCGGAGCCTGTGCTCCGCAACGGGAGAGGCCACAGCAGTGAGAAGCCCGCGTACCGCAAAAAAAAAAAAAAAAAAAAGTGTGGCTGTGTGTCAGTAAAACTTTATTTGTAGGCTTGGCATTTGAATTTCATGTAATTTTCATATGTTATGAAATACTATTCCTCTCTTGATTTTTTCCAATTATTTAAAAACGTAAAAAACATTCTTGCAGACCGTACGAAAACAGGTGGTCGTCAGCTGGATTTGGCTTGAGGCCCATAGTTTGCCAACCCCTGCTCTACACTATGACTGCCACCCTTCGAAGTGCATGGGAAGGTGGGAGGGTGGGATGGGGGGGAGAGGTGTCGGGGAGGGGGCCTCCAGGAGAAGGACCGGGGAATGAAGGAGGCACCGATGTGGGACTTACCCACCAGAAGTCTGTTACATAAAGATTTGAGAGAAGCTTCTGGAAGAGAAGTCATTGGAAGAGAAGAACTCCAAGTAGCAACGGATGCCTTAGAAATCAGAGGATGGGGCACTTCTGAGAACAGTTGAGTATCTGTTTTGGGGAATTGTCTACTGGCCTAGCCCCTCTGAACTCTATTCTAAATGATGGAAACTATGAATTTAAAAAAAAATAACTAAATCTCTGTAAGACAGTAGCACATAAACAACTGCTTTGGTACCCATTGAACAAGCAGACTTCTTAAGAGGGGAGGGAGGCAGGTTCATTGCAGCATATTCACAGTAGCCAAGATGTGAAAATGACCTAAGTGTCCATCGAGGGATGAATGGATAAATAAGATGTGGTATATACATACAATGGAATATTATTCATCCATGAGAAAGAAGGAAATCCTGCCATTTGCAAAAACATTGAGGACCTTGAGGACACCATGCTAAGTAAACTAAGTCAGCCAGAAAGATAAATACTGTATGATCTACGAACTCATAGAAACAGAGAGTAGAATGGTGGTTGCCAGGAGCTGGTGGGATGGGGGGTAAGTAGGGGGTGGGTGGGGGAATGAGGAGATGTTGGTCAAAGGTTACAAACTTGCAGCTAGAAAATGGGTGAGTTCTGAAGATCTCATGTACGGGCACGATGACTATCGTTAACAATGCTATATTATACACTCGAAAGTCACTAAGAGAGTAGATCTTAAATGTTTTCACCTAGACTAGGTAGAAAAGCGTATGGTAATTAATTATGTGATGCGATGAAGGTGTTAGCTATAGCTGTGGTGGTAACCATTTCGCAGTATATAAGTATTGAATCAACATGTTGTATACCTTAAGCTTATACAATGTTATGTGTTAATTATATCTCAATTAAGCTGAGGGGGAAAGAGTGGAGGGAGGCGTTCTCATAGCTGTCCTACTGGAAATGACAGTGCCGCCTGGCTGAAGGCATGGTGCTAGAAGGACATGTGAAAAAGTGTGAAAAGATTTGCAAGGCCTTGTAGATACTGGTGACACCACCTGGCAAAGGTCAGAGGAGAAAATAAAAGAAAACTGGCAAGAGTGTTGTAAGGACTGAGATACATTCTGGGGTTTTCCATAAATACTCGAAGGGGGTCTTGTCAGGGAAGTGAGAGTGTTGAAACTATAGAGCCAGCACGAGATAGGTAATCTTTTTTTTCAGCTTACTGAGATATAATTGACATGTAATTGTACATATAAGGTGTAAAGTGTGATGATCCGATGCACATATACATTGTGAAATGATTCCCACAATAAGATGAGTTAACACCTCCAGCACTTCACGGGATTAACATGTGTGTGTGTATGTGTGTGTGGTAAAACATCGAAGGTTTACTCTCAGCAACTTTCAAGTAGATAACACATATAATACAGTATTGTTACCTGTAGTCACTATATTGTACATTAGATCTCCAGAACTTATTCATCTTATAACTGGAAGCTTGTGCCCTTTGACCAACTTCTCCCCATTTCCCACATCCCCCAGCTCCCGGCAACCACCGTTCTACTCTCTGTTTCTGTGAGTTCATTTTTGTTTTTTTTACGATTCCACATATGAGTGAGATCATATAGTATTTGTCCTTCTCTCTCTGACATATCTCACTTGGCATGATGCCCTCAAGGCCCATCCATGTAGTCAGAAACGGCAGGATTTCCTTCTTTCTCGTGGCTGAATAATATTCCATTGTCTATATACACCACATTTTCTTTATCTATCCATCTGTGGATGGACACTTAGGTAATTTCCAGACTTTGGCTATGGTGTATAATGCCGTAATCAATATGTGGAACGCACATATCTCTTCGCTATCCAGCTTTCATTTCCTGCAGATATACACATGGGTAATATTTTTAACTGCTTTTATGTTCGTGAGCTCACTGAGATTGGGACAGCTATCTGTTGTCTTCTACTGGTCCTTGGCCTCAGAATTCATGTTTTAGAATGTCAAATCTTTTTATCCTCTTGGGAGAATCTGCATTTAGCATAGAGTTGTTACTGCCACAATGAAAGTGACTCAAGGTTTTAGGGATTGTTCATTTGGAAGGTAAGATTTTAAATTTGGATATTTTGAAAATTATTCTTTGAATCAAGCAAATACGTGCTTGCAAAGCCCATGAATGGTAGCTTAACAACAAACCTTTAATGTTAACTTGTAGGCAACATTATGGAAGTAGTTTTTCTTGTAGAGCCTTCAATCACAGGGTATGGCTTCATCTCAGGATTCTTTTGCATCACATTTGGGCAATATTCCTGAAATCACTTCTTTCACAATAACAAGTTATCTTTAAATGCTTTGCACCAATCACCTGGCCCAGCTGGATCGGGAGGACAGCGCCCTGGGGTTCCTTACTTACACAGTTTCTTAGTCATGTTACTGTGGCATACTGTTCTTGTTTGTTTTTGTTTTGGGCTTTTTTTGGCGGTACGCGGGCCTCTCACTATTGTGGGCTCTCCCGTTGCGGAGCACAGGCTCCGGACGCGCAGGCTCAGTGGCCATGGCTCACGGGCCCAGCCGCTCCGCGGCATGTGGGATCTTCCCGGACCGGGTCACGAACCCGTGTCCCCTGCATCGGCAGGCGGACTCTCAACCACTGCGCCACCAGGGAAGCCCTGGCATACTGTTCTTATTTAAACAAGCCCTTCCCTCCATAAAATGATGCCTCAGGGTTTGTTTCTCAGAACGACTCAGACCACAGACGCAAAAAGTCTCTTAGGAGGAGAAATAAACTCACTTATGTTCTTTCTGGAGGCAAACTCCATTTAGAAATGATCTGACTGTTAAAGTCTGTCCTTATTAACTTTGGGCTTGGCCCACACTTCAAGTGCCAAGAGAGAGCTTGGCCCTGGGAATTGTATTTTGTTTTTGTTTTTTTTAAATAAATTTATTTATTTTATTTTTGGCTGCGTTGGGTCTTCGTTGCTGCACGCGGGCTTTCTCTAGTTTTGGTGACCAGGGGCTACGCTTCGTTGCGGTGCGCGGGCTTCTCATTGCAGTAGCTTCTCTCGTTGCAGAGCACGGGCTCTAGGCACGCGGTCTTCAGTAGTTGTGGCACGTGGGCTCAGTAGTTGTGGCATGCGGGCTCTAGAGCACAGGCTCAGTAGTTGTGGCTCACGGGCTCTAGACAGGCACAGGCTTAGTAGTTGTGGCACATGGGCTTAGTTGCTCCGTGGCGTGTGGGATCTTCCCGGACCAGGGCTCAAACCCGTGTCCCCTGCATTGGCAGGCGGATTCTTAACCACTGCACCTCCAGGGAAGTCCGGAATTGTGTTTTGATTTCTCCTGTAATTTGCAAAAAAGACCTCACTTGACTTCCTATTTTTAAAATTGTCGTTGTAAGTCATGGTCTGGGTACAAATGTTAGAATTCTTCGGAATGGTGTATTATTTGAAGATAGGGAAGTCTTGTTTACCTAGAATGTGAACAACAGGAAAATTAAAATGGCCATATATTTTACTTAATGTTCTGTAAGCCATTTGAAGTAGAAATATACTGATAAAATGAATAGATCTGGAGTGAATCTAGTCAAGAGTAAAAGAAAAATGTAAATACTGTACACACAGTTAGGAATACGAAAGGATACAGGACCACAGTTGTAGAAAATAAAATTTATAAGAGACTATGCTGTATAGTTCTTAATTAATAAACTGTGAGAGTCACAATGAAAGACAGAATTCACCAGGAAAATGTAGGTGAACGAAATTGAGCCAAGAAGTAGAAAATCTGAGCTGACCAAACAGCATAGAAGGCGTGGAAAATATGGTCCAAATATTACATCTAAAAAATGTGCCAGCTCTAATATAAAGGCATATACTTCTGTATACTAAAAGAATAGATCAGTTGAATGTAATATTAACTATTCCATAGAAAAAGATGTAATGCTTCCTAATTTATTTTATGAAACAACACAACCCTGGCAGAAAAACTCGTTAAGATGTACAAGAAAAAATATAAATGCAAACTTACATTTGTACAAAAACAGCTATAAATAGAGATGCAAAATAAAATATTAGTGAGTCTCATTATGTGCTCAATGAAAAGAACAATGCAGAATGACAAGTTTTATTCTAAAAGTAGAAGGGTGGTTCAGTAGTGGGAGATTGAACAACAGAATTTATCTCATCAAAAGGTCTCATGGTGGGGAGGGATAAATGGGGAGATTGGAATTGACATATACACACTACTGTATATTAAATAGATAACTAATAAGGACCTACTGTATAGCACAGGGAGCTCTACTCAATACTCTGTAATGGCCTATATGGGAAAAGAATCTATTTATTTATTTATTTTCTTCTATTTATTTTTTATTTTTTTGAGGCCTGCAAAGTTCATCGTTGTGCTGCGTGGGCTTCTCTCTAGCTGTGGTGTGCAGGTTTTCTCTCTCTAGTTTGGCACACGGGCTCCAGGGCGCGTGGGCTGTCTCCTGGAGGCGTGTGAGCTCAGTAGTTGTGGCGCATGGGCTTAGTTGCCCCACGACACGTGGGATCTTAGTTCCCCGACAGAGAATTGAACCCACATCCCCTGCATTGGAAGGCAGATTCTTTACCACGGGACCACCAGGGAAGTCCCCGAAAGAATCTGAAAAAGAGTAGATATATGTACATATAAAACCAATTCACTTTGCTGTACACCTGAAACTAACACAACATTGTCAATCAACTATACTCCAATAAGAATTAAAAAAAATAAAGGTCTCAGAGAAAAACCAAATGATCATCCGGATAGATGTGCAAAAGTATTTGATCAAATTAACATTCATTCTTGATCCAAACTCTTAGTCAACTAAGAATAGGATATACATCCTTAATTTGATGAAGAATACATATTGGAAACCAGCAGCTTGCATCACACTGAAGTGCAAATTGTTATGTAATCCCACTCACCAGAAATAAGAAATTAAGTCCTCTAACACCATCATTAGATCAGTATTCAGGATTGCTCTGTCCAACGCAGGGAAATGTGAGACAGGAACCGAGGACACCAAATTGTCATTATTTGCTAGCAGCGTAACTGGCTAACAGAATCAACAGTGAATATTTTCAAATTTTATCATAACTGAATTTTATCATAACTGTTCTCTCTTGTTTTGATGTTCATGTGAGGGGACCTCATGGGCAAAAAAAAAAAAAAAAAAAAATAGGGCCAATTCATGAAATTTACTACTTGACTATAACACGCGTGACATTTCAGTTTCTACAAAGTTTAGTTTTCTCCTTAAACTTATGTCTTTAAACACAGAAGAGAATTTAGGTTTAAAGTGATTTCACTTGTTACAGAGAAGCTTAACTAGGTCAACCCAATTACTGTTATTTTGTCACTAGTGTATGCTCTTGGAGGGAATGAGCCTTTCAGTGGGCTGCAGGACGTCACTGTGAATTCCTCCCTCAAAGCTGGTGTCACTGTTCCCCTAAAAGGCATTAGCAGGACCCTCAGAGCTCACCTCCCAGCCCGGTGTGAGCTGACAGCTCCGCCCTTGTGGTCGATCTTTCTTAATACCACCATTTGTGCTCTGACCACAGAATTATGGTTGCAAACGAGACTCTGGGGTGTGGTTGCACGAATATGTTTTGCACAGAGCCTGTGTTTACCTTCGGTTGGCTCTGAGTGAGCATCTTGCTGTGAGGGACTGAGTTAACTCTTAGAGGGTCTCTGAACTCTGTAATTCAAGGGAGCCTGGGGCCATGTCACAGTTCAAGCCTGATGCAACCTAATAAAGTCAGACCTGTGGCTTCCTAGCTGGGCTAGAGAATGACCTGCCGTTAGTTGCAATGGCAGCAACATAGGAAATTACATACACCAAGATATTGTGACAGCAATGCAAATTGAATTGGAAAATATAATGATCATTGCTGCTGAATGACCCATGAGCGATTTAAAAATGATTTCAGAATCATTGGTACGCTCAAAGTCTTTTCTTCAAACATTCCTTCTAATAAATGCATATCCTATGGTATTCTGGAAAAGGGGGCTTGAACTTTTCTTAGGATTAAAGGAGACCACAGATGTAAAATATTCTTATTTCAATGCCCATAGGAAACAATACAGTCAAACTTAGAGAACGAATTAGAAAGAGGGCAAAACTTCAAAATAAATTTTAAAAATTTCATGAAATCAGCCCACGGCAATTTGTGTCTGGATTAAAAATACTAGGGCTTCCCTGGTGGCGCAGTGGTTAAGAATCTGCTTGCCAGTGCAGGGGACATAGGTTCGAGCCCTGGTCCAGGAAGACCCCACATGCTGCCGAGCAACTAAGCCTGTGCACCACAACTACTGAGCCCTTGTGTGTAGAGCCTGTGCTCCGCAACAAGAGAAGCCACCACAGTGAGAAGCCCGTGCACTGCAATGAAGACCCAATGCAGCCAAAAAAAAATGCACAAAACAAAACAAAACCAAAAAAAACTAAAAATAGAAATAATTTACTTTTCTCTGCTACTGAATAGCCTACTAAACCATAGAGGGATAACAAAAATTAAAAGATCAAGGGGGAAATGCTCCTATTTCTGGAAAAGAAAGCTGAAAATGAATGCTTTAAAAAAAAAAAAAAAGAAAATCAGGGGACATGTAGTCCCAGATAAATATGGTACTAGTGCCACCTGCTGTTTTAAGTATAAATTGCAGCTACACAATAGCTGATCTGTTGTGAATATTCAGAATTTTTTAAAAACCTGCTCTCTTATGGCAGGAACAGGGGTTTTATGTTGCTTTCAATATTACCAGTTACCCAAATCTTACTAAGCTCTAAGAGTAACTGTGATAAGAGATTTACATAGACCCTCTCATTTACTTGCTGTAGTAACTCTACCAGGTAAGTAGTATTTTTATCCCCATTTATATAGGTGAACAAAATAGAGCTTGAGAGTCACTAAGGAACTTATCCAAGGTCAGGTACGTGGTGAGTGGCAGAGGCAAAGTTAGAACTTAGACTATCTGATCAGAAGCTAACCTTAAGGTCGTTATTCTGCCTTTTTATCCTATGTTGCTTTGTATTGGGATCTCCCTTTTGGGAGATCTTTCAGAATATGTTTCCATCACTTCAGCCTTGGTTTACCAACTTCAAAAGGGTTCATACAGAGAAAGGAATTATTATAAAACATGATTAGAGCAAAGAAGAGGGTCTTTTCCACTTTCATAAAAAAATGCTTATCAAATTTCAGACCTTTGTATGCCTTTGTGCAAATTTGCTGTCTGACACTAATAACTTGTACATTTTCAGAGTATCACAGTTTAGCTATAGGAAGATGGGCCAGATTTTCCCCGAAAGGAGCCCCTTAGACTGAGGATTCCACAACCATTGTACTTCTATCAGGAGGACAAGCATGGCTTTTGGTCCTTATTCTGTATATACGGCTTATTATTATCAAACCTTCTTTGGTTATTGTATGCAGATGCTAAGAACACTTAGCACTATCTTCTAACAGATTCCAGAGTTTGTGGCTAAATATAATGTATTTTGTGTCCAAGTTTTAAAAACATAAAGCAGAGAGGGATGAAGCAAATGGAAAAGTATAGCAGTAGATGGAGTCCAGTAAGCAGAGGGCAAAAGTGGAGGGAGACACCGGCAGGATAGCAAATCCAGCGAGAGGAAAGAAGCAAAATCAGAAGACTGTACCCAGGAGCCAGTTGCTGGAAGAGTGGAAGTTGGAGATCCAGTCCCAGCACATACCCACAAGCAGCACAGACAGCTGGAGTGGTGCAGAGTCCAGGCTGATTAGAGGCAAGTGCTGGGGACTCCATGACAGTGTGTGTTGCTTCTTAGGAGAACATCTCTGAAACCAGATACTATTAGTGTTCTCCTTAAAAAAAAAAAAACAACTCCCCTATAATTCTCAATATATAAACTTTTCAAAATAGATAAAATAATAAAATATCTATTTTTAATATTTATTACATTTTTTCTTTTCCATTAGAGTTTATTACAAGATACTGACTATAGTGCCGTGCGCTGTACAGTAGGACCTTGTTGTTTATCTAATTTATCCCTTCCCCTCTCCTTTCCCGTTAGGTAATCATAAGTCTGTTTTCTATGTCTGTGAGTCTGTTTCTGTTTTGTAAATAACTTCATTAATATTTATGACATTTTAAACTCACACATTTAAAATCACATTATCTAAAAATATATTAACTAGAAATATTGCTTTGATCCATTTCCACTTTACCTGAAACAATATTCAAACTCTAAATCAATGTCTCTGGTACTACTAGAGCCTCTTTGGAAGACAATTCCTCATAAAATTCAGCTGTAAAGGATTGAATGAAGATTTATCCACTGTCTTTGTGTGAGAAGGACTGAGCTAGCTATGTACTGTGAGTAACCAAGGATCTGCCTCAATCCACCTCCTCTGCTCTGCTGGCACTGGCAGCATTTAGTTCAATCCACCCGTGAAGAGTTGAAAACCTCAGTAGCTCAGTTCCAATCTGATCAAGCATGGTGTACCCAAAAGCTATGGTTTAGTTACCTAGTTACAATTTAGATTGGCATCTCAAAGCTGTGTAACTGATTCCTGGGCCAGCATCCACTTTTCACCTAGAGAATTTTGCTTCTTATGTGTGTGTGTGTGTGTGTGTGTGTGTGTGTGTGTGTGTGTGTAAAAACACATAAAATTTACAGACCCACAGATATAGAGGACAAACTAGTGGGTACCAGTAAGGAGAGGAAAGCAGGGGGAGGGGCAAGATGGGGGTAAGCGATTAAGAGGTACAAACTACTCTGTATGAAAGAAATAAGCTACAAGGATGTATTGCGCAGCACAGAGAATACAGCCAATATTTTAGAATAACTTTAAATGGAGTATAATCTAAAAAATTTTGAATCACTATGTTGTACAACTGAAACTAATATAACATTGTACATCAACTGTATCTCAGTTAAAAAAAAAAAAAACACATGAAATTTACCATCTTAATCATTTTAAAAGGCCAGTTCAGTCTCATGACGTTTATTTAGGCTGTTGTGCAACAGATCTCTTGAACTTTCTCTTCTTGCAAAACTGAAACTGTATACCCATTAAAACAAATCCCTCCTCCCTCCTCCCTCCAGCCCTTGGTAACCACCTTTCTACTTTCTGTTTCTGTGGCTTTGACTACTCTACATATGTCCTAAGAGTGGAATCACACAGTGTTTGTCTTTCTGTGTCCCAGCAGTCTAGGGAGTGTTGATGGAAACCGAGGCAGAAGGATGGTCAGAAGCTAAATGTCTCAGGAAACAGAGCACGTGGGAGAATTCTACGCTTCCATGCTTCACTGCCTGTAAATCTCACTTAGAAAAAATAATGTACATTTCATCATACCCTCTTTGGTTTATAGAAGGGCAATCTTGTAACAAAGGGCTAGGTCTTTTCTTCAATGATCCAGCTGTGTTAGGTAGCTCAGATCTCTAGTGTCCTTGTGTATATCTCTCAGAGATTTTTGTGAGTCATCACCATCTACTTCCAGCCTGGAGACGTTTGTGCTTTGTCAAATTCCACAAAAGGAGGCATGCTGGAGGGGAAGAAAGAGCATAGATTCTGAAGTCTAGACCTTAAGGACACTGATTTTAGTCCATTGCTTTTAAACTTGGGTAAATCATTTCAATTCTTTAAATTTCAGCTCTCTTGTCAAATGAGGATGGTAATACAAACTACAATTTTTTGGTGAGGATTTAATGAGCGCGACTAACAATTTTAAAAAAGTGTTATATAAACATTGACTACGTTTGTTTTAATATCAGTATAATAGCATTTCTTGCCAATTTCTGTTTCAACTTGTTGTCTGTTAGCTGCTTCTTTTGTCTTTCTAACTCCGAGGAGAGCAAGTTTCTTTATCAGATCCCCTTCAGAGTTCTGAAAAGTAAATTCTCTTTTCTCCATAATGGAAAAAAAATGCCTGCGTCCTCCTCGGGGTTTGCAGTTACTTTGAATACAGAAATAATTACTCAAGATTTATCAACTCGTGAAAACGTTTGTGGGTGTATCAGAGATTGCTACTTTTCCCTGGGTATCCATTCTCCATAATCCTTTAATAACAGAACTTCCAATTTTTAGCTGGACGCGTAGCAGCCTAGAATAAAGATGAATATTTCTCAGCCTCCATTGTGGCTAGCTACGGTTAGGTGCTGAGTTCTGGCCAATTGAAATTGTATCAACCTACACATTTTTTAAGCAAAAAACTTAATACAGGCAATTAACCTTTCTCAAAGCAATTGGGGGAGGGGATTGCAGGAGGCAGCCATTCGAGCTGCCGAGTTCCAAAACACTTTGTCATTGCTTCAATCCATCTGGTAGCATGAAGGAGAAGCCAAGCAATGATCCTGGTCGCCTGATGATTATGGAGTTATCAAATCGGACCCTTTGAGGCATGGTTTATGGACAAGTGAAGTAAAGTTCTTTCTTGTTTACGTCACTGTTGCTTTGGATTTTCTGTCACTCAGAATGGAACCAGCTCCCAACTGATTCAGGCTGATCGTGATCGTAATTATTACTCACTTAGTATTTTTGCACATAGTACTACTTTTAAAAATCCACACCGGGCCTTCCTGGTGGCGCAGTGGTTGAGAGTCTGCCTGCCGATGCAGCGGACGCGGGTTCGTGCCCCAGTCCGGGAGGATCCCACATGCCGCGGAGCGGCTGGGCCCGTGAGCAACGGCCGCTGAGCCTGCGCGTCCGGAGCCTGTGCTCCGCAACGGGAGAGACCACAGCAGTGAGAGGCCCGCGTACCGCAAAAAAAAAAAAAAAATCCACACCACACGTGGTGATCTGTGCCTAGCACATCCGAAAACATAGACAGGGTTCATGTGTTAATGTGGTAGAGACAGCTGGCTTAACTAAGAAGCAGAAATCACTTGAATATTTAAACAGAGCTGCCAATCCCAGGTACTGGTTACACAGGGAATGGAAGAGCCCAACAGAAGAAGGACAATGAACTAAACTAGAGATTATCAACAGCTGCTACCGCTGCTGGGGTAAAGGGACTGAGGAAGGCGGTGGTACAGACTGTATTATTGTTTCCGTTTTTATTCACTGCTCTCCCAGGAAGAGGGCCATCCATCCACCCTGCCTCGTTGATATGTGATTTGCTTTGGCTAATGAACGTGAGCAGAAGCGACATAGACTACTTCCAGGAAGAATCACATGACACGAGTAAGACGACAGGCGCGCACAAGGTTTCTAAGAGGTAGGCAGCTTGGTAAAGGAGGAAGCCCAGGGCTTGGAGTCAGGACATCTGCTTTCAATTCCTGGCTCTGCCACTTACTATCTAATCGGCCTTGGGCCAGTCACTGAGGTTTACTCAATGTCAATTTCTTCACTGGAGGAATGGGCTCAATCATGGATTTATAATGGTCTCTCAGCATCCTTTCATCTTGCTGTAATATACCCTGGATCAACCATACATTAACAATTCCTTAAAGGAGAACTTCTTGTCCCTAGATCGAGTACTTTTCTTTCCTGTACGTGTCACTTCGACTAAACATTATTCTTGTCCCGGTACTTACTTACCAAGTGGGATTTTTATTTTTACTCCTAAGAATGAATATTTCCTCCATGAACTAAAGCAGTGCAAAGTCTACTCATTCCAGTTTTTAATAGAACAATTCCATTAGCTGGAAACAAGAGTGTCGGTTTCAGGAGTGACTTAGCAGGTGCAGGAAAAGCATAACACTTAAGGGCCTTGGAGAAATGCAGATCCTTTCAAGTGGTGTTAAGTGTTTTGATGGAGAAATTTTCAAAATGCAGCTGTAATGCACACTTTAAGTCCCTGGCCCCCACTCCAACCACATTTCAAAGTTGCCAGTTGGACTTGTCACCTGCCCTGTCACCACCTTCTTTTCCTATTCTTCAGTGGGAGAAAGATCTTATTTCACTTGAGTTCTACCAACAGGATTTCCTGAGCTAGGATGACCAAGGCCATCTCTGGGAGTTTTAAATCTTACACACCGTTGTGATAAAAGTTGGGGTTGGTGGGACTTCCCTGGCGCTCCAGTAGTTAGGACTCCGCAATTTCCCTGCCAAGGGCCTGGGTTCAATCCCTGGTCGGGAACTAAGATCCCATAAGCCATGTGGCAAGGCCAAAAAAAAAAATGGTGCAAAAAAAACGGGGTTGACAGTGAGGAGTGCCTTTCTAAATGAGCAGCCGTAAGACCAAGAGTTGTGGTGCTTTCCAAGTCACCATATCAGTGTAAGTTAGTGATGTGCTTCGAAGTCATCCTGTTAGGTACTTCTTCTAAAGGGTAAAGTCCTGGCATTGGGGGTGGGGGGAAGACCACTCAGAAGAAAGGTAGAGTGGAGTGGAACCCTGGTAAAAGAAGGGAGGCCTCCTACCTGCCTGGTTGAAACAGCCTACGTCCCATCTCTCCTAGGCACTGTCCTGTGATCTCGTACCTAACCTTTTGACCGGTGGCCACACTGACTTCCAAACAAATGGCCATGAGCAGGGCAGGTGGGGGCATCCCTCCATCACCCTCTAACAGGGCCTAGCTTTGTCCTTATGCGTGGCCCTAGGCTTGTTCTCCGTGCTAGCCTCTGGGTCAGCTGCAGATGGGTAGGATGGTAGAAAGCTTCTTCCAGGTTGAGTGTTTCGGGACAGAACAGTGTCTGATAATCCAGTGTTTGGGCTTCCATGAAAATGGATCTTCCACAGTTTTCCTGGCCTAGCTAGACTTCCCAAACTAATACATACAAAATGAGAACATGGCCTTCCCTACCTTCCCCAAGGAAAAAGGGTGGGACTTGATTCCATTTGTCACATTTTCTCCACGGACAGCCTATGGGATTGTTGCCATTTCTTCTAATTTTTAAAAGTAGTACAGTAAGTCCCCTACATACAAACGAGTTCTGTTCCGAGAGCACGTTCGTAAGTCCGGTTTGTTTGTAAGTCCAACAAAGTTAGCCTAGGTACCCAACTAACACAATCAGCTATATAGTACCGTACTGTAATACCTTTATAATACTCTTCACACAAATGATACATAAAAAAACACACAGAAAAAATAAAGAAACATATTTAATCTTACAGTGCAGCACCTTGGAAAGTACAGTAGTGCAGTACAACAGCTGGCATCCAGGGGCTGGCGTGGAGTGAACAGGCAAGAAGAGTTACTGACTGGAGGAGGGAGAGGAGGTGGGAGATGGTGGAGCTGAAGGATGGTCAGTGATAGGAGAGGGAGGGCAGGCTGCAATGCCACTCACGCCTGACGTGGATGGCGTAGGTTCTGGTTCCTTGCTGGATTCAATTCTATCTACCCTCTTGAAAAAACGATCTAGTGATGTCTGGGTAGTAGCTCTTTTCTTCTCATCATAGATGACATGGTAGCACTGGATTGCATTCTGCACGGCTGCTGCTACCTTCGCGTACCGTTCTGTTTGCGGTACACATTCTAAGTCCTGTGCCTTAAAAACCAGCAGTGCCTCCTCAAATAAAGAAAATCCCCTTGCCATTTCCTGTGTTGGGAATCGCTTCAGTTCCTCGGTTACTTCTTCTTCCTCTTGTCTCTCTTTGTCCTTTCTCTGGGCCTCCAATTCCATCAGGTCTTCATTAGTAAGCTCCTCATGTTACACAGCAAGGAGTTCAGTGAAGTCGTCCTCTTGCAGATCTAGCTTGAAATAAAGATACTGTACTACTGAACCCTATACAGTACTGTACAGGAAAGTACACAAAAGCACAACCAGTCGTAGAAGATGCACACACGTGACAATGTACACCAAACACGTAAACTAACTTACGTGATTGGACATGTGAATGCAAGTTTGCAACTTGAAGGTTCGTATGTAGGAGACTTACCGTACAAGTAATACATGCATCGTGTATTCATTTCCTGTCGATGCTGCAACAAATTACCGCAAATTTTAGTGGCTTAAGACAACACATCTCTATTATCTTCCAGTTCTGCAGGTCAGAAGTTCAAAATGAGTCTTAAGGGTTAAATCAATGTATTGGGATAACTGTGTTCCTTCTGGAGCTGTAGGGGAGAATCCTTTCCCCTGCATTTCCCAGCTTCTAGAAGCCACCTGCATTCATTGGCTCCTGGCCCCTTCCCCCATCTTCAAAGTGTATCACTTCAACCTGTGCTTCCATCGTCATATCTCCTCTCTGCCTCTTACCCTCTGCCTCCCTCTTATAAGGACCCTTGTGATTACATTGTGCTCATCCTGATTAAGGAGGATAATCGCCCCATCTCAAGAGCCTTAACTTAATCATATCTGCAAAGTCACTTTTGCCGTTAAGGTCACCACTCACAGCTTCCAAGGATTAGGAAATGAACATTTTGAGGATCATTGTTCTACCTAAGACACATAAGAAAAAAAATAAATAAATAGTAAAAATAAAAAGTAAAATACCCCCCCAGATAATTTTAACTGTTCCTATTATTATTTCATCTGCTTGTTTGCTACCGAACTCTAAATAACATGCTTATATATTTCTATTTTTTGATTTATCAACTTTAAAAATGTCTATTGACTCCCTGAATTCAACACTCTCACCTCCCTTCTCTTGCCTCTCGACACTCCCTCACCCCTCCAATTTAGTTATACATTAACTGACTTTGACTTTATTTATTTAAAAAATTTATTTATTTTTGGTTGCATTGGGTCTTCGCTGCTGCGCGGTGTGTGGGCTTCTCACTGCAGTGGCTTCTCTTGTTGTGGAGCACGGGCTCTAGGTGCTCGGCCTTAAGTAGTTGTGGCTCACAGGCTTACTTGCTCCGCGGCATATGGGATCTTCCCGGACCGGGGCACGAACCCGTGTCCCCTGCATCGGCAGGCAGACTCTCAACCACTGCGCCACCAGGGAAGTCCCGATTTTTATATTTTTAATTGAAGAGTTAAAAATATTTATGTAGTCAATTTATCAATCTTTTCTTTTATGGCTTCTGAATTTTGAGTTTTCCTTAGGAAAAACATCTTCCCTGCTCTAAAGTTTTAATAGAATTTACCCATGTTTTCTTTTATATTTTTATTTTTTTCTTGTAAATATTTGATCCATTGGGAATTTAGTCTGGTGTACAGTGTGAGCTTTTTGTACAACTTTTCCCTTTCCAAATCTCTTCTTAGTTGTCTGAATACCATTTACTGATATGAGATTTACCTTTATCACATACTGAATTCCCATATATATTTTGGTTAATGTCTGGACTTCCCATTCTGTTGTGTTTATTCATTCATGTCTCAATAGCAAACTATTTTAATTTTTGTGATTTCAATAATACGTTGCAATATTTAGTAGGACAATTCAATGTTCATTTTTTCTTTTTAATTTCAAAAATGTCCTGGCTCTTGCTTTTCTTTTTGGCCACACCAAGCAACTTGCGGGATGTGGGAGCTTAATTCCCCTGGCTCTTGCTTTCTTATTTACATATATACAGTTGAGAATCTGCTTCTCCCAGAGATCTAATATACATAAACAGATGTTTTCATTTTTACTCACTACATTCTCTTTCTTTAGGACTTAGACATTTTAATGTACTCCTTCCCTTTGATGATAAGGTTTCATCACAGACCCAAACTTACACACCTCTCTTTTTTCCCTATGATGAGTGTATCCTAAGAGACTCCTTGGACTCTAACATGACCCACTTCTGCCAGGGACCCTGCATCCTCCAATCTGAATTCTATGATTGTCTCAGTTCAGGCTTGAGCTGGACCTTGATGACATAGTCATTCACGCTTTCAGTATTTGTTAGCACCTTCTCAAATATCCAGGAATAGTATGAATTAAATAAGAAATGAATAGCCCTAAAAGAAGAAGATTATGAAACTTTTCAGAAGGAAATATTCCAGTAATTAAAACTCTGTGACACTAGTGAAGACTAATGGAATAAAATATGAGACCTAGAAAAAGACCAACTATATAGGAGAACTTGGTTTATGGTATGATGACATTTCAAATCAGATGAGGAAATATATTCAAAAACGGTAGTATTGGGATACAGGCTGAGCCATTTCAACAAAGTCCCAGAAATACAGTTGCCACTCCATGTGTGGTCTGCACACTGTGGTCCATGATGAGGTAGGTTCTGAAACTGTGTAAGCATTTAGAAACTTTCATAGAAATTTGACCTTGCTGTCACCTGCAAGTGCATGACGGTCTCACTCAACAGAGTGCATTGCAGTATGGATATTGAGAACACAGGTGTGGTGAAGGTCATGTGACATCTTCGGCGTACTAGTCACGGGCAGTAGGACCCTGTTACAGCGTGTGATATTTTAATTTCAGTTTGAGAAAATGTCATGATTTAAAAACTTTTCAAAACATTAGTAATTATTGATAGTTATAATACTATTTTAAAAATTCATATTTATTTTATTTCTTAACCCAGCCTGTGTGTGTGTGTGTGTGTGTGTGTGTGTTAAAAGGAACTTTCTTGGGTGTTGGGGGTTCAGATGAGGTCCATGAGGATATCATCCTCCATGACGCTGGGCTGCAGGCCTGGCTGGGGGACTGGGCCCCAGGGAACCCTGCTGAGCAGCCTCTGACCTGGCAGTGGAGCCCTGGGGGGAGGCTGCGCAGGCCAGGACTGGACGGGCGGCTGGTGCGGTGGGGACAGCAGTGCAGGGGCCCCTGGTGGCCGGAGGTGGTGGAGAGAGGCCTGAGGCGGGGGGACCCCAGTCTAGGGCGGTGGCGGGTTGAAGAGGAGGCTCCGCAGTTGGGGGTCGGTCCCGGGGTTCTGGGGCCGATGGGTGGGTCCGGGAGGGGGTGAGCAGGGGGCCGCTCCAGGAGGGCCTTGTGGGGCGCCTGGGCAGTCCCCTGAGGCTGGGGCTGCGGCGGCCAGAGCTGCTGCTCTAGCTTCTGCTGCTGGAGTTGCTTGTGGTTGGTGATGACCTCCCGGATGCCGCTGACAAAGTGTCTCTGGTCTTAGGGGATGAGGCCCGTGAAGACCTTCCTGAATGAGTACGGCAGCATGAGCACACGCACCTTGCAGGGGGCCGCGTGGGGAAGCGCACACAGCCAGCGAAGCCGTTGCCCAGGATGTGGTAGAGACCTCGGAGGGAGACCAGGTCCTTGTTGGTGAAGTGGAAATGGACCATCCCTGAGTCCCACAAAGGGCGCAGGGTGCTCAGCAGCTGCTGGGGGATGGGCTTCATGATCAGCGCTGTCCTCTTTTCAGCTTCTCGCCATGACTCAGGTAGACCTGAGAAGGCAGTGACCGACTCAGCTTGGTGTTGGCGTCACAGAGGCAGGTTTGGGCTTCTCCTGCCACTCGGGGACCCTGCTCCAGGCCAGGAGTATGTTGGAGACTGACTGCTGCCCGCCGAGGGCCAGGGTCCCGAGCTGGGCCGGAGAACCGTGCCCGCCCTGAACAGTGCCCCGGGCTGCCCAGTTGGGGGGCCAGGACCGGGCCAGGTGCCACAGTGGAGACCAGGCTGGGCTGGGAAGGGGGGAGGCCCGGGCCTGGCTGTAGGGGGGGACCCACTCCTAGAGAGGCTTGCTGAAGAGGGTTGATGGGCGCCACGAGGGCCCAGCCCAGCCTTCGGGTTCTTGGCGGCCTCCACGGCGCTCTGGGCAGCCACCTGAGCTGCACTCAGAGGACCTGGTACTGCGGGGGGACAGAGGGCAGAGGCTGCTGGGGGGCTGCCAAGAGCAGGGCGCCCGAGGGAGGATCTAGAGGCAGGGGCACGGGCGGCTTTGGCTGGAGGGGGCCTGGGTTCGAGCCACCCCCGACGGGCAGCACAAGCCCCCGCACCAGCACCATGTGCCTCGGGTCCTGGCTCACGTCTGTTGGTGGCTGCAGTGGCTCCAGCCTGGTGGGAGGAGCCGCCTTCTCGAACAGAAGCTGCAGGGCAGGCAGCTTCCAGGGCAGCACGATGGAGAAGTAGATTCCTCACTCCCCAGCCTTCTGCACGAGGGTCTCCGTCGTGCACCTGGAGTATGTGTTGCCCTCGACAGCAGGCAGCAGGTAGGGGGGCGAGTTACAGTAAGGAGGCAGAGTCGGTGTGTCTGGCCAGTCTGCTCGGTCATCTTCTTGAAGTCATCGAACAGCTGCAGAGCCCTGCTGACGCCTTCAGCGATGAGGCTGCAGCTCTGGCCCCGCCCACCCCCACCCCGCCATGAACTTCATGCCATCGAGCCAGATGACAAACCCATAGGCGCTGCTGGTGGGAGCGTGATATTGTACTTAGGACTCGGGAGCGCAGTCCACTCTGTTGAACACCACGAGGCTGTACTGGGTCCCCGCATAGTCTCCCCCGAAGTCCGTCTCGGCAGCAGGACCACCATTAAAATACTTGATGGCCAGGAGCAGGTAGTGCTTGCGGAGGTTGGCTGTGCTCTCAATCGCAAACACCACGTCAGCTACGAGGCCCCCGGCCCAGCCGCCAAGCCAGTTTGAAATTCATAGTTTAACATTATTAGCCCAATGAAATACATTGTTGTTGTTTTTTTTGCGGTACGCGGGCCTCTCACTGTTGTGGCCTCTCCTGTTGCAGAGCACAGGCTCCGGACGCGCAGGATCATCGGCCATGGCTCACGGGCCCAGCCGCTCCGCGGCATGTGGGATCTTCCCGGACCGGGGCACGAACCCGTGTCCCCTGCATCGGCAGGCGGACTCTCAGCCACTGTGCCACCAGGGAAGCCCAGAAAAACATTTTTTTATGGTTTATGTTTTTTGTGTCCTAAAACAACATTGCCTACCTCAAGGTTTTAAAGATTGTCGACCTAGGTTCTTTCCTAAAAGCTTTGCAATTTTTTGTTTTTTCATTTAGATTTATGATACACTTCTAATTTTTGTGATGTGTGAGGTAAGGATTAATGTTCAGTTTTTAAAAATTCAGATATCCTGTCATCCATCACTATTTGTAGAAAAGACTTTCCCTTCTCTGTTGAATTACCTTGGCATGTTTGTGGAAAATAAACTTACCGTAGATAAGTGTTTCTACTTCTGGAGTCACTTTCCTGTTCCAGTCATCTTTACGTGGATTCTTTTACCAAAACCATGTTGTCTTAATTATTGTAGCTTTATAGTAAATCATGAAATCAGATCGTTTTCTCCACCTTCACTCTTTTTAAAAATGACTTTTGCTGTTCTAGGTCCATAGGAATTTCCATTACAAATTTTACAATTAGCTTGTCAGTTTCACCCAAAGTGTCTGCAGGAATTTTGATCAGAATTGCATTGAATCTATAAATCAACATGGGCAGAATTAATAATATTGAGTTTTCCAATCCAAAAACATATTATATTGCACCATTTATTTAGGTCTTCTTTAATTTCTTAGAGCAATATTCTATTCTTTTCAGTGAAGAAGTGTTGCATGTCTTCTGTTATGTTTAATGCGCCTAGTTTTATAATATGTCTGTGTTGTTTATTATTATATTTTTTGAAATATAATTTTGTTATCAATGTTATGGAGTCAAATAGTAAAACATTTGGAAATTGTCTCCGTTTTTTTATTCATTTCATGTTTTCTAGAGATTTAATTTTATAGTATATTTCAAAAGTATTCTTCCATGAGAGATTGTCCTCCATCACAGATAGAGAAGTACTTGTCTACAGATACAGAGTCTAGGTCTGGTCAGTGTCTGAAGTTCTTATCATCTTCCGAGCATTCTTGGGAAGGGGGCAAGAACAGCCAGGGAAGTGCATACCTAACTCTTCTGAAAATGATCTGGAAGTGGCACGTATCAATCCTGCTCACATCTCATGCATCCTGTTTGCTGCAAGGGAGGCTGAGAAGTGTAGCTTTTGGTGGCTGACATGAGTCCAGTAATGGCTGTCATTATGGAAGAAGGGAGGCATGGATGTAAATAAAAACAAAAATAAACAAATGGGACCTAATTAAACTTAAAAGCTTTTGCACAGCAAAGGAAACCATAAACAAAACGAAAAGACAACCTACAGAATGGGAGAAAATATTTGCAAACAAAGTGACTGACAAGGGATTAATCTCCAAAATAGATAAACAGCTCCTGCAGTTCAATATCAGAAAAACAAACAACCCAATCAAAAAATGGGCAGAAGATCTAAATAGACATTTCTCCAAAGAAGACATACAGATGGTCAATAGGCACATGAAAAGATGCTCAACATCACTAATTATTAGAGAAATGAAAATCAAAACTATAATGAGGTATCACCTCACACCAGCCAGAATGGCCATGATAAAAAAATCTACAAACAATAAATGCTGGAAAGGGTGTGGAGAAAAGGGAACCTTCTTGCACTGTTGATGGGAATGTAAATTGGTACAGCCACTGTGGAAAACATCATGGAGGTTCCTTAGAAAACTAAAAATAGGGTTACCATATGATCCAGCAGTCTCACTCCTGGGCATATATCTGGAGAAAACCATAATTCAAGAAGATACATGCACCCCAATATTCATTGCAGCACTATTTACAATAGCCAGGACATGGAAACAACCTAAATGTCCATTGATACAGGAATGGATAAAGAAGATAAATGGATAAATGGATAAAGAAGATACACACACACACACACACACACACACACACACACACACACTGGAATATTACTCAGCCATGAAAAGAACAAAATAATGCCATTTGCAGCAACATGGATGGACCTAGAGATTGTCATACTGAGTGAAGTATGTCAGACAAAGACAAATATAATATGATATCACTTATATGTGGAATCTAAAAAAAATGGTACACGTGAACTTGTTTACAAAGCAGAAATAGAGTCACAGATGTAGAAAACAAACTTATGTAGAAGGGGAGGGCAGGGATAAATTGGGAGTTTGGGGTTGACATATACAACACTACTATATATAAAACAGATAACTAATAAGGACCTACTGTATAGCACAGGGAACTCTACTCAATACTTTGTAATGATCTACATGAGAACAGAATCTGAAAAAGAGTGGATATATGTATATATATAACTGATTCACTTTGCTATACTCCTGAAACTAACACAACATTATATATCAACTGTACTCCAATAAAAATTAAAATAAGAAGTGGGGCATGGATACGGCTATGGTTAGATCTCTGTCGCTGTTGATCCTTCTGGATCCCTAAATGTTAATGCTCTCCTCTCTTCCAATGCAGAGAAGGTACTCACACCTCCTCAAGTGAGACGCCTCATCCAGTTTAATAGCTAGGATATCAAGTTGTTACGCGTCCTCCTCCATCAAGTTTAGATATAGCTTCTCATGATCTGATGACCAACTGTGGAGCAGAGTACCATGCACCAGTTACCAATCCCAGGGGAGGACTCCAACTGAAGGAAGCATAGCAAAGTTCACCACTATGCCAACCAGCAGGAATAGAAGTCCAAACTTCTTCCCATTGCAGCTTGTATCAAAGTGGCCAAGGAAGACAGCACCGGATGAACTAAAGCTTTACTTACACAGAAAGGAGACAGAGTAAGATTAGCTTCGATTGTGTGCCTTAGCGTTCCCTGGCCAGTGGCTTGTTCCTGGCAGTGATACAGGGCAGTTGACCTATACGTACTCTTTTGGTGCTGCAGTTGAAGGAATCTTGTCCCTTCCCTGCAAAGGACAGACATAGCTGTGGGGTTGGCCAGCTGCCATTTGACACACACGCTTTAAGCAGAAACAAAAGAGTACTCATTGAGCATGAAACAAGGAAAGATATTCCCACACAGGGCGATAAGCCCAGCACAGGCTGTGTGGGCCCTTTATCTCTTGGTAGGAAGTGTTTCAGGCCCAAGGCCCATTCTGATGCAGCAGAGTTGGGGCCCAAAGACTGCGTGCATGAGACAGCCTTTCCCAACATGTACAAAACAAAACCCACATTGTCTGTGGTCCCTCCCAGAGATGCAGTACGAAATGGTAGACTAGGACAAGGACAGCTGCTATAAAAATCCTTATTTGGAAAAGAAAAAAAATTAGAAACCCAGCACCCAGTGGTCCATAGCGTTGATCGACTTCTGCAGGACAAGATGTGAAGGCCCCCTGCCCTGGCAGTGGAGTAACTTTTAGGCAAGACTCTGGTTCTGCTCTCTGAGAACAGCTCTCTTGTCCGCTGTTCTCTCTGAAACCTCGTTTTGTAATGAAATTGACACTAGAGAGTCTGGCCACTTAAAGTCTGCATCACGTTTACAACCTGCTTCCTGCTGGTGCAGGACACACTCAGCTCCTCCTCGAGGGAGGCAGCCCGATGTCTAAACAAGTCATTGCATCTCTGTCAAAACCTAGGACCTGGTGTCAATGCACGGTCTTTTCCATGGTGTGCTGAGGGTGTAATCATCTAGGCCAGGAGGTAGCGCTCACTATCTCTCTCCAGTCTTATTGGCTAGAACTTTTCATGTGTACACACCTGGTTGCAAGAGAACAGGAAATGGAGACTTCAGCTGGGTATATATATATATATATATATATATATATATATATACCTGGGTATATCCGTATCCTTAGCTAGAACTCAGAAGTCCTGTTTGGAAAGATGTATTGAATAGATGAAGGATGCTCGTGAACAGCTAGTCTGTCTCGGCCACACTCAGGCACGAAGTCTCCCTCCTACACCACTCACAAACGTGGAACTGAGCACGTTTCCATGACTGATACACACGCACATAAATGCACGCACACTTACACAAAGCTTTTGTTGGTGGTAATAGACTACTTGCTTTCAGAAGATGGGTGGTGTTTATGTAACAAAAATAAAATGATAATAGTAGACCTTCTGGTTCTCTAAAGACCCTCAGCCATTTCATTGCATTTCTCAACCTCCCTTCTGCTCTTCTCTTTACTTGCCTCTGTCTGCACTTCAGCATTTCTATTCATTCCTATTCCCAAGTGGTTTAGCTTTTCTCGTGCCCCCTTGACTATTACTAATGCCCTGACAGTCGCACTTTCCACCCAAGTGATATTATTAAAGAATTTTGCTAAAGGAAGTCAGGTCTCCTTTAAAAGGAATTCAAGGGATGTACTAGGACTATAATGTAGAACATGAGAAATATAATGAACTCTGCTGTCTGTTGTATAGGAAAGGTAGAAAGAGGGCAAATCTTAAGAGTTCTCATCAAAAGAAAAAATTTTTTTTCTATTTCTTTAATTTTGTATCTATACGATATGATGGATGTTCACTAAATTTATTGCCATAATCATTTCATGATGTATGTAAGTCCAATTGTTATCCTGTATACCTTAAACTTCTACAGTGCTGTGTGTCAATTACAGCACAATAAAACTGGAAGAAAAAAGATACGTTAAAACATGACAACTGAAAAAAATGAATTCAAGGGCTATTAAAATTATGATTTTCTTTCATCCTGTTCAGAGTTTGTGTATTGCACAGAAGAGACTGAAAGGGACTAGAAAGGGACTATACTATTATCATAACCTTATAAAGTAGGTCTTATTTTTATTATTTCCATTTTCTAGATAAGGAAACTAAAGCACAGAGAGGGTAAGTTACTTGTGCAAAGCTCACACAGCTAATGATAATCATAATAACAAACAGAGTGCTTACTGTAATCACGGTTCTGAGTGTTTTATACGTAACAATACCATTTAGTTCCCATCTGTGTGATAGATGATGACATGTTCCCCATTTACAGGTGAATAAACTGAGGCCTGGAACAATTTAGTAAGTTGCTCAAGGTTACACAGCTAGTAAGTAAGTGGCAAGGCTGGGATTTGAATCTGGGTCTAGGTCCATGCCTGTAAAATTTGCATTCTTTTATATCTTTTTAAAAAATTTTTTTCTTTTGTTTTTTTTTGTTTAAGAAAAGTTCTTTTGTTTTGAAACTTTACATTTTTAAACATTAATGTTCACAGCCCAAGCTTACATGGTAAACTTAATGAGTTGATCCTCTCAAACAAAGGGGTCCTGGCAGAGATTACCTTTGAGAGTACCAGTATCAGGGATAAGGCCTGGTGAAGGTTCTCTGACTGTGGGGTCATGATGTGTGTTAGGTCGGTGGATTTGAGTTCCACTACAGAATCTAGTTGGGTGCATCTATTCACAGCAGGGTGGAAAGACTCCTAGGAGGTCAGGGTTTGAATTACAGCAACCTGAAAGCTAAGTGAGGTCCCTGCCTGGAAAGTAAACATAGGAATGCTTATTCAAAAAGCAAAGCCTGGATTTGCTGGGCTCTCGAGAGAGATGCCATCGTTATTGAAGGCCTTATACCATCTGGCTCCCTGTGCACAGCAAAACCTAATGATGCTGACAGGTCACGAAAGTTCGCACTAATGGGCTCGTGTTTTATTTATTCAGGTGCTGATTTGACATTTCCCAGCCCCGATGAATCTATGGATTTGGAAGTAACTGGGTCCTCTCTTTCTATACCGTGATGTTATCTCCCAAAATGAAGGAAATGAGAAACAGGAAAGGCCTAGATTCCCTGCAGATAGCTCTCACAGTTTACGGTAAGAAATCAAATGGTACGAAAAGCATTAGCCAAAATTTAAAACACAAATCATTGGTGTTTAACATGATATATTTCAAAGAAATTTCTGGCACTGAAAGTCTGTCTTTAAGCAACACTTCCACACAGCGCCAAGTAAACAATGTAATAGCATCTGGACTCCTTCTAAATCAAGTATGAAATTATGTATTTCTCCCATGACACAGATGACTCTAAAAGGCAACATTTCCTAAAATTAAAAATGAAGGGTAAATTAAGCAGTGTCTAAGGAAGACTTTCTTGTGATTCTTTTCATTTTAGTTTTTAAAATATCTTTTAAAAAATATCTACTTAAGTAAAATATACATACAGAAGAGTGAAGAAATCATAGATGTTTATTTTGACACATTTTTACACAAACCCAAATAACCACCACTTAGACCCATATCGAGAATGTCACCATGTCCTCAAAACTTTCTTGCTCTCTTTAAACCCTCCTCTCCAAAATTAATCACTATCCTGACTTCTTTTTAAAATTTTTATTTTAAAATATAGCACAGATACATAAACTATATCAAACAATTGTCCATAATACAGAAATATTATAAGGCAAATTCTTGTAACTACCCCCCAAGTCAAGGGATAAACCTTGACCAACCACCCAGAACCCACCACATGCCCCATCCTTCAGGAGGGAAGACAGCAGCTTACCTGTATCCAGGTAACATAAAAATCATTTCCATGCTTTGCTTTACAGTTTTGCCACCCAATTGTGTATCCCTAAACAATAAAGTTTAGTGTGGCCTGTTTCTAAAAAATGTCACTTAAGCCACTTTTAATGGAAAGATTTCCCCTCTATCATTATAACTACTTGTGCATTGTATTTGTTGAAGGAACTGGGCCTTGGTCTACACAGAGTTTCCTATATGAAGTAATCTGACTCAAAATTTCAAACCTGAATACGATCAAGTCTGTAGTTCCCAGTGCCAGTTTCTAAGAAATGCAAAGGACAGAGGGATTTGTAAAAATACTCATGGAGATGCACTCAGGAAAGATATCCAGTACAACTTCTATAGGAAAGTAATGAGAAACGCCTAATTCTTTTTGTTTTGCTTTGTTTTGTTTTTTAGAAAAACCAGTGTTAAAAATACAGAATTGACACCCTACCATCCTTCAAAGGTAGCCAAATTCTTAAAGAATCATTATGAACTCATGTATTTAAACTGCAGTTTAGATTAGGGTGAAAATAATTATGTTAGAATTCAGAAAACAGGCTGACATATTGAATATATAAAATGTTTTTCAAATTCTTTCCTCAATTAGTGTATTTTTTTCAGAGAGATAAACTTTCTTATTTATGGATCATTAAAAATATTTTAGTCTTTTTATCCTGATGACCATCGCATCCATCTTCTTCAAGTTGCTCCTGTGTCCTTTTTTAATTTTTTTTTAATATTTATTTATTTATTTGGCTGCATTGGGTCTTATTTGCAGCACGTGGGATTTTTCGTTGTGGTGCATGGGCTTCTCTCTAGTTGTGGCACATGGGCTTCTCTCTAGTTGTGGCGCATGGGCTTCTCTCTAGTTGTGGTGTGTGGGTTTTTCTCTCCCTAGTTGAGGTTCACGGGCTCCAGGGCACGTTGGTTCTGTAGTTTGTGGCTCGCGGGCTCTCTTGTTGAGCTGTGCGAGCTCAGTGGTTGTGGTGCGCGGGCTTAGTGGCCCCGCGGGCATATGGGGTCTTAGTTCCCCGACCAGGGATTGAACCCGCATCCCCTGAATTGGCAGGTGGATTCTTTACCACTGGACTACCAGGGAAGTCCCCTCTCCAGTGTCCTTTTTTTTTTTTTTTTTTTTTTTGTGGTACGCGGGCCTCTTGCTGTTGTGGCCTCTCCTGTTGCAGAGCACAGGCTCCGGACGCGCAGGCTCAGCGGCCATGGCTCACGGGCCCAGCTGCTCCGCGGCATGTGGGATCTTCCCAGACCGGAGCACGAACCTGTGTCCCTTGCATCGACAGGCGGACTCTCAACCACTGTGCCACAAGGGAAGCCCTACAAGAAACTTTTAACAAGGATCTAGAAGAACTAAAGAGCAAACAAACAGTGATGAACAACACAATAACTGGAATTAAAAATACTCTAGAAGGAATCAATAGCAGAATAACTGAGGCAGAATAACGGATAAGTGAGCTGGAAGATAAAATGGTGGAAATAACTGCCAGGTAGAAGAACAAAGAAAAAAGAATTGAAGACAGTCTCAACTGAGACCTCTGGGACAACGTTAAATGCACCAACATTTGAATTATAGGGGTCCCAGAAGAAGAAGAGAAAAAGAAAGGGTCTGAGAAAATATTTGAAGAGATTATAGTTGAGAACTTCCCTAACATGTGAAAGAAAATAGTCAATCAAGTCCAGGAAGCACAGAGAGTCCCATACAGGATAAACCCAAAGAGAAACATGCTGACATATATTAATCAAACTACCAAAAATTAAATACAAAGAAAAAATATTAAAAGCAGCAAGGGAAAAGCAAAAAGAGTATACCAGGGAATCCCCATAAGGTTAAGAGCTGATCTTTCAGCAGAAACTCTGCAAGCCAGAAGGCAGTGGCAGGACATATTTAAAGTGATGAAAAGGAAAAACCTACAAACGAGATTACTCTGCTCAGCAAGGATCTCATTCAGATTCGATGGAGAAATCAAAATCTTTACAAACAAGCAAAAGTTAGGAGACTTCAGCACCACCAAACCAGCTTTACAACAAATGCTAAAGGAACTTCTCTAAGTGGGAAACACAAGAGAAGAAAAAGACCCACAAAAACAAACCCAAATCAATTAATAAAATGGTAATAGGAATATACATATTGATAATCACCTTGAATGTAAATGGATTAAATTCTCCAACCAAAAGACACAGACTGGCTGAATGCATACAAAAATGAGACCCTTATATATGCTCTCTACAAGAAACACACTTCAGACCTAGGGACACATGCAGACTGAAAGTGAGGGGATGGAAAATGATATTCCATGCAAATGGAAAATATAAGAAAGATGAAGTAGCAATATTCATATCAGATAAAATAGACTTTAAAATAAAGACTGTTACAAGAGATAAAGAAGGACACTACATAATGATCAAAGGATTAATCCAAGAAGAAAACATAACAATTATAAATATTGATGCACCCAACATAGGAGCACCTCAATACATAAGGCAAATGCTAACAGCCATAAAAGGAGAAATTGACAGTAATACAATAATAGTGGGGGACTTTAACACCCCATTTACACCAATAGACAGATCATCCAGACAGAAAATAAATAAGGAAACACACGCTTTAAATGGCACAATAGACTTAATCGATATTTTTAGGACATTCTACCAGAAAGCAGAAGAACACTTTCTTCTCAAATGCACGTGGAACATTCTCCAAAATAGATCACATCTTGGGTCACAAATCAAGCCTTGGAAAATTTAAGAAAACTGAAGTCATATCAAGCATCTTTTCTGACTACAATGCTACAAGATTAGAAATCAATTACGGGAAAAAAACAGTAAAAAGCACAAATACATGGAGGCTAAACAGTGTGCTGCTAAATAACCAAGAGATCACTGAATAAATCAAAGAGAAAATCAAAAAATACCTAGAAACAAATGATAACAAAAACATGACGATCCAAAACCTATGGGATGCAGGAAGAGCAGTTCTAAGAGGGAAGTACATAGCAATTCAAGCTCACCTCAAGAACAAGAAAAAATCTCAAATAAACAATTTAACCTTACACCTAAAAAAGAAGAACAGAGAAAATGCAAAGTTAGTAGAAAGAAAGAAATCATAAAGATTAGAGGAGAAATAAATGAAACAGAAACAAAGAAAACAATAGCAAAGATCAATAAAACTAAAAGCTGGTTCTTTGAGAAGATAAACAAAATTGATAAAACTTTAGCCAGACTCATCAAGAAAAAAAGGGAGAGGACACAAATCAATAAAATTAGAAATGAAAAAGGAGAGATTACAACTGACACCACGGTAATACATAAGATCATAAGAGACTAATACAAGCAACTGTATGCCAATAAAATGGACAACCTGGAAGAAATGGACAAATTCTTGGAAAAGTACAAGCTTCTAAGGTTGAAACAGGAAGAATTAGAAAATATAAACAGACCAATCACAGGTAACGAAATTGAAACTATAATTAAAAATATTCCAAGAAACAAAAGTCCAGGACCAGATGGCTTCACAGGCGAATTCTATCAAACATTTAGAGAAGAGTTAATACAACTAGTTCTCAAACTCTTCCGAAAACTTGTGGAGGGAGGAACACTCCCAAACTTGTTCTATGAGGCCACCATTACCCTGATGCCATGATATCAGAAAATGATATCACCAAAAAAGAAAATTATAGACCAATATCACTGATGAACATAGATGCAAAAGTCCTCAACGAAATACCAGCAAACAGAATCCAACAACACATTAAAAGAATCATACACCATGATCAAGTGGAATTTATCCCAGGGATGCAAGGATTCTTCAATATATGCAAAACAATCAATGTGATACACCATATTAACAAATTAAAGAATAAAAACCATATGAGCATCTCAATAGATGCAGAAAAAGCTTTTGACAATATTCAATCCCCATTTATGATTAAAACTCTCCAGAAAGTGGGCATAGAGGGAACCTACCTCAACATAATAAAAGCTGTATATGACAAACTCACAGCAAACATCATTCTCAATAGTGAAAAACTGAAAGCATTTCCTCTAAGATCAGGAACAAGATAAGGATGTCCACTCTTGCCACTATTATTCTACATAGTATTGGAAGTCCTAGCCACAGAGAAGAAAGGAAATAAAAGGAATACAAATTAGAAAAGAAGATGTAAAACTGTCACTGTTTTCCAATGACATGATACTATACATAGAAAATCCTAAAGATGCCACCAGAAAACTAATAGAGCTAATCAATGAATTTGGTAAAGTAGCAGGGTACAGAATTAATGCACATAAATCTCTTGCATTCCTATACACTAACAACTAAAGATCAGAAAAGGAAATTAAGGAAACAATCCCATTTACCATTGCAACAAAAAGAATAAAATACCTAGGAATAAGCCTACCTAAGGAGGCAAAAGAGCTGTACCCAGAAAACTATAAAACACTGATGAAAGAAATCAAATATAACATAAACAGATGGAGAGATATACCATGCTCCTAGATGGGAAGAAACAATATTGTGAAAATGACTATAATACCCAAAGCAATCTACAGGTTCAATGCAATCCCTATCAAATTACCAATGGCATTTTTCACAGAACTAGAGCAAGAAATTTTACAATTTTTATGGAAACAAAAAGGACCCCAAATAGCCAAAGCAATCTTATGAAAGAAAAACAGAGCTGGAGGAATCAGGCTCCCTGACTTCACACTATACTACAAAGCTACAGTAATCAAGACCATCAAGTATGGCACAATCAAGTGCCATCAAGTATGGCACTGGCACAAAAACAGAAATATAGATCAATGGAACAGGATAGAAAGCCCAGAGATAAACTCATGAACATATGGTCACCTTATCTTTGACAAAGGAGGCAAGAATATACAATGGAGAAAAGACAGCTTCTTTAATAAGTGGTGCTGGGAAAAATGAACAGCTATACATAAAAGTATGAAATTAGAACACTCCCTAACACCATACACAAAAATAAACTCAAAATGGATTAAAGACCTAATGTAAGACCAGACACTGTAAAACTCTTAGAAGAAAATATAGGCAGAACACTCTGTGACATAAATCACAGCAAGATCCTTTTTGACCTACCTCCTAGAGTAAGGGAAATAAAAACAAAGAGAAACAAATGGGACCTAATGAAACTTAAAAGCTTTTGCACAGCAAAGGCAACCATAAACAAGACAAAAATACAACCCTCAGAATGGGAGAAAATATTTGCAAATGAAGCAACTGACAAAGGATTAATCTCCAAAATATACAAGCAGCTCAATATCAAGAAAAACACAAACAACCAATCCAAAAATGGGTGGAAGACCTTAATAGACATTTCTCCAAAGAAGACATGCAGATGGCCAACAAATACATGAAAAGATGCTCAGCATCACTAACCATTAGAGCAATATAAATCAAAACCACAGTGAGGTATCACCTCACACCGATCAGAATGGTCATCATCAAAAAATCTACAAACAATAAATGCTGGAGAGGGTGTGGAGAAAAAGGAACGCTCTTACACTGTTGGTGGGAATGTAAATTGATACAGCCACTATGGAGAACAGTATGAAGGTTCCTAAAAAAACTAAAAATAGAACTACCATATGACCCAGCAATTCCAATACTGTGCATATACCCTGAGAAAACCATAATTAAAAAAGATACATGTACCACAATGTTCATTGCAGCACTATTTACAATAACCAGGACATGGAAGCAACCTAAATGTTCATCAATTGGTGAATGGATAAAGAAGATGTGGTACATATATACAATGGAATATTACTCAGCTGTAAAAAGGAAAGAAACTGAGTTATTTGTAGTGAGGTGGATGGACCTAGAATCTGTCTACAGAGTGAAGTAAGTCAGGGCTTCCCTGGTGGCGCAGTGGTTGAGAGTCTGCCTACCGATGCAGGGGACACGGGTTCATGACCCGGTCCGGGAAGATCCCACATGCCGCGGAGTGGCTGGGCCCGTGAGCCATGGCTGCCGAGCCTGCGCATCCGGAGCCTGTGCTCCGCAACGGGAGAGGCCACAGCAGTGAGAGGCCCATGTACCGCAAACAAAAACAAAAACAAAAACAGAGTGAAGTAAGTCAGAAAGAGAAAAACAAATACCATATGCTAACACATATATGCATAATTTAAAAAAGCGGTACTGATGCACCTAGTGGCAGGGCAGGAATAAAGATGCAGATGTAGAGAATGGACTTGAGGGCATGGGGGGGAAGGGAAACTGGGGTGAAGGGAGAGATTAGCATTGACATATATACACTACCAAATGTAAAATGGATGGCTAGTGTGAAGTGGCTGCTGGCACAGGGAGATCAGCTCAGTGCTTTGTGACGACCTAGAGAGATGGGATAGGGAGGGTAGGAGGGAGGCTCAAGAGGGAGGGGATAGGGGATATATGTATACATATAGCTGATTCACTTTGTTTTACAGCAGAAGCTAACACAACATTGTAAAGCATTTATACTCCAATAAAGTTGAGAAAAATAAATAAATAAAAAACAAAGAAGCAAACAAAAAAAGACATAAGGCATGTAGAAAACAAATAGCAAAATGGTAGACATAAATCCTCCTTTATCAGTCACACACTAAATGTAAATCGGTTAAACACTGTTAAAAGATAAACTGAAGCATATTAAAATTAAAAAAAAATTATTGGGCTGCTCAGTGTCTTAGTTGTGGCATGTGGGATCTTTAGTTGTGGTATGTGGGATCTTCAGTTGCAGCATGCGAACTCCTAGTAGTGGCATGTGGGGTTTAGTTCCCCAACCAGGTATCAAACCTGGGCCTCCTGCATTGGAAGCACAGAATCTTAGCCTCTGGACCACCAGGGAAGTCCCTTAAAAATTTTAAGAGTTTGTATGTGCAAAAATCAGTTTGAACCAGGCAGCACCAGGCTGGAACTGGTTAGAAGTATTCCACCAATAAGAGTTAAGGAAAGACTTTTATAGAGAAAAGGCAGAAGCAAAGCAAGGAAATTATTTGACAGGCTATAGCTTCAGTGTTTGCCTTATTTGGAAAAGCGTGGTTGGCTGTTTGTGATTTGGTTGTCCTTAGGTTTCAATTTCTTAATCTTGAGGCATATACAAACTTAGATTTTGATTTGCTTATTCAGGCTCCTAAGGTATTAGATACCTCAGTTTAACAGCCTCCTTGTTTAACTGGTTGTTTTTGAAGTAATAGTCAAAAACTTCTCAACAAAGAAAAGCCCAGGACATAATGATTTCACTGGAGAAGTATTCTACCAAATACTTAGAGAATTAATACCAATTCTTCTCAAACTCTTCCAAAGAATTAAAGAGGGGGAACATTTCCAAACTCATTTTATGAAGCCAGTAATATTCTGATACCAAAGCCAGACAAAGATATTACAAGAAAAGAAAACTAGAGACTAATATCTATAATAAATATAGATGGAAAAATTCTCAACAAAACATTAGCAAACTGAATTCAACAGTGCATTAAAAAGACCATGCACCATGATCAAGTAGGATTTACACCTGAAATTCAAGGATGGTTCAACACACAAAAATCAATCAATGTAATACACTACATTGATTGATAAAACAGAATGAAAGACAAAAACCACATGATCATCTCAATTGCTTAAGAAAGAGAATCTGACAAAATTTAACACATGATAAAAATGCTCAATAAACTAGGAATGGAAGGAAACTACCACAACATAATACAAAGCCCACAGATAACATGATACTCAACAGTGAACGCATAAAAGCTTTCCTCTAATATCAAGAACAAGGCAAAAATTCTCACTCACCACTACCATTAAACACAGTACTGAAAGCTCTCGCAAGAGTAATTAGACAAGAACAAGTAATAAAAAGCATTCAAATTGGAAAAGAAGCAAAATTATTTCTGTTTACAGGTGACATGATCATATGTGTAGAAAACTCTGAAGATTCCACAAAAAACCTGTTACAATTAATAAACATTTTCTACAAGGTTGCAGGATAAAAAAATCAACACACAGTCAGTTGCATTTCTGTAAAGTAACAAGACCAACCTAAAAAGGAAATTTAAAAAACCAATGCCATTTACTATAGCATCAAAAAAGGCAAAATACTGGAATAAACTTAGCAAAGGATGTAAAAGACTTGTGCATTGAAAACTAAAAAACATTGCTAAAATTTGTTAAATTTTGAAAACTAAATTCAGAATAGGTACATGAAAGGAAATACTATAAACTAGAATGGAAATAAATGAACTAGAGAATAGAAAAGCAATAAAGTCAATGAAACAAAAGCTTTTTTTTAAAAAAGAACAACAAAGTTGACGATCTTTTAGCTGTCCTGAGCAAGAAAAAAAGAGAAAAGACTGAAATTACTAATTGCAGAAATAAAAATTATATCCTCTACAAGTATTTAAATTTATGTGTTGTTCCTTACAGGAATAAAAAAGAATATAAAGGAATTCTGTGAACAGAAGTATCATGACAAATTAGCCTAAATGAAAGGAAGATTCCTAGAAAGACACAAACTACTGAAACTAACCCAAGAGGAAATAGAAAATCTGAATAGACCTATAACAGGTAGAGATAGATTTAGTAAGAGCCAGGTCTATGGATGTCAAATTGACACAACACCATCTGTTAGAAACACCATGGTTCCCCCACTGCTCTGAAGTGCTATCTCTGTCATAAACCAAGGATCCATGTATATGTTACTGTTACTGTTCTGTTACTGGGTTCTCTCTTCTGTTCCATCCGTCTATGTGTCTTTCTTTTACCAATACCACAGGCTTGTTTTATGTGGCTTTATAATAAGTCCAACAGTATGTTATCAAATGTTGTTGTTCTTCAAGAGCGCTTGGATTTTCTTAATTGTTTAGAGTTAAATTCTATTTTAGAATCAGCTTGTCAGCTTTCCCCAAAGTTGGAATTGCATTAAGCTCGTGGATCAATTTTGGGGAGAATGAACATGTTTTTATATAGAGTGTTGGCAGGTTGGTTTCTTCTGAGACCTTTTCTCCTTGAGTTGCAGATTGTCCTACTTTTACTGTGCCTGCACATAGTCTTTTGTCTGTGTACACACCACCCCCTCTGGTGTCTCTTTGTGTACAAATTCCTATTCTTACAAGGACACCAGTCAGATTGGATCAGGACCCACTCTATCGGCCTTATTGCAACGTAGTCACCTCTTTAAAGGCCCTGTCTCCAAATACCGTCACACTCTAAGGTCCTGGGAGTTAGAGTTTCAACATATGAATTTTGAGAGAGACACAATTCAGCCTGTAACATTCTGCCCTCTGGCTCCCCAAATTTATGTCCTTCTCACATGCGAAATACATTCCCTCCTATACTGACATCCCAAAAGTCTCAACTCATTCCAGCATCAACTCTTTAGTCACAATTCTCATGCAAATATCATCTAAATCAGTGTTGGGGAGATTCACCGTAAGATTCACACTGAAACAAAATTCCACCTAAGAATCTGTGAAACCAGACAAGTTATCTGCTTCTGGAATGCAATAGTGGGACAGGCATAGGATAAACATTCCCATTCCCAAAGGGAAAAATCAGCAATGATAAGGGAGCCACATGTCCTAAGAAAGTCCAAAACCTAACAGAGCAAATTCCATAAGACTTTAAACTCAAGAATAATACTCTTTGGGCTTCCCTGGTGGCGCAGTGGTTGAGAGTCCACCTGCCGATGCAGGGGACACGGGTTCGTGCCCTAGTCCGGGAAGATCCCACATACCGCGAAGCGGCTGGGCCCGTGAGCCATGGCCGCTGAGCCTGCGTGTCCGGAGCCTGTGCTCCGCAATGGGAGAGGCCACAACAGTGAGAGGCCCGTGTACCACAAAAAAAAAAAAAAAGGGTAATACTCTTTGGCTTCATGCTCTGCCCTCTCGGTCCCACATTCCCAGCTCACTGGGGGTGGCAACATTGCCCCAGTGGCTTTGGGCAACAGTCCCATGCACAGGGCCACAGGCAGGGACAGCCTGGCCTGCTGAAATAGCGGAAGTGATCTGCTCTCTGGAACTGAGGCAGAAATAACCTTGCCTTAGGGAGTGTTCTTCCCTTCTCTTGTAGGATAACCCATGCTGGCAGCTGCATAGCTCTATTATCCCTTCTTCTTTTTTTTTTCCTGTGAAAGAAGAGCTGGTTCACATTTTTAAATGGATGTTGGTGGGCAGCAAATATTTAGGGTATTTAGAGCCCACCAGATACATTTAAGAATGATGTAATGGTTTTAGTTTAAAATGTCAAAATTTACAGTAAGTCAGAAATTATATCCTCTACAAGTATTTAAATTTATGATGGAAAATTTAGATATCAACTTAGAAATGAACAAGGGGGTACATAGTTCTTTAAAATTCTTTCATGGCGTCCATTTAAAAAATTTCTGAAGACCACTAGCCTATATGGTATATTGTGGGGATGGGGCTCAAAGGCAGAGCAGAAGCTTCTAGAAATGAACTTCAATCCTCCACCCCAGTTCTCCTGAATATCTGAAATTACCCACCATCAGAATCTTAATACTTCAAATTCAGACACTGTTTTCCCAGAGTTTTTTGTTGTGTAATATCTCCAGACATTGCCAAGTATCCCTCAGAGGGCTAGATCACCCCCAGATGAAAATCACTGCATTTGAGGTTTATCACTTTTATTGACCTTCACGAAATACCATTTTATGGCTCCATTGACTTAGATCTTTTTTACTGTCTTCTGCATCTCTACTTAACGTGTGCATTCTTTCCTCTAATTCTTTGAACATATGGAAAACTATTATAATGGCTGTTCTCCTGTCCTTGTCTGCTAATCCTAACATTTGTATCAATTCTGTGTTGGTTTAGTTGATTGATTTTCCTCCTCGACATGGGTCGTGTTTTCCTGTTTCTTTGCCTCCTTAGTCAATTTTGATAGGAAACCAAACACTGTGGTTTTACCTCATTTCATGCTGGATATATTTGTATTCCTATAAAAATTCTTGAGCTTTATTCTGGTACACAGTTAAGTTACAAGGACACAGTCTGATTCTTTGGTTCTTGCTTTTAAGATTTATTAGGTAGGACCAGAGTGGTGTTTAATCTGGAGCTAGTTATTTTCCACTATGGAAGCAAGATTTTTCCGAGTGCTCTACTTAAAGCCCCGTGAATTATGAGGTTTTCCTGACTGGATCTTAGGAACACGCACTAGCTTGAGCCTCGAGGGAGCTCTGTGTACTGTTCCCTTTAATCCTTTCAGGCCATTCTGTCCTCAGCCTTGGGTAGTTTTCTCATGTGTTTATGCTGATTTTTACTTTGCTGGGGTTCCCCTGTGACTGTTCCCTCCTCTCTGGTACTCTGCCCTTGAACTCTAGCCACCTTGGACTCTGTCTTCTACCTTCTAACTTCTGGGAGTCTTCCAAGGTCTGTCCGAGATTCCCCACCCTGTGCTGCAGCCTGGAAATTCTTCCAAGGGCATAAACTAGTCAGTTACAGTGCTCATCTTATTTGTCTCTCGTCTCTCAGGGGGTCACTGTTCTTTGTTGCCTGATGTCCAAATGTGTTCAAAACCTTGTTTTATATATTTTCCCAACAATTAACAGTTGTTTCAGTCGGGAGGTAAATCTAGTCCCTTTTACTCCATCTTAGAAATGTAAGGCTATGTAAATATATTTTAGAACTGAAAAAATGTACATTCTTAGAACAATATAACTTACCAAATTCAACTAAGCAACTGGGAAACATAAGGAGATTATATAGCTACTAAACAAATTGAACATAAGTCTGTACATAAAGTAATATCAGGATCAGATAGTTTTATAGGCAATATTTATAAATTATTCATGGAGCAGATAATTCTAGTCTTATATAAAACGTTCTGGAGAATAAAAACTGAAGGAATGTTCTCGTCTTTATTTTATTACACTAATACAACTTTGACACCAAAACCATTCAAGGAGAAAAGAAAGTTTTAGGCCAATCTTTTTTTTTTTGCGGTACGCGGGCCTCTCACTGTTGTGGCCTCTCCCGTTGCGGAGCACAGGCTCCGGATGCGCAGGCTCAGCGGCCATGGCTCACGGGCCCAGCCGCTCCGCGGCATGTGGGATCTTCCTGGACCGGGGCATGAACCCGTGTTCCCTGCATCGGCAGGCGGACTCTCAACCACTGCGCTCCCAGGGAAGCCCTAGGCCAATCTTGCTATGAACTCAGACGTACAAATTCTAAGTCTATCAAGGTATATATTTTAAAATATTAAATCAAACTACATCATTCTTCTGCTTCATATTCTTCAATAGTTTTTCATCATATTTAGAATAAAATCTAAATTCCTTACCATGGCTCACAAGGCTCCACATGCTTTGTTCCCTACCCCTCTTCCCCGCTCTTCCTTCTCTTTAATTATAGTGTCCTTCTTATACATTTAGTTCTTTTACAATTCAGGGAGTTTACACTTACTCTCCCCCCATCGCAACCAGCTTCACTGCCTAGATCTACGTAAGATATGCTCCTAACACCATTTTGATTTAAGCTCAAGTATCACCTCTTTACAAATTTCTTTTCCATCCACCTTATTTCAAATATCCTCTACTTCTGCTGTCCTTCTGTCCCTCTATCTTCTTTCCTTACTTTACCTTCTTCAAGGTACTTATTACTATGTGATTAGTATTTTCATTTATTTGTCTCTCTTAGTCTTACTAGTACACAGACTCCAAGAGAAAAGGGACTTGTTCATCGCTACATTCCTAGCATCTAGAACTATAATTGATTAATAATAAGGTTCCAATAAATTTAGGTTGAATTAATGGATATCATACCTTCCAAATATATATTTTAAGGTTAAATATTATAATGCTATATTTTTTCCTCTACTTAAATGAATTAATATTTTGGGATATTGCAGCATAAGTTGGTTAAGTGGAAGATTTAATTGTAACTTATAGTAAACTCTCATTCATTAGAATTAATTAGGGTAAACCATTCTCTTTAATGATTTTATGAAATTTTTCAAACACATGCAAAATGCAGAGAATAATAAGCCACATACATCCGTTATGTATATTAAATAATTATTGTGATTTTGTCCCATTGGCTTAATCTCTTTTCCTATCCTCTTGAAGTATTCTCCTCTAATCTGTTTCACCCACTGATGATGTTTGACTGAATCAAATATTTCACTAGGGGTTGCAAAATGATGATTTAAAAAAGTATTATATTTCCTCATACGTTAGCTTGGTGTTTTTTTGAAAAGAAAGATGTTTCCTTATCAACTAAAGGAATTTGGTTATCCTGAAATTAGGATAAGTGATGAATCCATGTATTTTATTTGCCGATCTTTGCAATAAGAAGTGTATGCCCTAGTTTTCCTACTTGTGTCTCAAGGGTCAGGTTTTTGTTTTTGATGTTGCCCTGTTTAACTTTCTCTTTTTCTCCTTTTTATCATTAAGAACTATGAGTATTTAAAAAATACGTTCAGTGTGTTTAAATCAATTGCTTTCAGTAACTTTTTTGATGCACAAATTATCCCATTCTTAACCAAAAGGAGTCACTCATGCTGGTCTGGGGGCCCCTTGACCATGACCCTTTTGTCTTATCATTGTTATCTTTAAAAGCTTCCTTGGTTTTTGTCATGAAAAACCTTTCTGAACTTGAGAAATGTTTGAATTATAGATTTTTCACGAAGTCTCGTCCTTCCAAGTATACATGGAAGTTTGGACTAACTGCAAACAAAATGTTGCCAAGAATATGTCCCTCTGGATTTCTTGTAGTGACTCATTTGCACATCAGCAATAAATGTATTAATATTTTCAATCTTTTTTCTTCTGTGTGTTCAGTGTTGTATTATACTTATTGAATGCTTAATATATTCTGTGTACTATTCTACTTGCTGAATAAACAACAGTAACCAATCAAGTCACTGCTCCTGTTGACGTGAAATTTACATTCTAGTAGGAGAGATAGGAAACAAACAATATAAATAAATGAGTATATTATGTTTTATAGTGACAAATGCTAAGAAAAAAAGAAGAGAGGAGAGACAGAAGGTCTGTGTATATGTATGAGGGATGGTGAAGGGGTGTTGAAATTTTCGATAGTGTGGCCAGGGCAGGCTTCACTGGGAAAGTGATGTTTGGGTAAAGATCTGAAGGAAGTGAAGCAACAAACCACATGGAAACTCAGGAGACGAGCATTTAGGCACAGTAACATGTGCAGAAGTTCTCCAGTAGGAGCATGCCCAGTGTCTCCAAGGATTGGCAAGGCCAGTGTGGCTGGAGCATATGATGCAAAGGGAAGGAGGCTAAGGAGTCAAGAGGCAATGGTGGTGGCAGATCATGCAAAGCCTTTGCGGTGGTCATGATAGTATGTCTTGCTGACCTCCGACTATAGAGTGTAATCGGCGAAGGGCCTCAGTGCCTGCATGCTGAAACCCACTGACACTTCCTAGGGCTGCTTTCTTAGCCAATACCCCATACGCTGATGACACTAAAGCATGCCCGCTTCTGGGAGAAAATGAGGACTCCTGTGATGGTGGATATTGGCTGATGGACTTGTCAAAACCTCTTTAAACTGAACCGAGGTCTAGGATGCTTTCATTCAATCTTCCTTCCCTTTCTCCTTTCCTTAGAGTCAGACTTGCTTCCCGGTCTGATGGCTCTCTCAAATCCCTCTAGTTCCCTCCCCATTCTCTCTCACAGAAGTTTCCCCTAACAAAATTTTTGCACTTTTTTCAAGATTAGTTTTTATTGTGGACAAATAAACAAATCATAAAATTTAACATTTTAGTTGTTTTTGAGTATTCAGTTCAGTGGCATCAAGTATATTCACATATATGCAACCATCACCACTATCCACCTCCAGAACTTTTAGCATCTTCCCAAACTGAAATCACACACACGATAAATAATGCCCTATTCTCCGCTTCCCCCAGGCGCTGACAATCATTATTTTACTTTCTGTCTCTATGAATTTGACAACTCTAGGTACCTCACAGAAGAGTAATTATAAAGTATTTGTCCTTTAGTGAGTGGCTTATTTCACTTAACATAATGTCTTCAAGGTTCATTCATGTTGTAGCATGTGTAAGAATTTCATTATTTTCTAAGGGTTGAATAATATTCCATTGTGTATAGACACCACATTTTGTTTACCCATTTACCCACTGAACGGTACTTGGGTTTCTTCCACCTTTTGGCTATTATGAAAAATGCTGCTATGAACATGGATGTACAATCTGTTCAAGTGAATATCTGTTCAAGTCCCTGCTTTGAATTCTTTTCAGTGTATACCTAGGAATGAAATTTCTGGATTACATGGTAAATCTATTTTTATGTCTTGAGGAACAATCAAACTGTTTTCCATAAGGGTTGTACCATTTTACACTTTTACCAGTAGCACATGTGTTCCAATTCTTGACATCCTTATCAACACCTGTTATTTTCTGTTCTGTTTTGTTTTTTTGATAATAGTTATCTTCATGGGTGCAAATTAATATCTCATTGTGATTTTTATTTCTATTTCCCTGCGATTAGAGATGTTGAGAATGTTTTCAGGATCTTATTGGCAATCGGTATATCTTCTTTGGAGAAATGCTCATTCAAGTATTTTGCCCATTTTTTTTTTTAACATCTTTATTGGAGTATAATTGCTTTACAATGGTGTGTTCGTTTCTGCTTTGTAACAAAGTGAATCAGTTATACATATACATATGTTCCCATATCTCTTCCCTCTTGCATCTCCCTCCCTCCCATCCTCCCTATCCCACCCCTCTAGGTGGTCACAAACCACCTAGCTGATCTCCCTTTTGCCCATTTTTTGATAGGACTTTTTTGTTGTTGTTGTTGTACTGTAGGAGTTCTTTACATATTCTGGGTATTAATCCCTTATCAGATATATGATTTGCAAATATCTTCTTCCTTTCCATGGGTTGGTTTCCTTTTCATTCTGTTGACAGTGTCTTTTGATGAACAAAAGGTTTTTTTATTTTATTTTATTTTATTTTATTGCGGTACGCAGGCCTCTCACTGCTGTGGCCTCTCCCATTGCGGAGCACAGGCTCCGGACGCGCAGGCTCAGCGGCCATGGCTCACGGGCCCAGCCGCTCCACGGCATGTGGTATCCTCCCGGACCGGGGCACGAACCCGTGTACCCTGCATCGGCAGGCAGTCTCTCAACCACTGCACCACCTGGGAAGCCCCAAAAGGTTTTTATTTTGATGAAGTCAAATTCATTTATTTTTTCTTGTCTATGCTTTTGGTGTCATGTTTGTGAAATCATTGCCAAAACCAATATCATGAATCTCTCCCTCTATATTTTCTTCAAAGAGTTGTATAGTTCTAGGTTTTACCTTTAGATCTTTAACCCATTCTGGGTTGTTTTTTTATATGGTGTAAGGTAAGGGTTCAACTTCTGTTTTTGCATATATATATATATATATATATATATATATATATATATATACCATTTCCCCAACACCATTTGTTGAAAGAATGGTCCTTTCCCCATTTAATAATTCTGACACCCTTATCAGAAATTACTTGATCTCATATATGAGGGTTTGTTTCTGGACTCTTTATTCTATTCCTTTGGTTTATAGTCTGTCTTCATGAGAGAACAACACTGCTTTGATTACTGTAGCTTTATAATAAGTTTTGAAATCAGAAAATGTGAGCTCTCCAACTTTGTTTTTTTTTTTTTCACAGTTGTTTTGGCTATTCAGTGTCAGTTGCAATTTCATATGAATTTTAGGATGGATTTTTCTATTTCTGCAAAAAACACTGTTAAGATTTTGAGAGGGCTTACATTGAATGTAGATCACATTCGGTAGTATTGACAATACTATTAAGTCTTCCAATACATGAACACGGGATGTCTTTGCATTTACTGGTGTCTTCTTTAATTTTTTCAGCAACATTTTGTAGTTTCAGTACACAAATCTTTCACCTTGTATTATTCAGGATTCTCCCTTACCCCCTCTCTCTATAGGGATAGATAGATAGATAGATAGATAGATACAGAAATTGGCCCACACATTTATGGAGGCTGGCAATTCCCAAGGTCTGCAGAGTGAGTTAGCAAGCTGGAGACTCAGGAGAGCCAGTGGCTTAATTCTTGCTTAAGTCCAAAAGTCTAAGAACCAGGATTGAAGATGGTGTAGTCCAGTCCAAAAACAGTAAGCTTGAGACTTAGGAATAGCAGATGTTTCATTTAGAGTCTGGAGGAAGGAAAAAAAGCCAATCTCTCGGTTTGAAGGAAGCAGAAAGAATTCTTTCTTACTTGGGGGACAGTCAGTCTTTTTGGTCTATTAAGGCCTTCAACTGATTGGATGAGACCCACCCATATTAGGGAAGGCAATCTGCTTTACTCAGTCTATGGATTCAAATGTTAATCTTATCCAGAAACACCACATAGACACACTCAGAATCATGTTTGACCAAATATCTGGGCCTCCTGTGACCTACTCAAGTTGACACATAAAATTAACTATTACAGTATATATATATATATATATATATATGTGTGTGTGTGTGTGTGTGTGTCTATACATTTCTTACAATTAATGTGTTATCTGGTATTCTTTTCTAGAACACATGACTTGCTCTGACAGAAAGGGCTTGCAATGTGAAGTGAATTCACATAGCTGAATGTCTTTATTAATTGGGATACATTTCTCACTTAATTGTTCTATATTAAGTGATCAGATTAACCACAGATTACAGATTTCTAAATAACCTAAATTCCATTTCAAACATATTTACACATAATAACTTTTCCTTAGCATAGAGTTCTGTGATCTCTAATATGGCACATGGAAGGATTTAAGCAATAAATAAACAGTGGTCAGTTGGGGACCTGGGTGTATGCCCCACCGTGGATCTTTTGGGGGTAGAAATACAGTTTAGGTTTGTGACAGCCAAGTGGGAAACGGCAGTGGACCTCTAATCTAGAGATTATTCTTCCTGTTTCATAAATGAGAAATCAAGTTGTATAAATTTTCCTAAGGCTATTCTACAAGTCAATGACAGAAGAAAGGATATGATTTAGCAGGTTGGACAAACACTCCACTGCAATTCATATTCTTTCCAGACTCTGATTTAACGACTTTGACCTCATGTTCAATGAAAAATCCTGGCTTAGCAAATAATCCTGCAGAAACCATTTCACGATGCCAATTAAAAAGTTTTTCCTGGCCGCCTTTTTGTCCTCCTTCTTTTCTTAATATAACTTCCACACCAATTGCCTTAAAGAGGTCCATTCAGGTTCTTATGTAGCTGCTCCGAGTGTTACACAGCTGTCAAAACTTAGAAGCTACAAGTTCTCAGGGAACATACTGTGGCTTGCTCTCTGCTGAGAAACAGCTAGAGCCAAGGTGCTTACATTCAGAGTTTTGTCAATGACATTTTTGTTCTGATTATGAAAGGAATATACGGTCACTGTAGAAAATGATAAAAGCAACGATAAGGTAATAAAAATTACTTGTAATCTCCAAAACAGATACCACTGTTAAAATTTTCCAGTCTTTTATTCTATGCTTATTTGAAACATTCATTGGCAAAATAGGTATATACACACACACACGTGCACACACACCACAATAATGCACTGAACTCTATGGACTCTTTTTTTTTTTTTTGCTGTGGACTAATTCATTTTTAAAAATAAATTTAAAGAGATATGCAATGAGCATTTCAAATAATTGAATAATTATAATAACTTACCAATTTTTAAAAACATTTCTTTGTAATTTTCTTTGTAATGTAGCCAATATATTGTATAACTTTTGGGTTTTGACAGAAAACAGTTTTATCTTTATTATCTGCAAAAGTATAGACTTTATACAGTGATAATCATGCTTTCACTCATTCAAAAAATGTTAACTGCACATGAGATGTGTACAAGACAAGGTGAGAATGGAACAGATTGAAATTTTCTTCAGATTCAGTTAACTATTCTAACACTCAGTACCAAATATCTTTCTTTTCTATTTTTATTGATATGTAACGCCCTTTAACTCAACGTGTTTGTTATGCAAACTTTGATCTTTCTATTGAGATATAACTGATGTATAACATTGTATTAGTTTTAGGAGTACACCATAATGATTTGATACATGTATACATTGCAAAATGATTAGTGTGTTTACTTAGCATCCATTACCACACATAGTTATATTTGTGTGTGTGTGTGTGTGTGTGTGTGATGAGAACTTTTAAGATCTACTCTTTTAGCATCTTTCAAATATACAATATAGTTTTGTTAACTATAGTCACTATGCTGTTCATTATAATCCCCAGGACTTATTTAGCTTACAACTGGAAATTTGTACCTTTTAATCACCTTCACCCAATTTGCTCCCCTCCCCCATCTCTAGCAACCACCAATCGTTTTCTGTAGCTGTAAGTTCAATTTTCTTTTTAAGATTCCACATATGAGTGAGATCATACATATATTTATTGTTCAACAAACTCCACCCTAGAAAGTAAGCTGCCTGAGACAGAGACATTTTCTATTTTATTCACTATTATTCTCTGTGTCCTTGGTCAATGATTGGCATTTAGTAGATGCCCAATAAATGTTTGTTGAATGGATAAATTAATGAATAAAACTTGTTTTTACTTAATATAATGTTCACAGTCCCCATACCATTAATTCTTCTTTTACAACTTCTCTTAAAAAGTTTTTAAGATACAATTTACATACAGAAAATTGTATGTATTTTAAGCGTACATCTCGATAAATGTTGACATATTTGTCATCTATTAGCCTCTACGAAGTAATCAGTATGTAGAATGTTCCATCAGCACACAGGTTTCCATGGGCCCCTTCCTTTTCAATATTTCCCCTCAGGTACCTCTATTCTGACTTTTATCACTGTAGATTATTCTTGCCCCTTCTTGAACTTTGCATAAATGGAATAATTTTGTAAAAATTACTCTTTTGGATCTGCCTCTTTTCATTCAACATAATTTTATTAAAAGATTCATCCACTTATCAATGGTTCGTTCTTTTTGTTGTTGCTACATGGTATTTTGCTATATAAATACACCATAATTATCCGTTCTCCTGTTGCAGACACTTGGGTTACTTCCACTGGGTAGCTATTATTAATAAAGCGGCTGTGAACATTCTTGTATAAGTCTCTTTGTGGCCATATGTTTTCATTTCTCTCGAGTACCCAGGCATGCGTCATGGGGTAGGTGTATGTTTAGTTTTGGTAGCCAAATTATTTTCCCAAGCTTGAAGCAATTGATACTCCCACCAGGGGTGTATGAGAGTCCATTTCTTCCATATCCTCACTGACAGTGGGCATTCTTGGTCTTTTCAGTTTGGCCATTCTAGTGGGTATTTGCTGGTATCACTATGGTTTTAATGCGTATGTACCTGATGAGTAACGATACTGAGCAACGTTCATATGCTTACCAGCTGTTGGGTATCCTCTTCTGTGAAATGCTATTTTCGTGAAGTGATGCCTTTTGATGAATAGAAGTTTTTAACTGTAATAAAGTTCAATTTATCAACTCTTTTTCTTTCGTGGTTAAAGCTTTTGGTATCCTGCTTAAGAAAGTTTTACCTACCAGAAGCTCATGAAGGCATTTGTTTACGTTTTCTTCTGAAAGCTTGATAGTTTTACCTTTACATTTAGAGCTAAGATCCCCTAGAAACTAATTTTTGTCTATGGTGTGAGCTAGAGGTCAAAGTTCATTTTTCCATACAAATATTCAACTGCTCTAACAACATTCATTGACAAGGTGATCCTTTCCCCCACTGAACAGATGCCTCTGTTGTAAATAGTGTGGCTGTGTCTGCATGAGTCTGTTTGTGGACTCTATTTTTTTGTTCTGTTGGTCTACTTGTCTACCTTTGTGCCATTACAGCACGACTTCTAATAGTTGCAAAGTTTTGTTTTTCCCATTGTTAGATATATAGTTTGTTACCAAACTTTCTCTGGTAAAAACATGAACGTCCCTAGATATAAGGTTTTATGCAAATCCATGACTTTTTCCTAGAGTAAATTATAGAACTAGGGCTTTCCTGGTGGCGCCGTGGTTGAGGGTCCGCCTGCCGATGCAGGGGACACGGGTTCGTGCCCCGGTCCGGGAAGATCCCACATGCCGTGGAGCGGCTGGGCCCGTGAGCCATGGCCGCTGAGCCTGCGCGTCCGGAGCCTGTGCTCCGCAACGGGAGAGGCCACAACAGTGAGAGGCCCGCGTACCGCAAAAAAAAAAAAAAAAAAAAAAAAATTATAGAACTACAATTGTTGAATCTAAGGAATGTACAAATTTGTAAGAGCTTTCTATGTATTTTTAAAGTGCTAATCAGAAATATGTCAAATTAAGCTCCAGCCAGCATTAGACCAGAGTGCACCTTAATACCAATGTCTATACATTTCTTAAATTATCTGTTAATTATTTATGGTTAGACTGGGAGCAAAACTTTTCTCAGGTATTTTTGTTTGGTTCGGTTTGTTTGTTTGTTTACTAGTGTGCCAAGGATGGATTTAAAAAAGAATCAAAGGCCATTTGGTTTCTACTTTTGTAAATTATGCATACCTGTATCTTTTCTATTTTTCACTGGGAGGTTTCCTTTTTTATGTGTTAAAAAGAACTGTTTGAACATTTACTATATTAACATTTGTCTGTCATATTTGTTGAAAATATTTTCTAGTTTTTAAAAAAATTTTAAACATTTTTGGATAATTCTTTAACTTACGGGGTAAATTTTGTTTTATATTTTTCAACTTGATTAATCTCTTTCATTATACATTTGTCCCTAGTATCATGATTATAAAATCCTTTCTCATACTGAGTGATCTATCTATCTATCTATCTACCTACATATACTTTTTTCTATGTATTTTGGGATTTTATTAAAATTTCTAAGAAATTATAAATATTTTTCTGAGTTCAAATTTATTGGCATAACATTTCGTATTATTATTGTTTTATACTTAAGAAAGATCTCTATTCTACCTATGCTTCCACCCTTTCATTTCTGATTACTTATTTTACAGTCTCTATGTTTTCTAAGCCAGTCTTACAATTTTTTTAATTTCATATTTCCAAAGAACCAGTTTTTCTTATATTCTTTCTGCTTCTTTAATTATATTCTTGCCTTATCTTTATTTGTTTCCTCCTACTTCCTTAGGATTTATACTTACCCTTTTCAATATCCTTTTTTTTATCCTTTTCAATATCTTTAATCATATCGTTTGCCATATACATTCACTCTTTGCCATATAAGGTAACATTCACAGGCTCTGGAGATTAGGATGTGGGCATATCTTTTGGAGGGTCACCATTGATCCCACTATGCTACCTGACACGTTGCTAGCTTAATTGGAGTTACTGTGCATCAAAGTAACTAAAATTAATTTTTTAAAACTTCAAATTAAGGATGAAAATATCCAAGTTACCTACTCTCTTCAGATTATTTATATATATATTTTAGAGATAATTTGGTGAGATAGAGGTAGTTCCTATTCCCCCCCACACACACATATGCACATACTACTCCTGTCCCTTCCCAACTTTTGCTCATGGCAGTGGATTATTATCTTTTTTTAAATTAATTAATTAATTTTTGGCTGCATTGCGTCTTCGTTGTTGGGTCTTTGTTGCTGCGCGCAGGCTTTCTCTAGTTGCGGCGAGTGAGGTCTACTCTTCGCTGCGGTGAGTGGGCTTCTCATTGTGGTGGCTTCTTTTGTTGCAGAGCTCGGGCTGTAGAGCGCAGGCTCAGTAGTTGTGGAGCATGGGCTTAGTTGCTCCGCAACATGTGGGATCTTCCCGGACCAGGGCTCAAAGCTGTGTCCCCTGCATTGGCAGACAGATTCTCAACCACTGCACCACCAGGGAAGTCCTTGGATTATTATTTTTAATATTTGTCTTAGTCCTAATGAATAAAACTACCAGAGATACACAGTGCATATGTGGACGAAGAATGTTTCCTGCCATATCAGTAAACAAAGGATGTTGCGACCTTTAAGCCATCAGCTGCTGCAGCCACCCCCCCTTCCTACCCCTCTCCACTGTATACCCTGAGAGGATTCAGAATAAAGAAAATCAGGATACAGGTCCTAGATAGTTAAGGTGCATATCAAAGAATGATTTCAGTGAGCCCAGACTCTTGCATCTTCCCATACAAAGAAAAATTCTAAATTCATCAACTTGAGATGTCTGTTTTTTTCTTTAATTAACAGTAATCTTTTGAAGTTCCAACTACCTAGCCTTTGTTGCAAAAACTCCTGTATATCCTGGCTCCTACCTTACCTCTCTCTGAGAGGCTGTCTTCAGGGATTGAGTCCTTAACAAGTCTGAAAAATAAAGCATAACCTCAACTTCTAAGTTGTGCATTTTTTTTCAGTTGACACGTGCCTTAATGTTTCTCAGCACCATTAATATAAAAAATGTTTGTTTTTTTCTGTTATTGTGCAAAATAATTGCATGTAATTTACAGTTCAAGATAGGGATGTTTTGCTTGCTTTGTTTTGCCTGATTTTCATTTCCACAGGCTAGCTAGGCATGGCCATCACAAAGAAGAGTGGCAGCTCTCTGGAGCATGTAGATATGCAGTGCAGAATGTTAGTGGTTGAAGGGATCTTAGCATTCATCCTTTCCAATCTCGTCAACTTGGGAATGCAGAACTAAAGTCCAGAGAAGATAAGTAACCTGGCTAAGGTCATGGGTACTAGTCATGGAAATGGAACGGGAGTGTCAACTGTTTCATTCCTCATGGTGTTTCTTTCACCTGCTGACAGGTAGCTGAAAGTGAGCCTCCTAACGTTCTAGAATAGGTAACTTTAATATAAAGGTGTGCAGTAGAATAAATGATGAATCGTGTCTCCTTTGCTAGAAGTAAGCTGTGACGTAAGGGAGGGCAGGGAAGAGGTGATGGCCCCAGTGAGGACTTGAGTTTGGAGGAAACAAACGTATGTGTTCTTGGGTTCTCATTTTTGCTTCGGGCAATCACTTGGAAGAAGGGGACAATTTCCAAGAGCAAAGGAAGAGAAGCTGGCTCTATGCCAATCCTTTGAGCCAAATGGAATTTGGAGAGCAGGATGTATTTTTGAAAATGCTTGGCAAGGTGGTTATTTAAGATCTCCTGGGATGCTAGTCAATCTAAGCTCAGAAGCCTGTTTAGATCTGTCTCGTCAACACGATGAAGATATTTAATGACTATGTGCACTTCCACGAGTGACTGTCTGAAAAGTGTTGCCATCCCCTGAAAGATTTGTGAGGACTTTTGTGTTGACGCTGTAGGACCTGCGTAAACTTTGACTGTCGATGCCAGGCTGGGCTTGCACACATAGACAAATCTTAAAAAGTATCTTCCTGCCTGCAAGAAAAATGAGTTTGGACGTGTTTCCCAGAGGCTAAATGTTGTTTGTTTTCTAGGACTTAAAATCAAGGCCTTTTCCTCCCCCAGGGCAGCTAACTAAGGGTATTAATGGAGTTGAATTGGTTAGGTCAGTGTAGTCCTGCTAACTTCAGCAAAATATGAATTCCTAGCCTAAAGAAGGACAGCACCAGGGATGTTTGGGGATCTCAATAACAGAAACAAGTCAACTCTCCCTTTTGTGTGAATAGTGGAAAACCTGTAATCTCTTAGTTTTCATATGTAAGTTACCAATTCAAGATACGCCGTGTGGCAAGAGAGGCTCTGGCCCAGCTGTGGAGACTCTGAGCCCGTCTCTTGTTGACATCAGGACTAGCAAAAATTGAGAAGGGGGCTTGCCTGGTGGCGCAGTGGTTGAGAGTCCGCCTGCCGATGCAGGGGACATGGGTTCGTGCCCCGGTCCGGGAGGATCCCACGTGCCGCGGAGAGGCTGGGCCCGTGAGCCGTGGCCGCTGAGCCTGCGCGTCCAGAGCCTGTGCTCTGCAACGGGAGAGGCCACAACAGTGAGAGGCCTGAGTACCACAAAATAAAATAAAATAAAATAAAAACTGAGAAGGGCTAGCTCCCCAAAGAAAAGAAGGGATGCTGAGTGAGTAAAAATAGCCCATGTCTCCTTGAAAACCAAGGGAAGAAAGTTTCTTTTCTGGACCTCTTGGAAGAGAGAACATGCTTAATGTGAAATGAGAGAGGCATGGGAGAAACAGTAGTGGAGTAGGAATGAGGGGACCCAGATCCACCATTGCTGACTCCCTGTGACATCCCATGAAAGTGGAGGACCCTGTGCTTGTGCTTTGAGGTCCTGTGACTTTATCTCTTCTGTTTACCTGCTGAGCTGCCTGAGATTCAGAGGGAAAAAAATGGATGTGAGAGTGTTTTGCAGACTGCAAAGCACTTGTGAAAGTAGAGAAACACTCCAAGAGCATTGGACAGCAACATACAAAGCTTGACACATGAGGAGGTTCAGAAGTCCAAGTTCACAGTGAACAGTTTTTGCGGCAGGAGGGTGAAGAAGACCACATAAAATTCCCCTGGAGATGGTTTATCAACTAGTTTGAACCTGAGGCCGAATATCTCCCCAGTGTTGGGTTCATTGCATGTTTCTGTTTCCCAGGAATCGAACTCCTTGGTCAACTCTGTGACTCTTCAGAGTGGAACGCTACTGCATTGTATGTCAGATATCATATTTGATCCTTGGTGGAAAGAAGAACACGATTTGCCCTAATATGATTATTGCTCCTTCGTCTCTTTGCCTTCTGAATGGTATCATGCTTTCCAGATGACTACTCAGCATTTTATTTTGCAAAAACGCTTTTCAAACATTCTTGAGTGATTTCTTTCAACAGCATTATAAGGTGTGATTTTTAGAGGACCTCACAGTTGAAGAATTTAGCCACAGGGCAGCTAAGGCTATGTCTACAGACCTGGCAATAAGGAGCCATAGGAGGGAGACGAGGGCTTTATTGCAGAGCTGCTGATGTGGCCCCTTTCTCTAAACTTCTTGTCAGATTTATGGCCATTACTGTAAAAGAGCACTCAAGAGACAAGAATTTTAAAGTCATATTTTAACTCAGTTATTGAAAATTCAGATATGCTCTGGGGGATGATTGCTTGGGGAGCCTATTATAACAAGTCAGCAAAAATATCTCGTAAATGATACAGTACAGCTAGCTTAACGTGATCCATGGAGACACAGGCTTTGGCATGAATCGCATATACTCCAGCCTCCTCCATGGGGATTCAATTACATGGAGGGCCTTATTATAATATGACTTTACAGAGCTACTATCTTAAGATATAGTAGAATACTTTATCACAAAGGACTGCATGGTCATCATTCAGAAGTGGTGTCAGAATCATTTGCAGTGGCAGGACCAACAGACAGCTGCAGAGGCCAGAATTTGAGAATGAGAAATGCCCTGAGCAAACAGGAAAGCAAGTCAAAGCCAGATTCCAGAGGTTAGAGGGGAGCAATAGGTCAGGAACTAGGGAGTCGGCAGATGAGAACAGAGGACATGAACTTTGAGAAGCCCCAGTAGGCAGTCGGGCAGGGGGATAACCATGAAACTAGGGGAGTGAGGCAAAGCAGGTCAGAGAGGAATGACCCAGCATTGTCATCACTTAATAGGGTCTAGTTCCATTCCAACTTGTTTTAGTCTGCTCTGGTTTCTATAATGAAACGCCATAGATCAGGTGGTTTAAATGACAGACATTTACTTCTCACCATTCTAGAGGCTGAGAAGTCCAAGATCAAGGTGCCAGCAGATTTGGTGTCTGTTGAGGACTCTCTTCCTGGCTTATGAACAGCCACCTTCTTCCTGTGTCCTCAAATGGCACAAAGAGAAAGAAAGATCCACTTACCAGGACACTAATCCCATCATGACGGCTCCACCCTCATGATCTAATCACCTCTCAAAGGTCCCACCTCCAAATACCATCACATTGGAGTTGGGGCTTCAACAGATGAATTTGGGGGGCACACAAACATTCAGTCCATAACACTCTATTATAGCTGTATTAGATGCCTGTAATCAATGTCTGCCATTCTTTTTAAAAAAATTTTTATTGGGGTATAACTGATTTACAATGTTGTGTTAGTTTCAGGTATACAGCAAAGTGAATCTGTTATACAAATACGTATATCCACTGTTTTTTAGATTCTTTTCCCATATAGGCCATTACAGAGTATTGAGTAGAGTTCCCTGTGCTATACAGTAGGTCCCTATTAGTTATCTATTTTATATATAGTAGTGTGTATGTGTCAATCCCAGTCTTCCAATTTATCCCTCCCCCTTCCCCCGGCCATTCTTTTTGGTTGCTCATCACTTGAGTCCCATGCCGATGTCTCCAGTGTGATGAGTTCTCTGCTGTATGAGTCTTTGTGGAAGTTAGAGCTCACCTACCATTATGGGAACTAAAATTGCCAGGTACTTGTGTTCCCAGTCTCCCTTGCTGTGAGGCCACGATCACATGATGTAGGCTTTGCCAACCTCACACGCTGCCCTTGGGTTTGAACCAGAAGCTGTGGACACCCAGAAGCAGGGACTGTAGAGAGTTGGTGGTGAGGGCAACTGCAGCACAATCGTGTCCCCAGCATAGGGGTGGTTGGAGGCATTGCTGAATGCAGCAAGATTAAGATTCCATGGCAGCAAAATCTGCAGTATCCACTGCTTGGGGGAGCTGCTAACTTGGAGCTGGGAAAGAGTCCTGCTGTGGGACTTTGGAACTCCTGGCCTGGCTCTCCAGATCTCTTAGTGATCCCATGAACTTCTTAATATCCTTTTCATAAATTACTCTTTCTGCCTAACTCAGCCAGGGGTGATTTCTGTTGCTTGCCACCAATCATCCTACTTAAGGCATGGTTATGTTCTAGATAGCAAACAGACAAAAAGCAAACAAAGAAATCCGAAAACCCAGTTCCAGGAATGTCAGTATAGAACAATAGCTCTTGCTTGTTGAAAATATTTTTTTTTCCTGCTTCTTTAAGCTATAAGGCAACAGTCTCTACAACACTGTCATGTTTCAGACCCTCCTTTCCCTCCCAGTGTAAATTCCGTTGAGGGCAAACCACCATTAAGCCCCATGGGGCTGGATGCACAGAGTCGGTGAGTCTTCCCCAAGGCCCTGGGCTGCACTGGCTTGAGAGAGGGGTCGTGCCTTGCCCTGTACCCAAGAATGGGGGTGGCGATCCTCTTAGTCTCTTCTAGGGTCCCTGACAGGGCTTAGCGTTGCTTCCTTTCTCCCTAGACTTACAAGAATTCTTGCAACGACCTGGACTCTGCCTGGGCTTCTCATAATTTCTGCTTCCTGACCCTCTCCCCACCTCTCCAGGCCCTGGCTGGTCAGCTCTCCTCTTGGTGCTGGCTCGGGTTCTCAGTCCCTCCTCAAGGTACTCCTGCTTCTAATCCTGTTTCTCTCCCCTCATTAGTGTCCCATGACCGTTCTCCTCCCGAATGTTCTCAGCGATGCTGCCACCCTGTAGTGGACCCCTACCCCACTGTTGGGCTTTCTGACAAGCACCACGGAGACCTTGACTCTGAGACACAGCCTTGTCCTGGCCAGAACCTCTCTATGTTCTCCCTGCTGTGACAAACGCCTACCCTGGGAACAGAACACAGAACGGTCAAAACCAAGAGCAGACACTGACAACTGTCATTTTCCTCAGATTACCTAGAATGAGCACGAATGACAAATTTTGTTTCAGGCATTAGAAGAAAGGGATGAAGAAAGTGGAGACAAAGGCAGAGAGAGAGAGAGAGAGAAGAAATATCAAATCAAAATCTCATATATACGATGCTAAATGTCAAACGCCAAGTTCAAATACCCAATCTATTATTGGCATCCAGAAATTCTCGCGAGGTACTTGCTAATTTTTAATTGTTATTATACAAAATAAATGGAAAGGAAAATCATGACTAAAGGGAAGTGGAAACAGAACTGTGAGGTAGTTATTTATGTTTATTATCAAGGTGGTCATCCTCAGGTTACCCACTGGGATCCACCCACTGCCTGCAATGCAATTCTTTTTATATTTACCTTTGCCTCTAAGCCCTTAATCTAATCAGTGGTCAATTTCGGCAGGAAACACACATCTTTGCTGGATAAGGAGAGGCCCATCTACTAAGCTGGCAACGAGTCTCATATCCTGTGTGATTTTAATCTGTTGACAGTAGGAGTCTCTGCCTATATTTAGCTTAGATGAAATCGGTCTAATGATACCTCAAGTAGTTTTAATTAGTTTGTATGAAAATCTAGGCTTTTCATGCTGTGTTGTGTGGACTCATCTCTGAGAGAAAGAGCTATATCTCTTTTTTTTCTCCCTGTTTCCTGATTACCCAGCTCTCAATAAAAAATTATCTCTTACCTACTTCATCAGTTCAGTAAGAGGAAGTTGGGTGGCTTTACCAGCAGGTGTTGTAAAACTCTAAAATTAGGCTCGCTGAAATTCGATACACTAGCAAATTAGGCCCTGTGGTGTTAGAAAGTTCTGAATGTTCCCTGAAAACTGTTCCCAAAATGTCTTTGTTTTCTGGAATTCACTGAAACCCATTTGTTCCTGACACACTGGATATGAAAGAGACCCCTGGGCTTCTACTTGATGGAACACATCAGGTTGTGAATAAATTACTTCTCAAAACTTGGCTAAGTCTTGTACTCTAGGAGCAATCTGTAATCGTTTTAAAGTTGCTTGGCCTTTATGAGACACTGCAGAGAATTGGCTTTGAGAACTGGCCAAGCAAATCAAAAAAGTATGCCTTTCTTAACCAAGGAGATTCAGATTCAGGGAGTGTTTTAAGTCTGCTGTCAAAAAACTGCTGAAAAGTCTGCATGACCTTCACAAAGCCTCAGGGACAAAAGAAAAAAAAACTGCTTGGGGAGTTTTTGCCTTTCTATTTTAATTGGTTCCACATCAAGTTCATGTCCAGTTTATGTACCTGATGCTTGCTGTTATGCTCAATTTTCAATAATTCTTCTGGCTTACAATTCCACTTCCATTCCATCTGTTGGGACCAGAGGTGATGTGCTAGTCAGGCTTCCTAGTTGCAAAAAGAGATCACCTCTGGTTAGTCTAAACAGAAATGGAATTTACTGAGAGAGTATCAGAGTGCTCACACAAAGGACACTGGTGGAGATTTAAACCTCACTCCTCTCACTCCTGGTAGATATTTTTCTCTTTACCTTTTTCCCAAGTAATTAGCTTCAAGTTAGTTGCTCATCATTTTTCCTGCTCAACACCTGTGTGTGTCTTCTGACCCTTTTTCAGATTCTGAGTTTTGTTCTGATCCTCATCCACTAACTTGTACATCACTTTTAGTAGATCCCTTTGCCTGACAGCTTGGCCTCACAATTCTTTATTTTAATCTCTGTCTTGAACCCCGTGGAAATGACTTCAGTGTTCAGAAGGAAGGGAGTTACAGACTAATTATCTGTGTCCTCCCCACTCCCATCCCAGATTCATATGTTGAAACCCTAACCTGCCACATGACTATATTTGGAGATAGGGCCTGTGAGGATGTGATAAAGGTCAAATGAGGTAATGGGGTGGGGCCCTAAACTGATAGGGCTGGTGCCCTTATAAGAAGAGAAAGAGATACCAGGGTCCACTCTCTCTACCTTCACTTAGAGGAAAGACCACGTGAGGATAAAGTGGCCCTCTGCAAGCCAGGAAGAGAGTTCTCACCAGAAACCTTGATCTTGGACTTTCCAGCCTCCAGAACTGTGAGGAAATGAATTTCTGTTGTTTAAGCCACATGGTCAATTGTATTTTGTTACGATAGCCTGAACAGACTAATACAAAGAGATAGAACATATGCCATCACCAACCAATACTTACTTTCAGGAAGCATTTTCCCTCTGCTGGCCTGTTGCTTTCATTTTGGTTACTTGATTTGTTGAGACATTCTTCTCCTGTGATCTTTGATTACATTCTAGCGTTCATGTAATAACAACAAAAGTCTTTCTGAGTTTGTGAGCCTTTATTCATCATGAATCTTCTGGAGTGTAACTGAATGTGACACTATCATTGGGAAACTCATCCTGGAAAAGCATCTCATTTAAATGAAGATTGTAATTAACTAAGGAAAGCAAAATACTGGGGAAGATTGTTGACGTTTTTTCCACCCTTAAAGGCACAGCTAAAGTATGTGGTCTATAAAATGCTGTGACCAATTTTTAACAAAATATCAGAATCTAAACCTTCACTTTTCTGAACATTGACTCTTTCTTTCAGGGTAGGAACATTGGGAGCCAACCCTTGAATTATACCCAATATGCAAAATACCTTGGAACTTCCATTTTGGAAATCTTTAATAAAGAAATCCATTTTTAGGAGCATTCTCAATAGATACATAATGTTTGACTTGTAAGATAGCTGTTAAAACTGGGAAGCATCCAAAACTCCCTTGGAATCAAATCTGGCAACACGCTGAGCTATGTAAATACGCTTTGGTCACAAAAAACAAGCATTGAGAAGAAAGTGACTAAACTGATTTTTGAAATTGAGGTAACATGGGTTTATGACATTATGTAAGTTTCATGTGTACCACATTATCTTTTGGCTTTTGTATACACCATCAAAAGTCTACTTTTCATCTGTCATCATACAATTGACCCCCCCTTAACCATTTCACCCTCCTCCTGCCCCCTTTCCCTCGTTACCACTACTCTGTTGTTTGTTTATTTTTTATATTCCTCATACAAATGAAATCATATGGTATTTATCTTTCTCCATCTGATTTATTTCACTTAGCGTAATACGGTCAAGATCCATCCATGTTGTTGCAAATGGCAAGATTTGATTCCTTTTTATGGCTGAGTAATAAAAACAATCTATATCACATTTTCTTTATCCTTTCAGCAGCCATCAGTGGGCACTTAGGTCATTTCCCTATCTTGGCTATTGTAAATAAGGCTCTGATGAACATCGGGGTACCTATATCTTTTCAAATTACTGTTTTAGTTTTCTTCAGATAAGTACTCAGACCATATGCTTGTTCTGTTCTTAATTTTGTCAGGAATCTCCATGCTGTTTTCCATAGTGGCTGCACCAGTTTACCTTCCCTCCAACAGTGTATGAAGGTTCTCTTTTTTCCACATCCCCTCCAGCACTTGTCATTTCTTGCCTTTTTGATAACCATTCTAACAGATGTGAGGTGATATCTCACTGTGGTTTTTATTTGCATTTCTCTAATAATTAGTGATGTTGAACATCTTTTCATGTGTCTGCTGGCCATCTGCATGTCTTCTTTGGAAAAATGTCTATTCAGATCCTCTGCCCATGTTTTAATCAGTTTGCTGTTGTTGTTGAGTTGTGTGAATTCTTCATATATTTTTGTATAGCAACCCTTTATTGGATATGTGATTTGCAAATATCTTCTCCCATTCAGTAGGTTGTCCTTTCTTTTTGTCGATAGCTTCCTTTGTTGGGCAGAAGCTTTTTAGTTTGATATAGCCCCACTTGTTTATTTTTGCTGTTGTTTCTTTTGCCTGAGAAGACGTATCTCATAAGATATTGCTAAGACCGATGTCAAAGTGCCTATTAAACTGATCTTCTTATGAGTCTCTTAAAGCGGCTCCAAAAAGATTCAGAACGGTCCCCTAAACACTTGCAAATGGCGGCGTCACTGGAATATGTGTATTCTCCTCCATGGTGACTATTTTGAAGGACAACGTGCATTTGCGTTGTCATTTTACTGTCACTCCCTCTGATCTGTCTCCCAACCATTTTGGCGTTTGCTTCCTTTTATATACATATTTCCCTGAGTTAGTAACAGCAGACAAAAAGGCTTTTAAAATATATACCTGTCAGGATGGCTGTTAATACTGGTTTCCAAAAAAAGATGCCATGATTTATATAAGGCTTTTATGCTGAGCAAAATTTATGAACTTTTCTCTCTACCCTGACTTCTCAGTGTCTAGGAACTAACTGTAAATCCTTGAACTAATGTATTTAGACACATTACACTGCTGTAGAAGTGAAGTACAAAGAGCAGCTGGGTGGACCCAAGCCCAGAGACATCTCACTTCTCATCAAATCCAAAGAATCCTGGAGCCATAAGATCTGAAATTTAAAGAGTGAAGTCACTTTCTTTCCATGGAATTGAGGCATGAAAATAAGAACAGTTTTGAGAAGCACCATTTGGTGAATCAATGCAAAACGAACTGAACTTAGGGCTCTTGCACTCAAGCTTTTTTTTTTTTTTTCCAATTTGGGCAAATATTTACGGTCTGTTTTTCAAGTTTTAGTCACAGAAATGAGTTCTTTTGAAAGAATCAATGTGGATTTATTATGGGTTTTTACGTGCTCGAGATCTTTGCATCAGAACGATCTTTGAAACAAAGGATTGTTATAGAAAGGTTTGCACATTTGTAAAACAAATGGTAGGACCCGAAATAGCATTATGTCTGATATGCTAATATAGTAACAGAAATGACATATCTTCCCTGAATATATTCGGTGTTACAAAAATGGCATGTTTGATTTCATAGCCTGAAATAATTTTACATTATCATCACTAATAGAGGCACAAGAAAATGTGAGTCCAAACAAAGATTTATATATAAATTGGCTTTCACTTGAGGTTAAAAAAAAAATCATAAAACTGAACACTAAGGCTGGGAGACCTAATTGTAAATATTACAATGTGGGTTTTGGACATTTTCCTTTGGAGCTCTTCCCTCCCCATTTATACAATAATTACAATTCCAAACTGTCACCTTGAGTTGAGCCTTGAGGGATGTGATGACTCCATTGCGCAATCATGGGGCAGGAGGTGTTTCTGTTGGTTGTTCACTTATGGTTTCTTGGCTCCAAGCCCACCCTGTGATGCTCCACTCTTTGATGGCAGGACTGGGACTGAGCAAACTAGAAGCCTTAGACTCCATTATGTTCTGCCATCCTGTTGCCTGATGACATGTCTCCATGTGGAGCTCAAGGGGGAGGTGGGAAAGTGGGAGGAGGAGAGATTTCCTTCCTGTTTCTAGCTCCTGTTAGCATCCCTCCAGCATCACAAGCTAGCCCCCCTGGCTTCTTTCAGTACTTCCAGAACCTGCTGTGTCATGCCCAGCCTTCTGAGGTCTTTGTAGCAGTGGTGCAGTGCCCCACTTAGAAATCTAAGCACCAGCCAATCTAACCAGAAATCTAAGCAACATTTTGGTATCACTCCTCTTCACTTTTGTCCCCTCAACTCTAGGAGTCATAGCTGCTTCCTGCAATTATTAATATCTGAGTTGCCTCAATCTTTCAGCACCTGTGTACCCAATTCCTTGTATTAAGTTCTCTCTATTTGAAAAGCCTAGTATGGTTCCTGATTTTCTGATTGGACTCTCACTAACATTGTATTATTATATCCAAGCATAGATTTTCTTTTTCTTTTTTCTTTTCTTTTTTTTTTTTTTGCGGTACGCGAGCCTCTCACCGCTGTGGCCTCCCCCGCCGCGGGGCAGAGGCTCCAGACGCACAGGCTCAGCGGCCATGGCTCACGGGCCCAGCCGCTCCATGGCACGTGGGATCCTCCCGGACCAGGGCACGAACCCACATCCCCTGCATCAGCAGGCGGACCCTCAACCACTGCGCCACCAGGGAAGCCCAGGTTTTCTTAAAATTAGCACAGTTATGACTTCAGTACACATTTACAAACAATAAAGGAGAGAGAATTTTCCTGCACTAATTGATAAGTTAGGAGAATAGGATAAGTGCAGCAAAGTACACAGAGTTTCTACCAGTCACTGGAAATTAGGCTTCTAGAACACTCTCACCCTACTGGCAGTGTAGTCTAGATTTGAAAACTTTCTTAGAACCTTATTCAAATGAATCCACCAACTTTCACGGGCCACTGGTTTAAGTGGTGAAGCAAGAATATTACAGTGGTATAAACGTCACATCATATGTTGACAGTTCTTCTAAGAATTGTGTGCTCATTATTGAAGATAGAGCCAAGTAGAGTCATCACATCTGTGTTCCAAGTTGTCGGTTGGAGAAAGGAGGAAAGAAGGATCATGGCAGCTGCCTTCAGAGACAGACACATCTTAGAATCTGGGCACATCATTTCCTCTTACATCTCATTTGCCGGAATTTAGCCAAGTGATCATACTCAACTGCAAGGGAAGCTCTGTGTAGTTGTTACTCCAGTAGTCAGGTATCTGGCTAAAAGTCTGGGATTCTCTAAGTAGAAGTATAAGAGAAGGGGTAATGGGATCACAGTGAGTAGTCTGGGACAGACCATGTTACAGAGGAGGAAATCCTTTTATTCAACAAGCATTTATCAAGTGCTAGATACCTTTCTAGGTGCTGGGATACTACAGTGAATCAACCCAGATCTCTGCTCCCAACACTTTACATTCTAATGGTGGGGGTGGGAGGCAGATCACAGATCAATAACAATAAACAAATAACTACATACTATAATGTCTGTTCAGTGACTTTGATCAGAGACCTGGGGGAAAAGCATTCCAGGCAGGACATGCAAAGGTCCTGGGGTGGAGCAAGGTCAGAGTGCTAGAGTAGCAGCCAAGAGGCCAGTGTGGTTGCAGCGGAGCAAGGGGTAGCAGATGAGACTGGAGAAACAGTCACCATTGAAGAGATCAAGGGTTACACAGGATATGAGAACAATTAGATGTTAGGCTCCATCGCTTCTTTAATTAGAGTTAAAACCATCATGCATGAGTTCATTCAACAAACTTTTTTTTTTTTTTTTTTTTTTTTGCGGTACGTGGGCCTCTCACTGCTGTGGCCTCTCCCGTTGTGGAGCACAGGCTTCGGACGTGCAGGCTCAGCGGCCATGGCTCACGGGCTCAGCAGCTCCGCGGCACGTAGGATCTTCCCGGACCGGGGCACGAACCCGTGTCCCCTGCATTGGCAGGCGGACTCTCAACCACTGCGCCACCACGGAAGCCCTCAACAAACTTTTTTAAAAGAGCTTTCCCATGTGCCAGCCACTGTGCTAGTACTTTTTTTTTTTTTAAGATTTTTTGATGTGGACCATTTTTTAAAAGTCTTTATTGAATTTATTACAATATTGCTTCTGTCTTTTTTTTAAAAAAATAAATTTATTTATTTATTTATATTTTTGGCTGCATTGGGTCTTCATTGCTGCGTCCGGGTTTTCCCTAGCTGCGTTGAGCAGGGGCTACTCTTCCTGGCGGTCCGCGGGCTTTTCATTGCGGTGGCTTCTTTCTGTTGCGGAGCACGGGCTCTAGGCACGTGGGCTTCAGTAGTTGTGGTGCACGGACTTCGTTACTCTGCGGCATATGAGATCTTCCCGGACTGGGGATCAAACCTGTGTCCCTTGCATTGGCAGGCAGATTCTTAACCACTGCGCTACCAGGGAAGTCCCGCTTCTGTTTTATGTTTTGGTTTTTTGGCCGCGAGGCATGTGGGATCCTAGCTCCCCAATCAGGGATCGAACCTGCAACTCAGCACTGGAAGGCAAAGTCCCAATCACTGGACCACCAGGGAAGTCTCTGTGCTAGTACTTTGGATACAGGCATAGTCGAGGCTACGAAGGAGCTCATTATAGTCTAAGAGGGGAGATAGAAATGCAAACAAACAATTGCAATCTAAAGTGGTAATACAATGATGCGTGGAGTGCTACGGAACAACCCACACTGCGTTGAAGAGGGCTACGGAGGAGACTTCTTGGAAGAGGAGAAAGAGTACATGTCCTGAATTAAAGGATGAATAGGAGGGTCCATCCAGGAGGAAAGGAGAGATGACATTCCAGGCAAAGGAGTGATCCTCACAGGCAAGAAGCAGTATTATGAGTGTGTGTGTGTGTGTATGCGTGATCTAGTTTAGTGTTGCTGCAGGATGAGGCGAAAGGGGTAGGTAGGGACCAGAAAATGGAAGTCTCTGTCCCCAGACAGGTCCAAACTTTATCTTGTAGATAACAGGGAGTTGTAGAAGGGATTGAAGCTGGGAAGTGTCATGATAATCATTGTATTTAATCAGATCACTTTGTGGTAATGTGGAGGATACAGGGAGGTCAGAGCGGTGGCAGGGACACACGTGAGGCATAGTGAGAGCTGACAGGCTGCGAGGAGGGAAGGGCCAGAGAACCAAGTGCTGGGGTCTAAGGTGGATGAGTGGAGCTTTGCTGCTGACTCTATGTAAAGCGGTGGGTTTAGAGATGCAGGGGCACAGACGCTTCAGACCTGTGCATGCCTACAAGGAATTATACTTGAACCGAAGATTCAGGTGCAAACACAAGTTCAAGGTTGATGCCAGGAAGTACCATAGACGCTAGAGATAACATGATACTCAGACGGAAAGGATGAGCATCAGGCTTCCTGGAGGTCATGTCATCTGAGGAGGCTCTTGAAGAATGGAGGGGGACCCGAGGTTAATCTAAAGAAAATTGGGGTTCTTTGGAATGTTAGTGTGTCAAAATGCTCTAAGACAAAAGGGCTTCATGGTCAAATGGTTTGGGTTAGTACTATGTATGGTATCTTTCTTTAGATTATTACAAGGCTTCTTCACATATTACAGGCTCTGAGAATTCCTCAGGAAAGAAGCCTGTTTTTAACTTGTTTCCTCAATCTGTATATTTACAAACGCACCCCCATGCTCCCAGCATGCTTTGCCTCCCCTTCCCCAACCTGTTATTTCCCTGCAGAACCATGTTCCAGAGGCTAGAGTTTGAGGAACCACTGGTGTGACAGAAAAGGAAACTGAAGCCAGAGGAATTAGGGCTGTGAAGTAGAGAGAGCGGGACCAGGGCCATGGAGCCTGTTTTTAGCCCAGTGTTCTTCCTGGGCATCATTCCCTCCAACCAAAGAGCGTTTTTAGTGCGAATCTAGGTACTGAGCACTGAGCGAGGCCTTCTGGGGGATGCTGTCCACAGATGGTTTCCGTCAACTTAAGACGAAAAGGAAACAACAAACCAAAACCCCACTATGTGGCACAGGTTACACAAACATGCCGGGAATGAAGGGTCATTTCCAATCCTGGGCAGGGAACGTTAGCAGGGACTTGGGACAAATACAGAGTCCCCAGGATGGGCCAACCCTCTGAGATAAAACCCAGGCAGGGACATGGAAACCAGGGTTCATTTCCAGAGCCTGGGCGGAGGGGAAGGATCTGGTCTGGGTGATCAGGATGGCCCTTGGACTCAGAGTTTCACAGTAAGAATGATCTGGCTCTGATTCTTAAGTCAGAGGCAAGCAGTCTGAAAACTAGAAAAAGCAGGGTGGAAATCATGTCCACTCTCTGGGATGCGGGGCTGGCAAAGATGGAGCAAAGTAGGAACCAGTTAACATGCGAGAGCACATATAGGATTCCCTCTTAGATGCCAGTGTCCTGGTGTGTGTGCATGTGTGTATGTGTACATGTGCACGCTTGCTCAGGTGTGTACGTGTGTGGGTGTGGGCACGTGGGGAGAAATGGGGGACGGGGAAATCACAGGTACAGCCCTCAAATAACAGGCAGAACAGAGCAGGTGCTTTTCTTCACAGAGATGATGGAGGCAGCGGATGGAAGATGGTTATCAAATGATACTCTGTAGATCCTGGCATTAGAGCCCTCAGACATACATCAGAATCACATTGCCACTCACACAGATACAACAGTAGTTGTGATACAATTATAAACATTCATAATTAGAACAAAGTAATAAGGTCGGGTCTGATCTAATTTGTTGGCAATATTTCCCTTACCTTAATAACTGTAATAACTAATTAGATGAGATGTCCCTGCTGTTTTAATAAAGTGGCGTCGTTCCTTACAAAGATCACTTAATCCCCGCTTCTTGTTTCTCTCCTTCATATCATCCTAAATTAGCTGCTGTCAGAGCTCTGATAATATTACTTGCCTACTCAAGACGATCTGATCATATTACTTGCCTACTCAAGACACCCTCCTCCCTCTTAATGAATAAAAGCCACCCTTCAAGGGCTGTGGCATTCAAGGGCTCCAGCCCACCTTTCCAAATCCTGCTGTGAGTCACCCTCATAATCCTATGCTCTGAGATGATGTTCAAAATGTGTGACAGCCAGTAAAGCCTGGGTGCCAATCAGCCCAAACCGGTGGGACCACAGCACCGAAGCAGGGTCGTGCAGCAACCCTGCTGTGTCAGGGGCAACCCTGGTCACTGGGGGGTGGGCGGTCCAGGGGACCCAGGGGGCAGCTGGGATGGCAGGGGCCGGGGGCCGGGACTGGTGGCCCTTTACAGCTAGTTTGGGACTATTTCATTGCTTTAGCAATTTGCATATCCTTCCAGCTGAATATCAGGCCAGCCTCTTGAAGCTCCAGCTCCCCTTTTAGTTCTCTCCTCCTTGCATGCCACGTAGTCTCTATATTCTTGCCTTTGTGCATAGATTTAGAGGATCTATCCAGGAGATCTAATGTGTGACTAATTGGAATTTCAGAAAGAGAAATAGAATATGTGGGGAAGAAATTATCAAAAAAATTTACCAGAACAGAAGGATTCATCTGTCCATCCATCCATCCACCCACCCATCTATTTATCCATTGAATACTTGTTGAGTGCCAGACATTCTCTTAAGTACAGAGGATACAGGTGTAAACAACATAAATGAAAAATCTCTGCCCTTATGGAATTTACATTCTAGTGTGAGAGATAGTTAATAAAATTAAATAAATAGATAAAATATAGAGTGTATTAATGATAATTGCTAGAGGAAAATATCTAGCATGTAAGGAAGAAAGGAAGGGTCAGGAGAGGTTGCAGTTTTGGACAGAACAGCCAGTGAAGGTCTCACCGAGAAGATGACAGTTGAGTAAGTCCTGAAGGAAATAATGGAGAAGCCATGTGGACCTCTGGGATCGGATATCAAATGCAAATGACTGAAGGTAGGAATGTACCCGCATTGACTTGGCACTACAACCAGCAACTCCAGAGGAATAAGCCCGAGAGAAATAGTAGGAAATAAGTCAGGGGTGGGGTGGGGCTGGGGTTTAATTTGTCATTTTAGGGATTTTGATTCAAGTGACTTATCAGTTCATAAAGATTCATTGATTCCCCCCCCCCCCGCCTTTTTTATGGCTGTAGATTATCCCATTGTATGATGGTTTATTCAGCTCATCTCCAGGATGGGCATTTGAATGGTTTCCAATATTTTGCCATTATAAATAATGCAGAATAACTAGTACAAATGTTTATAATTTGTGGACATATACTTTCAGGGTAAACTGCTGGATATTGGATTGCTGAGCCAAAGCATAAGTGAATATGTAGTTTTATTATATCTTCTTAATTCCCTTCCATACCATTGTGCACACCAAGGGCGTACCTTTGTGTACTCTTACCAGCAATGTATGAAAATGTCTCTTTTCCCACATTCTCACCAAGTGTGTTGTCAAGCTTTTGAAATTTTGTCAGTCTAATGGGTGTGAAATTGTAGCTTGGTGTAGCTTTAATTTTTGTTTCTCTTAGTGTGAGAGAGGTTGAGTCTGTATTCATATGCTTAAGTATCACTTGTCTTTTTCTGTGAAATGTCTGTTCTTGTCTTTTATGCATCTTTCTCTACAGTTTTCCCTCCTTTTGTTTTTTGTATTTTTGAGAGGTCTGTTTTTATATATTAAGAAGCTTAAGTTTCAAATATTTTATCAGCTTGTCATTCATTTTTCCCTTTGTTTATGGGATTTTCCCATGTAAAAAAAATTGGGTTTAGTATTATATGGTCAAATTTATTAATCTTTTCCTAATTGCTACTAGATTTTGAGTCATTCATAGAAAGACTTTCTCTACATCCAGGTTTTAAAGGCACTCATCTATATTTCTCATAGTTCCTGTACTTATTTTAAAAAAAAGCCGTTTAGCTCTCTGACTTATTCAGAGTTTATTCTGGTTCAATGAATGAAGTATGGTCCAATTTTATCTTTTTTTTTTTTTTTTTCCTTTTTGCAGTACGCGGGCCTCTCACTGTTGTGGCCTCTCCCGTTGTGGAGCACAGGCTCCAGACGCGTAGGCTCAGTGGCCATGGTTTACGGGCCCAGCCGCTCCGCGGCATGTGGGATCTTCCCGGACCGGGGCACTGCATCGGCAGGCGGACTCTCAACCACTGCGCCACCAGGGAAACCCCAAATTGGCATCTTTTTGATGTTGTCAACCTAACCAGGAACAAGGAATGTCTTTTCATTTGTTCAAGTCTACTTTTGGGTCTTTTAGGCATGTTTTGAAAGTTTTCCTCCTATAGCTTTTGCAAATTTTTTGTTCAGTTTATTTCTAAGAATTTAGTTTTTATTTTGTTACTAAAAATTATGTTTTCTTTTCCATTGCAACTTCTAATCGGTTATAGATTGTATGTATGAGCGTTACTGATTTTCTAAGGTTTATTTAATATCATACTACCTTATTGAATTCTCTTATTGTCTATACGAGTCTTGTCATTGGTTTTCTTGACTTTCCCAGGTGGACCTCGTATTATCTGCATCCTCTCCTTTTTCCCGCACTCTCCATCTTGATTTTACCTTGATATGGGCTTTGCAGCTGTCTCTATTGGTTTTGGGTACCTGGTTCCCCACATGAGGATTTTTAATATTCTTTGTCTCTTAGTTTTGCTGTAGGCATTGATGATGGGTGGCTTTATCACACTTTTTGTGCATTCCCATCTTTTTTAGAGAATGTGTGAAAAGAGTTAGAATTAATTGGCTCCCATTTTCCTACAGGAACCTAGAAGTCCTGATTTTTCTTTTTTTTTTGGCTTGTGGGATCTCAGTTCCCCAACCAGGCATTGAACCTGGGCCACAGCAGTGAAAGCGCCGAATCCTAACCACTAGACCACGGGGAATTCCCTAGAAGTCCTGATTTTTTTTCTTTTTTTCAAAAATGTGAGCAACTTCAAAAATTCAGAAAACTGGAGAGAATGATATCATGAACGATATGCCTAATACAAAGCTTTGTCAAATCTTAATTTCTTTGTGCTGTATTTGCTTCAGGTTGTTTTTCTTTTAACAGAAAGAGAACATTACAGATACACTTGAAGCTGCCTGTGTAGCTCTCACCAACGAGTCTCCCCACCTCCCGGAAGTGACAACCATCCTGACTTGGGTAGTTACAGTGACCACATATGTTTTTATGCCTTAACAAAATATTTAATTTTCCTTAAACAATGCATTATTGCCTTGAATGTTTATAAACGCTTTATAAATAGCATTTTACTGTACGTGTCCTCCTGCAACTTGCTTTTCCTGTGGTTTATTCATTTTGGTTTCTAAATAATATTCTGTTGTTTATCTACAGCTCAATTTATTTATTCATTCTTCCATTAGTGGACATTTGGTTATTTTCAGGGTTCTTGGTCTTCTAGTAGAAACTGCTTCGGTAGGATCCTCACACATGTCTCCTTGATGCCTGAATGAGTGATTCTAGAAAATACACATTTCAGGGTGGAAAGGCTGGGTCATGCTGCTGAATAGCTTCTTAACGTGATTGTTCCTCGTTTCACTGCCAAAGCCAATGTTAGGGAGTCTCCGCACAAGTCCACAGCCACCAACACTTGGCTCTTCAGATTGGCATATTTTTGGTACTCTGATGGGTTTTTGAAATGTTCTATTTCCTGAGGCTTCATGAGGACAACACAGGATTATTTTAAAATACTGACTCCATGCTCTGTATGCAATGGTATCATTCACAAACAGATTTATATGTAATAAACTCTAAAGGATATAGCAATTCAAAATCTTCCCTTACTAAGGAAATGTTCATAAGCCTTAATTAACTTGTAAATGATAATAATAATGATTTATTAATAAGTAATTGATATCATATTACATTTATATTAGCATATACTATGAATATATTGTGCTATACTAACAATAATAATAACTTATTGGGAATTGCATAAAAACCTTACATAAGCAATCTTACTTAGGAGCCCCATGAAGCAGGAATAAGTAAATTTATATATTAGGTGGGGAAACAGGCTCAGAGAGTTTTCAAGGACTCTCCTAAATGACAGGTCCACCAGGTGGTAGAGGCAAGATTTGAGATCAGTCTTGGGGGTCATGCAGTCTGATCCTCCCTGTGGGTGTCACATTGCCCTTGTCTTGTGTCTCCCAGGCAGAAGTTAAACCTCTTGTTCTGTGGTCCTCACGACTGAGCTAATGTGCTGTCTCCTACATTGTTGTAAGTGCCAAGTCATTATCCATCGATTATTTTTTAAATAGGATTCAGTCCTTCTCTTTAGTATCCCTGCAAACTGTTGGCTGCCTGCTCTAGTCAATAAACAGGATGGGCCATACTGCAGTGATCTGACCCTCTCTCACCTCAATCTCAGCACTTCCTTTTTTCTAAAAAAAATTTTTATTGGAGTATACTTGATTTACAATGTTCTGTTAATTTCATGCATACAGCAAAGTGAATCAATTATACATATACACATATCCACTCTTTTTAGATTCTTTTAGTACTTTCTTTTCTGGTTGTATTTATTCTCTTTGCAGATTCAGTGCTCTCCTCCAAAATGTTGAACCAAACTTTGCAAAAAAAATAAAAAACAAACAAACAAACAAACACAAACAAGTTAAAGGAGCTTCCCTGGTGGCGCAAGTGGTTGAGAGTCCGCCTGCCGATGCAGGGGACGTGGGTTCGTGCCCCGGTCTGGGAAGATCCCACATGCCGCAGAGTGGCTAGGCCCATGAGCCATGGCCGCTGAGCCTGCGCGTCCGGAGCCTGTGCTCCACAACGGGAGAGGTCACAACAGTGAGAGGCCCGCATACCACAAAAAAAAAAAAAAAAACAAGTTAAAGGGAAGTACTAATCTGAAAAGACTAAAGCCAAATTAAAAACAAAACAAAACCCAGAAAGAGTCATGTACCACAATGTTCATTGCAGCTCTATTTACAATAGCCAGGACATGGAAGCAACCTATGTGTCCGTCGACAGATGAGTGGATAAAGAAGATGTGGCACATATATACAATGGAATATTACTCAGCCATAAAAAGGAACAAAACTGAGTTATTTGTAGTGAGGTGGATTGACCTAGAGTCTGTCATACAGAGTGAAGTAAGTCAGAAAGAGAAAAAGAAATACCGTATGCTAACACATATATATAGAATCTAAAAAAAAAAAAAGGTCATGAAGAACCTAGGGGCAGGATGGGAATAAAGACACAGACCTACTAGAGAATGGACTTGAGGACACGGGGAGGGGGAAGGGTAAGCTGGGACAAAGTGAGAGAGAGGCATGGACATATATACACTACCAAATATAAAATGGATAGCTAGTGGGAAGCAGCCGCATAGCACAGGGAGACCAGCTCGATGCTTTGTGACCACCTAGAGGGGTGGGATAGGGAGGGTGGGAGGGAGATGTGAGAGGGAGGAGATATGGGGATACATGTATATGTATAGCTGATTCACTTTGTTATACAGCAGAAACTAACACACCATTGTAAAGCAATTATACTCCAATAAAGATGTTTAAAAAAAACCAAACAAGACAAAACCCAAAGAAGAACCTTAAATGGACATCACTGCTGACAGAGTTCTCAGGTCATGCCTCTCCTTGGGGGGTTCTCCTGATCAGCTCTATCCTTAGCCCTTGGCCTGGCACCAGGTACTGTGGCTAGACCACCCTCCCCAGTGGGGTTGCCTTGACCATGCCCACCTCATCAGGGTTGTTTTTTTCTATGGCCTAAAGAGAGGGAAAAAACCTCTCTCCATTTCAGGGCATCCTCCCACCCAGCTTGATAAAAATCTGCAGAAATGCAATTCTGCACACATGAAAACACAGCAATAGGGCTCCATGCATTCCCAAACTTTCCATTCATGAGCAGGCAATGGGCTTTACTTCTTAACCAAAAGGTCCTCCAAATTGAGCTCCCAAATCCTCCTCGAACAAAAGAGCAGAAAACTTCTCCCGATTTTATTTATTTATTTAGTTTCCTTTTTTGTTGGCCACGTGGCATGTGGGATCTTAGTTCCCTGACCAGGGATCAAACCCATGTCCACTGCATTGGAAGCACAGAGAGAGCCTTAACCACTGGACCGCCAGGGAAGTCCCTCTCCCAGTTTTAGATTTGCAGGTTTCAGAAAAATTGAGATTGATTCTTTCTTAGGATACTTGATCACACCTTGAGCATCAAAATTGTGTAGGTTAAAATAACACAGTCCTAATACACACTCTTGTTAAATTTATTGAATTGAATGACCTTTCCATTAGACAAATATTTACTTGACCATTGAGGTCTCTCAGGCGATTTTGGGGAAAGTCTTAGATCAGGGCATGTTATCCAAAAATGAATGCTGCCTTGTGGTAAGTTGCAGGGAAAGTTCTGGCAGGCCATTGTCACCCGCTCCTTCCAGGATGGCCACTCATTGGAGAGGGCACACTGTCTAGCATTTTTCTTGGGTTTGCTGATTCTAGCTATTGTATTTTTATCAATTTACCTGGGGGAGGGTGCGTGGAAGAGTATCTGACTCTGAGAAATGTATCCACGCTAATCACAGCTATAAGAAATTTATAAATCCAGAATATTAACTTACTGATTAAAAATGGTGAGTATATATGGGTCCCGACTACTTTATCTGCAACCTCTACTCCCAGATGTTTCAAAACCAGTTTCTGTACTTATTAGGGAGCAGAACTTCCATGAACTGAGGTGAAGCTATTTAAAGTCTCCTTTGATCGTCCTTCCTGTGAATATTCATGAATTACACTGCAGAATGTGTGTTTAGTTGCATGGTGTAGCCCCAGACTTTGCTAGAAGGTGGGTTTACAGACTGAATATACAGTATGTGCACTGTTTCCTTTCTAAAATTTGAAAATATCTGTGTTTTGAAGCATATCTGGCCCTGAGGGTTTTGGGTGAAGGTCTGTGGCTTTGTGCTGCCAGGGCATAGAGGCCTTATACCCAACCCTTGGGGCAATGCTGCACTGGTATCAAAGTGCCCGGGGAAACAGACCCTGCCCAAGGTCAGCAGGGGACTGCAGCACCTGATCAGACAAAGCTGGAAGCGCACCTAGCTTGTGAGGAATCCAGGAGGATCGTCCTTGCTTGTAGGAGCAGAGACTACTCTATAATCAGACCACTCAATCTGTCAGTCTGTTTTTCCCATACAAAGACCTGGATAAACCCTAAAACTTTCCTACTATGAAATCATTATGTGTCCATATTCCCTACCAATGACCAAAGGTTTCTAACTTTGAGGGACTTCTTCAAAATACTTAGACATTGGATGGTAGCTTAATTTACAAGGTTATCTCTCTCTAGTTCTTTCTAAAATTTATTTTGAGATACTGAAAAGGACACAATCATAATGTACGGCTCAATGACTTTTCATAAATGGAACCCATCTGATAACTAACACCCAGATCTAAAACCAGAACACTACCAGCACCCCACAAGCTGGCCTCATATCTTTCCCAAGACTTGGGGCAGGCATCCTTGGTAGTTTGAAGATCTGTGGGAGACATACTAATTTCCCTAGTCATATTTTCAAAATATCATTTAATGGGGTTGACACACTGGAAATATTTACACAAATAGCTAACTCCATTTCTTTGTACAAATTCCTGTTAATCCTTATAAAACTGACCCTTTCTGACCTTGTTATGCAACTATCGGAATGCATCTTATTTGTGGTTTGCAGTTACTGTGCACTGACTGCAATTGTTTACCAAAGATTTAGGGAAGGTCAAGTGCTCCTGGGCAGTGTGTGTGAACCTGCGAGGGGGAAAAATGTTTCCTTTTTCTGGGAGAATCTATATAGGAACAAGAGGTTACAGGGCATAGTGGACCACAGTGGCTTTGGCCACTTAAACTTACATTTCTGCTAAAGTAGTCATTTACCTCGTTCCATCACCAGCCTCTCATTGGCATTGGGGATTCCTCCATCCTTGGCCCCTGCACTTAGAAGCTCTGCTCCCCGTTCTGAGGAAAGGGTTGGTGGGGCACAAGGCCAGTCCCAAATTAATGAAGACATTGCAGTAGTTCCTGGGCCCGTGGTGCATTCCTATAAAGGGATTTGCTGTGTGAGGATGTTGGGGTAGAAATCTCCAGCTAGCTTTATTCAGCCTCAGAAAAGTATGTGCTCTGGGACCTTCCCGTCACTAACATCTCTGCTTTCCCTGAGTGTCCAAGGCATCAACCTCTATTTGGTGGTGGTGGTGGTGGGGATTAAAATGATCCCGAAATGGACATTGTCCGTAAAGTTTGCACAAGCTGGCCAAAATCCAAAGCTCTAAGAGGTGCTACTTTTGTTAGACAATTGGCAGTCCCTGTGGCCTCTCTGCCTGGAACAAGGACAGCACTGCTAATGCTGCCCCTAACAGGTAGCATGCTGGTCTCCCCTGGACTGGCCGTGGTCTCTGAGACAGCGCCCCTGAGCCTCCTGGTGCTGCGGACTGAGGGTGTTCACCTGTCTGAGCTTGGCTGTCCTTGACATTGACTCCACACCTCTCCACGTGGTGCTCACACGTGCTCAGGAATCTCCAATCTCCCCCCTCTTCTTGCTTCTTCTGTCTTCCTTCCTCCCAGCCAGGGAAACCTTCAATTTCTCCCACAGGCATGGAGGGATGGCTTTTTATGAAGTTCTATATTCAGTCTAGTTTAGCAAATAAATGTTATGCCCCACTCCTTTCAAGCTTTGCCTTTAGAGGGAAATAGCCTTATTCTTTCCTTCTATGATGTCTGGCTCATGCAAAGCAAAAGCTTCACTTTTTACAACGATGGTCCATGGATTCCAAGAGCCTCTTTTGAAAGTCAAAAAGTGGACTGTCAATGCTTCCTTATAAAATAGGTGGGGAGGTCACCAACAAGAAAGCACAAACCAAAAACCAAACCAAAGTAATTTGAATATCGGGGACTTCCCTGGTGGTTCAGTGGTTAAGAATCCACCTTCCAACTCAGGGGACTTGGGTTCAATCCCTGGTCAGGGAACTAAGATCCCTCATGCCGTGGGGCAACTAAGCCTGAGCGCCTCAACTACTGAGCCCACACACCACAACTAGAGAGAAGCCCACGTGCCATAATGAAGAGCCCACTAGCCACAATGAAGATCCCATGTGCTGCAATTAAGACCCAATGCAGCCAAATAAATAAAAAATAAAATAAAAAATAAGCTTAGTAAAGAAGTGTGCATTGAAAGAATACTAAAAAAAGTAATTTTAATATAAATGCAAAATATTATTTCATGACACACGTGATCTATGCCCTATAGTTAGAGTGAATGTCAGGACTAGCTGGAATTGGGCTGTGAACCAGGAAGGGTGTACCCAGGGTCTTTGGCAGCCACCTTGATGCCCGAAGGGAGACCCCATCTGGGAATGAGGTGAGCACTGACAGCACATTGGCCAGAGGGCCAGTTTGCTAAAGGTATTAGTTTGCTAGGGCTGCCATAGTAAAGAACCACAGACTGGGGTGCTTAAACGATAGAAATTTATTTTCCCATGATTCTAGAGACTAGAAGTCTGAGATCTAGATTCTGCAGGGTTGGTTTTTCCTGAGGCCTCTTTCCTTGGCTTGTAGACAGCTGTCTTCTCCCTGCATCCTCACAGGGTCTTCCCTCTGTGTGTGTCTGTGTCCTAATCGCCTCTTCTTATAAAGACACCAGTCGTATTGGACTGGGACTCACTCATATAACCTCATTTTACCTTAGTTACCTCATTAAAGGCCTTGTTTCCAAATAGTCACATTCTGAGGTACAGGCGGTGAGAAATTCAACATACGAACTTTGAGGGGACATAATTCAGCCCATAACATGAGATAACCATTTTCCTACATTTACTTACTTCTTTTAGCAGTTTAGTTTCAGTTTACTTGTTTGATTCTGTGTTCCAACTAGCACCACAAAGAAAGTTCAACTGTGTGCTTCCTGGCTCCCCAATGCATCGTGTAATGGTATTGACTTTTGGTTACTTGGTCCACATCCAGTTAAGACTAAAGAGAGAACAGAGAGAAAACAGATCCTTGTTATGTCAGCTGAACCTGTAATCAGCTATGCCTGAAATCATGGTTCATTTACCTGAATCAATAAAATCCCTTTGTCTCAAGTCAGCTTGACTTGGGATTTCAGTCACTTGCAACGGAAAGAGTCCTAATGGACACGGTTAGCATTCCATTTTTTGCTTTTTGCACAGAACTATTTTTATTAATTTTTACTAGGCTGAAAATAATCGTCCTTAAGCATCTAAATAACTTAAATCCTTGATAAAAATATGTAGATGTTAACACTTTTTGTTGAGGAATAATTCACAAACAATAAATGGGACCCAGTTAAAGTACATAACTTGATGAATTTTGATAGATATCACAGACCCATGGAGCCACCACCACAATCAAGATACAGAACCGTTCCATCACACCAAAAGTGATTCTTATTTTTTCATATTCTTTATGTTGCTTTTCACTTTCTTTTTTTTTCTTTAACATCTTTATTGGAGTATAATTGCTTTACAATGGTGTGTTAGTTTCTGCTTTATAACAAAGTGAATCAGCTATACATATACATATATTCCCGTATCTCCTCCCTCTTGCGTCTCCCTCCCACCCTCCCTATCCCACCCCTCTAGGTGGTCACAGAGCACGGAGCTAATCTCCCTGTTCTATGCAGCTGCTTCCCACTAGCTATCTATATCACATTTGGTAGTGTATATATGTCCATGCCACTCTCTCACTTCATCCCAGGTTATCCTTCCCCCTTCCTGTGTCCTCAAGTCCATTCTCTACGTCTGTGTCTTTACTACTGTTCTGGCCCTGGGTTTTTCAAAACCTTTTTTTTTTTTTTAGAGTCTATATATATATGTGTTAGCATATGGTATTTGTTTTTCTCTTTCTGACTTACTTCACTCTGTGTGACAGTCTCTAGGTCCATCCACCTCATGACAAATAACTCAATTTCGTTTCCTTTTATGGCTGAGTAATATTCCATTGTATATACGTGCCACATCTTCTTTATCCATTCATCTGTTGATGGACACTTAGGTTGCTTCCATGTCCTGGCTACTGTAAATAGAGCTGCAGTGAACATTGTGTTACATGAGTCTTTTTGAATTATGGTTTTATCAGGGTATATGCCCAGTACCGGGATTGCTGGGTCATATGGTAGTTCTATTTTTAATTTTTTAAGGAACCTCCATACTGTTCTCCATAGTGGCTGTATCAATTTCCATTCCCACCAACAGTGCAACAGGGTCCCATTTTCACCACACCCTCTCCAGCATTTATTGTTTGTAGATTTTTTGATGATGGCCATTCTGACCGGTGTGAGGTGATACCTCATTGTAGTTTTGATTTGCATTTCTCTAATGATTAGTGATGTTGAGCATCCTTTCATGTGTTTGTTGGCAATCTGTATGTCTCCTTTGGAGAAATGTGTATTTAGGTCTCTGCCCATTTTTGAATTGGGTTGTTTGTTTTTTTGATACTGAGCTGCATGAGCTGCAGGTAAGTTTTGGAGATTAATCCTTTGTCAGTTGCTTCACTTGCAAATATTTTCTCCCATTCTGGAGGTTGTCTTTTTGTCTTGTTTATGTTTTCCTTTGCTGTGCAAAAGCTTTGAAGTTTCATTAGGTCCCATTTGTTTCTTTTTGTTTTTATTTCCATTTCTCTAGGAGGTGGGTCAAAAGGATCTTGCTGTGATTTATGTCATGAAGTGTTTTGCCTAAGTTTTCCTCTAAGAGTTTTATAGTGTCTGGTCTTTCATTTAGATCTTTAATCCATTTTGAGTTTATTTTTGTTATGGGGTTAGGGAGTGTTCTAATTTCATTCTTTAACGTGTAGCTGTCCTGTTTTCCCAGCACCACTTATTGAAGAGGCTGTCTTTGCTCCATTGTATATTCTTGCCTCGTTTATCAAAGATAAGGTAACCATATGTGCGTGGGTTTATCTCTGGGCTTTCTATCCTGTTCCATTTATCTATATTTCTGTTTTTGTGCCCATACCATACTGTCTTGATTACTGTAGCTATGTAGTATAGTCTGAAGTCAGGGAGCCTGATTCCTCCAGCTCCATTTTTCTTTCTCAAGATTGCTTTGGCTATTTGGGGTCTTTTGTGTTTCCACACAAATTGTGAAATTTTTTCTTCTAGTTCTGTGAAAAATACCCAGTGGTAGTTTGATAGGGATTGCATTGAATCTGTAGATTGCTTTGGGTATTACAGTCATTTTCACATTGCTGATTCTTCCAATCCAAGAACATGGTCTATCTCTCCATCTATTTGTATCATCTTTAATTTCCTTCATCAGTGTCTTATAATTTTCTGCTTACAGGTCTTTTGTCTCCTTAGGTAGGTTTATTCCTAGGTATTTTATTCTTTCTGTTGCCGTGGTAAATGGAAGTGTTTCCTTAATTTCTCTTTCAGATTTGTCATCGTTAGTGTATACAAATGCAAGAGATTTCTGTGCATTAATTTTGTATCCTGCTACTTTACCAAATTCATTGATTAGCTCTAGTAGTTTTCTGGTAGCACCTTTAGGATTCTCTATGTATAGCACCATGTCATCTTCAAACAGTGACAGCTTTACTTCTTCTTTTCCAATTTGGATTCCTTTTATTTCTTTTTTTTCTCTGATTGCTGTGACTAAAACTTCCAAAACTATGTTGAACGATAGTGGTGAGAGTGGACCACCTTGTCTTGTTCCTGATCTTAGTGGAAAGGGTTTCAGTTTTTCACCATTGAGAATGATGTTGGCTGTGGGTTTATCATATATGGCCTTTATTTTGTTGAGGTAAGTTCCCTCTGTGCCTACTTTCTGGAGGGTTTTTATCATAAATGGGTGTCGAATTTTGTCGAAAGCTTTTTCTGCATCTATTGAGACGATCATATGGTTTTTCTCCTTCAATTCGTTAATATGGTTTATTACATTGAATGATTTGCGTATATTGAAGAATCCTTGCATTCCTGGGATAAACCCCACTTGATCACGGTGTATGATCCTTTAAATGTGCCGTTGGATTCTGTTTGCTAGTATTTTGTTGAGGATTTTTGCATCTATGTTCATCAGTGATATTGGCCTGTAGTTTTCTTTCTTTGTGACATCCTTGTCTGGCTTTGGTATCAGGGTGATGGTGGCTTCATAGCATGAGTTTGGGAGTGTTCCTCCCTCTGCTATATTTTGGAAGAGTTTGAGAAGGATAGGTGTTAGCTCTTCTCTAAACGTTTCATAGAATTCGCCTGTGAAGCCATCTGGTCCTTGGCTTTTGTTTGTTGGAAGATTTTAAGTCACAGTCTCAATTTCAGTGCTTGTGATTGGTCTATTTATATTTTCTGTTTCTTCCTGGTTCAGTCTTGGAAGGTTGTGCTTTTCTAAGAATGTGTCCATTTCTTCCAGGTTGTCCATTTTATTGACATATAGTTGCTTGTAGTAATCTCTTGTGATCCCTTGTATTTCTACAGTGTCAGTTTTTACTTCTCCTTTTTCATTTCTAATTCTATCGATTTGAGTTTTCTCCCTTTTTTTCTTGATGTGTCTGGCAATTGCTGGTTGTTGAGTGGAGTTGGGTCTTAGCATTGAGATGGAGATCTCTGGGAGAGCTTTTGCTGTTTGATATTACGTGGAGCCAGGAGGTCTCTGGTGGACCAATGTCCTGAACTTGGCTCTCCCACCTCAGAGGCACAGGCCTGACACCCGGCCAGAGCACAAAGACCCTGTCAGCCACATGGCTCAGAAGAAAAGGGAGAAAAAAGAAAGAAAGAAAGAACGAAAAAATAAAATAAAAAGTAATAAAGTTATTAAAATAAAAAAGTAAAAATAAAAAAGTAATTCAAAAAAAGAGAAAAGAAAGAAAGAAGAGAGTAACCAGACCAAAAAACAAATCCACCAATGATAACAAGTGCTAAAAATAATACTACAAAACAAACAAACAAAATGGACAGACAGAATCCTAGGACAAAGGGTAAAAGCAAAGCTATACAGACAAAAATCACACAAAGAAGCATACACATACACACCCACAAAAAGTGAAAAAGGAAAAAATAAATCTATATATATAAAAAAAGGAGGAAGAGCGCAACCAGATCTATAAACAAATCTACCGATGATAATAAACTCTAAATACTAAACTAAGATAAACATAAAACCAGAAACCGAAAAAAAAAAAAAAACCAGAAACCGGTCAGTCGCATACAGCAAACCCCAAGTCTACAGTTGCTCTCAAAGTCCACCACCTCAATTTTGGGATGATTCGTTGTCTATTCAGGGATTCCACAGATGCAGGGTACATCAAGTTGATTGTGGAGATTTAATCCGCTTCTCCTGAGGCTGCTGGGAGAGATTTCCCTTTCTCTTCTTTGTTCGCACAGCTCCTGGGTTTCAGCTTTGGATTTGGCCCCGCCTCTGCGTGTAGGTCGCCGGAGGGCGTCTGTTCTTCACTCAGACAGGACGGAGTTAAAGGAGCCGCTGATTCGGGGGCTCTGGCTCACTCAGGCCGGGGGCGGGGGGTGGGGGGGGAGGGCGGAGCACGGAGTGCGGGGCGGGCCTTCCGCGGCAGAGGCCCGCGTGACGTTGCACCAGCCTGAGGCGCGCTGTGTGTGCTTCCGGGGGAGTTGTCCCTGGATCCCGGGACGCTGGCAGTGGCGGGCTGCACAGGCTCCCGGGAGGGGTGTGTGGAGAGTGACCTGTGCTCGCACACAGGCTTCTTGGTGGCGGCAGCAGCAGCCTGAGCGTCTCATGCCCGTCTCTGGGGTCCGCGCTGATAGCCGCGGCTCGCGCCCGTCTCTGGAGCTTGTTTACGCGGTGCTCTGAATCCCCTCTCCTCACACACCCCGAAACAATGTTCTCTTGCCTCTTCGGCAGCTCCAGCCCTTTTCCCGGACTCCCTCCCAGCTAGCTGTGGCGCACTAGCCCCTGCAGGCTGTGTTCACGCCGCCAACCCCAGTCCCCTCCCTGCGCTCCTACCGGAGCCCGAGCCTCAACTCCAGGCCCCGCCCGCCCCGGCGGGTGAGCAGAGAAGCCTCTCAGACGGGTGAGTGTCGGTCGGCCCTGATCCTCTGTGTGGAAATCTCCCCGCTTTGCCCTCCGCAGCCCCGTTGCTGTGCTCTCCGCGGCTCCGAAGCTTTCCCCCTCCGCCACCCGCAGTCTCCGCCCGCGAAGGGGCTTCTAGTGTGTAGAAACCTTTCCTCCTTCACGGCTCCCTCCCACTGGTGCAAGTCCCTTCCCTATCCTTTTGTCTCTGTTTATTCTGTTTTCTTTTGCCCTACCCAGGTACGTGGGGACTTTCTTGCCTTTTGGGAGGTCCGAGGTCTTCTGCCAGCGTTCAGTGGGTGTTCTGTAGGAGCTGTTCCACGTGTATATGTATTTTTGATGTATCTCTGGGGAGGAAGGTGATCTCCGCGTCTTACTCTTCCGCCATCTTGAAGGTCTCAATCCGCTTTTCACTTTCTTAGGCCAAAACTGATGAAAGAAAACCTATACTTTCTCTTTAAGGTTTTTTTTTTTAAGGTTCAGATTTCTCCTCTATGCCAACCCAATGCTTGTACTAAACCACTCCCAAAGAACAGCTTAAATCAAATATAAAGTAGGGAATCAGAGCATATTACTCTAGTTTTAAATTTTCATTTAAATATTTTAATCTGCTGTCATTTATTGAGTATATACTGTGTGTTTGGCACTACTAAGTCATGAATTATCTTGTTTAGTCTTTTTTATTTTTTTGGTTGCTTCATTGCTGTGTGCGGGCTTTCTCTAGTTGCGGTGAGTGGGGGCTGCTCCTTCTTGCGGTGTGTGGGCTTCTCATTGTGGTGGCTTCTCTTGTGGAGCACAGGCTCTAAGCGTGTGGGCTTCAGTAGTTGTGGCACATGGGCTTCAGTTGTTGTGGCTTGAGAGCTCTAGAGCACAGGCTTGGTAGTTGTGGCTCTGCAGCATGTGGGATCTTCCCGGACCAGGGATTGAACCCATGTCCCCTGCATTGGCAGGCGGATTCTTAACCACTGTGCCACGAGGGAAGCCTTTGTTTAGTCTTTAAAATAAGCAAGCACTCGAGGTGGTGTGGTTTTAAGCCATCCAGTTTGTGCCATTTTTGTTATGGCAGCCCTAGCAAATGAATACATGTGGCAAAAGGAACTTTGCAGACGTGATTACATTAAAGATCTTGAGATGGAGAGATTATCTTGAATTATCTGGTGAGTCCAATGTAATCACAAGATGCTTACAAATGAAAGAGAGAAGCAAGAGGGTCAGAGTCAGAGAAGGAAATGTGATGACAGCTGTGGGCCAGAGTGAGGCAGCATGAGGAATACGGCCATTGCTGGCTTTGAAAACAGAAGGGGTCAAAAGCCAAGGAATGCGGCAGCTCTGGAAGCTGGAAAAGGCAAGGAAATGGATTCTTCCCTAGACTCTCCGGAAGGAAGGCAGCTCTGCTGACACCTTGATTTTAGCCCAGAGAAACCCAATTTCAGACTTCGGTCCTACAGAACCGTAATACATTAGTGTTGTTTTAAGCCATCAAGTTTGTGTAGTTTGTAATTGTAACTGTGGTATTTTGCAGCATTAGGAAATTAATACATGGGAATTTTTTTTTTTAACTTACAAGAAGATATACCCTTACTAAACTTGAGAATCACTGCTTGTAAGAGATAGAAGCTATTAAAATGTAGAGAAGGAATTTAAGATTTAAGTGTTAGAAAGGGTAATCTGGATTGGAGGATAAATCAGACAAGGTGAAGATTATAGGCAGAGAGATTAAAAGCAAAGTTATTGTAACAGTTCAAGCAAGACATGATGAGTACCTGAACTTGGACAGTGCCAAGAAGAGTTGTAGGATAAGGGGTGTATTTGAGAGGTTTATGGGAAGAATCAACAATGCTTATTAAGGGATAGGAGAGGGTCTTGGGTGACATTCAAGTTTATGGCTAAGGGAACTGGGTGGATCGTAGTATCATTCTTCTTCTTTTTTTTTTCCTGCGGTACGCGGGCCTCTCACTGTTGTGGCTTCTCCCGTTGCGGAGCACAGGCTCCGGACGCGCAGGCTCAGCGGCCATGGCTCACGGGCCCAGCCGCTCCGCGGCATGTGGGATCTTCCCGGACCGGAGCACGAACCCGTGTCCCCTGCATCGGCAGGCGGACTCTCAACCACTGCACCACCAGGGAAGCCCTCTTCTTTTTTTTTTAAAAACAGTATCAAGAGATGAATTTACTCATGTTATTTATGGAAAGAAAGTTTTACATGGGAGATGACTTTTCTGAGATATTAAATTAAATGTTTTGTATTTTAAAAATTGAGATATAATTGACTTACAACATCATATCAGTTCTAGGTGTACAACATAATGGTTTTCTCTATGTATATATTACAAAATGTTCACCACAGTAAGTTTAGTTAACATACATCACCGTCCACAGTTACAAATCTTTTTTCTTGTGATGAGCACTTAAGATATACTCTTTTAGCATCTTTCAAAAATGCAGTACACTATTGTTAACTATCACCACCATGCTGTGCATTACATCCCCAGGACTTACTTATCTTAGAACTGGAAGTTTTTTTTTTTTTTTTTTTTTCCGGTGCACGGGCCTCTCACTCTTGTGGCCTCTCCCGTTGCGGAGCACAGGCTCCGGACTCGCAGGCTCAGCGGCCATGGCTCACGGGCCCAGCCGCTCCGCGGCATGTGGGATCCTCCCGGACCGGGGCACGAACCCGCGTCTCCCGCATCGGCAGGCGGACTCTCAACCACTGCGCCACCAGGGAAGCCCAGAACTGGAAGTTTTTTACCTGTTGATCCCCTCCATCCATTTTACCCACCTACCATCCTCCACCTCTGACAACCACGAATCTGATCTCTGTATCTATGAGTTTGAGTTTTCTTTTAGATTTCACATATAAGTGATATATACCATTCTTGTTTGGTATCTGAACTGAAACAATCTGGAGCTCGGGGGGAGATTTGAGCTGGAAATAACACACTTGACATTAGTATAGATAAATATTGAAGCCATGAGCGTGAATGGGATCTCTCAAAAAAAACAAAACAAAACACTAATGGTATTGGAACTTCAGTCATCCACCTCACTGGATTAAACCAAAATTGTTTTATACAAAAGGGAAATATTCACTAAAATTAACCATTTTATAGTGATGGAGCCATTTAATGGGAACAGTTACCAACAGATCTCGAAAACTAGGGATGGGGGCTTCCCTGGTGGCGCAGTGGTTGAGGGTCCGCCTGCCGATGCAGGGGACACAGGTTCGTGCCTCGGTCCGGGAAGATCCCACATACCGTGGAGTGGCTGGTCCCGTGAGCCATGGCCGCTGGGCCTGCGCGTCCGGAGCTTGTGCTCCGCAACGGGTGAGGCCACAACAGCGAGAGGCCTGCGTACTGCAAAACAAACAAACAAACAAACAAACAAAAAAACTAGGGATGGGCCAGGGCCCATGTGATCTGACTTTTGAAAATGGGGGTCACATGGGTCAGCCTCTGTATCACTATGTGAAATTATTGTCTCCATCTAATGCCTTAGCAAAGTGGGCTGTTATTATTTAAAACTTTTTTTTTTGAGAAGCAAGAGCCAATTGGAAATAGGTACAAAAGTGAAGTACCAGCACTTAGGGGAAAATCATCTTCAAACCTGCTGTATTTTGTGAGTAAGTCATTGCTCCTCAAATAGGTTACATATGTTTGAAAGCAGAAATTGTGTCTTAAAAGCCTATGGATTTTAGGGACTTCCCTGGTGGCCCAGTGGTAAAGAATCCACCTTCCAATGCAGAGGACGCGGGTTCAATCCCTGGTCGGGGAACTAAGATCCCACGTACTGCAGGGCAACTAGGCCCATGTGCCACAACTAGAGAGAAGCCCAAGCACCACAACGAAGAGCCTGCATGCCTCAATGAATATCCTGAGTGCCGCAACTAAGACTCATGGCAGCCAAAAAAGAAAAAAAAAAAAAGCCTATGGATTTTCAAGCTGTTCTCCTATAGACTATTTTGTGACATGGGCTCAGATGTTTCATTCACATATTACTGGGGAAATTTCCCAATTCTTGGAAGAATTTAACCAATCAATAGAGTTTTTGCAAGTTTTTCTCATATTTTTACTAAAACTTTTGTACCTGCTACCTTTGTGGGATAAAATGAGTGAAAAAGTAACACACACACATCCACACACACACAAAGCAAGAGACTCAGAAACACCTAATTATTCTTTGTCTGAGGGCTTGTTTTGTTTTGGAAATAAGAGATTATAGTTGTGATTTTTTTTTTTTTTTTTTTTAAAGTACGCGGGCCTCTCACTGTTGTGGTCTCTCCCATTGTGGAGCACAGGCTCCGGACGCGCAGGCTCAGCAGCCATGGCTCACGGGCCCAGCCGCTCCGCGGCATGTGGGATCTTCCCAGACCGGGGCACGAACTCGTGTCCCCTGCATCGGCAGGCGGACTCTCAACCACTGCGCCACCAGGGAAGCCCTATAGCTGTGATTTTTAATTATTATAATTAACAGTCATGTTTCCTGCTAATAAAGTTGCTCCCAGTTTAGAGGACGAAATTAAATCTATCCTTCAATGTATATTTTGCAGCACACTAATTCCGTGGGATTTTTGTCTCACAGTCAAGTAAGTCTGGAGAATACTGGATTTAACAAAGTTCAACTGTTTTCTCGGAGTCTGTAAAATGAGAATGCATCCACATATCTCCAGGAAAGAATGGAGTTACAACATTTCTCAAAATTATTTGACCTCCACTCTTTCTGCACTCTGTCCTGTGGAACTGATGTTGCATGGGAGACATCTTTTGAAACATTGATATTGAGCATCTCATGTTCACATTTGGATTCCCAGGTGCTTTACTTCCTCAAACAAGTTTGAGAATCACTGTTCTGTGTCACCCAGAAAAAGCTGAGAGATTACTGAACAATTGATGTAATATGGCAAAGACTGCTGATTTTCCCCCAGTATCCATTCTCACCCTCTCCCTTTGATAATAGAACTTGTGAATTTTAACTGTGAACAGAGCTGCCCAGAATACAGTCTGCCTTTCAAGCCCTCTTTGTGCTAGGTGAGAAAGTTGACTGCATTCTGGAGGAACTGATATGAGAAACTGCTGTGTCATGCCCTCAAAAGAAAGGGGCATATTTTCAACTTCCTCCTCCCCTGTTTCCACTGGCTGGAGTACAGTTGTGATAGCAGGAGTCAGAGCAGCCATGTTGGGATAGGAGATGAACACCTCAAGTTGAAGATGGCAGAAAAATATAATAGAAACAGCCTGGAACTCTTATGATTATGGAGACACTGTATCTGTCCTGCCTAGTGTTTTACATGAAAGAGAAACTTTAATCTGGTTCAGGCTATTTTTTATTGTGGGAGTCTTCGTTATAGCAACTAAATTTATATCCTAACTAGCCACTGAGTAAATGGATCAGGACGAAAAAGGAACACGCAGAGAGTGTGACAACCTTGGGTGCTGAACACACTTGGAACAGTTCTAGTTTGCTGGTTAAGGAGCTGTATGGGATGCTTTTCTTTTCTGATTATGCATGCTTCTGTCTTATTGCCAAAACTTCCCCGTAAACAGTATGCATATTAGCTGTGACTTTTCTTTCTCCTGAGGCTGTTGTTAAGTTTATTGAAAGAATTCACTTACATTCACTTAAATTTCTTTTACAGCTCCTTTCTTCATGGTTCAAGGTGGATAATTTGACATACTGCTTTTTGGGGTTTTTTTGGGCAGCAAATGAATTCTTTTCTCAGACCAATTTTCAGAAGAAATAAAGAACAGTTAAGAAGTGTGAAAAACCTGAATTGTCATTCCCATTTTCATATCACCTGTGGCAGAAGTTCAATTAAGCGAGCATCTATCGAAAAGCTATTATATACCCAGCTTTATGCTAGAAGCTGTGGAAGACAAAGGCCCCACGATCAGACTACAGACTGGTGTTCCTGCACTGCCTTCATGGGGCTTTTTTTTTTTTTTTCACAGATGTGCTATATATGGCTCCCCTTTCCATGTACAATGTTTCCAACATGGGACTTAATCAGTCAACAAGTACTGGACACCTATTGTGTACCTAGTGTTGTGTAGGTATTATGGATGTTATGAGATACAGAAAACATGATCCTTTAAGCCTAATGAAAAGATCACATGTAACAATTAGCAAACAATATAATACAGTATATAATTAATTGGTCCTGATATGATGGGTGTGGGCATCCACATGTATGTCAGCCCAATGTATGACAGATTTCTAATAATCTCCCTGACTAAAATTTCTGTAGTTCTCTGTCAAAGAATTAATTTCCTTATAGAGGAAAGAGTCAGGAAGAGTTAGGTGTGAGAGAAGATTGTGACGTGAGATGGAAAGTGTTTCCCCTACTCTTTACCCGCCACAGCTCCCGTTTTGTTACAACCCATTTGTCATTTTCATTGTTTCCCGCGTTTGTAAAAGGACTTGTGGTGTCAGAACTTGTTTGGATTGGATGGTCAGAAAAGAGAAGAAGGCAACCGGCTTTGATGGAGATAGATAAGCCCTTTTAATAAACAACTTGCTTGTGCCTGCTGGTGGTGTCTTTGTGATTTACTGAGATGTCTGCTCCAGTGCAAGACCCACATTTTCTAAATGAGGGAAGCTCATTTAATATTGACTGCATCACCTGGAGGCAGAAATAATCACAGATTCCTTCTTCATAGTCATTTATATCTCCCAGTCATCTCTAGTCACCAGGCATCCCGCAGATTTAAGGCAATTTCCCCTGGATTCTCATTTTTCACAAGATCGCTACAGATGTGTGGAGTTCCAGGATTCCAGGAGAGAAATGATGCAGCAGAATTTTAGATACAGAATTGCGATTTTTTTGAGGTTAAAGTTGACTCTTTTGTATGTCAAGAATGTGCACTGTGACTTTTCTCTCTTGGCTGCTGTTAAAGAAAAAATTATTTTGATTCTTGTGAAAACAGTAAGGCAGACTTTATTTAGGACTGTCGCCATTGGTGTAGGGACTACCGCAACGGGGTTTTGCAGTCGGGGAGAGAGATTGGGCTCAACTCCAAATATAACAAGGAAAAGTGGGGCTTTAGAGACGGGAACTGTAGGTGGGAGTAAGGGAAGGGGCCGGTGGATGGAAAATTGCTAAGGGGTAGAGTAATTCTTTGCTAAACTGACCTAACAGGATTCTTACTGAAGGCAGGCCAAATGGTAGAGGGTGAGGAAGCTGATCAGATGTTGAGGTGATTAGACAGTGAGGGTGGGGGGATTCTGGCTGAACCAAGTTAGGAGGATTCTGGCTAAAACTGGGCTTCTGAAGACAATGCTCAAGGATGGGGCCTGTCTGGAGTTTGATCAAGCTGTAGAATGCTGGGGACCAAATAAGAACAAATAAGTGTAGTGTGACTGGAGTCAGAGGTTTTATGAAAGGAAATGTGGAAAGAAAAGGCCTCTGAACATCCACTCTATGTCAGGCATAGACTTCTCTCCCATTTACCTCATTTAATCCTCACACAAAGTAGATCGAGTGATTTTTTTAAAAATACATTTAGTTATTTATTTATGGCTACGTTGGGTCTTCGTTGCTGCACGCTGGCTTTCTCTAGTTGCGGCGAGTGGGGGCTACTCTTCGTTGCGGTGCGTGGGCTTCTCATTGCGGTGGCTTCTCTTGTTGCGGAGCACGGGCTCTAGGTGCATGGGCTTCAGTAGTTGTGGCACGTGGGCTCAGTAGTTGTGGCGCACATGCTTTGTTGCTCCGCGGCACGTGGGATCTTCCTGGACCAGGGCTCGAACCCGTGTCCCCTGCATTGGCAGGTGGATTCTTAACCACTGCACCACCAGGGAAGTCCCAGATCGAGTGATTTTATGGTGTCAACCGAAGAATGATGCAGAAAATGACAAGTAAGAAAATACCTTATTTGGGGTCATAAGAATTGCAATTTGGGAGGCAAGGAAAGAGTGTTCCAGGGGAGAGAAAGAGTCAGGGGCTTTTAAAGACAAAAAGCCACGAGGCTGTTAAAAGTTTCTGGCGAGAACTGTGGTTGACTCTGAGGTGAGTGAGGAAATATTTGTCCTTAAGGAATCACGCGTTGTTTTAGGGTAGGGGTCCAATAAGTAGATAGGCTCTCACGGGTTATTTTAGGGTAAGGGTCCGAGTTTCTGGCAGATGTTCTGGATGCCTTCATTAGGACAGTAAGCGGTCCAAAAGTCAGATTCCACCCAGGCTAAGTGCATAAGTCACCTTCCTCGATGGCCTCTTGGCTCCATTTTAGAGAGCTCTCTTAGCAATACTGATTCCATTTTGAGTCTTCTTCCACAGTGGAAGAGGAAACTGAGATTTAGGGAGATTAAGTATCTTGCCCAGCTGACAGAGGTGGGTTCAAACCCTTGTCTATCTGTATCCTGGACAATGAGAAAATCAGAGATGGCCTATTTGGGCTGAAAAAATGTGGGGGGGCACTTTTCTTAATGTCCTGTACTATTTAAGATCTCTTGAGACCTTCTCAAACAATAGGTTTGAGAGCTGTACAGAGAGAACTCGTATAATGACTGAAATAGAATTTTTCTGGCAATCTGAAGGGATGGCGGATCACATCAAATTATTCTGGATTTAGCGGGGCAAAGGTGACATTTATTGCACACTGATGTTGTAGATTACAATTCATGTATCGCACGTGTAAAGTGACCCAACTGTAGTCATTATGAGTGTTAACACAGTGTCGGCGCCATCAGGGAACAGCTGATCTTCACCTTGTCAACTCTAGATGTCACTCTAAGATCGTGAGTTAGATGCATCAGATCACTGCAGAGGCCCTGGCTTCTCTGCATTCTTTTTAGCTGACTCATGGTGCAGTTCTGTTTCAATCACAGCTATTTGAGGCAGGAACTGATGCAGAGGAAAATACCTGTTAACACAGCCATTCCAGATACCCCTAAGAGTAAGATCAGGAAGTTGAGAATTTTCATGGAGACACACGTATCTGAGCTATTGCCCTGACTCCCACCAGGGAAGGTCAGCAGAACACAAAACAGTTAGGGCTTTAAGACCTGCAACAAGCTTTAACAGGGCAGGGCTTTTGTCCTGCAGACAAAAATTCTCCAAGAAAAAAATTCCTCTGAGAAAAAAACGTTCCTGTAATTATCACCGATGGTGTGATATATTTGCTTAACTTCATGGTAGGTTCATTCTGTGTTTTATCCTGGTGGAAATGCAGATACATGATAATGATGGAGATGAATAAAGATTCCTGAGATTCCTGGTTTCAGGGAATCAGTTCTTTGCCTCCGGTTCTATTTTCAGGCACTTGCCTCGGCAAAGGTTGCTTCCTGCCACAGTAGCAAAAGCAGACAGTTGGAGAGAGCATGAAAGGCCAAGTGTAGGAGGGAAAGGGGACTGCTCAGCTTCCTCCTTCCCTATATTCTTCACAGCATGTAAATATTCTCAATATGGCAGGCAAAGGGTGCCTCTTCCTTATTCGCTGTGCGCTACGGTCGTTTCAAATCCTCTCTTCTACTTTTTATTTTTTGCGCTGAATGTTTGGTTTGAGAAGAACTGCAGCAGACTGCAAAAAATTTTGTTCTTTTGATTCACAAATGGGATGTTTTGAAGTTAGCATTGTGAATGTGTTCAAACAGTTTGCAAATTAGGACCTCGATGATGGAATAGCTGAAAACAGTCTGGTAGCACCATTCTGCCTGGGATTTAGCCTAGAGTATAGAGCACACTAGTGGCTATAGGACCAGACTGGACAACACTGGGGTGGACCTAGCGGAATGGGGAGCTGTGAAGGAAGGCAAGGAATTTCTGTGAATTCTGGAGCAATTCAAACCCCTACAGCTTCAAAGATCACTAACAACTTCCTACTAACTAGATTTGCTGGAAAGTCTTACTTCTGAGACTTGAAATTATCCATACCACACAACTCATTTACGTGAACGTAACTACGTTATTCATCAGTCTTCACTACCATAACTTTCCTTGTCTCCTGTCTTCCTTAATGGAACCTCTATTCTGGAAACTCTTGCCCCATAAGATGAAAGTTGCAAATAACTTTACTGTAGAAATTCGTGAAAAACCCATTTAAACGAACAGCAGACTGTTGGATTTTTCAGTAGATAGCATCAAATCAGCATTAATTCTACAGGTCTCTTCCAAACCCTCACCTTTCAGTGTCCACCAATCCTAAGGTATTGTATCATGATTCCTACCTAGTCCTAACACGACCCAGCATGGAAAGACCCACCTTAAATCAAATGCCAAATACCTTAGAGATTCTAACATGGCTCCACCCCCACTGAAATTAAGCAGTGTTTTTGCTCACAAATGAACTCAGCTTTGACTCATCAACAGAGTGTTTTGGTGGTGTTTTCTTGATGCCAGTAATGACCTTGATCTCTCAAATGCATCTGCTTACTGATCATTTCTTTTTTTTTTTTTTTTTTGCAGTACGCGGGCCCCTCACTGCTGTGGCCTCTCCCGCTGCGGAGCACAGGCTCCGGACGCGCAGGCTCAGCGGCCATGGCTCACGGGCCCAGCCGCTCCGTGGCATGTGGGATCTTCCTGGACTGGGGCACGAACCTGCGCCCCCTGCATCGGCAGGCAGTCTCTCAGCCACTGCGCCACCAGGGAAGCCCTGATCATTTCTTTCATCCCAAACTCTCTTGGGTCTTGGGATCCCATACTCTCTCGGATTATTCCTACCTAGAAGGCATCTTGTTTTCAAGACTCCCCATGAATATCTCTACACAGATGACTATGAAATTACACTTTCAGCAAGATGTGCTTCTACTTTCTCCCTACAACAAAATGTTTCCTCCTGAATGTTTCTTTGTCATCACAAATTCAACAGGTTCCCAACTCCCCTGCCTTCTTCCCCACTTCCCTGGTGGTGCAGTGGATAAGAATCCTCTTGCCAAAGCAGGGGACACGGCTTTGAGCTGTGGTCCGGGAAGATCCCACATGCCACCGAGCAACTAAGCCTGTGCGCCACAACTACTGAGCCCACATGCCACAACTACTGAAGCCTGCATGCCTAGAGCCCATGCTCCGCAACAAGAGAAGCCACCGCAATGAGAAGCCCATGCACCGCAACGAAGAGTAGCCCTTGCTCGCCGCAACTAGAGAAAGCCCACACGCAGCAATGAAGACCCAATGCAGCCAAAAATAAATAAAACTAAATCTTTAAAAACAGACAAACAAAACAGCACTACGTGACCATCGAATTTGAAAGCTTTTTATTATCTTTGATGCATTACTTTCCTTTATTGTCAATAAACAGTCACCAACACTTGTTAATTTACTACCAAAATATTTGTATTATTCCCCTTCTTTGTATTTCTGCTACTGTCCACCCAGTCTCAGCTTTTATTTTATGGTCTTTGTTTACCATCTTTTACTTTTTCTTTTTTTGGCTGTGCCACATGGCATGTGGGATCTTAGTTCCCTGACCAGGGATTGAACCCATGCCCCCTGCAGTGGAAGCTCGGAGTCCTAACCACTGGACAACCAGGGAATTCCCTTACCATCTTTTTTCTGTTAAGCTCCCATAACTACCCTCCCCCTTCCCAACACACACACACACACACACACACACACACACACACACACACAAACACCAATTTATTGTGTGCACGGCTTTGAGGTTTCATTGGAATTTATGAATCTTTTTCCCCAGAAAAATGTAACTGTGCATATATACACAAAATTTTGAGTATAATATCAGGAGGTTCACAGGACCCTTGAAAGCCAAATTATTATCCTAACTGTTGCCTGTGTGTCTAATATCATCCTTCTCGCTCTAATCAGGCAGCTCCTACATTAACCATTTTTTCTTTAACATCTTTATTGGAATATAATTGGTTTACAATGGTGTGTTAGTTTCTGCTTTATAACAAAGTGAATCAGCTATACATATACATATGTTCCCATATCTCTTCCCTCTTGTGTCTCCCTCCCTCCCACCCTATTCCACCCCTCTAGGTGGTCACAAAGCACCGAGCTGGTCTCCCTGTGCTATGCGGCTGCTTCCCACTAGCTAGCTATTTTACATTTGGTAGTGTATATATGTCCATGCCACTCTCTCACTTCGTCCCAGCTTCCCCTTCCCCCTCCCCGTGTTCTCAAGTCCATTCTCTACGTCTGCATCTTTATTCCTGTCCTGTCCTTAGGTTGTTCAGAACCTTTTTTTTTTTTTTTTTAGATTCCATATATATGTGTTAGCATACAGTATTTGTTTTTCTCTTTCTGACTTACTTCACTCTGTATGACAGACCCTAGGTCCATCCACCTCACTACAAATAACTCAATTTTGTTTCTTTTTATGGCTGAGTAATATTCCATTGTATATATGTGCCATATTTTCTTTATCCATTCATCCAATGATGGACACTTAGGTTGCTTCCATGTCCCGGCTATTGTAAACAGAGCTACAGTGAACATTGTGGTACATGACTCTTTTTGAATCACAGTTTTCTCAGGGTATATGCCCAGTAGTGGGATTGCTGGGTCATATGGTAGTTCTATTTTTGGTTTTTTAAGGAACTCCATACTGTTCTCCACAGTGGCTGTATCAATTTCCATTCCCTCCAACAGTGCAAGAGGGTTCCCTTTTCTCCACACCCTCTCCAGCATTTATTATTTGTAGATTTTTTGATGATGGCCATTCTGACTGATGTGAGGTGATACCTCACTGTAGTTTTGATTTGCATTTCTCTAATGATTAGTGATGTTGAGCATCCTTTCATGTGTTTGTTGGCAATCTGTATATCTTCTTTGGAGAAATATCTAATTAGGTCTTCTGCCCATTTTTGGATTGGGTTCTTTGTTCTTTTGATATTGAGCTGCAAGAGCTGCTTGTAAACTTTGGAGATTAATCCTTTGTCAGTTGCTTCATTTGCAAATATTTTCTCCCATTCTGAGGGTTTTCTTTTCATCTTGTTTATGGCTTCCTTTGCTGTGCAAAAGCTTTTAAGTTTCATTAGGTCCCATTTGTTTCATTTTGTTTTTATTTCCATTTCTCTAGGAGGTGGGTCAAAAGGATCTTGCTGTAATTTATGTCATGCAGTGTTCTGCCTATGTTTTCTTCTAAGAGTTTGATAGTGTCTGGCCTTTCATTTTGGTCTTTAATCCATTTTGAGTTTATTTTTGTGTATGGGGTTAGGGAGTGATCTAATTTCATTCTTTTACATGTAGCTGTCCAGTTTTCGCATCACCACTTATTGCAGAGGCTGTCTTTTCTCCATTGTATATTCTTGCCTCCTTGATCAAAAATAAGGTATATGTATGTGGGTTTATCTCTGGGCTTTCTATCCTGTTCCATTGATCCATATTTCTGTTTTTGTGCCCGTACCATACTTTCTTGATTATTGTAACTTTGTAGTATAGTCTAAAGTCTGGGAGCCTGATTCCTCCAGCTCCATTTTTCTTTCTCAAGATTGCTTTGGCTATTCCGGGTCTTTTGTGTTTCCATACAAATTGTGAAATTTTTGGTTCTAGTTCTGTGAAAAATGCCCATTGATGGTTTGATAGGGATTGCATTGAATCTGTAGATTGCTTTGGGTAGTATAGTCATTTTCACAATGTTGATTCTTCCAATACAAGAACATGGTATATCTCTCCCACTGTTTGTATCATCTTTAATTTCTTTCATCAGTGTCTTATAGTTTTCTGCTTACAGGTCTTTTGACTCCTTAGGTAGTTTTATTCCTAGGTATTTTATTCTTTTTGTTGCAGTGGTAAATGGGAGTGTTTTCTTGATTTCTCTGTCAGATTTGTCATCATTAGTGTATAGGAATGCAGGAGATTTCTGTGCATTAATTTGTAACCTGCTACTTTACCAAATTCATTGATTAGCTCTAGTAGTTTTCTGGTAGCATCTTTAGGTCTCTCTATGTATAGTATCATGTCATCTGCAAACAGTGACAGCTTTACTTCTTCTTTTCCTATTTGGATTCATTTTATTTCTTTTTCTTCTCTGATGGCTGTGACTAAAACTTCCAAAACTATGTTGAACAATAGTGGTGAAAGTGGACAACCTGTCTTGTTCCTGATCTTAGAGGAAATGGTTTCAGTTTTTCACCATTGAGAACGATGTTGGCTGTGGGTTTGTCATATATGGCCTTTATTATGTTGAGGTAAGTTCCCTCTGTGCCTACTTTCTGGAGGATGTTTATCATAAATGGGTGTTGAATTTTGTCAAAAGCTTTTTCTGCATCTATTGAGACGATCATATGGTTTTTCTCCTTCAATTTGTTAATATGGTTTATTACATTGAATGATTTGCGTATATTGAAGAATCCTTGCATTCCTGGGATAAACCCCACTTGATCACGGTGTATGATCCTTTAAATGTGCCGTTGGATTCTGTTTGCTAGTATTTTGTTTAGGATTTTTGCATCTATGTTCATCAGTGATACTGGCCTGTAGTTTTCTTTCTTTGTGACATCTTTGTCTGGCTTTGGTATCAGGGTGATGGTGGCCTCGTAGCATGAGTTTGGGAGTGTTCCTCCCTCTGCTATATTTTGGAAGAGTTTGTGGAGGATACGTGTTAGCTCTTCTCCAAATGTTTGATAGAATTTGCCTGTGAAGCCATCTGGTCCTGGGCTTTTGTTTGTTGGAAGGTTTTAAGTCACAGTCTCAATTTCAGTGCTTGTGATTGGTCTATTTATATTTTCTGTTTCTTCCTGGTTCAGTCTTGGAAGGTTGTGCTTTTCTAAGAATGTGTCCATTTCTTCCAGGTTGTCCATTTTATTGACATATAGTTGCTTGTAGTAATCTCTTGTGATCCCTTGTATTTCTGCAGTGTCAGTTGTTACTTCTCCTTTTTCATTTCTAATTCTATTGGTTTGAGTCTTCTCCCTTTTTTTTTTGATGAGTCTGACTAATGGTTTATCAATTTTGTTTATCTTCTCAAAGAACCAGCTTTTAGTTTTATTGATCTTTGCTATTGTTTCCTTCATTTCTTTTTCATTTATTTCTGATCTGATCTTTATGATTTTTCCTTCTGCTAACTTTGGGGTTTATTTTGTTCTTCTTTCTCTAATTGCTTTAGGTGTAAGGTTAGGTTGTTTATTTGAGATGTTTCTTGTTTCTTGAGGTAGGATTGTATTGCTATAAACTTTGCTCTTAGAACTGCTTTTGCTGCATGCATAGGTTTTGTTTTCATTTTCATTTGTTTCTAGGTACTTTTTGATTTCATCTTTGATTTCTTTAGTGATCTCTTGGTTATTTAGTAGTGTATTGGTTAGCCTCCATGTATTTGTATTTTTTCAGATTTTTTCCTGTAATTGATATCTAGTCTCATAGCATTGTGGTCAGAAAAGATACTTGATATGATTTTAATATTCTTAAAATTACCAAGGCTTGATTTGTGACCCAAGATATGATCTATCCTGAAGAATGTTCCATGAGCACTTGAGAAGAAAGTGTATTCTGTTGTCACATTAACCTTTAAATAATGTCATTTCCTATAAATGACTGTTGTTAAATGACAGAAATTCAATTGAGTAAATTTTAAAGATCTAGTTGGCCTTATTAAATTATTCATGAGTCATGCAGCATCGCGTCTAGCAAGTGGCAGGGAGCTCCCAGGAGCTATACAAAATGGAAGGTTTTATAGGCAGAGAGTGGATTACCTCACCTTCCTTTGGGGAATGTGACAGATGACCTCATTGGTGCTGATGAGAAAATTCCACTGACTGGTTAAAACTGCATTTCCGGGGGAAATTGAAAGTGCAACTAGATTAGGGATTAAGTTTCAGTTTGGTGATGTGGGTTTAGTCAAGTGACTCCATTTTGGACCTGTTGTCTCTTTTTTAACACTGGTAATGGTTTCTTATAAATTCAGAATAAAATCTGAGGCTCAGGTGGGTATTCCAAATGTTTTTCTCAATCCTGTCAATGGGACTCAAACTATCCTTTCAGTTTTACACTCTTAAATACAGAAGTAAAATAAACCAAACAAAATTAATGGGCACACATTAATTGAGCACTTATTATATACAAGGGAACTCTGTACTTGTACACTGCTGTCAGCAACTCTTTCGCTTAAGCCCCCCACCCTTGCTCTGGCACATCTGTCTCATGGTTGTCTGCAGGACACAAAGGAACTGTGTGGGCTATGGAATTAGGCAGACTTGGGTTTGGAGTGAAGAGTAACAGAATATAACACCCCAAAGTATGTCTCTTAGGATAAGGATGATTTTGAGCTGATTATTCTGAGAAACATCAGACATAAGAGAAGCTCTGAAAACAGAATAGAAGTTACTCATTTGTAAGGAAAATGTACATTTACAAACAGAATCTCCATTTGCAAGGGAATTTCCCTCCCTGTACCAGGAAGAGAAGGATGGCTAGATCACAAGACAATCTTACAGTAGAGATGGCAGACTTAAATCAGCATAACAAACCTTACCCTTGTTTACCATCTTTTTCTGCTAAGCTCCCATAACTGGCCCCTCTGCCCGCCCAACACACACTCACACACACACACACACACACACACACACACACACACACACACACCCTTTTTCTTTTGTCTTTAGTTGAAGATGGTATTTAAGCCAGTTCTAAGCCACCTCTCTGAGTTACTCATTTACCCTGGGTATCTCTCATGTATATCTGAGGTATACATATTAATAAACTTCTGTTTGTTTTTCTCTTGTTAATCTGTCTTTTATTATAAGGGTCTCAGCCAAGAAACTTAGAGAGACAATTATTTTTTCTCCCCTACAGAAACACCAATCCGTTTTCTGTCAGTCTGACCTCTGAGTCTCACTTTTTCTCCTGGGAAATGGAGATGATAGTAACTATTCACAGGTTTGAGATGAAAATTACATAGGACAACCCAAAGTGCCTAGAAGAAAGCCTGGCATCTAGGAGCTACTCTACATGCCCTAGCTTTTTTCCAAGCTCAATATATTGATATAATCTGAATGCTTTCTGATCTAACAGATGCTGCAGTTTTCCACCAGGTGAGCCCCTCAGTAGAGGATTCTTCTCTCACAGTTGGCCTGCACAAATCAGAAAATTGCTGAATGACTAAAAGATCACTTAGTATCTATGAGCTTATCAGTGAACCCATTATTGAGCCATCTGCCACGGTGAGGGGTGAGCAGTGAACCCATGAATGAGCTTCCCACCCTTTCAACCAGTGATCTCTTCCAAGTTTGAGCGCAGAGTAACCTTGGATCATTTGACAGAAGGGTTTAGGGCAAAGCCTATGAGCTCAGAAAGGACTGGCTGAAAATCTTAACATGTAACCGGGAGTAGCCTCATTACTTAGAGCAGATTTCTCAGTGATAAAAGCATGTTGATGTATTTATTCATACTTGCTGATTTAATTAATGGGGTGGAGTTTTATTTTCCCCATCAGTAGAGGATGAGTCATGAGTAATGAGAAAATTATGTATTTTAATTTACATTTTTTTACCTATGAGTTTGTAACTCATGAAAAAGAAACACAGCTTTAATAAACCCTAAAACTGTGCTAAGTGCTATACTACACACTTGGGGGAGACTTGTGGAGGGACTCAGAAAGGGGTGTTTTAGGAAAAATAAAAATAGTGGTCATTGACCTAAACTGACTTACAATCTTACCGGGGAGACAGAATTTATTTCTGAACTAATTAGACCACAATTATATTCTAAACCAAAGAGTCTTAGAACCAACTTTCAATATAATTGGTTTCCTATTATTTTATGGAACTGAGAGCATTAATATGAGATGGGGTTCATAGGCTTCACCACACTGTCCCCCACCCCTGCCCAAGGAAAAGAGAGAGAAAAAAAACAAAGGTTAGTATTGGGTCATGACTTAAGTGTTCATTCTAATATGGGTTCAGGTGGGTTGGTCTTTTGGAGAATGCTTACCCTCCCCTCCTTTCGAATCTAGAACCTAAAGATATTGAAGTCAGTTTCCCTGGGTCTACTAGGCTGAGACTGAAACATAGCAGAGCTTCCTTCCAGAAATAGCAACATTTAGTGGACAATACTGCTCCCTCTTTCTCCTCCCGAACCTGAATGCAGTTGATTCAATCTTAGCCCCTTTCGGCTTTGAGTGCAAAGCTGCCGTGAAGGATGTACTGCCATTGCAGCAGCAGGTTGAGCTGTGCCCTCCCAGGCTGAGCGAGATGAAACAGTTGCTCAGAGGTAGCAGCTGAGACTGGAGACCACTCTACTCCCTGCAGGGAGGAAACAAGAAAGGAAAGAATGGGAAAATGATTCTGGCAACAGCCAAGGATTCCTGAGTTTGAAGGCCGGCCTCCCACTTCTGCCCCTGTGTCCTCCTCCATGCTCAGGAAAAAAAAAAAAAGAAAGCTCTAGCTGTCTCTAATCACTGCAGAATTGGTAGCAGACTTCCTCCTGTCAGCAGGAGAATGCATTTTCTTTTCCATCACAACCTTCAGATAACCTGGTTTGTGCCCTACAATAGTGCCATCTTGTCCAGTGACAAATAGATTGCAATTGTCATTTACCTGAGCTGCATTTTAAAATGAAATTCAAGGGACTGTAGGCAGAAGCCCCTCCCATCTTACCAGAGAGAGGCTGCGGTGAATGCTGCATATTCTGCGTTTGTGTCTCCCTTCCCGGGTAGTTTTGCATCTTTAGCTCAGGACTGTGCTCCTGTCCATGGGCAGAGGTGTCTCTTTTGGCCAGGATAAAGTAAGTGGTGTTTGGGACTAGGATACCTGAAGGCTGAGGGGAGAGGCAGTACGTGGGCTGCTCTGGCTGCTAACCGTCAAGCACACTTAACCCCTGAGATGTCTCACAATATTCAAAAAGTGTTCCCACATGCTGTGACATCCTGAGTCCAAGTCCCCTCTAACTCACATCTAAAGGGTTCAACATCCCAAAGTCAGAGCTGGGGTCAACTCTACCCACGTTCAGAGGGTGATATTAGCCAGACTGTGGTAAACACTTTCTTCCCCCAGCTTAAGTAAGTGCATCTGGTCAGTGTGGGGAATTCATATTCATGTACCTTGGACAGGTGCGTTGCCTTTTTTTTTGAGCTTTAATGTGCCAGCTGCTTTTAAACTCTTGTTGAATGAGTACTACATGTTGAGTCTGACCATTGTACAAAAGCGAAAATCTCCTAATTATACCTTTCCCCACTTGCCTCCTAATCTTTAGTTCGGATCCCAGCTCTTTCACTCATTAGCTGGTTAACTTGTTGCATCACTTAACTGCTCTGAATCTTCATTTTCTCTGTGTAAAAACAAGGACAACAGTCCCTCTCTTATCAGCGTTTTGGGATGTGAAAGGAAAAGATGTATCTGAAAACACCCACCAGCATCCAGTATCTAGAAGGCACTCAGATGTTAGTCCTTTTCGTACCTACAAGTCTAAAGCTACATCATAAATCCATGATAATTTAGGAGAGATGGAAAAGAAAATTATTGCACCAGACCATATTCCTGATTCAGGAGACACTATAAAACAAACAAACAAACACACAAACACCTTAGTTCCAAAGACAGTAAACTGGAGAAATTTGACTTTTGGTATCTGTTACTTTTACTGTCACAAGCTAATTATATTCAGTGTGAATAAAGTTTTACGATATGTGTTATAATAACCATTATTGCTCCTGTGAAGTTGTAGATAATCAGATGTATGGCAGTCTAAACTGTCTCCAAGTTAAAATAGATCATGCCTTTGGTAAGCTGTTCAACTTGTGTGTCTATGTAACATTGTACCCAGCAGGATCTCAATATCTTTGCCTCCTTTTCGGTACATTTCTCTCAAGATGTAATTGGTAGTAACCTAATACACATAAGCTGACATGAATCCACCTCTATTTTCTTCTTATTTATTTACTTATTTTTTTAGGCTGCACTGGTCTTAGTTGCGGCATGTGGGATCTTTTTTTAGTTGTGGCGTGCTTACCCTTAGTTGTGGCATGCATGCGGGATCTAGTTCCCCAACCAGGGATCGAACCCAGGCCCCCTGCATTGGGAGCAAGGAGTCTTACCCACTGGACCACCAGGGAAGTTCCCCACCTATAGTTTCTTTTCAACCCAGTTTAGAAGGAGAACAGACATTGTCTTGATTTGTTCAATCTCTCCCTTAAGATCATAAACTGAGTGATTAAACTTCTCAACATCTGATTAATGACAAAGACAAAACCCGAATCTAGTTTTTCCTGATGAGCTGAGCTGTCTGTTTCTTTAATTACAATTTACAGAGGGAATCAATAATCTTTCCTCAACAGACTTGGAAAAACATGCTGAAACATACTGTATTCTTAATACCACTTTGGTGTGTGAACTCGGTGGAGGAGGACATCAATATCCTTTGAATAGTTTTGGTCCAAGAGAGAAGTCTATCCGGTTATTTAAGAATAGCAAGCCCCCTGCTTTGGGCTTTGCCATGGTGTGATTTGACCATAAGGGGGCAGGATCCTCCACATAGTAAATCTAGGTTGAAAGGAGGCATTGACAGCGTTTGTGTGAGTATCATACGTACGTGCAAACATACTAAGCCCTCTCATTCTTTTGCCTCTTGTTCTAAGGATATTCTAGCCACTTATAGACTGAATCCCCTGAAGACAAATGCTCCAATAAAGTAAAAGTTTGTGGGACCCTCATCTTTTCCCTTTCTACCTAAGTTTTTCTTCCACCATAAAGGAGTACGTGGGAGAGGAATGTATGTGAGAGCCTCCTGCAATGGGCTGGAACTTTCAGCTCTTCTGTGATGATTGTTCCACAAGCTGACTTAGGAGCCAACTGGAACAGGGACATATTAATATCTTTGTTTCCTTTTCTGAGGGTATCTCTCAGGGTGTAATACGCAGTAAAGTCATACATAGCAGCCTACGTGGGGCTCTCGTAGAGACGTGCTATTTTAAATTGCTTGATGGGGCTTGTCATCTTTCTTTGTTAGAGCTGCTGTGTAACAAATTTAAAGAGGGGAGGAAAGGTACTTAATTGGTGCTGTGCTCTATATATCCTTATGTAACAGCAGCCTCTTGAAAAAGGGGAAATCTTATATAAAGAATGTAGGAAGACTGATCAAGTGAAGATCCAGGCCCGTCCTCCAAATGCACACCAGTTGCGCTAGAACTACAGCTAACGTGGCAGTGATGTTATGAACAAGAACCTCTTTCTAGAAGCTTTGTGTGTCTTACAATCTTTTTAAAAAATCTTTTTACGTAAAGTTCCTTCTTTTAATTGAAGTATAGTTGACTTATAAAATTGTGTTAGTTGAAGTATAGTTGACTTGAAGTTAATTGAAGTATAGTTGACTTATAAAATTGTGTTATAAAATATGTATAACCAACTCACAGAAAAGTGAGTTGGTTATACATATATATTATTATTTTTTCTATTCCATTATAGGTTATTACAAGATATTGAATACAGTTCCCTGTGCTCCACAGTAAATCCTCGTTGTTCTTATAATCTTGACATAATCTTCACATTCTTTAAACAAGCAAAGTTTTTGCTATAAAAAGTTGAACAAACCCTCACAAAACAGCAATGTAGGAGAAGAAAATCTTCCCAAAGTGTGAAAAAAATCAATAAGGCAACCCATTTGCATTCAGGGCTTAAGCTTGAAAATTCTGTCCAAGCACAATGCCGTGCATATCTGAAAGCAGCTCTGATCTAAGCTGTAGAAATTACTTGTTCCCCAATTAAGACACTGCCTGTAATTAATTGTTTCAAGTCTGGAGCCTTGTCTAAGGAAACCAGAGTTTATCTGTTCCTTATGCATTAGGAGCTCAGGGCATAGCCAAGGCTGAGCAGCTCACGGCGGGGTGCTGCTGTTGTTGGCTCTAAGGGCTGTCACCTCTGGGCTGGGGCTCAGCCTTGGCATTGGGACAGCATCCGCCCAACAAGCCCCCCCAACCCCCCCCACCCCCCCCCCCCACCCCCCGCAAACATCCGGAGCTCACTGCAGTGGAGACTGCAGCACAAGGGCTGCACGCCCTGTTAAAGGCACAGCCCTGAATTCCCACCAGCCAGGCTCTATTGTTGGCTGCGTCTGGAAGAATCCAGCACCGTCAGACAGGGGTTCCAGTGGGGCACAGCCTCCAGGGCCACAGTCTATGTGGGACAGAAAGCTCAGTTTTAGGTTCCATTTCTTCTTAGATTTCTTAGAGATGCCCTGATTGCTCTAATAAAAACCCAGTTTCGGGCTTCCCTGGCGGCACAGTGGTTGAGAGTCCCCCTGCCGATGCAGGGGACACAGGTTCATGCCCCAGTCCGGGAAGATCCCACATGCCGCGGAGCGGCTGGGCCCGTAAGCTGTGGCCGCTGAGCCTGCGCATCCGGAGCCTGTGCTCCGCGACAGGAGAGGCCACAACAGTGAGAGGCCCGCATATCACCAAAAAAAACACCCCAAAACAAAAAAAACCAGTTTCATTTACAAGGGGAAAGGCTTCCTGCACTTCCCCCTGTGTATATCAAGCTCGTTTTAACCTTTCCAGGAACTTTGGGCTGGATATGCAGTGCCGGTGACCAGCAGGTCCCAGAGGATAAGATCCCTGCATTCTTTGATAATGTGTCTCCTGATGGAGGAGAGGCCTGGCGAGTGCACTCCATCCACCCAGGGAGCCATTTGGGCCCTTGTACTTGCAGTGCACCTGCTGCCTTAGAAACACCCAATAAACCTGTTCACGGCCAGCTCCTAGGCATTTAGCTGCTATTCTTGCAAAGGCCTTTCGATTTTAAAAGAAGCAGGACTGGAAACAAGTTTCCATCCCTCAGTAGGGGATTAGGTAAATAAATGATGGTATATTTATACAACGTGCTATGTAACCATTGAAAAGAACGAAACAGCTCTACATTAAATTGAGGAAGATACCACTCCTGCTTTTCCAGCGCACAAGGCCATGATAAGAGCTAACACTTAATATAGCACTGACAGTATGGCAGGACCTGCTTTAAGGATGATATTAATTCATTACACATTAACTCGTCAAATCCACACCACAACCTTGTAAAATAGGTACTAGTATTATTTCCATTTTGCAGATGAGATAAATGAAACACAGAGAGGTTAAGTAACTTGCTCAAGGTTGCTCAGTTAGTGAGTGCCAAACTGGGATTCCAACTCAGGCAGCCTGGTGCCAGACTGGAGTCAGAGTCTGCTTAGCTGCTATGCAACTCTGTTTCCACACAAATCACTAGACGTTGAGGTGAAAGAGAGTCTATGCCAGGAAAGAGTAAAGTACTATGAAATGTCAAGGAGGGGAGAAATTATATCTAGTGGAAAGAGATTAAAACAAAAACAACTAGCATTTGAGGTGGTCCCTGAAGGATGGGAGGCTTTTCTCTAGGCAGCCTGGAGGGAAAATATTCCAGACAGAGAAAAAAAACGTATGCAAATTCATCCTCAGTGCTCTCCTCAGATGTTACCATACAAATCTTGTTTGTAAGGAGAGTACCAATTTTTTTCTATGCCAGTTTTATCCCATTCATTCATTCATACAATGTTTTTGAGCACTCACTATATGCCAAGCATTTTTCTGGACAGGACATTCCAAATACGAGCATAGCCTTTTCCTTCATTTTTCTCTGTGAACAAAGATAAATACTTAAATGCTCCCATCCAACGTAATGAGCATTAATCTAACTTCTTACCTCCTAGACTTAGTAAGGAGGACTTCAAGGCGGAGGAGAAAGGAAAAAATTTAGGAGAAAAAAACGGAAGGCCAAAAATCATCCCCAGTTTGACTGAGTTAATTCCCGTGAGGTGTCAAGAGGCGGGAAGACAGGGTCAGATCCCCTCAGGGAACCCTCATCGTGGAAGCATTGGGAGAGGAAAGTTGATTTTGTTTTTGTTTTTTTTTTTTCGGTACGCGGGCCTCTCACTGTTGTGGCCTCTCCCGTTGCGGAGCACAGGCTCCGGACGCACAGGCTCAGCGGCCATGACTCACGGGCCTAGCTCCGCGGCATGTGGGATCTTCCCGGACCGGGGCACGAACCCGTGACCCCTGCATCGGCAGGCAGATTCTCAACCACTGCGCCACCAGGGAAGCCCTGATTTTGTTTTTTAAATGCAGCTATCTGGAATGAGTGTATGGCTCTGCCTTTATTTACTGGCAAGCACCAAGCCCCCGCATGCCTCAGTTGCCTCATCAGTAAAATGGGGTTAATAATAACGCGCATGCTCATAGAACTGCTTGGAGAGCCAAACGAAGTAATACCTGTGAAGTGCTTTGCATAGTGTCTGGCACGTGTGGGTCCCTCAGTATATGTGCTCTGATAGAAGAGAGGCAAGAGGAGGGGCTTACTAAAGGGAGAGGTGAAGGATGCCGAGTTCAATTTTCTCTTCACCTACCGCATCCTGTTGGGGGTCGGGCTCCACATAAAACCACCGTGCACTCCAGTGCAGAGAAGCTCTGAGACTGGGCAAGTGCACTGGGCTTCTGAACCCCTGCCCTGCTGTGGGATTTTAGCCAGACAGCTCATTTCTCTGCACCCCAATTCCCTTCCATGCAAAACCAGGGATGATAATATTCCTCTCGCAGAATTATTGTGAGGGTTAAATGAAGCAACACATCTTAGAGGTTCTAGCACTAGGCCAGGGACCCCCAAAAGAAATCAATGCATCGCAGTCCTTTTCTGACCCCAGGCCAGGGGCCTAAGGAAGCTGGAAGCAGTCACTAGCCCAGAATCTTCTTCCCAGGGGTGGGCGTGGTTACAGCAGCAGCCCTGGGAAGTTCCAGATGTAGGCTCAGCCCTGTGGCACGCAGGATGGGCAGTGGCAGTTTCAAATACTCTCTGTGCAGGGAGAATGGTTTTGGGGAGGGAAGGAGGCAGCTGTGGGAACCCAGAAAATCACTTTATCACTGCAGGTTCTTGCATGGGGAGTGTCCGCAGAGGACAGAGGCGGTGCTGTTTGGCCAAGAGTGAGCAGCAAGGGCAGAAACCTGGCCTGTGATTGGGTCAGGAGAGGAGGTCCCAGGCCCCTGCTGTTAGGATGGGAAGAGGTTTAGGAGAAAAAGGGAAAGAACCACCCAGAAAGGTGACATGCATTCAGGAGGCAGAGTGACAGCTCCTACACCCGCTGAAGGGGAAGAAAAGTGGGCCTGGTGAGGAAGAGAATGATGTGCCTGGTGGTGAAATCCTTTTAGGCTCAGACAGGCCCAGAACCACATTCCAGTCCAGGCTCTTACTGGCTTCATGACTTCAGAGAATCCCCTTGACTGCTCTGAGCATGGAGAAAAGGAGGTCCACACCCAGCTCTCCAGTTCAGAGGTTTTTGAGAGGATGAAGTGAAACAATCTATGCTCAAGGTTCTGTGACAGACGCTATGGTGTGTGGCACATAGTAGGCTCTCGATAATGGGGCCACTAGTAGAAATGGTTGTTGTCTGTACTGCTATGCGTTTCGTACTAATATACCTCTATTTAATATAATTATCTGCCTCTCTCAGGCTGTGAATGCTCAGAGGACAGGGGATGTATGTGGCAGGGGTACAAAACCAGTGTTGTGAATGTTGACTAAAAAAAGAAGAAATTTAATTCACAAAAGCACAGTAAGTTATGTACATTTTAGAGGTGTATGTTCACTGACAGCCAACTTACTACCCAGACCTGAGCTAGAAGGTGGCACGGCTCTTGCCTTCAGGTAGCTCATAACCTTGTTAAGGGTGATGAAATTTCCACATATGGGACAAAGAAAGTGCTATACATGCCGTATTGTGTTTTTACTCATACATTGAATATATATTACAGAAATATGTGTGTACAAAATATATACTACAGAAAATATGAGTGTGTTATGTATGTAGGGACTCTTGGAGGATAAGAGATTCAAGAGACAAAGTTTGGATAGAACTAGTTGCAAAGGCTTATGCACTAGATGAGGGAGTGAGGAAAGCTCAGGGAGGAAAGGATTGGAACCCACAGATGAGAGTAAAGGCTGAGCAGGGTAGGGAGAGGCAGGGGTGTTGCAAATACTGGCCGGGTTGGAGGTGAGATTCTGTGTTGTCATGTTGTCATAGGTCACAGAGGACTCTGAATGTCAGAATGAGGATTTTTATTCTTTATTGATATATATCCTTAAGCCAAGAGGGTGACATAATAAAAGCGATGCTTTTAGACAATTAATCTGGCACTGTAATGCAGGGTGGATTCAAGAGGAAAAGAAACTCAATCAGTTAAGAAATTATTGCAGCAGCCTAGACAGGAGATACGTGAGTCCAAAAATATGGTATGTTCAACGTCGGTCTACTTTATGACCACCTGCTACGTCCCCAGAACTATATTAGGTGCATTTACACAGTGATCTTTTAAAATTTAACAACCTGCAAGGATGAGTCTCTATCCGTGTTTCACAGATGAAGAAATTCAGGCTCCAAGAGCTTATGTAACTTGTGAAAGTTCTTACAGTTTACAAATAGCAGATGGGAGATTGGATGTTGGGTCTTCTAATTCCTGACCCAGTATTTTCCATGTTATACAAGAGTTGACTTTTCTATTAGAAGTTCTGTTGCAGGCGAGGGAGGGACTCAGAGAAAAGTATGTAATTCATTTTAAGGATCAGAAGAGGGTATCAGGAACTCAATACCCATATTGATCTGGGAGAGGCAAGCATTTCCACTGTAGAATCTAGGAAAGAAAGTGTGCTTAAAAGGTATTTTTAATCAAATACAAAGACTTGGAAGCTGCATGGGCAGAAGACTTTTCACTTCGGAGCACCCATGAAAAGATGACCTGAAGATAAACATTTGAGAAAGAATTAGACTCTTTTGGGGTAACCCATTGGAATTGGATGTTCAAAGAAAAAAAAGGCAAATAAATAAATCTAATGTTTGAATAATAGCATCATAAGAATGGAAGTTTAAACATTTTTAAGACATTTAGAGTACACTCTAGAAAAATGTTTCTAATAAAAAGATTTCATGGGTGGAAATGAGATGCTATAAGAAGTGGTGGTGAAGAAAACTGTATATTGACTAGTTTTTGCTTAGAAAAACATTTAAACATAAATACTTATTTACCATGTAAAGCCTCCAGTTGTGGACCTACGGGTTTGAATTTACTTCTATGATATAAAATATAATTTAAATCCAGTTTCTTCTGAATTTAAATGTGCTCCCACTAATTGTTATTTCAGGCTCAACGCACTCAAAGTAGAAAGATTGATGCTGGCAGGGCAATTGAAATGTTGTCCCATCTCTTCAGAGATAAAGGATTTGGTGTCAAATGAAAGCGATGGATACGGTCAGTTGATCTGAAATCTGAGGTATGAATTTACAGTGTGCCCTTAAGTCACTAAAAACCAGAATTACCAGAGACTTCCTCTGCTTTATACCTGAAATTTTATTGGTTGAACAGATAAATGCTTATTGAGTCTCTCGTAAGTATGTTAGGTTTGTCTGGAATGCATGAGGCTTGCACCAATCTTGCAAGATTGGCAGTTAGCTAGAAAGCCCCAGCGGGCAAGTAAATCTCAGGTGACAGGGATGGGAACTCTGAGGTCTGGGTCCCACCTGCACCTCACATAGAGTTCTTCTGCATTTGCGATACTGAGGAATTGAGATTTGATTTTCATTAAGGCAGTTGGAAATTACCAAGGATGCCTATACAATATCACTTAATATGATCAACTAATATGACCGTTATATTTTTAAAAATCAACTCTGTACCCAACACTGTACCCACCCTTCACTTCCCAGCTAAAACAGCTTGGTGTTCTAGGGTTCTGCCATGTCTGGACTCCTCATGTGCAGTGTCTGCTCCCCAGGCTCCTCTCTGCCTGAAAGGCACTGGGCCCTGTGGCCCAGCAAGGCGGAAAGATTCAAAGACCCAGCTCTGCAGCTCCTGTTTCTTCTCCAGCCCGGGTTTGCTGCATTTCCTAACCTTACTTAACTTAATATGGCTTTCCTGGGTTTCCATGGAATTTCCCTCTTATGTGAATTATGAGATAACTTGAGTAACTTGAAATCGAAGAGACTAGAGTAGAAAGAAAGCTGAGGGAGTCTTTACCCTGTGCTGTCTATTCTTTCTGAGGCATGATAGGAAGCATGTTAAATTCATTTTCTGGAATCAAAGTGGCGGGGGAGAATGGGAGGTGGGCTGCCCTGAAAGACCCCTCCATTTGGCAGATGGCACTCTGGGTGTTTATCAGACACAGAGTATGTGCCAGGAGTTTACCAGGTGACATCTGGTTTGATGTGGTCCTTACAATATTCCTAGGTGATGAACTCAAAAGGGACAGGAAACATCTCAGTCTTGTCTGCATTCTGAATGCCCGCCACTCGGTGACTCTTAATAAATACTTGTTGATTAAAAGTGCATAATGAATGTTGGAAGTTGGTTTTTATCCCAGTAGTTACAGACAACAAAACAGAATTTCAGAGAGGCTTAAGGAACTTGCTAATAGTGTAAGCTACTTGCCAATAGTAACTTGCTAGTGATGGCATACCTGGAATTCCACCCAGCCACCTGACCCAGGTTAGTCCACTTCCATTGCACCATGATGCATTTTCATGTTACCTTACGATGAAACTTCTGAGGTATATTTTTCCCATTGAATGAGCTTCTAAGAACTGGGCTAAGCCTCAGAGCACCAGAACAGCATTAGTTCAGAGGAAAATTGCAAGGTAAATGCAGAAATTATAAAGTAGAACCCCAGAAACCTAGATGAAACCTCTGAGGACTGTTTTACATGGTCATTTATATTTAATCCTAACAACTACCCTCTAAAATTGGAATTGTCATTCCCATTTTACAACGGAAAAAACAGGCACCTTGAAGTTAAGTAACTCGCCCAAGGTTTCCAAGCAGTGGCTGAGTTGCAGTTTGAGTTCTGGTCTCTCTGGCTTCAAGACTTTTACCATTTCTAACACAATGAAGTATTATAGCACTAAAAGAGCATGTCTAGGCTTTGACTTTGACCGAAGGATACCATTCAACTCCATCCAACAAATAATTACTTAGCCCCCAATGACAGTGGATTAGACGGTAGAAAATAAGAAACTGAAACTGCCTTCAGGGAGGTTCCAATATGGTGTTCGGCATATAATAGTGTTCGATAGTATTAGCTGGATCAAATAGCACGTGATGAATGAATGGTATAGCTGACTGTATAGAAGAATTTCTGTTACAGAATCGCAGATTGAAATGTATGCGAGGAAATGCATTATAGCTCTAAGCTAATGTATCTAGGAGGGATCTTAAAGATCCTATAGTGTCCAAGGTCACACAGGCAGCTAACAGCAGAGCGTAGACTAACGAAGTCTTCCAAAGAAGTCAGTGCTTTGTGATTGTGTTTTCCCTTTACCGTCTTTCACAGAGCCGAAATCCTGTTTCTGTCTTCTCTCTGCATATAATCATGAAAGAGCTATTGTTATGTCCTTCCTGGAGAGAACCTCTTTATCTTCCCAGACCATGAGGGGGATGTATGCATTAGCTGACAGGAATTGACTACCTATCCATCATGAAGAGAAGATTCTTTGGAAGAAATGAGTCATTTCTGAGGACTGAACTTTTAAGACGTAAAGCTCATTGATTTGCTCTTATGATTCTCCTGATACCTCTGAACACATGTGCATACACACACACACACACACACACACACACGCACACACACACACACACAAGCTGCCTAACAGTGCATCTGTACTGAGGTCAGCTGTACTGAAGATCAGGGATATTGGAGATGCAGGATTATACTGCAGCAGCATCAATGAAAATGTTCAAGCAAACAGCTGACTCATTCAAGAAATCATTATAACTCTATCATCTTTTCCTTTTCTTCCTCACTTATCGGTTCTCTTGCTGTATTACCCTCTCATATACTTTTTTTCTTTCCAATACTTTTTTTTTCTCTCCAATACTTTTTTTCTTTCCACAACCTGACAGCTGAGACACTCAGCATAATAATATTCTTTTCCCTAAGTATCCGCACTAAATCTCTTCTTCAAGGAAATGACTGGTGCTTTTAAAAGTGACTTCCCCCCACTGTTTATCATCTGATCTATAAAACTGCTTCCTGTGATGAAAAGCCTGAGGACCAAGTACAGTCAAACCACTTATTAAAGTAGTTAGACATTCCAGATGAGATAGGTGTAATAACCCATGCTAAGGAGCCAAAGCTGTGGATGCAAAGTTATAAAAGAATCACTTTTTTTTTTTTTTCTGCGGTACGCGGGCCTCTCACTGCTGTGGCCTCTCCCGTTGCGGAGCACAGGCTCCGGACGCGCAGGCTCAGCGGCCATGGCTCACGGGCCCAGCCGCTCCGCGGCATGTGGAATCTTCCAGGACTGGGGCACGAACCCGCATCCCCTGCATCGGCAGGCGGACTCTCAACCACTGCGCCACCAGGGAAGCCCAAGAATCACATTTTTATTTCAGTTCTTTAGTCGTCAGCACTCTTCATAAAAGGTTTTCTAGATTATACATAAATGCCATTCAGCGTATATTTACTGATAGGCTGTTTTGTCGCTTTGTCCTTAATGATCTTATAGTCTGATTAAGAGAAGACCTATAAACAATTTGAATATCATGGGTTAGGTACTTGGATATCAACATACTCAGCATGTTTATCCAGTTAGCCGGCAGGTGGCTGGGCTTTGGTCGACCTAAAGCCCAGCCAACTGGGATTCGAAGCTGCTGGTTCCTCATCTCTGCCCCAGCTCCATGTCCTACCCTACCTCCCTCTCTTAGGCTTAATAAGATTCTCTACTCCAATAAAGGACTGTATTGCTAGGACATCCCCCCTCGGCCCTTTGTACTCAAGGCTTCTAGGCAATGCAGAGTTACCTCATTATCTGAAAAATGCTAGGAATTTCTGCCACTGCCTCCCGTGCATATGCTATCATGAGTACACTTTTCATGGGTTTGAGTGTTCAGCACACTTTTCATGGGTTTGAGTGTTTCATCTGCCATCTAGAAGCGGGCATTCAAGGCCCTACCCACAAGCAGCAAGATGAATGTGAGTTCACTCCTGCAAGTCATCAGGCATCATGGAAGTCCCTGTCTCCCTCACGGAATGTCCTCAGGGCCATTGATGAAGCCAAGTGACTCAACCTCAGAGGGCGTGCAATTCTGCCTGCAGACAAAGTTTCCAGGAGGAGAAGCTCTAAGTAAGCTGGGGGATGCTGTACTTCAGAACGATGGAGTTAATTGATTTTTTCAAGGCAATTAGCTTAATTCTGCCTGGAGATATTGATGGCCTGAGGATGGTACCCTATTACTTCGGATGTTTAATTGCCTTCACTGGAGATGGTCAGAAATATGGAGGAAAAATATTAGCTCCACAGAAATGAAACTCGTCTGGATCAGAGGCTTTGGGCACAGATGGTGACTTGTGTTTAAAATTTAGTTGGTTAGAGCAAGACAGGCATTGTTTCATCCCCTTAGGACTGTAATTTACCACATTTAGAGCAAAAAGGCTTGATGGAGTTTTCCAGAAGGCTCCCTATCTTTATGGCCTCTAAATGCTTTCAAGCCACAGTGTGTCTTCTCTATAGAGAGCCCTACGAATCCATCAGGCTCTGTCTCCTTTCCTTTTTCCTTTATTAAGAAATAATCTAATAACCAATCTCCTGTTAGGCCCACATAATGGTTAATCATATGTGGGAAGGAGACCAGTTGGCCTAGATTAGCATAATTCATCTTTAAATCATACATATTCAAAAGGCTCTAAGAAGCATCTGGGTATCTTTTAAAAAATTCTTAGTGAGATGATCAAATCGATACCAGAATAACAAATTAGACTGACAGCTGCTTATTTTAAAAGAGGACCATCCTCCTTAAAAATGATGTCTATAAAAGATGGTAAACCCCATTAGATCTAAGAAAAAAAATTCTTTGGTGGAATTAATTGTCAAGAATGGCATATTTGCTAGAGATTAGAGTCCTTTGCTAGGATTTCCAGATTCAGCTGAGTACATTTGTAAGTGGTGAATATTTTTATTTATTTATTTATTTTTATTTATTTATTTTTTGCGGTACGCGGGCCTCTCACTGCTGTGGCCTCTCCCATTGCGGAGCACAGGCTCTGGACGCGCAGGCCCAGCGGCCATGGCTCACGGGCCCAGCCGCTCCGCGGCATGCGGGATCCTCCCGGACTGGGGCACGAACCCGCGTCCCCTGCATTGGCAGGCGTACTCCCAACCACTGCGCCACCAGGGAAGCCCCAGTGGTGAATATTTTAAAGGGCTTTTCTGCAGCATCACTGGAACAGAAAAATAAACCATAGGCATTCATGTCTGAATCTTCAGTTTCCCAAGAATTCAGGAGACTGTGTACTGCATATTTTAGGCTGATTCATCGATACTAATCAAATTACCTAGATTCATTTGACTTCATGCTGTTTAGACCCGGGCTTCACATCAAAGGCTCTTTTATCAGTTCTGCTAGGTACTGAAAATAGAAAGGAGTTTATTCATCGTAAAGCTTAATCTGGTAGGGACCCAAGGCAAAAGGCCAAATGGAGGCCCAGACCACCCTCCCAGGTCTTATGAACGTGTATCCTTTTATCCATCCTCATACCCACAAGGTTTGAAGCAAAGGGCAAACAGAAATGTGGCCATGAACATTCACCCTTGTTTTCACTACTTATTATCTGCCAAGAACAAGACTTTGGGTGATACAGGCTATTAGCTAATAGCTCCTGTGATCCATCACATTCTTCAAGCCAAAGTCAATTCCTCTTAACAAATTGAAATTTCAGCATGGCCTCTGCTGGGTGTGGGACCCAGTCTGCAGGAGATCTGCTACTGAATGCTAATGGATGCGGCAGAACACTGCTGCAGGGCGGAAGTTGTAAAGGAGCAGCTGGGAGAGACTGTGGCTTTTGTTCAGAACACAATTCAGAGGAGCCCTGCCTTAGAGGTTAACTCCTTTTTGAGTAAAAGTGGTTCATCTCTGTATTAAATGGCACTTTCCCTGGGATGCCATTTACAGAGGATTCTTAAGGCTAAGAGAAATTGAAATAAAGCAGAGTCTCAGTTATCTTTTTATATACAGTGCCTATGTGTTTTAAGTATATCATGTATGGATATTGAATTATATGTCCGTTTTACCTGGACAGTATGACATTTAAACAGACAAGTCGACTCGCGATCTAAACCTGGCAGGGACCTCAGAGAAAGAGTCCACGTACTTGAACTGTAGAGAGGAGGGAACTGAGGCCAGACTGGTTAAGTGACTGACTGACAGTTACACAGCAGATTGTCCCCAATGTCTGGTCTCCCAGATCTTGGTGCAGGACTCCCTCTTCTTCACCTAGAATGAAAGTAGGCATCACCCAGTCTCTAACTTTAAGACTTAAACATGGGTGGACATAGAGATTATCATACTAAGTGAAGTAACTCAGAGAAAGATAAATACCATATGATATCACTTATATGTGGAATCTAGAATACGACACAGAACTTACAGATGAGACAGAAACACTCACAGACATGGAGAACAGACTGTGGTTGCCAAGGGGGAAAACAGGTAGAGGAGGGATGGAGTGGGAGTTTGGGGTTAGCAGATGCAAACTAGTATATATAAGATGGATAAACGACAGGTCCTACTGTATAGCACAGGGAACTATATTCAATATCCTGTAATAAACCATAAAGGAAAAGAATATGAAAAAGAATGTATATATATGTATAACTGAATCACTTTGCTATACGGCAGAAATTAACACAACAGTGTAAATCAACTATACTTCAATTAATAAAAAAGACTTAAGCCAGCAGGTAGCATGTGATACATGGCAGATATATATAGGAATAAAGGGATTTACACCCAATGAGGTGTTGTCTTTAGATGGAAGTGACTTTTAACCTTGTACTGTGCTATTCTGTATCCAAGTTTTTGATAATGAAGGTATTGTGAGAACTCAGAAGAAAACAATAAATCACATTAAAATCGAGACTGATTCTAAGAATCCCCTAAGTGTCTGTCTGTCTCATTAGGCCAGAGGCTCCCAGAGGGCAGCAGCCGTGTGTCCCTAAGCTTCTTACATCCTCCTTTGTGATAGGAGTTTGCCTGTGAAGGAGGTTTGTTAAATGTCAGTGAAAGAATTCGTGAATAAATGTCATCAGACAAAAGAATGAATGTCCTCACTTGTCATGTTCACCGTTGCCCGCAAGGCTCTTCCCTTCATTATCCGAGCTCCTACCCCAGCCAGAAGGAGGCTTTGTGCTCATAATTGCCTTTATATGGCCTAAAGATCAGACTCCTCAAAAAGGATGCTCTAAATTGCATGGGAAGAGCCTCTCTCTGGAAGCTAATATCACTTGTTTTCTCATTCTTGGAAGGGATACATACCCCTGGACTCCTGTTAGGCTGAGGTGGACCCTTTGTCTCACCCTGCCTTTAGCTGGGGATATTCTTCAGAGCACCCTGGTCATCCCTAAGAAGACCCCACATGAATCCAGCTTCAGGATCTTAGAATACTTTTTTCATACAGCCCCAGAATAAGGTTCTCGTATACAAATCAGCCAGACCCAAGTTATCCATAATAAATATTTCATTTCTCCTGAAACCTGCTGTATATTTTTAGTCTCACTGAGTTCTTTGACTTTCATTTGGCCTGACATCTCATTTGGCGAATGACATACAGATGAGGGGACTAGATCCTAGAGATGGTGAGGAATTGCACACAAAGCAGATGCAGGAGGTCCCCTCTGGGAAGGAGCCACACACCGGAAACACCTTGTTTTGAGGCCACCCAGCACATTATTTTGTTTCTATAATAGAAGAGTTAAGCTGTAAGCTATTTAGGAAGCCTATTCCTGGACTGCGGTCTGGTCATTTAAAAAGGAAATACCAGAAGGGTAGGCCAATTTGTGGTTTTAAATTAAGTACTACAGTAAAGAATATATACCTTTTTGTCTCACCTGGTCCATGCTAATTCTTTTTATTCTCCTCCCAGCTTTACAAAGAAAATTGCTGAGTCTTTGCATTCTTCTCACTGTCTCCAGGATGAGACAGTATAAATAATTTACATTCAGATATCAAGACAAGCAGTGGTTTTGAATTTTTTTCCATTCCTGCCTGAATTGTTTTTGTGACAGTGAATTAAACTCAAAAGACCACAGATGACTGCTGTAAGCTTTTAGTACAGTCAGAACAAGTCCATTTGCTGCAAAGTCCTAGGCTTGAAGGTTAAATAAATATTTCATAGTGCCTCTGTGCCTCACACATAGCATAGACATTTTCAAGGACCAAGACTGGAATTTAAATGGAGATTCTAGATCGGTTTTGAATAAAAAGCCCAGGTCAGCATAAGGGACCAGACATATGGTTAAATTGCTGGCTTATCTGTTATCTGTGAAAGGTACATGTCTTAGACAGTTAAGATTCAAGCAGGTTTTAGTTACTGACGGGAGGAATTCTTTTTTTTTTTTTGGCCATACTGCACGGCACGTGGGATCTTAGTTCCCCAACTAGGGATCGAACCTGTGCCACCTGCAGTGAGTGGAAGCTAAGCTTGGAGTCCTAACCACTGGACTGCCAGGAGGAATTTTTTTTAATGCAGTTGTCATGTGACTTTGATGTCCTCTGAGACATAGGGAGTTCTACAGATAGCTGCAAGATGGTCTGGAACATGCCTTGTGGACCCCAGGCTTCCAAATCCAGATTGAAACCAGGAGAGGAGAAAATAAGAGAAGACTTGAGGAAGAAAAAAATGGGAAGAGGATAGAGACCCATCTTCCTCTGTTTCCCTTTCTATTTCTGCCCCTTTCCTTTATTTGTTCATCTCTCTCTCTCTCTGTCTCTCTCTGTCTCTCCCTGTCTCTGTCTCTGTCTCTGTCTCTCTCTCTCTCTCTGTCTCTGTCTCTCTCTCTCGTATCTCTCTCTACTCCACCCTCATGTTACTCCCTATGCTTTTCCAGTTTCATTTCCAGACTCTTTCTTATTCATTTGCTGTTTTCTATCATGAGACTATTTTGCATTTGTAACACAGACTTTTGCCTCAACTAAACTTACTGTGTAGAAAGGATAAAGAGCAGATTTTCTAGTGTCATTGTTTTCATGCATCTTCCATCGTAAGAGATGATCATTTCGTAGGAAGGTAGAAGATGGGAAACATCAGTGCTACGAGATCCCCTTATAAGGGCCAGGTTCAGAGTTGCTAATCAAAATGTACCCTTTCCTGACAAGCCTCAGAATCTTTCTTAACACTGCACACTTAACAGCCACAACCAACTTACCATAGTTGGCACGTGAGATGAAGCCAATTTGTTAACCTTAATTTAGTAATTTTGGTGAAACTGCATGGGTTGATTTCAAGTGTCAGTGTTTAAACCACTCAGGGGCATCACTGGGTGTTTTAATCAAGGTAGTGGCAGCACAGAGAACACGAACAGTCGATTGCACTGGATAAGCATGGACCCATATTATGATTTGCTAATTGTTCCGACTGCTTGTGCTTCTATTGAGCTTGTTTTATAGAGACGATGATACTTATTTCTTGGAGTCCTCAAACTGCTTTGTAAACAGCTAAGCAGTATTTGTTCAGTTTTCATAGTCTGGGTTACTGTCTTCAGTTGTCCTCCAGAGACCAAATCCTTTGGTTCAGGCTCTTGGGACCACCAACCTAGACTATTACACATCTTCAGGGGTATCTCCTCTCAGGGGTTATAGTCGGGGTGTGTTCTACTCCCCACAAAACCCCAAATATGGCAGGCCTCTGCGCTCCCATTCTCAACCTACTTGATGGTCAAGTCTTCTGCGACAGGACGTGCATCTCTCTCCCTGTCTCATCCTTAACCTTTAATTCTCAGCCCCTGGGTTTCATTTCTGTTACTCAATTAAAGCAACTCTTTTGGATGCTCAGTGGTGCTTTATAAATCAAATGGTCTGTTCTTAGCTCTTCATTATCTTGGAGTCTCTGCTGACGTTGACAGTATTGAAGGTTCTCCTTCCCACATCCCTCCCCCATCTCTGGCCACTCCCTGTCTCTGTGAAAGTCCATCTTCCTTTGGCTCTCACTACATTTCACTCTTCTGGCTCTCCCACTACTCTTCTGAGTGTCCCTCAGTCTCCCGAAGCGATTCTTTGCTCAGCTCATTCCATTCTCCTCACTTTAGTTGACATTGCTACTCCGTTGATCCTAAACACATAAATTGTGTTTCACATGTATATCTATATTCTATTCCATCCGAAGGTAACGTACAGAACACCTAGCTGCAGAAAGTTCTATGTGAAATGCTTGTATCTCCAAGTCAGTTTTCTTACCCAAACTCCAGTTCTTTTTCTCCAAGAGCCTATGGGTCATTCCGGTTGGATTATTCACTTGCACCCCAATCTCATCAGACTATAATCATTGCCCTCTTCTGCCAAACAGATCCAGTCTCTTTGTCTTCACTCTGTCAGTTGTATCACCATTTTGCCAGTTACTCAGATTGAGTGATCTAAAACATAATCCTATTTTTTCTTCACCACATCTCATGTCCTTCCCCTCCATTCCCACACTACTCCTCAGGCTTCCTTACCACTTGCCCAGATTGCTGTAACTTCCTTGTGCTGCCCTGTCACATTCTTACCTCTTTTTCTCTTATCTTACCTGGACACATTTCATCATGTCACTTCACTGGAAAGGCACATTCAAGAGATCTGTGTATATCAATTGCTTCATTACTTCATGTCAAAGCTTATCTGATGTTTAAGGCCATCTGCCAACATTTCCAATGTTATCTCCCACTCTTCCTCAACTCACATCACCTGATTTTTCTGGTGGTCTGGCGGTCTGGCAGCCTCACCAACTTCCCATGCTTGGTGTTATTTCCACGTTGTATAATATCATTATCCTCACCCTGAATGTCCTTCCCACTATTGACCCTCGAGTCAATTTTTTTTTTTTTTTTTTGGTTGCGTTGGGTCCTCGTTGCACGCGGGCTTTCTCTAGTTGCGGCGAGCAGGGGCTACTCTTCGTTGCGGTGTGCGGGCTTCTCATTGTGGTGGCTTTTCTTGTTGCGGAACACGGGCTCTAGGCACGTGGGCTTCAGGAGTTGCAGCACTCGGGCTCAGTAGTTGTGGCACGCGGGCCCTAAAGCGTGCGGGCTTGAGTAGTTGCGGCTCGAGGGCTCTAGAGCACAGGCTCAGTAGTTGTGGTGTACGGGCTTAGTTGTTCCATGGCATGTGGGATCTTCGCAGACCAGGGATTGAACCCGTGTCCCCTGCATTGGCAGGCAGATTCTTAACCACTGCACCACCAGGGAAGTCCCAGATCATCTTAATAAAACAATCTTGTCCACTTTCACATAGCAAGGACCTGAACATCAATGAATACTGAGCATCCTTCTTTTTGGCTAATGAACCATTTTATTCTATGAAAAATAAATGTAGGTGTGTTACTATATCATAGGTGTTGTTACAGTTCCAGTCAATGAAATACCAGTAACGGGAAGGACATTCATATTCATACAGTGCACTTTAAAATGCCTGATCTCTGCACTATGTAAATGCCCTGAAAGTGTTCCTAAGCCCTATGCTGTGATTTCTCAGTAACAGAGGCCAGGGGCCATTAACTGTTTGGGATATTTCGGGCAAAAGTTTCTAATCTTTATCTGTGCGGTTTTCTGTTTATACCTCCAATAACTACACTGATAATGTTGATGGTAATTCCACATAACAGACATCACACAGTACTTTACGTGGTGTCTCGATAAGTACTTCATGATAATGGCAAACAATAATTTTCATACAAGCATCCTATTAATTTAATACAGAGCAGTGCTGTATTTTCACATAGAACGTCTATCCTAAATGTTAGGGCTGGTTTGGGGGAAACCGAAATCAGATATAGCATATATTTTTGCCACTTGTCCATGCAATTTTTGCTACTTTTCCACAATAGAGAAAACATATAACTAGCACGATATCAGCCTTTCCTTTCAAAATGGAAAACAAAAATAGAGAAAAGGAAGTCACAAAGAAAGAAGGAGGAAGAGAACCAATTATCGATCATCCATGTGTCAGATATTATTTATACAAATTATTTTATTTAATCGTTTCACTAATCCTGTGCTGTGGGGAAATTCTAGAAGTGTGGAAATGGAGACTCACAAAGGAAATTGGCCAAAATGACAAAGCAGGTAAAAGGACAGAGCTTAGCTTGGCTGTGACGCCAGGTCACCTTCCACAGCACTGGTATCTACTGCGTTCTGACAGCAATGCACTGAAAAGGCACGCTGCTGTGCAGACTGTCGCCCTGTCACAGTTTCTGCTGCAATTCCCTTCTCTTGCATCCTTCTGTCCTTCTATACTCTGGCTGTGCTCCCGAGCGGAGGGTGCTTTCATTGTGCAGGCACCACAGTATAAAGGAAGGAGCAATTAGGAAGTTCAAAGTCAGGCACCTCGACTCCTGCCCAGGCTCTGCTACCAGCTAGGAGTAGGATGGGGGACAAGTAAGTCACACCCTGTCTCTGAGTCTCTGTTTTCTCAACAGCAAAATGAGTAAATTGGTTTGTTTTCCAAGATTTCCAACCAGCTCTAACACTCAGCGATTAGAAAATGACAGGTTTATTTTGGTCCCTAGGAGAGTAAATTATCCTAACAGGGAGTCCTTTGGGATTATCAGGGAGGTGCGCCGTTCCTGCGGAGCTGATGTTTGCTTGATGGCCCGTGTACCCTGCAACCGGCCACGAACCGGGACTTGATTGCTTCCAGGACTGAGGCAGAGATGCGGCAACGAGAACGGCGGACGCAGAAACGCATGAGTCACGCTTGTCAGGGGTGAGGCATCAAAGAGGCCCAGAAGAGACAAAGGAGCCTCTAGACTCTGACAGCACAGAGACCCCAACTCCTCCTGTGCTCCAAATCAACCACACCCTATTTCTCCTATTCATGCAAAGTCAGGGATCAGTGTGTGTGCTGGAGCGGGGGACCCTAGTAGCAGCTTCTGTGGGAGAGAAAGTTCAACGCTTATGGAATCACAGGCTTCTGGATCGAAAGCCATTTTGTACTATCTCCATCATGTAAAGATGGGAAGGCTGAGGGCAAGAGTGCAGAGTCCTATAGCCGAGACTAGAAGCCAGCCTGATGCGTTCTTTGCAAAACACCAGTGGACAGCGTTTACTCACTGGCTACTCTTTACCCAGTCCCCAGTGTAACCCACCATTGCCACCCACGCCCCAACCACTAAAAAGAAGTAACTTGTAGTGAGGGGGTGGGGGTAGGAAGAGAAAAATCAGAGATAATAACCAAGACTTCGGGAAATTTTTTTTTTTTTGCTTAGGAACTAAAGTTTTAAGATTTCTCTATGAAGCAATGGTGAATCTTTATGATCCATGAAAAGAAAAATAGGACATGAACAGCCACGCTGTACCGCCTGTATAGTCCAAGAAAAAAAAAGATATTTGGACTCTTCTCTAAATTCTCTTTTAGTCAATTTGCAAACCAAAATGGATGATGGAGCTCTGAGGCGTTTTTTCAGCCCTAAGCGCTATTACAGTCCTCCCTCGTTTAGAAACAAGAGACTATTAGTTATATCAAGAAGGCCTGCCTTTAAGGTAATTGCTGTCTCAGAATATGGGCTGATTATTAATGCATAATTCTGCTTTCCTCAGAAACATGATTAGGCTTTTCATCTGGAATTTCCACCCAAATTCTGGTAAATACATATTTGCTTTTAAGATTCTTTCAACGAGAGATCAGGAATGATTAAAGGACCCTTGTCTCCGTCATAAAGCACTGATGTAAATGCACAGTCATTGCCCAAAGGAGCAATGGAAGAATTTTACGTTCTGTTTTCTCCCTCGCTAGATTCTGAATAAAAAGACAAGGGATGTGGAATAACCCACTGGAGTCTGTTACACAGTAGTTGAGTGCTTATGAGGGATAGTAAATGGAAATCAGATGCAAGAAACAGTCATGGGTTATCAGGTGCGTGGGGCCCCTGCATTTACAGCATGAAGTGCCTTTTCATTTTCGAGTTGCCTGTGAAGAGCCTTTTAATTAGAAAAGATCTTCTATAACAGCTTAAAAAAGAGAACCAAGATGTTGACCTTTGCCTGTTCTGAGTTTCTCTTTTCCTTACTGAAGAAGTATTTATCCACTTTTCCCCCTCAAGTCATGGTTCTGGGTGTGAGAACAGCAAAGTGGGCCTCTGAGCTAGTGACCTTGGTTTCCATCTGGGGTCCAGCATTCCCTTTTGGTCAAGTTCTTGGTGGTACCATCCCAGTAGTTGTTCCTGGGGTTTAACACGCCGGGGCATTGCTTTAGGGTCCATATTTTGGTTAGTCTTCCAGTAGCTGGGTAATGACTGATAGATCATGGATAAGACAACCTAGGATCTGCCTGCTACAGCTGAAACACACCAAACACACACACATACAGGCGCCATCTGTCAGGGAACGTCCTTCATCTCAGGTAAAGGAGGTGGGCATAGCCATCCATCCACCAGTACTCACTCTTTTGTGACTTGCTTTTTCCCTGTTCATAATGACTTGGCCTCTTCTGGACAAGTATGAGAATGGGGTGTGGGTAGAGAGGGTAGGAAGGAGGGGAGTAGTTGGCCCGGGGGGGGTGGAGGAACAAGACAGCGTCCTCTTTGTTCTTGGCCACAACCAAGTGAAATGCAAAGGGGGATCTGACCTCCTAAATTCTCTGTCTGCCTGGTGCCGGGGCTTCACACCCCTTCTCTCTCCCTACTTGCTCATCACTTATGATTTTTCTCCCACACTCAGTTTCTGGAACAAATCTGGACCTAACCTAAAGCACAGGGTATTTAAGCAGCTCCCATGTTCGAGACTCAGCATCTGGTGAGTCCTAACCTTGGACCCCACTCGAGGGAAATGACTTCTACCGTCATCTCTGCCCCTCTCTTCCCATCTGGGCAGTCTGTTGAGCACCACCTGCCTTTCCCTGGATGGGTCCTGCCTTACTCTTGCCGTTCCCCTTTCCTAATCCAATAGTGAGTGTCTGGTACACTGAACACTTTTCCCTTAATTTAATATGGCTGGTGTCCTTATAGAAAGGGGAAATTTGGACAGATTTGTACACAGACACACACACAGGGAGAATGCCATGTGAAGATGAAGGTAGAGATCAGGTGACACTTTTTCTACAGGTCAAAGAATACCAAAGATCGGGCTTCCCTGGTGGCGCAGTGGTTGAGAGTCCGCCTGCCGATGCAGGGGACACGGGTTCGTGCCCTGGTCCGGGAGGATCCCACATGCCGCGGAGCGGCTGGGCCCGTGAGCCACGGCCGCTGAGCCTGCGTGTCCGGAGCCTGTGCTCCACAACGGGCGAGGCCACAACAGTGAGAGGCCCGCGTAACGCAAAAAAAAAAAAAAAAAAAGAATACTAAAGGTCATCAGCAAAGCACCAGAAGCAAGGGGAGAGGCAGGGGACAGATTCTCCCTCACACTCCTCAGAATGAACCAGACCTCCTGACACCTCCATTTCATACTTTTAGCCTCCAGACCTGTCAGAAAAAAAGGTTTTGTTGGGAGAGTGGGATGGACATATACACACTACTATATCAAAAATAGATAACTAATAAGGACCTACCGTATAGCACAGAGAACTCTACTCAATACTCTGTAATGGCCTATATGGGAAAAGAATCTAAAAAAGAATAGATACATGTATATGTATAACTGATTCACTTTGCTGTACACCTGAAACTAACAACATTGCAAATCAACTAGACTCCAATAAAAATTTTAAAAAAGGAAAAAAAGTTTTTGTTGTTTAAGCCACTTAGTTTGTGGTCCTTTGTCATGACAGCCCTAATGGACCAATACAATGGCTGACGATGGTTATTCATACTAATTCATTTTCATGATTCATAGCTTCAGGGCTTTCCCATCTTCTATAGGACATATGTTTCTAGAATATTTCATTATAGTTTTATGAAACAAAATTCCACGAATGGGGATTTATAAGATTATAGGTGTGGAATGGCTCTTAGAGACCATCTTCTGGCAGATACAGAAATTGAGGCCCTGGGAGATGAGGTGACTGACTTCAGGTCACATAGGAAGTTTCATTTGTTTGTTTTTTCATGCTACTTGCCCTTGGACTCTACCGGGCCACACTGATGTTCTCTTTTTTGGCCTATTTAGAGAAGAGTCTATCAATGGTACAGCTCTCTCTCCAGGAAGAAGCACATAGTGGCCTTTGTGTTAGGGCCAATCCCTGCTCCGTTCTTTACCCGTGTTTGCTAGAGCTCCCTGAGATGTACAGAAAATGCAGATCTCATTACTCTAGCGCCAGCTACTGTGGACCTTTGGAGATCATCATGTTTCCATACAATAAACTCCTCTACTGCCCTGGGAGAGAATTCTCTTAATTCCTATGTCCTCGGCCTTGAGATCTGATGGATTTTTCCAGCAATATGGTACTCGGTCTGCATTGCTTTACTTGTAATGTAGTAATTAGTCTCTGAGGAAGCACATAAAGCCTCTTTTTCTAAGCATAACCTGAGAATGTCTGATGAGTTTGTAAGCAGCTCTTTGCAGGAAACCGCCCTCAGCAGGAAGCCCCTTTTCTTGTCACTTTAGCAAAGCTATATGGTTACTAACTTTTAAATCAGGCAGCCCCACGCCCTACTCATCTCTGGCCCAAGCACACCTTTCATATCTGTTGATCACACAATACCTTGCCTAGTTTTTCAGTTCTTTCTGTAGATGAAGTAGAAATGAAGAACAAGTAATTAACAGATGACCTGACATCTCCCTAGCTTCCCCCTCAGTAATCTCCCAAACAAACTGTGTGACCAAACTGTGTGAACAAGGTAACATCCTGAGGAAGGTCACGAGGAGTTGACAAGCCTGCACACAAGCTGGCACACAGTGGGGGATGATTAACTGAGATTACTTCCCTCCTTTCCCTTAAAACTTTCACGGCCAAGCAGAATCTTTGGAGGTGGTTTCTGGGGGACTCTGAGTCCACCATCTACCCAGATTGCTGGCATTCTGATTAAAGGCACCTTTCCCTTCTACCGTTTGTGAGCATGTAATTGATCTTGTAAGCAGCAGGCAGCAGGGCCCAATTCATTCGGTAACAGTTCTCTGTTGAGAATCTCTGAACAGAACCGCTAGGGGTTTTGGTTGTCTCCAGCCTGCAGTACAAATACCCCTGTTGGGCTCTCTGTGGAATGCATCCAGGGGCCAAGGATAGCAGCTCTGTGGTCCTGGACTGCAGAAGTCAGTGCTTGGAGGTCAAGCAAATCTGGGGTTGAGATGCTTAACTGTCCCCTCTGTTCTCAGGAAGCCCTGTGGGCTGGCTCCACACCACCTCACGTGGTTACCTTACCTAGTTAGTCACGTTATCAACAAATCATTCACACCAAAGGCAGAGGAGGTGTGTCCTCACACCTTCTCCTGCTCTTCTACACCCCCTAGGAATGGCCCGATGACTCCAAATTTGAAGCCAGATACTTCATACCTATTGAGTAAGGTATGAATTGGGTGTGAGGTTTTACAATTTTTCAGTGGGGTAAGTTACACTAAAATATTGGCCTAAAATAAAAATCCATCAATTACAGTTTATTTCTGAGACTTGGGGAAACACACATGTGCAAAAGCAAACTGTTAGGCTGCTGGTTGGAAGAATGGAAGCATCTTGCTCCAAACTGTTGTCTGACTGTTGAAACGTCACCATTGTTGTTTCATCCATGTATTAAAAATACACACACCCTTCCCTGGGGGAAATCTCAATATAAGTTACTTACATCCTAGCATGACTAAGGGATCTGAGAGGAAGAAGGCTCTTTTCAGCTGAAGCCTGGGCAAGTTGGGCTGATGCTCAGTCCATGTTCTGTGTTCCGTACCTGTTCCTGCCTTCATCATTTACTTGATGGTAAGAGGCAGCATCAAAGAAGGGGAGGCTGGGGACTTCCCCTGGTGGCCCAGTGGTTAAAAATCTGCCTGCCAATGCAGGGGACACGGGTTAGAGCCCCGGTCCGGGAAAATCCCACATGCTGCGGAGCAACTAAGCCCATGCACCACAACTACTGAGCCTGTGCCCTAGAGCCTGTGAGCCACAACTACTGAGCCCGCGTGCCACAACTACTGAAGCCCGTGCACCTATAGCTGGTGCTCCGCAACAAGAGAAGCCACCGCAATCAGAAGCCCACGCACCGCAACAAAGAGTAGTCCCCGCTCGCCGCAACTAGAGAAAGCCCGTGTGCGGCAACGAAGATCCAACGCAGCCAAAAATAAATTAAATAAAATAAATAAAAGCATTAAAAAAAAAGAAAAGAAGGGGAGGCTGGAGGGTTACAGATACATATTCCTGAAGCCACAACTTTACTATGGCCTGCTGCAAAATGAGAGGGATGTGGGAAGTCTGGACCATCTTCCATCTCCCGATTGCCTTGCAAGCTTGTGGGTGAAGGGACGATGGGTACCAGAAGGAAAGTCAAAAGAATATGTTCAATTAGTCATTAAGTGTGCATTAAACATTTCCTCTGGAGACTTCCCTGGTGGCCCAGTGGTTAGGACTCCATGCTTCCACTGCAGGGAGATGCAGGTTCCATCCCTGGTTGGGGAACTAAGATCCCGCATGCCTCGCGCTGTGGCCAAAAAAAAAATTTAAAAGCAACAACAACAAAAATTTCCTCTGTGCACAGAACTTTACTACACACTGTTGGTATTTAAAAAATATCCAATATGTTGTTTCCTCCCTGGAGGCACCTACAGTTTAGTTGGGGAGATAAGATTTCCGCAGAACCTCTCTTTCCGGAAGCCTTCATGAAGGTGGAGTAGTTCTTAGCTGCCTGAGAATACATAAATGCCTGGAAAGCACAGGAATGGTCTCCATGGAGTCACAAGGTCCTTTCCAAACACAGGAACCCTGAGACCTGCTGGATGTGAACATCGGTACCTGGCGGGTTGCCTTTCTCCTGAAACTTGGTCAACCAGTTGGGTCAGCTGACTCCAGGGTCTCTAAACGTTTTTTTCCAGCTACCCAAACAAACTCCTCCATTGGTCCAGCCACAAACCTAAGAGGGCCACATAACTCCTCCATCATTTTTTCTTTCTTATGAGAGTATAATGGCTTGAAAATGAAGCCAGTCTGCTCTTGGTATATTTTGGGAATTTTCTACCCTTCTCAGAGTTCAGATTCCATCCAAAAGAGAAGAGACTTAGTCTCTCTCCCCATGGATAGAAAGTGACCCAGACACAGGTTGCGAAGTTTAGAGATAGGAGCAAGCTTTTGGCAAGAGTGGAGCCAATGAGATTTCACTAGGCCGAAGAGAAAGTTGGATGAAGAAAGCAAAAGTTGTGTTACTTCACAACCTGGCTCGAGTTAGATCAAGACATTTTCCCTTGTAGGCAGGTTGGCCATTCCTTATTCCCTTGGTGTCATTTATTCCCTAGTAACAAACTAATTATAACAGACCCATAACTCAGCAATTAAGAATAACGTATGTTCCTTTCCTAAGGGAGAATGAATCAAGTATCCCAGGCAGGATCCTTTTATCATTTTGTTAACTACATAAGAAGCAGGGAGCTCCTTTCATCCAAGCTGCCTTAAATATCACAGGGTCTGCTATATAGCCTGAGGCAGTAAATAGCTTCCATTTTGCACCAGATACATTTTGAGTTCTCTCTCTGTCTCTCTCTCTTTTTCATTTATAAACAAAAGAAAAACAGAAAGAAACTTAAAAGCAGCAGGAACAGCACACTGTGCTGCCCTTTGCTCATCACCAAATTATTCCTTTTGTCCTGGCATTAAACAGTAGATGGCAATAAAGAAAGCCCCAGGAGCACAATATTCTTGGGATTGTATCAGGGTGGAAGATTCAAGATCCCTCCATTCAACATGTCTCTGCTCTGCCCCTCAACCAAGAGGCTCTTATTGTTCTCCACACTGTTTTAGAATGAAATATATTTTTGCAGTGGTAGAGAGAATTTATGAGTAGCTCAAGGCTTCCTGTCTGAAGATTCTTTCTCTCAAAAAGAGGTAAAGGAGAGGGGAAAAAAAACCCTACACTGAAAATCAAAATAGACTTGCTTGGTATGATTTTATTTAGGAAAACTTGATACCTGTGCAAAGCCCAGGTTGCCTGTTGTTGGCGTCTAAACTAGAACAAAAAAGAACTTTCCTATAAAATTCCTAGTGAAGCAAAACTCTCATAGAATCGAAATTACTCTTTTTCTCTGAAGTGATGAGTCATTGTAATTGGGCGTCACGACTCGTGCCCAAGTGTAACCAGAAAATCCTTCAGCCTCATTCTGACTACAAAAGTCAATTCTAATCAATCAGTTCCCAGCTTAAAATAACATGTCAAGTTTGGTAAAGATATTTGCAGATCAGTTTCTCTCTGCTTTGATCTAAATTTAAAGAAAAAAAGCGTTCAGGTTTTACATGATAAATAATATTCTTGAAAGCTGAAAAGGAGATGCAATATCCCATAATACTCCTCAAAACAGGAGAAATTTGGAATTGGAATAGAAGATGGGTTTGCTATGGGTAGGGGGAGGAAGGGCAAGAATATTAAATAAGCTTCTCGGAAGGTCCAGGAGCTACGGACCACTGCAGTCCTCCAGGGGGTGCCCCCAGTGGAAGGAGGAAGCAAGATGAAAACCTTTACATTTCCACACGTAGGTCAAGTATTATTCATGTAAACACACCAGGAAACTACCATAGCTGACAGTTCCCAAATCAGGAGACGTGGTTCCCTATTGGAGACCCCGGATGTCCTGATTCCAGAATGAATGAGCACAGCTAGTTCACAAAGAGGCAGCCACTACCCCATGTGCTAGAAGTGCCAAAAGAGCTTTCTGTCCTCAGTGTCTCCCCCACTGCTTGCTTGGCACCCTCGCTATAGTATTTAAATTATCTGCATCTGAATTACTTATAGGTAATTAAAAAAAAAAAAAGAACTCAAGGCAGCTGGTGCCTCACTGTGAGACCAATGATATAGCTGTTGATAATTCTCTAGCCCCTACAGTACTCGTTCTGACTGTTGAGGTTGCCAAAGACTCTGTTGAAAATCATGTGCAACGTATGGTTCCTCTTTCTAGAAAAATGCACAGATGCAGGCAAATTTGTATGTAAGTTCAGATGGTTCACAAATCTCTCGAAGTCCACCTATGAAGCCAACCCATCTCTTTGTTTCTCAGATTTGACTGCCCTCCCCTGTACTCATTCTTCACTTATGCTCAATCTCACCTCCTCCATGAAGTCTTCCATGGTTTCCCCCATCCAAACACCTCTAGCTCTCACCACCTGCACAGCTCGTTTGTGTTCTCTTAGAAGGTGTGTTTTCGTTTCATTCACAAGGGTCTTGTCTTCCTGAAGGTTCATATGCTCCTTGAAAGTAGGTAGGTTGTGTTCTTCAATTTTGTATCTCCAGAGCATTGGGTAGGAAAGAAGGACTCTGTTATGCCTCTTACCCAATACACAATTTTTCCCCGCTATGATCAATTTCTGATAGATGCAACATTTTCCCTTAACATTAGAAAGCAGCAAATGACACGTTTTCCCCTGCTATGGACAGAGACTGCCAAACCCAGGGGAGCATGAAGCAAAGTGATTCAGTTATACATATATAAATTCTTTTCAGATTCTTTTCCATTATAGCTTATTATAAGATATTTAATATAGTTCCCTGTGCTATACAGGACCTTGTTGTTTATCTTTTTTTTTTTTTTTTTTTGCGGTACACGGACCTCTCACTGCTGTGGCCTCTCCCGTTGTGGAGCACAGGCTCCGGACGCGCAGGCTCAGCGGCCATGGCTCACGGGCCCATCCGCTCCGTGGCATGTGGGACCTTCCTGGACCGGGGCACGAACCCGTGTCCCCTGTATCGGCAGGTGGACTCTCAACCACTGCGCCACAAGGGAGGCCCTTGTTTATCTATTTTATATGTAGTACTGTGTATCTGCTAATCCCAAATCCCTAATTTATCCCTCCCCCACCTTTCTCTTTGGTAACCATAAGTTTGTTTTCTGTGTCTGTGAGTCTATTTCTGTTTTCTAAGTAAATTCATTTGTATAATTTTTTTTAGATTCCACATATAAGTGATATCATATGATATCTTTCTTTGTCTGACTTACTTCACTTAGTATGATAATCTCTAGGTCCATCCATGTTGCTTCAAATGGTATTATTTCATTCTTTTTTATGGCTGAGTAATGGTCCATTGTGTGTGTGTGTGTGTGTGTGTGTGTGTGTGTGTGTGTGTGTGTATATATATATATATATATATATATATATATATATATATACATACACCACATCTTTATCCATTCATCTGAAGATGGACTTTGAGGTTGCTTCCATGGCTTGGCTATTGTAAATAGTTAGCTCCCTTTTATATCCATCTATTTATTTACCATTTTCAGAGTCTGCATTCCTTCCTAGACATCTGTCTAGTATCATTCGCTCTTGGCCCTTGGTTCTTTTTTTTTTTTTAAATTGGAGTATAATTGCTTTACAATGTTGTGTTAGTTTTAAAACACATTTTTATTTTTAAAATAAATTTATTTATTTATTTTTGGCCGTGTTGGGTTTTCGTTGCTGTGCGCGGGCTTTCTGTAGTTTTGGCGAGTGGGGGGCTACTCTTCGTTGTGGGTGTGCGGGCTTCTCATTGCGGTGGCTTCTCTTGCTGCGGAGCATGGGCTCTAGGCACATGGGCTTCAGTAGTTGTGGCACGTGGGCTCAGTAGTTGTGGCTCACAGGCTCTAAAGCGCAGGCTCAGTAGTTGTGGCGGATGGGCTTAGTTGCTCCGCAGCATGTGGGATCTTCTCGGACCAGGGCTTGAACCCATGTCCCCTGCATTGGCAGGTGGATTCTTAACCACTGCACCACCAGGGAAGTCCCCTTTTGGTTCTTTATAATTCTTTTTTTTTTAAATTTTTTTATTTATTTATATTTTTTTTGTGTTATGCGGGCCTCTCACTGTTGTGGCCTCTCCCGTTTTGGAGCACAGGCTCCGGACACGCAGGCTCAGCGGCCATGGCTCGCAGGCCCAGCTGCTCCGCGGCATGTGGGATCTTCCCGGACCGGGGCACGAACCCGTGTCCCCCACATCGGCAGGCGGACTCTCAACCACTGTGCCACCAGGGAAGCCCAGTTCTTTATAATTCTTACAATGCAGGTCTGCTGGCAGCAAATTCTCTTAACTTTCATTTGTCAGACACATCTTTATTTTACCCCCTCTCTTAAAAGAACTTTTTATTGGATATAGAATTATAAATAACTTGACTTTTTTTTCAACATTGAAAAGATGTCTTTTCATTGTCTTTTGGCCTCTGTTTCTGACAAGAAATCAGTGGTCATCCTTATCTTTGTGTGTAAGTAATGTGTCTTTTTCTCTGCCTGCTTCAAGACCTTCTCTTCATCTTTGATTTTCAGCAATTTTACTTGTTATGCTTGTGTGTGTTTTTTAAAATATTTATTCCTTTTGGAATTTGCCAAGCCTCTTGGATCTGTAATATTTTTCATCAATTTTGAGAAATTTTGCCATTATTTCCTCAGAATATCTTTTTCTGCTCAACATTAATCTCTCCTCTTTCTGAAGTTCCAATTACATGCATGTTAGACTGTTTGATATTGTCCCACAGGTCCTCTGAGTTTCTGTTCAGTTTTCTTCAATATTTTTTCTGTTATTTCTTCATATTGAATACTTTCAGTTCATCCATTTTCAAGCTTACTGATTCTCTTTTCTTGCCATCTCCAATAAGCGATTAAACCCATCAGTGAATTTTTCATTTCAGCTATATTTTTTGGTTCTAAAATTTTGATTTTCTTCATTTTTTTAAGTTTTATTTCTCTGCTGGGATTTCCTATCTCTTCATTTGTTAGACCATGTTTTTTCTTTCCTTCTTTGCACGTATTTTCATTCAGTTCTTTGAACCTGATTATCATAGCTGATTGAAAACCTTTGTCTACTCAATCCAACATCTAAGCCACTTCAGACTGGTTGGTACTGACTGCTATTTTTTTTGGTTCTGGATCACATTTTCCCACTTTTTAGTTTGTCTAGTAATTTTTGATTGAGTACTGGATAGTTTGAATAGTATGTTGTAAAGATTCTGAGTTCTGCTATCTTCCTCTGAAGAGTGTTAATTCTTGTTTTAGAAGGCGGCTCAGTTACTGGCTGATCACCTTTAACTTGAATAAACTTAGTCTGGTACTTTGTTATAGAATCTGTGGAAAGCACAAGGTATTTCCCAAGCTCCTCTACCCTGATAGGTTGCAATCTTCAAATTCTGTCTCCCCTGAGATTTTGTCAGGGTTTAGTTTTAGGCTTTGTTAATGCAGGTCTGGAATAGGTCTTACTGTAGTGCATGTGTGGATCCTCGGGCCAATCCTACCTACCTGTTTTTAAAAATAAAGTTTTATTGGAACACAGTCATGCTATTCATTTCCATATTGTCTAGGACTGGTTTTGTGCTAGCATGGCAGAATTGAGTAGCTGCAGTAGAAACTGTATGGCCTGCACAGGCAAACATATTTACCATACAGTAAGTCCCCTACATACGAACCTTCAAGTTGCGAACTTTCAAAGATGCGAATGTATGTTCGCATGTCCAGTCACGTAACTTAGTTCACGTGTCTGGCGTACATGTCACACATATATGTGACAACCACCTCTACAAGTGGTTGTGGTTTTGTATACTTTACTGCACAGTACTGTATAGAGTACAGTAATACAGTGTCTTTATTTCCTGCCTGTTCACTCGGTGCCAGCCCCTGTATGCCAGCTGTTGGACTGTACTACTGTACTTTCCAAGGTACTCTACTGTAAGATTAAAAGTGTTTTCTTTATTTTTTGTGTTTGTTTTTCATGTATTATTTGTGTGAAAAGTATTATAAACCTATTACAGTACAGCACTATATAGCTGATTGTGTTAGTTGGGTACCTAGGTTAATTCTGTTAGACTTAACGAACAAATTGGACTTACGAAACGCTTGCTTGGAACGGAACTCGTTTGTATGTAGGGGACTTACTCTATTGCCTTTTACAGAAAAAGTTTACTGAATCCTGCTTTAGAGTATAGTCTTTACTCCTATGAAAAGTTCTTTCTGGTGTCTTAGCTGGATTCCAGGGGTGTTAACAAAGTGTTACTTAGACTTTGGGTTCAAAAGTCCAAAGTCTTTGGGAACTGCTTTTGCACCAGCATTGCTAGTAACTGTTCATTTTCAGCGCCATAGTAGCTGCTATCTGATGAGCCCCTGATGGTCTCTTCCTGTTCATTTACAGCCCAGTTCTCAGTCGTGGTCTCATGAGGGACCCCCTCTCCCCTGACCCCTACCCCAAACAGACTGTTGGGAAGCCCTCTCTGCAGAGCTCCCTCTTTGCTGATGCTCTATCATGCAGATTCCAGTTGTTTCAGCTCTGCTACATTCTGTTCTCTGTCTCTTCATCTCTGCGTCCAAGAACTGCTTGGACTTCAGTGCTGTAGTTAGACACTTGTGTCCCAGTAGAGAGCTGGATGATTTGGGGATTTACCTTTAAGTTTTTGTCTGCCAGGGATAAACAGTCTTGGGCTGCCTATGGTCCATTGCCTATAAACGGCTGCCTCAAATATTTTCACCCAGTTTCATAGTTGTTTACGGCTGGAGGACTAGTCTGGTACCAGTTACTCCATCATGGCCAGAGTATAAATCCCTCTAGTTCTTTTGAAAACCTTATCGCCCTCTTGGCAGATGGTAACTTTCAGAGTCTGTGGCTCCATTTCTCATTGCTCTTCCAGCTCTCAGCTTAATGCATTTCTCGTCTTCAAAAAGAAGCCAAGTTCTCTTAGGGATCTGCTAGTAATTTTCTATTTTCTCTCTCAGGGACATCTGCAGTTCACAGCCCATTTGTAAAATAAACCAACCAACATCCCCTGAATGCAGTGAGGGATAGAGCCCTTTTAGACTCTGGTAACTAGCTCCACCCACCACCTTTTGTTCCCTAGGATGATTCAGGACAAGGCTCACTCACCCTTCATGGTTATGGGGTTTTAGAATGATCCTTTACAACAGAAAATTATGTTAACATTAATCTGAATGCACATTTCCATGTACGGAAGAAGAGGAATTGGCCACAGGCTCACATACCAAATAATCAATAGATAACCCAGTCAATTCTCATCATGACAAAGGAAAGAGGGAAAGTAAACCTTCATTTATGGAGAAACAGTGATGGGTCAGGCACTCTGCTAAGCACTTTCACATATATCATGTCATTGAATTCTTACTGCAACCTTGAAGAGATGGTATTATTATCCCCATTTTGAAGAAACAAAAAATGGTAGGCTTTGGGAGATTAAATAGTTTGTGCCAGCTCACATCAGTCCCTGGTGAAGCCCCGAAGCCAGGGATGTCTGCATGACTTTGGAATTCTTTTCCAGAGAACAGAGAACCACACCAAAGAGGATACCTGGCCTCTGCCTTCTTATAGGCGCACAATTTACAGGGCTAACCATTTGTGACTTACTCTTTTAAATCTGTCCTTGGTTTAAACTGATTTTACTTGCATACAAAGGTTGATGGAAGGGGAAACAGTACACAGTATGATTTTCCTTAGACTGAAATTAGCCTATCTGCGTCGAGGAGGAGAAGCACAGAATGGAAAGAGTAGAAGTGTTAGTTTAGGAAGCCAACTTTTCACTCACCCTTCTTTGTATTTATTTTTTTTAATTTATTGTTGAAGTATAGTTGATTTACAATGTTGCGTTAGTTTCTGGTTCACTCACCCTTCTTTGATCTTAATATTTCTAAGTACTAACATCAATTAAGCGCCTTCTGTTTGCCCCTGCCCTAAGTATTGGAAACACATCTAATTAAATTCCCTCAGCGAAAGTGTGAGATGTGTATTACTGTTTTGCCTCATCTTCACATTACAATAATAAAGTCGAAGGAGATAAGCAGTTTCTAGCAGATGGTAATTGGCAGACTAAGAGTCTAACCCAGACGATAAAACTTCAGTCTTTACTTCCAACCCCTATGCTGTACTCATTTCCCACTGCCTCTGTCCTAAACAATTTGATTCCATAATCCCAGAATTCCTGGAATTAGAAATAATTCCTAATAGTCTTGACCTCTTAGCCTCCATGCCCCAAACTCTCTTCCTAGACAATGGCAAAGGCTTTGAAATAGGTTTGTGTTCAAATCCAGGCCTTGGTACCCTCTATAAAATGGAGGAAAATGGAGAATTCACTGGGAGTCCAGTGGTTAGGACTCTGCGCTTCTACAGCAGGGGTCCCGGGTCCGGAACTACCCATCAAGCTGAGGTGCAGCAAAAAAACAAACAAAGACCCTGAAGAAGATCATTCCTCCTTTGCCAGGGCTGTGAGGGTTAAAAACTTGTGAGCACAGAGACGGTGGTCAAATGTTCATTACTTGTATGGTTACAGTAATAAGCCAGCATCCCGAAGATACAGCTATGACCCTCTTTTATTTTATCTACCCCCGGCTGATACGCGCGAGTGACTCTGCTCTCAGATAAAAGACCTTCATGTTTTATGGAATAAGGCCGCCTAATCGCTCAAGGGAAGATAAGGCAACCAACCACACACAGCTAAAGAGTAGCCCTGCCCTCCACAATGCCAAAGTAAATCATACAAACTGAATAATACAGCCTGCCTTGGGGGCTGTGCAAAAAACCCATGGGGAAAACGTAAAGTCAATTGTGTTAAGTCTGATAAGAAAAGCAGAAAAACTGATTCCTGGAACAGAGCGAAGAGCTTTACACCGCGAGAGTCCATACTCTTATTCCAGAGAGCTTCGAGGATGGGCGATTAATATCGAGCCCTGTTCAATCGACCAGCAAAAAGTGAAGCAAAGGCTCGAGAGCCTGGAAGACCAGACCAACCGGATAGAAGCGGAATAGTGGAGAAATGGGATCGCGAGCCTGGAAATGCTGGGGCTGCATGCCCCACCCCCTTGCCCCCTAGCGCCCACCTCCGCTCCAGCAGCTCGCACACTCTGCTGTGGGTACTGCCCCTTGGTTTAAAAGGATCCGGCTAATCTGGAAGGGCTGGGCAGTTTAGGATACAGTGAGGACAGTACGCGTCTCCCGTGGATACCCAAGAAGAGAGTCTACCCACACCCTGCTCAAAAAGTGTGGGGTCACCCTGGTCCTCAGGCCTGGCGCTTGGGCTGCGGCGTCCGTATTAACGAGGGACTGTAATGTATGCAATACAAGTTCTTTTAGGACCGGCTTTTTTCGTTCCACCCACAGTCATCTCGCGGTTCCGCCTCGGGAAGCTGCCATCAGGAAGAGTAGAAACTCCACAAAGTTCCTTAAAAGCCAAACCACTAAGAGGTTCCAGAAGAAGGTGTGTGTGTGTGTGTGCGTGTGTGCGTGTGTGTGTGGGTGTGTCCGGGCTCGTTACTGCAGCATTTTGCACAAAACAGCACACGTTTTCCAGGTTGTTTCCGGTGTCTGCGGCAGTAGCCCATGTGGCGAAGGGGTGGGGCACTCTGAAGAGAAAACAGGGGGTCTGGGAATGGCAGAGGAATTCTCTATAGGGAAATCGCAGAAATAACTTTTAAAATGGTCCGGGAAGATGCTTCCGGCAAACCATGGAGGGAAGTAATTAGATGGGCAGAGGGACAGAGTCCAGGGAGTTTCTCGATGTCAAAATGCAGAAGCTAGAGCATTAGTGTAAAAGCGCACGGGAGACCCGGGGCTTGGGGAAGCCCTTTTCCCCTTCTGCGCACCGTTTGCCAAAGTGTGAAACAAATGGATTGCTCCAAGCAGCCAAATCTGAGGCCCTTTGGAGTCGAGAACGCCTTTAGAAGGCAATGAAAGTTCGGTATTTTCTCCCGAGTAACGCGCCAGTGCACGAACACACATCAGGTGGGGCGCATTCTCAGGGGGTTCCTGCACAGCCCCCCAGCTGGCTTACGATGCAGAGGCGGGGCCCTGGACGATAGCTGGGACGCCTTTCCCTCCCCTAACGGGAAGAAGAGGGGGCGCGCTCGCGCTGCGGCGGTGGAGGAATGACTCAGCGTACTCCCGTGGCCAGGAACGCGGGAGGGGTGCAGGCACCGCCCTGAAGACGAGCTCCCCTGCGTTTGGCGTTTTTGGGTGCCACCCCTAACTTCGATGTCTCTTTTGACCAAGGAACGTCTCTTCTCCCTCTGGCCCTGCACACCGCGGGCTCCGGATGCAGCCTCCCGGATCATCCACGCTGCGCCCCTGGGTCCGATGCAAACTGGCGGGCCCCGCCCTGCTGCAGTCTGCACCCCGGGTCACTAAAGGGGAGTTAAAATACAGTACGAATACCCCTCTTGTTCGAGGGATTGCCCTTCTCCCCTCTGAGGCGCCCTCTGGCTCGTTCTCCCTCCCACCCGCCTGCTCTCAGCTCTTTCTTTCCAGAAAAGTTGCAGCAGTATTGAACTTGTGCCCGAAGGGATGCTGCAATGGCAGCTTGCCGGGGGCCCGCGCAGAGGAGAAGGCTTGGGTACCCACGCAGGCCTCCCACCCGGCTGGAAGGGGGAGGTAGTGTGAAACAAAGATTTCTCGCACATATTTTGCACGGAACAGCGCAATGATGGGGACCCCAACTCACTGCACAGACGGAAGGCGACGCCCTAGGAGGCCGGTCCTCGCCTTGGGCATCTGCTGTCCCTGCTTCGGCGCGCTGCTCCGTCTCACCAGCAGAGGCGCTGTCGCAGCGGGCAAAGCGCTGCCCCAGGAGTGGGCCGCCGACATTGCTGCGGCCACGAGTTCTTCTAAAGAAGGGCGGCGGCCAGCGTGGCACAGAGCGTTCTTTGTACAACTGCACGGCTTCATGGAAGAGGGGACCTGAAAAGCTTTTCCAAAAGAAAGGCCTTGGAGACAAGTAGTTAAGTCTCTTTTTGATTTTCATTGGTTGTCAGGCTGAAAGTTTAATTAGCCCAGTTAATAGAAAATATATGTAAGTAAGGGCCACGTCTTTCCTTCTAAATTATGACACTTTGTATCCCAACCTATTTAAATATTTATCCCAAATTCTTGGTGCAACCAATAATCTATAGAAAAAGTCTATTAACTCCTTTCCTATCCAGATCCATGTGTCCCCCTACCCCATTCCTGTGACTTTCTCTCCCTTTCTTTTAGGGTGCAGTCTCAGGCCTCATGACACCCCTCCACCACGACTTGCCTTCTAATGCTTTGTATTGTTTCCTTCGCCCTATGCCTAGCAGGGAAAGGGTGATTTATTCACTCATTTTTACATGCATTGGGCATTCCCTTTGCAATCCATACCCTCAAGTCCTTTTTAAATATAGAAATGTGGAATTTTGTTGTTTTTTTTCTGTCACTACCTTGGGTATTCTGTGGTGCTATGATTGTTTTCATTCCTTTCTGCCTTGAATTGGTTAATCGAAGACTCTTCTTTCCAGTGTCTCTATGGAAATTTTGTCTAAGGACATAGCAGAACTATAAACTAAATGGGTGTCAGTGACAAAGCAGATTCTCAGTGCTTGGGAGAATCTTAATGAGACAGAACTTGGGCCTCTGGCGAGACCTGCCAATGAGATAATGTCTCTGGCGGAAAAGGTGAACTTGGGCTGTAACCTGTTAATGGCCGGACCAACCTCAGATCTCTTTGTGGACTCTCGCTGGCACAACTCTGAGACACATTGGTGTCTGCTTTCTCCTGATGCGGGTCTGATCAAAAGATGTGCCATTTGAGTACAGTCAAGTTGCAAATTTGACCCATCAGAAGTTCAAGAGAGACCAGGCACCTGGGTCATAGGCAGACATGTAAGTCCTTTGCCAGTGCTACACAGTAAAGACAAAGTAGCGCAGAAAGGACTCTGGGCTTCTAATACGCCTCCCTTTAGCCTGAAATATGCCCAAAGACTTTGGAGAACTGGTCCAATTATCTCCTTTTCCGAATAGGAAACAAGAGCCAGGAAAATTAAGGGGCTTGCTAAATTTATTTAGTTCTAGCCTTAGAACCTAAGACTCTCCGTTCTCTGGGCTGTGTCTTTTCTACTACTCAGTTTTTTTTTTCCCAGTTATGGCCCAGGATGCTCTTTTATCTCTCTCTGTCTCTCTTGCTGTCTCTCTCTCTCTCACACACACGCACACATATCTTTGGGAGGATTGATGCGCTAATATTTTTTAATCCTATCTTTTAATACTTTTAATAGTTAAGGAATGTGAATTCTTTTACTATATTACAAGTCAGTAAGTTAATCATCAGGAAATGTCTTGAAGGAAGGAAAGAGTTGCACGGGGGTGGGAGTGGGAGGGGTCGTGAAAAAATCACTGCAGTGGAGCCTCTTGGGTATCCAGTTGACATCTCAGAGCAACCGGGGGCAGCTGGTAGGTCAAGAGTCAGGAAGACCGTCCTGGTTAATGTGCAGTCTGGCTGGAACGCAGACACATAGCAGTCCCCATCCCAGTCTGTGTACTGCTCAGACAATTGCTTTAGACATGCCGAGATGAATTGCTTATGATCCTTCACCCACTTTGTCTCTTTTCTGGCCGCCGAGGAGAGGAGTGGTGGAGTGGGCCGTCATTATGCGGCAGGAAGCTACACACTTAGGTAAACAGCCCTAGCTCTCAATTTAAACTGTCTGAGTGTCTGACATTTTAATCCATCTAAAAGCTTTCTTCAGAAATGAGCCGGCTGCTGGCGGTCACTTGTCAGCTTTAAGGGGGTGAGCTGAGCTAAGAGGCGCTGCCGGAATAAAGCAGTTGTGTCTAGATTTGCAAAGTGGGAGCTACGCAGAGCAGCTGCGGTGGGCCGACGAGGAAAAGGGCAGTTGGGCTTCAAGTTCTAAATCTCCATGATGACTTTTTCCTAGTCCTTTGTGTACTTTTACATTGTTTTAACGAATTAGAGTTTTATGCGCAATAATGCGCTGTTAGCCACGTGATTTTATGGAATCAAAGAGAGACTAGGAGAGTCTCTCATAATTTAAGAAATAGTGGCACCCTGACCACTTACTTTTTCTTTCTTTTTAAATAATAAGCATAAAGACAGTACACCAATAAATCAAAGATGTTTATCCCATAGTCATGGCTCCTGCAGTCCCCTTGGGTCTTGTAATGTCACCCCTCTGGCTAAAAGAATACATTTGCCCCTGAATGATGTCTTAAATTTTACCATAATTCCGTGCTTTGTAATGCATAGGTTGTATTATGGGAGGAGAAGGGAAACAAATAAACCAAGTTGAATGTATAATATGGCCATTAAGTTTGTTCAGATTTGGTTTGGGCTAGAAATGTTAAACATAAAAGCCCTTTGATGATTTTGTGTTTTCAAACATAGAACCAGAGACTCAATATACTTAATTATGACTGTCTCCAGAAAGAACATTAAGAAATAAAGATCATGTGCGTCAGGAGCAGCACAAAGAAGAGGGAATATTCAAATCAAATCTTTTTTCTATATATGTTTATTTTAGTAAAAATGCCATTTTTAAGAAGTGAAAGATTTTAGTTAAGAAATCTAATTCAAGAGTTTGGGAGTATAATCCATAAAAATGCTGACTCACTATGCTGTACACCTGAAACTAACATTGGAATTTAACTATAATAAAAAATTTTTTAAGTTAAAAAAATTTTTAAAGTGTTCGGATGTCCTATTAATTAAGAGGAAAAATAAAAGCCAAATAAGGTAGAAATAGATTTTCTCTTCCCTGTTAATTCTTCATACAGCAAATTGTCAATTTGGTTCTAATACATCCTAAAAAATGGTATATCCTCTTCAGGGCAGTTCAAAGCACGTTTGTGGAATTGTCGAGATTTTTTTTTTTTTTTTTTGGAGTTCCCTGGCTCTTCCAATCTGTCCTTCTTCTGCCCTTTATTCCCTCACACTCTTCCCCTCGCCCAGCCAAAACTTTTCTCTGGAAAGAATCTGATAACAGTCACTTACACCTTCATGGGAACATACGTCAACAGAGAAACTCCACCAGGGGCAGTGACATTTTAAGACATATCTGAGTTTGAAGTGAAAACGCTTGGATTTCAAAATATTCTGAATCATAAGAGGAAATAGAGAAGGTATTTGGGAAGCAGAAATTCCTTCCAGGACACCTTCGAAATAATCCAGGCTGGGCAAGTGATGGAAGTGTGGTCTCATCTGAGGACAAGTTATTATGAATGCATGGCTATATCTGTGTAGCTGTTAGGAGCCTGGGTGCTGGTGTCAGAGCTGCAGAGTCCCCATTCTATCCTCTACTCGTATGAATTTGGGCAAGACTCCGTCTTCTTATTTGTAATAATTTATTCATAATGGTGCCGACACCATCCAGGCTGGTGGGAGGATGAGAAAATATCCTGCATGCTTAGCACAGTGTATAGGGCATGGTCAGCCCTTACTACATCTTAACCATTATTATTTTTCCTGTGACAAGTAAACACAAACCTAGGCTTTAGGAGACTAGGCTTTCTGTTTATATACTTATTTTGCCTGGTTTTTATTTCTTGAAGAGTTTTCCCTGGCAGATTTTCCTGGTGGTGCAGTGGTTAAGAATCCGCCTGCCAATGCCAGGGACATGGGTTCGAGCCCTGGTCCGGGAAGATCCCACATGCCGCAGAGCAACTAAGCCCGTGGGCCACAGCTACTGAGCCCGCGTGCCACAACTACTGAAGCCTGCGCGCCTAGAGCCCATGCTCCGCAACAGGAGAGCCACTGTAATGAGAAGCCCATGCACCGCAATGAAGAGTACCCCTGCTTGCCTCAACTAGAGAAAGCCCATGGGCAGCAACAAAGACCCAAGGCGGCCAAAAATAAATAAATTTATTTTTAAAAAAAGAAAAGAATTTTCCCTGGTGGTCCAGTCTTACTCTACGCTTTCACTGAGGAGGCCCGGGTTCGATCCCTGGTTGGAAAACTAAGATTCCGCAAGCTGCACAGCAGGGGAAAAAAAAAAAGCTGTTTTTTTTTTTTTTTTTAAAGTTTCAAGTCATTTGGAAAATATCATTACAGTGTCCCCAGTGCTTGTGCCTGTAACTGCAGTAAATGACACTCTAGGGAAGAACCTTAAGGTTAGGGAAAGAACAGAGGGCCTTAATCTTTCCAGGCTGGAATTTAAAGCCTTGTAGCTGCCATTACTTTTATTCACCCTCCCTTAATTTCAAATTCAGCACACATTATTAAGTGCCCGTTTACTGAGGTCCTAGGCTAGGAACACTACTTTGCTTAACCATCACGCAGTAATGTAAGACCCAAGGCAGCCAAAAATAAATAAATATTTATTTATTATTTTCTGGACTTTTAAAATGAGGAAACCAAGCTTAATAAGAGCTGAGGTCCTTGTCTAAATCACCCAGTACTATTTGGTTAAGACCGAGAATTTAGGCATTGTTTTCTTTAGATTGAAATCTAGTCATTGATTTTTTTTAAGGTTCTCTTGGAAGACCAGTTCCCAGTTTCGAATCATTGAGTTTTCCCCAATCTTTTAGTTCTCAAAAGAATAAAAACGATCTCTCATTGTATCATATCCAAACACAGGAGGGAATACATGGCAGAGTGTGGTACCGCATTAAGTTGGCTCCAGATGGTTTAATAGAATGAAAACGCCCCTAGATGCACGCAGTGACCCGCGGATGGAGATCTGGGTGCGTGCTCGAGTGCGCATGCTGTGGTCTTGCCTAAGCCTCAAAGGGGAGGGAAAGGTACACATTTATCTCGGCTTCTTGAGGGTGGGGAAACTGAATCTTTGCTCATTTGAAAACAATTTCCAAAGCAAGCAGGAGTTAATACAAGAGGATCGGATTCGTTGGGTTCAGGCAGTGTGTGTGTGTGTGTGTGTGTGTGTGTGTGTGTGTGTGCGGGCGCGCCTGTGCGCGCCCGCGCACATATACTTCTTTTAATAGGTAAATGCATCTTATCTCAGCGTGAGGCAGGACATCCTGAATGTAAAAGCCATAAAATGAATTGCAAAGGGAAAATATTTGTCCATTTATAAGTTAATTATTTGCCACAAATATAAGAGGAGCTTTAGAACTTGATAAGATGTAAGCTAGCAATCCAAAAGTGAAGGGAGAGGACACAAATGCACTATTTCCAGAAAAAAGGCACAATGGCCAAAAAATTAAAACAAAACAAAAATCCACTGTTTAGCTTCCTATTAATCAGACAACTACAAGTCAAAGCAGTGACAATATGTACTTGGCCTATCAAATAACAAAGATTTAAATAATGATTATGTTCAATATTAATGAAGATCTGGAGAATTGGCTGTTGTCACACTGATGGAGGGAGTGTGGTCTTAAAAACTCTGCATATACACGGGACAAAATAAGGTATAGGGACATATTTTCTCTTTTTGGCCACACTGCATGGCATGTGGGATCTTAGTTCCCCGATCAGGGATGGAACCCACGCCCCCTCCATTGGAAGAGCAGAGTCTTAACCACTGGACCACCAGGGAAGTCCCAGGGACATATTTTAAGGAAATATTACAGTAAGGGACAAAAATTTATGTATAGGAATATTTATTGCCATATTATTAATGCTAATAATAAACTGGAAATCTATTCACATGTCCAACAAGATGAGATAAACACATTATAATTCATACATGTGAAAGAATATTAAGTTTTTCAAATGAGTCATGGAATATTTAATGACTTGAAAGTATGCTTTTAAAATATATACTATTCAGTTAAAAACAGGATGTAATATTACATAGATATGATCCCAATTTAGGTAAAATGTCCCATGAACATGTATGCATGCGTTGAAAAGTCTGGAACAGAATATGCTAAGATATTAACAGCAAATTTCTTCAGCGATTTTCTAAGGATTTTACTAGTGTAAAATTGTTTTGGCTTTTCTACACTAAGCATGTTTGACCCTGAAGCCACCCCCACCCACCTCCTCATTCACCCCTCACCATCCTTTGTAACTTTGAAAGAGTCTGGAAGGATCTTCATGACCATTCACTTAGTTTTGATTAGGCATGTGTATGTGTGTGACACCTATACCAGCTTCTGACCTGGGCCTTATTTCTGGGTCAAGAGTTTGACTTGTTTGTCTGTTTTTTCTTGCTGTTGTTGGTTTTGTGCCTCAGTGGGGCGTTCATTTTTCCAGATTTTTACTATTGAGATTTCTAGACAAGAGATCTGATGAAGTCTTCATTTAGAGGGCTTGTCTGGAGGAGGTTGTGTATTTCCTTTGTCCTGAGTCTCTGCTGAGAGAAAGTAAATGGTACTTTCAGCTACAGCACACACAACTGGCTGTCTGCTGTCACTGAAGTCATAACTAATAGCATCCTGTGATTACCTGTGTTGGGATTTTTCTGCCTTAAGCCTCATTTGCTCTAAGTATACTTTGTGAATTTTAAGAAAGGCTTGTGACATCATAGAATGTCAGACATATGATGAAACACCATCTCTATAAAAGAAACCTATATAAACATTATAAAAATCTCAGGTTATATGCTTTACTGAGAACCACTGTCAGCCTTGAAAACTACTATCTTTGATGAAAAAATGGGCATATAATATCTATCTCCTTCTTCTCCCCTCACCCTCAGTTTTGGTATCATTTGGATGGATGGAAACTGTTGGGGCTCAAATATAATTACTTTATAAATAATGAATAAGGTACTACTATTATTACTTTAAAAAAATCCCATTTTGGAATGTCTCTTGATAGCTGAAGTTTAATTTAGCCAAATAACTGTTCTGCATTAGCTAATGCAGCCCATTATTTTTAGGCTCAGAAGATATTTCCAGCTGTACTGAAACAGTGGTGATCTATCACTCTTTCTGGGGCCACTTTCTTGGCCTGCCAGTGATGTATCTGGACTTATGACTTTCCGGTGGCAGTAAGGTTAAGATGAGTTTAGTACTGTATTATCCAAGTATCCATGGGAGAGCCTATGCGATTCAATTCAATGCTATCTTCTCTTGAGCTCTTTTTTTAGAGTTCAAGTACTAAATAAACTCCTTTTTAATACTTTCGGTATGAAGTTAAGTGAATATACCACACATAGATAGTTAGTATAGACTTGCTTACTATGTAAATAGGCTATGTAAATAGCTCTAGCTGACTATAATATACATATATTTAAAGAAAACCTACCAAAATTAACTGTGATTATTTCTGTGTGAAGATTTATGAAAATCATTATATATTTTCTTCTGTATACATTTTTGTAGCTTCTAAAGTAGGCATCTATCATTTCTGCAACCAGAAAAGAAGAGTTGGTTGAAACAGAATGTGTGTCTTTTTGAAGGCTTTGCCCTGATCTCACAGAATGCATTATGAGACATTTCAACCGTACACAGAGGGATTTCAATTTGATGACCTGGCTCCTGTCATATCATTAAAAATAATTGACTGAAAATGCAATCCTGGGAGCTTTATTACTTCTATTCTGGCCTCTGTGGTTCACAGCAAGGAAACTGATACCTAGGTAATTAGAGGGCACCTAATATCCTGATCCCAGACACACTGTAAGACTCGTTCCACTGTGAGCAGGAACCCACATGACATAAATCCAGACAGAAGATGCAAAATCTAAACAGATAGCAGGGGCTTCCAGTTTTTCTCAGAAGTATCTTTAGTATTTCCTCTCTAGATAGTAAACCCCGATGCTGAAAAATACCAAGTTCAGCTTCCATATTGCCCATCAATTCAAAAGCAGAAGCCCTAGAAGTAGCCCTCCACCGTCCACTAACGTGGTTTGCAGCCACAGAATAGTAACTTGGTTTAGATTCAAATGTCATCCATCCCTTAGCCCAGATGGTTCTCAGGCATTCATGGTGTGAACATGAGCACTTGAATGTCAGAAGCCCTTTGGACCAGGAGCTAGGCGCTAAGCACCTGGTCTGGAGGATGCCTGGAGTTTCTCCGTACCTCTCCTCATTCTACCCCCATCTCTGGGCGCTGATGCTCAAGGAGCACTTCTTTGCCCCCAGTTGAAAAGATAGCCCCGTTCTTTCTTGTCACTTTAACTAATGGAATTCCAGTAAGGCTCTGCATTCCCAACACATTTTACTTTACCCTTCCAAAGCTCCATCCTTAAGCTCCTAGAAAATCCTCTTCGTGTTAGAAAGTATATCTAGAACTGGACTCCCATGTAGCCTTGATCTCTGATGCTCAGGACTTCAGCTTCTGCTCTCAGTTTGAATCATAACCGTGTTAGCAGCAACCCCCTAATAATGATCTCTCTCCTTTTAGCCTTAAAAGTTTTCTTTCTGGCGCTTTTTCCTAAAAAATGGTATCTAGCCAGCCACCTCTAGTACAATCTTTCTCACCTTTTCACTAAAAATATTCATTCACTTAATAGGTGAAAATGTACCACCTCCAAAACTAGCACAGATGCTCAGCCTAATGCCAGGATCTGGGAGGCTGAGGGGACGGAAGCTCAGAGGGGTCAAGTACGCATGTCTGTCTTGCCCTTTCATTGTGACACACTGTGTAGAGCACTCCTTGATGGTGTTATTAATACTGAAATGTGTTTATTCTACCAGGAATAAATTGTAAATGTAGTGCACTCCTATCATATACCAATCAAAACATTTTTAACTTGACAAAATGCATCTAAAGTTCATCTAGAAGAATAAACACTTGAGAATGACTAAAAATATTTTGGAAAAGGAAAATAATGATGGGGACTTACCATACCAGATACCACAGCAGAGAGATAAAAGAGAATGAAAGTACATATATAGACTCTAGTATATACAATGTTTCAGTATAAGATAAAAAACAATGGTAGTTTGCGTCAGTTCAGGAAAAAATGGTTTATTTAATAAATGATATTGAGGACTTCCCTGGTGGCGCAGTGGTTAGGAGTTCGCCTGCCAATGCAGGGGACATGGGTTCGAGCCCTGGTCCAGGAAGATCCCACATGCTGCAGAGCAACTAAGCCTGTGTGTCACAACTACTGAGGCTGTGCTCTAGAGCCCACGAGCCACAACTACTGAAGCCCGTGTGCCTAGAGCCCGTGCTCCACAACAAGAGAAGCCACTGCAATGAGAAGCCCACGCACAGTGAAGAAGAGCAGCCCCTGCTTGCCGCAACTAGAGGAAAAAACCCGCGCACAGCAACGAAGACCCAATGCAGCCAAAAATAAAATTTATTAATTTTAAAAAGACAAAGATTAGAAGGAAGAGGAGAATTAAGTGTTTGAATACAGAAAGTATTTTAAACTGTTACAGTAAAAAACCCTCTTAAATAAAATTGAAAGGCAAACAACAAACTTAAGAAAACAGCTGAAGGCATCGCATGTTCTGATTTCAAACTGTATTGCAAAGCTATAGTAATCAAAACAGTATGGTATTGGCATAAAAACAGACAATGAATCAGAGAGCCCAGAAATAAATTCATGCATATATGGTCAATTAATTTATGACAAAAGAGCCAAGAATATACAATGGGGAAAGGATAGTCTCTTCAATAAATGGTGCTGGGAAAACTGGGCAGCCACATGCAAAAGAATAAAACTGCATCCCTATCTTACACCACGCACAAAAACCAACTCAAGTTGGATTAAAGATCCTTGGTCCCAAAGGAGATTCTTATACATGAAGGCCATCTCCCTCATATTCAGCTGTGGTCTCTGTAGGTGCAGAGAGTAGCAGTGACTTCCCCAGGGTTATGCAGCAAGTGAGTGGCACCCCTGTTTCCTGTGTGGTGCTCTCCCAGCCCGCCCATCCCCCCCACACCGACTATCCTAAGTGCCACATCCTGAGACAAAAGAAGGCAGGATCTTTCTCACCCCACACAACATACCTTGTAGGAAACTGCTCCAAGCCATTTGTAAGTCTATCAGCAAACATGTCTTGAGGGGACAAATGGCAGGGGAAGTGGATTTTAGAAAGCATTTATAAGGTTGAATCTACTTCTCAGATCAGATCACTTTCTCATGAAGAACTGGCACTTGCACCCCACTTTAAAATCAAGTTTTCACTTCCTACCAATCAGGATGGTTATTATTAAAAAGAAACCTAAACAACAACAACAACAAAAAACAAAACCATGAAATGACAAGTGTTGGTGAGGATGTGAAAAATTTAGAACCCTTGTGACCTGTTGGTGGGGATGTAAAATGGTGCAGCTGCTGTGGAAAATAATATGGTGGTTCCTCAAAAAATTAAATACAGAATCACCAGATGATCCAGAACTTCTACTTCTGGGTATATACCCCAAAGAACTGAAAGCAGGGACTCACACAGGTATTTGTACAGCAATTTTCATTGCATCATTATTCACAATAGCCAAAAGGTAGAAATAACCCAAAAGCCCATCAACAGATGAATGGATAAACAAAAGTGGTATGTACATAAAAAGCATTATTCAATCTTAAAACGGAAGGAAATTCTGATATGTGCTACAACAAGGATGAACCTTGAGGGCATTATGCTGTGTGAAATAAGTCAGTCACAAGAGGACAAATACTGTATAACTCCATTTCTATGAGTATTCAGAATAGGCAAATTCATAGAGACAGATGGTAGAATAGTGGTTAGCAGGGACTGGGGGTGGGGTGGGTGGTAAGTGGGGAATTATTGTTTAATGGGTATGGTGTTTCAGTTTCGGAAGATGAAAAAGTTCTGGAGATGGAACCTTCATAGTGGTGATGGTGGTGCCTCCATGTGAATATACTTAATGCCACTGTACATTTAAAAATGATTAAAATGGTAAATTTTTAATGTTTGCTTTACCAGATTTAAAAGAGAGCAACTTAAGAGACATAAAAAAAATCAAGTTAAATTAGTTTCCAAGAAGTTCCCACATCATTCTCAGCACAGTAGTTGTTCCATGTTATTTTATAGCCTGCCATCACCTCTGTAGCCAATGTATGATGTGTTTCAAATCCCTTAAAAGGGCAGTGCTGAGCAATATTGAGGGTTGCTGTTTAGTAATGTCATTTCAGTCTTTGAGACATACTGTTATATCAAGCCCTTTCTTCAAGAATGAAATAGGGACATTTTAAACAAATGGCCCCTTTCATTTTGTTGTATACCATTTAACTGGTTCATATCTCTTTTTTAATCACTCAAGGGCAGAGGACTGTGACTTTGGAGAGTTCTCAGATTGGCTCTCCATTTCTCCTCCCACTGATTTATTATTTGGATGATGGTGTTCTTATTAACACAAGAGTTCTAGATGATGCACCACAAGAACCAAGGATAGAAGACAGGAACCTGATTCCACAAATGAGTACAGAACACTTTTGAAAGCTTGGGTCATCTGTGGTCTTTCAATTCTTGAGGCAGCGCACTCTCCCAATGGTCTCTCTGCCTCAGTTTCTTCTCCAACCAATTCCAGTTCAACCCATCCTTTGGTGCCGAAAATCTCTTCCTGGAGCACAGCTTGGACACCTACTCAAAAGTAGTCCTTGGCTCTTGATGAAGCTTCCATGAGCTGCTCCAAACCTTCCCTGTGCCTCAACCAAACTGTTGCTCTTGGGTTTTCCAGTTCTGTGCTTCCACGCAGTGTTCCCTTTTCCCAGACAGTCCTCCTTCCTTCCTTCAAAGCCTAACACAAATGTTGGTTCTTTTGGGATACCTTTTCAGAGTCCCCAACAAGAAACAATCTCTTTCTCAATCCTGTGAACCCCTTTAATGTGGTTCTATCTCCCCTACAGTATTCACTGTTTTCTATTTGACTTAATTTATTTACATGCCGTAAGTCCTCTATAGATGAAGTTGCTGGTGGACGGTGTGGATATCTGCTTTGAACTGACTGCTTGTGTCCTCTCCTAATTCTTATGTTGAAACTCTAATTCCTATTGTGATGATATTTGGAGTTGGGCCTTTGAGAGGTAATTAGGTCATGAGGGTAGAGCCCCCTTGAATGGGATTAGTGCCCTAATAAGAAGAGATGTGAGAGAGATAAGTCATTTCTCTCTCTCTCTCTCTGCCATGTAAGGACACAGCAAGAAGACCAGGAAGTGGGCTCTTGCTAGACACCAAATATGTTGGCACCTTGATCTTAGACTTCTCAGCCTCCTGAAGTGCAAAATTCATGGTGAAATAAATGTTTGTTGTTTAAGCCACTCAGTCTATGATATTCCATTATAGCAGCCCAAACTGGCTATGTCAGTATCTTATTAATATCTGTTTTTCAGAGACCCAGGCACATGGTAGATGCTGATGGATGCTGAGGGAATGTTGAACAGAATATGTAATATCCAGTGACTCATTTCTGGAGTCACTTGTAGGATATATGTTCAATTTAAATCCTTAGCTGCATGTATATTAAAAAAAAAACCCAGAATGCCTCATAATTTTACTTTGTTGGCATTCTCCCACGGCCTTGAGGACTGATTCCTGCCCCTACCCTCCCCCAAATACCACCACTGTTGGCTTAAAATGAGAGCAGTAAGAGCTGAACTTGAGATACATTGGAACAATTATGTCCATGACTAAGAAAAATAGAATGATTGGTGCAATGGAAAGTAGCTGCAGTGCAGATCGACAGCACACTTTTCAGCTACTGAACTCAGCATTTACGAGTCTGATTACAGCTAGGGGTGGGGGAGTGACAGTAGTGCAGTCCCTGCCCTTCTCCAAGGAGAAGTGCCCTGTGATGCAGGTTTGGGGATGGGACCAGTTTTTGGACTCCTTCTCTATGGAGCATGACTTGACGCTCATGATGCATTCGGTGGGGTTTGGGAATCCGCATTGTAACTGAGGTGTCATGGTTCATTATCATAATGTTTGCCATTAATGGAGGCCTAACAGCGTGCTAGGTACTGTTCTGGGCATCTGTGCACCCCCAACCACCCTCAGGGGGAGGCAAGACTGTTAGCTCCAACTATGGACCTGGAAACAAAGGCTTACAGCAGTTAAGGGAGTTGGTCTGGGTCACAGCAAGGGCAAGTGGGAAAGGCTGACTATGAGCCAGCCTGGCTGCCTCTAAGCCCAGGCTCCCTACCCAACAGCATGCTGCACCCCAGCTCACATAAAGCCCTAGACTGAGGGTTGGGCCACTGGCGTCTCCCAGGCTGGCCAGGGAGTGGAAAAGTGCATTAACAGAGAAATGTGTCAAAAGATCTTCTCCCAAAACGAAGGCTTCAGGGATCCAGTATTTTATTTTATGACTCTACATGCAATTTTTGCAAATGGCATGTTTGGCTCCAGTGGATCTTTCTTCACACCTTAATTAGTTCTAGTGACTGCTTTTATGTTGTTAGGCACTCAAGGAGAGAGAGACACCAGGAGTCTCACTAATTCTCTTCTGTTCTGGGAACACAGTGTCTTTTTTTTTTTTTTTTTTTTTTTTTTTGAGCAAAGTCTTTTGACTTATCTATCAACAATACTAGAGTCATCTAATTAATCTCATTTCTTTCTGAGAAACTGGGACACTCTCAATGGGCCATCAGAAAGGCCAAGGTTGATAACTTTAAAGAGGAATATGTGAGGTCTTTCACAACCAGGCATCTGCTTAATCTCCACTCCCCCACCCTGGCTGCTTCTCCCAAATGCATCTTAAGCTCCAGCAAACTGAGCCTCAAACTCTCCCTGCTGTCATCTACATGCCGTTCCTTCTATCCAAAATACCTTTGGTTATTGGTCTGGCCATTGGATATGAGTCTGTCAGGACTCAGGTTGTTCCTTGTTTCTGGAGGAAGGCGGAGCTGCAGTAGTGCAGCAGCTGAGCACGCTGACTTCCATATCAGACAGACCTCACTCAGTGTTCCTGCCTCTGTGGCTTTGAACAAGCACCCTAACCTCAAGAAGCATCCATGTTCCCATCTGTTAAATGGGTACAAGAGGAGAACCTTCAACATAGGGCAGCTGCTGAGATAAAATAATTCATGCGAACCTTTACCATAATTAGGAGCACACAGCTAGGCACTTGGCGAATGTTGGCTTCTTCGACTGCTGTCGGCTGGGTTGTCCTCCCTGCCACTTCCTTTCCCACCCTCAGCCTAAAGAAGCTGCCTCTTATTTATGATCCAGTTGCCTGTGTGCCAGCTCCAGCATAGCAGTCACTGTACTGGTTACTGTCAGATTGTTTTTCTCCTTTTTTAGACTGAAAACTCTTCCAGGACGGAGACCTTGAGCTTGAATTCTTCATTTCAAATGCCTGGTACAGTAGCTAATATATACTAGGCATTTAATAAGTAAAGGGATGATTGACCTCTTATAGTTCATTTATTCCTTTATGTTATTACCTTTTACTTACCATGATCTCATTTGGGCATCACATGAGATAGGCATAGCAGAAAACCATATTTTATAGCAGAGGAGCAAATGAAATGAGCTTTCTAGGATCAACAGCACATGAGCGACAGAGTTTGGGCTGAATTGCAGGTGGCCTGACTCTTTGTCTGGTGCTCCTTCAGGGAAGGCTGAGGAACATACAGATTAAGAGCATGGGCTTTGGAAGTAGCCAGACCTGATCGCAAAATCTGCCTCTCCTACTCACCAGCTATGACCTGGGACAATTTATTTTTATGTCCCAATCAACCGTTTCCTAGTCCTTAAATGCTGGTAACTGCAGTGCTTTTTCAGAGCACAGCCCAGTCCCAGTGCATCGTGAGAGCGCAGTCCATGGTGGCCATTATTATGAGAATGAAATTGAAGTCCCTCATTACCATACAGATGCGGAATCCCACAGAATGCAGCGTAATCCCCAAACAGCCAATCTCCGAGAGCCAGACGAGCCTGTGAGTCGGTGCTGGTCCCGTCCCCCAAACCAGGGCACTTTGCTGTGGAGAAAGAAAAGGACATATATACACTACCAAACGTAAAATAGCTAGCTAGTGGGAAGCAGCCGCATAGCACAAGGAGATCAGCTCCGTGCTTTGTGACCACCTAGAGGGGTGGGATAGGGAGGGTGGAGGGAGGGAGACGCACGAGGGAAGAGATATGGAAACATATGTATATGTATAACTGATTCACTTTGTTATAGAGCAGAAACTAACACACCATTGTAAAGCAATTATACTCCAATAAAGATGTTTAAAAAAAAAAAAGAAAGAAAAGGACAGTCTTTGTCACTCTCCACTGTCTCCCCACTCTCATCTGTATACTGCCTAGTTCACTGGTACAAGGGTGCTGTCCGCGTGCACTGTGGTATCTTTCATGTCCCAACAATTTAATTTGTCCCAGTCACTGACGGTTTCTCCGTTATATCTCCAGCTCAGCTCTTATTGCTACATTTCACTCGGAGAGGGAGCGGAAGGTGGGAATCATTTGTCAAGGATATGGGAGAATAAGACATCCAACTTCCTGCAATAAAGAGGATGAAGCCCTGTGTTTTGCTTTCATACTGCATCCAGGGATTCAAAGTGTACATACGCTGAGTAAGAGACTCCCAAATTTAGTCACTGGACCTCTGCACTTTTTAAAAGATGTTTTGCTCATTGAGTCAACATTTGTTTAACTCCTGGTAAGCACCAGACTTGGGGGGTTCAGAAGTGAGAAAGATAAACTGTACAACCTCCCAAGCAAATAGCTATATAAGAGGAAAACGAGGTGAATAAGGAAATATTCGAAGACACAATAGAAGTCTGTGGGAGCTGAGTTGCTGCAGTTCAGAGGAGAGAAAGGAGCAGACATTTGAATTCAGCCTTGAAGGGTGGGGAAAAAGCAGTGCAGTGAAAGGGCGCAGTATAAGTGACCGCAAGGGGAGGTTTGGGGCAGCTCTAGGAAGGGGTGAGAGCAGGCAATGAAGGGCCAGCGACGATGCTGATCAGGGGCTGTTGACAATATCAGATCTGCCCTCCAGGGGGACCTTCGGCAACAGTGGGTGCCTGGACTGCGGCTCGGGGGAGACTGAGGCAGAGGGAACTTTGGATGAGTGTGTTGCTTCAAAAATCAAGGACCCTGGGTGCCTCTTCTCTCTTAAGTATTTTGTACTCAGTTATGGAGCCATCGGTTCTTCTGTTGAATTGTCCTGAATCCCGGTGCTAATTTTAGCATCAAAATCCAGAGACAGAAAATTATTAAAGAAGGGATGAAAAGTCATACGACGGCTGAAGTCAGAGCACAAAGTTCAGTCTGAGTGAGTCATCGAAGCAAGAGACACCAAGCCAGTAAATAACATTGACCTGATGCAAAGAGCCTTTGTTTACAATACCCCCGACCCCTTTCTTTCTTGATGTGAAGGCTAAACAAAGCACACGTAATGAAGCTGAAGAGGATTTGTTAACCAGCAACCCTTAAACATTACCCAGCAACGTTTATGAAGCATTGTCACAGTCTCATTCCTGAGAGGTTGAGAAGGGCAATTCAAGATGGGGTAATGAAAAAAAAAAAAAGATGGGGTAATGGAGGTGAGCCAGCCTTCACACCCTGCTCAGGTCAGAAGCAACATCAGGACCAGTGCCTAGAGCCCCACTGAATCTACTTAGTGGACCTCTCAATCTGTTCATGGGAAGGATGGGCAGAGATAGACATCTGGATGAAGGGATGCTTTCTTGGGACTTCCCTGGTGGCACAGTGGTTAAGACTTCACACGCCCAATGCAGGGGGCCCAGGTTTGATCCCTGGTCAGGGAACTAGATCCCACATGCATGCCACAACTAAGAGTTTGCGTGCCATATCTAAGTAGCCCATAAGCCGCAACTAAGTAGCCCGTAAGCCGCAACTAAGGAGCCCATAAGCTGCAGCTGTGGGGCCTGCCTGCCGCAACTAAGACCCGGCACAACCAAATAAATAAACAAATAAATATTTAAAAGAAACAAAAGGGATGCTTTCTTCACAGGAAACCGGTCAGAGCTGGCTAGCTGGAAGATGAGGTTTGCATTTGTGTTTTGAAGCCAAGAAGAGTTGTTGTAACATCCCAGAGTTACTTAAGCTGGCTTGGGATCATGGCTAGTTTGGCTCTGATGGCTTTTGTCTGTATTTATGGCCAACAGAGAATGGGCCCTCAAGTAGCTCAGCAAGGAGAAGCATTCTAAAAGATCCAGGGTGAAAGAGGAGTGAGTAGGTAGGCAGGGATCACTGAGAACGTGCTGGCATGACTAGGGCTCTTCCGATGGTCTCAGAGTGATTGTCTTAGGCTTTACCTTCCATGGCCCCCATGGGAAAATTTCATGCATCAGAATAATAGTGATCCTGAGATGCAAATTATAAAGAGTACACTGCATAAGTGCTCCTAATGAGCTTTACAGATTCAGGAGAAACATTTATTTGCTGAGGCTAGTTGTAAAAATAATGTATAAAGTAATTAACTACTTGATAAGAAGCTAACTTTTACATTAGAAATTTATTTAAAGTAGTAATGATTCTACTGTATGCTAGGAACGTCAGTAATAATTATAAATGATAGTCAAACTACATCATCGACACTGGATATACAATTCCTCTAAAATTTGATACAGCAACTTTCAGCTTGGAGAGCTCTTAAAAAAAGTTGGATAGGGCTTCCCTGGTGGTGCAGTGGTTGAGAGTCCGCCTGCCGATACAGGGGACACGGGTTCGTACCCCGGTCCGGGAAGATCCCACATGCCGCAGGCCCGTGAGCCGTGGCCGCTGAGCCTGCGCGTCCGGAGCCTGTGCTCCACAACGGGAGAGGCCACAACAGTGAGAGGCCCGCGTACCGCAAAAAAATAAATAAAGAAAGAAAGTTGGATAATCATTTGCCTTTATAATACAAAGTAGCACTAAAAGACCACCCTTATCTTTTCCCCAAAGATCTCCCCTGTTTAACAGTCATTTACCTGGAATTCTATCACTAATGATTTAGTCTTGTTGAAATAGATTTCTAGGCCCAAGATGGAGTCAACTCCTGCTCAGGGTGCTTCATCAGCAAACCAAAACTTAGGTATCTTTTGCGTCCCTGTAAATACTCCTCCACTTGACCAGAAATGCAGTATATCCAGTCAGCCAGTCTCCAAACACCAGGCCAACTATGGGCTCTATATTTACCTCCTGCTCCTTCTTAGCCTAATCAAGCCCTCAGCCAACATGTTTTCTATGCTTTCTATTTCTATTTTTCTCTTCCTTGTTCTTTATTCTTTATCCTATAAAAGTTTCCTGTCTTCATCCCATTTTGCAGTTTTCTGATCGGAGAATGTCTGCTTCATGATGTGTTAAGTAAAGTTTGAATCACTTATATTACCTTCTTAAACATTTTTAACAGTCTTTTGGGGGTGACTCTCTAGGTATCCTGGTTTTTGAAAGCATAACCCCTTTCTGGAAGAGTTGGAAGTACTGCTAACATTTAAAGGTCTAAATTCATACTGCAGTGTACTTATTTCACCACTAGATGTTGGTCTTGCCGTTTTGATAATGTTGAAAGGTAGTGCTTCCTAAGGCTGTACTTGTATCTTCATTTAGAGTTCTGTGCATGAGTTTCTTGGATGACCTACTGTGGGTTTAACAGAATCTAAGCCTCTGATTTCAAAACTGAGCCTTGCAGGTTTGCCCAGAAGCTAAGATCTTCTGACTTAGGAGCATGGGGTTTTCAATGAGCTAATTGGCACTTAAGTTATTTGAATTAAATTATTCTCAGTTCATTTAATAAGACTGCCTTTTGATTTTTTTTCTTGCTTCCTTTCAGCAACCAAGTTGAACAACAACAAAAATAAGTGAAATGTAGAATGGATCTGTCTCTTGCCTCTTTATTGACCTGAATGTTTAGTCCATCAGGAAAATACTTGTGCAATTACATGTATATAGCTCCAGGAAAACTTAGCAAGCTGAAGGAAAGCTGGGGAAATTTAGCAGTCCAGTTTAGAAGAGAGCATCAATTAGTCATCTTTGTTTAGAAGATGATGGGCAAGTCTACAGCTTGGAAACTAGCTGAAATCTTATAACCAAAACAACAACAAAAAATGATAATACACACAAAAAACAACAATATACCCTTACCTACAAAGGAATCAAAACATAAAATCAGGTATAGATAATGAGTCTTTTGGGACTCAAGGTCAAGACACTGACAATAAATCAACAGAGAAGCTACCAAATATTTATTGTTCACCAATTATTACCCAAGTAACATAATAGATAGTTTACATACATTATCTTATTAAATCCTCCCAACATATCGATAGGCATACTTGACTCTGTGTACAGAAAAGAAAATTAAAACTCAGAAGAGTTATTTCTTCGAGACCCTCCAGTTAGTAAGTTGTGAAACTGAGATGTGAATGCAAGTCTTTGGACTTGAAATCCAGGGTCCCTTCCCCACACTGCAGCTACTCACATGGGAATTTTCATTGAGGAAATGATGTTATTGGGCACACATACCCACTTGCAGCTGTCTGAGTAGGAATATTACATAATACAATACATACAATGGAATATTATTTAGCCTTAAAAAAAGAAGAAAATCCCATCATATGCTATAACATGGATGAACCTAGAGGACACTATGCTAAATGAGATAGCTAGTCAGGAAAAAAAAAATACTGTATGATTCCACTTATATAAGGTCTCTAAAGTTGTCAGAGTCCTAGAAGCAGAAAGTAGAATGGTGGCTGCCAAGGGAAACGGGGAGCTGTGGTTTAATGGCTATAGAGTTTCAGTTTTGCAAGATGAAAAAGCTATAGAGATCTGTTGTAAAACAATGTGAATATACTTAACTGTACGCTGAAAAATTGTTAACATAAATTTTATGTTATGTATTTTTTACTATAATTAAATTTAAAAAAAGAATATGCAAAAAAGTCTACAAATAATAAATGCTGGAGAGGGTGTAGAGAAAAGGGAACCCTCTTACGCTGTTGGTGGGAATGTAAATTGGTGCAGCCACTGCGGAAAACAGCATGGAGGTTCCTTAAAAAACTAAAAATAGAGCTACCCTATGACCCAGCAATTTCACTCCTGGGCATATATCCAGAAAAGCTGAAAGTTTTAATTCAGAAAGATACATGCACCCCGATATTCATAGCAGCACTATTTACAATAGTCAAGACATGGAAGCTACCTAATGTCCATCAACAGATGAATGGATAAAGAAGATGTGGTGTATATATGATGGACTCAGCCATAAAAAAGAATGAAATAATGCCATTTGCAGCAACATGGATGGATGTGGATATTATCATACTAGGTGAAGTAAGTCAGACAAAGAAAGACAAATATTATATGATATCACTTATATGTGGAATTTAAAAAAACACAAACTTATTTACAAACAGAAATAGACTCACAGACATAGAAAACAAACTTATGGCTATCAAGGGGGGAGGATAAATTAGGAGTATGGGATTAACAGATACACGCTACTATACATAAAATAGATAAACAACAAGGATTTACTGTATAGCACAGGGAACTATATTGTAATAAACTATAGTGGAAAAGAATCAAAAAAAGAATATAGATATTTACATATATATTTATAACCAAATCACTTTGCTGTACACCTGAAACTAACACAATATTGTAAATCAACTATACTTCAACAAAAAAAGAAAAGATGCAAACAAATAATATGAGTAATGAAAAAGGAGACATAACTATGGATAAAACAAAGATATCATATTGAGGTGATCATTTTGTAATATACACAGATATTGAAGCATTATGTTGTACACCTGCTACTAATATGATTTTATATGTCAACTATATTCCTCATTTAAAATAAGATAAAATAAGACCCTAAGAACAGAAATAAGCATCTATGAAAAGAGTTGGGAGAGAAGCATTCCAGGCAGAGGGAACAGGGCATGCTAAGGGTGTATGTTTAGAAAGTGAGGAAAAGAGAAAAGTATAGATTTGTTTATTTCTGTTTACAAGAAAGAAAACAAACCAGAAAGTGGGTTTATAGAATTTTATAACTTAAAAAAAACCTCAAGACATGAAAATAATAAAGGAATATCACCAGTACCAATAGTTTTATGTTAACATAACTGAAAACTTAGAATGTACAATTGTCTGTAAAAATATTAAGTCCTAATATTTACTTAAGAAGAAATAGAGAACCTTAATGATTCTGTAACCATTAAGATATTGATTTTTTTCAGTAAAAATTTATACAAAATAAAACACCATACATGGATGATTTTATAAGCAAATTCTATTAAACATCCAAGAAACAGATAACCCAAAGTTATGTAAATTTTTCCAAAAAATAAAACATGAGGAAACTACTAAAGTCAGTTAATTAGGTTAGCCAAGATCAGGAAAAGAATATTGGAGAAAGTAGAGGTTAACCTCACTTTATGAATATATATGCAAAAAATTTAAATACATATAGACAAACTGAACCTAAGAATGAAAGTATGTATGTGTACATGAATATGTATATCTATGTTTATCTATCTAATCGCAAGAATGTAAAGATGAATTAACATTAGAAACCTATTAATCTAATTGATCACTTTTACAGAATAAAGGCAAAGGACATATGATTGTGTTTATTAGTGGCTGATATGTCTATGTTACTATAGATATATCCATATTATTTATAGATGCGAATTTCAAAAGCATGCAAGGGAATGAGTAATACTAAACTCAGTCTGCTGCTTCTCTCTGGGAAAGAAAGATGAGAAAGAGATAGAGGAAAGCTATGTAGGAGTCTTTGTACCCATAATTTTTGTTTTAAGATTCTAAGTAAATCTGATAAAATGTTAAGATTTTAAAGATGAGCAAGAGATATATGGTGTTTATTATAATGTTCTTTACATTTTTTTACGAGATGTAATAAAAAGAGATCCTTCTGGGGCTGGTCATGCCTACCTAGAAGTTTTTCAATAAAAAACTGTCATTCATATTTTAAAAGGTACATTACTGTTGTTTAATCCTGAAAAGAAACAGATTGAAATATGACCCATGAAATATATATATATTTAGTTCCTTTGGTGCTTACTATTTTTTTTTCTTTCTTACCGATTTTTTTTAAACATCTTTATTGGAGTATAATTGCTTTACAGTGGTGTGTTAGTTTCTGCTGTATAACAAAGTGAATCAGCTATACATACACATACATCCCCAGATGTCCTCCCTCTTGCGTCTCCTTCCCACCCTCCCTGTCCCACCCCTCTAGGTGAACACAAAACACCGAACTGATCTACCTGTGCTGTGAGGCTGCTTCCCACTAGCTATCGATTTTACATTTGGTAGTGTATATATGTCCATGCCACTCTCTCACTTTGTCTCAGCTTACCCTTCCCCCTCCCCATGTCCTCAAGTCCATTCTGTAGTAGGTCTGTGTCTTTATTCCCGTCCTGCCCCTAGACTCTTCATAACCATTTTCTTTTTTAGATTCCATATATATATGTATTAGCATATGGTATTTGTTTTTTCTCTTTCTAACTTACGTCACTCTGTATGACAGACTCTAGGTCCATCCACCTCACTACAAATAACTCAATTTCGTTTCTTTTCATGGCTGAGTAATATTCCATTGTATATATGTGCCACATCTTCTTTATCCTTTCTTACTGATTTTGATTATCAGCTTATTTGACACTAGTCATTGGATTGGGCCGGTGAAAATGTGGGTAGAGTTGATTTAAACACTTTGTAGGGAATTCCCTGGCAGTCCAGGGGTTAGGACTCTGCTCTCACTGCCGAGGGCCCAGGTTCAATCCCTGGCTGGGGAACTAAGATCCCACAAGCCACACAACATGGCCAAACATCCCCCCCAAAACAAAAACAAACAAAACCCAAAAAAAATCCCCCAAAACAAAAACAACAGAAAAACACTTTGTAAAAATTTTTTTAATATATGAGATGCAATAATAGAATAATAAAACTAATTCAAGATGTTGAACTGAATGTATTCATCCTCTCTGCTGAGACACCATTAAATGATAATTAAGAAATTGAAAAAGATATAATCTCACAACAGCTTACGGGACAGGGGAAAAAAAGAGTTCAACCCATCTCTGAAAGTCAGTTGCAGATAAAAAGGTTTTGATCTGTGAAGCGAAGTGAAGGCAAAGCCCACAGTTTGCATGGAGGGCCCTGCAATAAGCAGGGTGCTGACCTGCTCAGGAACAGCCCTGGAGAGGCTGCAGTGCAGAGCCTGCAGACCAACAGAGGAGCAGGGTGGAGAAGGGCACAGAGATTGATGGGTGGTCTTATGGAATGGAGATCACCCACTCTCTTCCCCTAACTCCCCATAACCAGCCCCAAGCAGGACTGCATTCAGTCACTTGGACCACTTCTGCTCCCCCAGTCCCATAGCACCACATAAGTACAGTACTATGGGAAAGGGACAGAGTTTTCTGAAGAAATTGACCAAATTGTGTAGGGAGAACTATGGAAGTGAGGTATTAGTGCCTCAGAATAAAGTCTCCCACATGTAACCATTTGGTGGTAGTGGTACAAGGCTGCTTACAAAGGTCAAATCTCATCCTCTCATACAAAAATCATATAAATGGATCATAGACTGTGTTTTTTGTGACTGGCTTCTTTCACATAATGTTTTCCAGGTTCATCCACACTGCAGCATGTATTGGTACTTCCTTTTTAGTGCCAAATAATATTCCATCACTAAGTCATATTTTATTTATCCAGCTGATGGACATTTGGGTTGTTTTGGCCATTATGAATAATGCTGCTATGAATATTATGTGCAAATCTTTGTGTGGACATAGGTTTTCATTTCTTTTGGGTAGATTCCTAAGAGTAGAATTTCTGGATCATATGGCAACTGTTTTTAATATTTTGAGAAACTGCCAAACTTTTCCAAGGTACCTGCACTACTTAACTTTCCCACCAGCAATGTCTGAGGCTCCAATTTCTCCACATCCTTGCCAACACTTGTTATTGTCTGTCTTCTTTATAATGTTCATTCTAATGGATGTGAGTTGATATCTCACTGTGGTTTTTTTAAATTATTTTTTTATTGAAGTACAGTTGAATTACAATGTTGTGTTAATTTCTGCTGTACAGCAAAGTGACTCAGTTATACACATATATACATTTTTTATATTCCTTTCCATTATGGTTTATCTTAGGATAATGAATATAGTTCCCTGTGCTATACAGTTAAGATCTTGTTGTTTATCTATTTCATATGTAGTAGTTTACATCTACTAACCCCAAACTCCCAGTCCATGCCTCCCCCACACCAGCTCCCCCTTGGCAACCTCAAATCTGTTCTCTATATCTGTGAGTCTGTTTCTGTTTCATAGATGGGTTCTTGTGTGTCATAGTTTAGATTCCACATATAAGTGATATCATACAGTATTTGTCTTTCTCTTTCTGACTTACTTCACTTAGTATGATAATCTCTAGGTCCATCCATGTTGCTGCAAATGGCATTATTTTGTTATTTTTTATGGCTGAGTAGTATTCCATTGTATATATGTACCACATCTTCTTGATCCGTTCATCTGTTGATGGACATTTAGGTTGTTTCCATGTCTTGTTATTGTGAATAGTGCTGCTACGAACATAGAGGTGCATGTATCTTTTTGCATTATAGTTTTGTCTGGACATATGCCCAGGAGTGGGATTGCTGGATCATATGTCTCTCTGTGGATTTGATTTGCATTTTGCTAATGAGCTATGATGTCAAACATCTTTTCATGTGCTCATCAACTACTCATGTATCTTCTTTGGGGGAATGTCTATTAAGACATTTTTTGCCCAAGTGAGAGTTCTTCAAACATTTTCTGCTCACACAGTCCCTAGAAGAATTTTGGAAATCTATGTAACCCTTCTTTTGATTTTAAATTGATATCTAAACATTATCAACTTAAGTTTAAGTAGTTGCTAGTTGCAAAAGATGTAATTTCCAGAGTATTCTAAGTATAAACATTTTAAAACAAAATGAAGTTACTTTTAAAATATATCAAATGGACTCTAAATACAATACCCACATGTTTTATCATCATTTATATAAAAATGCATGAACAAGCTCCTCTTTACCCTTCACTGATTTTATATTTCATTTTTCTCCTTGAACTCTTATTTCCATTACTCTGTCTCACATTATTTTATCCCTAATAAAATATATCTTACGCTTATAAATCTTGTGTTATAATTCTATTGTTCTTCTCTGCAATAAAAGATAAGTGTAAGAATTGTAAATGAAATATTTATTTTATGTAATGACAAGCATTTAAGTATTACAAAGTTTTCTGGGTTGAATTATGATTACAAGTACTATTAGTATACAATTACTTAAAACATGGCTACCTTATAAATTTTAATAAGTAATTATTGCTTTAGCAATATCACTCAATATTTGAAAGCTTTCCAAATTTGAAGCCAGAAAGCACATATTGACCTATTATAAAAATATTGTGGAGGGATAAATTAGGAGTTTGGGATTAAAATATATACATTACCATGTATAAAATAGATAACCAACAAGGACCTACTGTATAGCACAAGGAACTATACTCAATATTTTTTAATAACCTATATGAAAAAGAATCTGAAAAAGAATATATATATAACTGAATCACTTTGCTGTACACCTGAAACTAACACAACATTGTAAATCAATTATGCTTCAATAAAAAATAAAATAAATATTTTAATCTATCAGCTAATTAATTAACTATTCCTTTAATTTTGTTGAAAGCAAAGAATTGGAAAGCACCTAGGTTGCATAAAGATTTATCTCTTCATGGTTAAAGTAATTTTACTCACTCTACTTCTGGGAAGAATACCAAAAGAGGCTTTACCAAGTCTTATCAAATAACTATTAATCATACCTGCTTATTTTTCACTTGGAGGCACCTTACGTAACTTAGAAAGGGTTGGAATATGTATAATTTTAATTTCAATACATCTTTATCAATACAGTGTTAGAAATGAGATTATCTTATTTTCTATGTGATTTAAATGCATTTTTGTCAAAACCTCGTTGATGCAGATTTAGCTCATTCAATTTATAGCGAAGGTGGGAAAGCAGAATCAGCACAAGTTCGCAAGCAGATAGATTTTACAAAAGACTACATATGGCAATTGGGGATCTGGAAATAGATTCCCTTAGCACTATTTATGCCTGTGAACCCCTTAGAAAGTCCTCCAATCCCTTCAGGGGAACAGGTGGCCAGTTCAAAGGCATTTGTGCTTGGTTACCCCCACAGCTAGATCTAGGATCAGACACCTCAGCCTCTCAAATCCAGCGCTTTTCCACTCTTCAGTGTTGTTTCCCAAAACCATGTGGACTTTCAGTATGATCTACAGAGCAACAGCACACCCAAAAAATTTCATTACAGTATCTGGAAAAGATAATATTTGATACATTTAGGTTGGGTTTTTTTTTTGTTTTTTTTTAAAGTAACAGCAGGCTCCACTCACCATCTAGGATGGTTACCATAGTGATACCTAGAGATTGTTTGCCTGTCCTCTCTTTAACCCTAGGCTCCACAGTCTACTATTCCCTGGGCATTGAGTTCAGATTCTTAGGTTCCTTTCTTCAAAGGGAAACCAGCAATACACGCATTTTAGGAGGAGAGAAAGAACCAAAGATGTAAAAAAGGAGAAAGGAAGAGAGAGTGAGAGAGAAGTTGTTTCTATTCTTCATTCTGGGGTTTGGATCCTAGGAGAGAAATGTCAGTGGCCTTAATCTATGCTCTGTTTCAACACTTAATCTTGAAGCAACAGTAAGAGAAGCATCTGATTTTTCCTCTCTTTTCTTTCATAATCAACCCATGAAAAGAAAAAATCAGAAGAGAGAAAATGAATTCTGTTGCGTTAGGTGAACATCAGAAGAGAGAAAATGAATTCTATTGTCTTAGGTGAATGGGAACCAATTCAACTGATAAAATATTGACAGCTGTTCAGCTGTTTATTATTAGCTCTTCTGTAGGAAAGATGAGTTTAATGCAAATAAGCAAATACATATTCCCTGAGAATTTCCATTAATAATGCTTTCTTTCTTTCCTCAAAAATCTCATCCTATCGGCATTTGCTTATATTCTGTCTTTGGCTCATATTTGAACTAAGATACGAGCAAGTCTCCATTTTTGGAGTAACGCTGTGTGCTTTTGAACTCTCATTTATTGTCACTTAAAATATGAGTTCTCCTCGGTCCTAGCTTATCCAACGCTTTTGGCCTTTTCAATACTTTTGAATCAGAGAATCTCAGGTTGTCGGAGGACCCAAGATGCCATCTAGGGTCAAGGCCAGCTCAGAGGTGGAGTGCTTCCCTTCTGAACTGCTGTTACTTTGTGTGGGGAGCAATCTCTTCCACCGAGCCTTGCACCCATCTGTACATTTAAATACATTTAATTGTTAAGACACAGCTGTGTGTCTTACTTAAGTGATCTTTCTAAATTGGGGAATTCATTTGGAAGAAAATTTTAATCTGGATAACTTCTAAAGTAAGTATTAATCAGTGTAATGGGCAAAAAGTTTTTTGGCATAAGAAAAAGAAAACACTTTGCAAATTGAAATATCTCAGGCCTATTCCAAAGCATGTCTGTTGTTGTAATGGGATCTGGTAGTGCAGTTTATTAAATTTGTAGGATAAAGTGATACTGATAGGTGCAGGGAATCTTTTTCAGTGTGCTTATTTCTCTTCCAGATAATATAATAAAAGAAATTGCTAGTTAGCAATAAGGCAGGGAGCCTGTATCTGGAGAGAGAAGCTCCAATGAGTTTGCTTCTTATAAATGATTGTAGTGATGGATGGCTATTTTTAGAACCTGCTAATGAAGCCAAGTGTTGACTTATTTGGTGTGTGTCTGTGGTGCTCTGTCTAAATGACCATTAAATGGATTGCTTTACTTGCTCATGATTTGAGCATCCTCAACTCTATTGAAGCATTTTCTTGTAGCAGTCTACAAATTTAAACTGCAGAGGAAAAAAAGAGTGAGAGATTCTATTTGCCTAGCACCTCTAAAGAACATTCTTGCACTTTGGTCATAACAGGAAGTGTGAGAATTCAGACAAACCTTGACCCAGCTGTGTGACCTTGACCAATATTCTTGGGCTTCCCTGGTGGCGCAGTGGTTGAGAGTCTGCCTGCCGATGCAGGGGACGCGGGTTCGTGCCCCGGTCCGGGAGGATCCCACATGCCGCGGAGCGGCTGGGCCCGTGAGCCATGGCCGCTGAGCCTGCGCGTCCGGAGCCTGTGCTCCGCAACGGGAGAGGCCACAACAGTGAGAGGCCCGCGTACTGCAAAACAAAACAAAACAAAACAAAACAAAAAACTTAGGTATAAAAGACTAATACCAGCTTTAACTCTTTCCTCTTCTATTGACATTGGCATTTTAACAGGTGTTCAAGCTAAAGAGTTGAAGCTTTGATTTGAGTAGTTATGTATCAAGAATCTAATCTGAAAGCAAGAGACAACTGGGGCTTCCCTGTCTTTCTGGAAGGGTACCACAAGGGGATCGGGAAAAGGATAGGCCTGGTACATATGAAACTGTAAGATTTAGAGGAACAATTCCCAGTGAATTTGATGAAAGGTAACCTGAGTGATAGCCCTGGCTCCACTGTTAACAGGAGATATGATCTGGGGGTAAATCCTTTACCTCTGCAGATCTCGCAGCATCCTTATTTAGAAAGTGAGGACGGTAACACCTGTAGATCTGTTTCTGCCTCACAGGATTGCTGCAGGAATCCAGTGATATCATGCAGAAATGCTTGGGAGATCTCTGCTCTCCATGTAAACATCACTGCTGTCATCTCTGTTATGTGAGGATGCCTTAAGAATCAGGTGGAAAAGCAATTTGAGAATAGTGAGAAACAGAAAGTGAAAAACCAAAGCTCATTTTGGGGCACTAATGCCACTGCCTCCCTAGAAATTTCTGCTCTGTTTAGTTGTAATGTTCAATGGCTACTGTGGGGAGGGGCAGTCAGAGAGGATAATTCATTCTGCAAAAAGGAATAAGCAAAGGAAAGGTTAAGAGCTGCTGAAGATGAAGAAGCCGGTGGAGGACTTGAGTGGAAAACATTTAAATTACTTCCCAATCCCAAGAGTCTATGAAGCACAGCACAGAAAACCACATTTCTAATGGTATTAATTTAAAAAATTGGGAAATTCACTCATTATTGAATTTGACATAAAGTTGGAAGATTTGAACAATGGATCCAAAGCATTTATATGAAAGATTAGGTTTTAAATAAAAGTTGTATTTTTAGGTTTTTATGAAAGCTGCAGTATTAATGAATAGCCTTAGCTTTCAAAGTCTTTTTTTTTTTTTAAAGGCGATGCAAATTCAATATGAGGCAGCAATGTAAGATGGCTAAAAATTTTGAATGCAATATTGGGATGGACTAATAGAAATACAATACCTATGCATCTTTAGAACAACGATAAGAACATCCACTTCATCGAGCTGCTGCGAAGCTTAAATCTGATACCTGCGCAAAGCATCTGGCATAGTAACCAGCCTCAGAATGTTGGTTCATTTCATTCATGTGACCTCTCTTTTCTCTAAGATCATGGCAATCATTGCTTGTAACTTCCTTCCTTCCCCTGAGACATCACCTAGAATTTTGCCTTTTCTTAATAACTTTTGCATAGTTCTTTGAAATTTCACATGCATGGGCTTTGTCTGCTTAGTTATTTTAAAAGTGGTTTGTTATATATTTTTATTTGTAAATTTATGTTATGTTGTTTATTTTTACGATTATATATGTATATACAGATATATCGTTTACATTTTTCTCTCTTGATGTAAAACTTACATTCAATGAAATGCACAAATCTACTATATTCTGAGTTTTGACAAATGCGTACACCTGTACGACCCAAACTTCTCGAGACCTAAAACAATTCCATCGCCCTAGAAAGCTCCTTCGTGCCTTCTCCCTGTCATTCCTCACCTTACGCTCATTGAAGAAACCACTGTTTTGAATTTTTTCCATCATAGATTAGTTCCTCTGTTCTAGAATTTCATATAAATGGAATTATACACTATGTATCCTTTGTCTAAGACTTCTTTCACTCAGTATCAGTGTACTTTTTTTTTTTTTTTGCGGTACGTGGGTGTCTCACTGTTGTGGCCTCTCCCGTTGCAGAGCACAGGCTCCGGACGCGCAGGTTCAGCAGCCATGGCTCACGGGCCCAGCCGCTCCGCGGCATGTGGGATCTTCCCGGACCGGGACATGAACCCGTGTCCCTTGCATCGGCAGGCGGACTCTCAACCACTGCGCCACCAGGGAAGCCCCCAGTATACTGGTTTTGAGATTCGTCCATGTTGTGTATATCAGTAGCTGGTCTTTTTATTGTGCTCAGGTATTTTTCAAGCCCTTGGAGACAGGACTCTGCTATAAGTCCCTACACTCCCCCACCTCCCCTGGCACTTAGACAGACTTGTGCACATTACAAGTGTTCCAACGGCATTCGGTGACTCGATGGATGAACACCAAGAGTTATTTAATCAATCAATAAGTCATTTAGACACAATCCAGTTTTGCTTTTCTAATCCAGACAGTCTCTTATATGTTCAACTTACCAGACACCAAACGTTACATATCCTGGTGCCAGCAGCCTGTCTGCTGTACTGGAGGAACCCAGGGATCCGCCCAGGATCAGCTCTGCAGCAGCATTTGCTGCATTCCTGCAGCAGTGAAGTGAACCGCTGCTCTGGCTGGGCTCTAGCCTGGCTGTGAAAGAGCCAACCTCGGGCCTTTGTCTCTTGCAGACGGAAATGCTTATACACTGTCTTTGCAAACAGTAAACCTCACATTCCTCCGACTGATTTATTAAACCACTGTAAAGGTCAGCAAAGAAATCCAGGTGCCACATGGCATGTTTTTGTGGCTAGTTGGTACTCAAATTGCAGAAGCAGCATGTATTTCCTCGCAGTCAGGAAAGCACAACTCAACAAACAGGGTTAGTACTATTGGTTGGGACCGATAGGGCTGTGACCTGCCTGAAATGACTGCAAATGAAGCCCCTTAAGGTCTCCACCATACCCTCTAACATCTGTGGCTGGTGACTGTGATTAAGGGCAAGGCACTGTGGAACAGGCCTCTGGGGAGAACATACATTACCTTGGCCAGTTCCATGCAGCAAGCATTTAGGAGTTTAAACCTATCACCATCATTTCTCCTTGGACAGCAGCAACTTCCTGTCATTTCTAATATTGCATGTGTTCTAAATATAATTGTGCTTTTCATTGTTAATTTATTCAAATGACATTCTCGTTCCCGTTGCCTTCTACATTTTATATAGCTGCATAGCACACTTGACGATGCATTACTTCAAAATGCGATGCTGTAAAATTAGTCATATTTTATATTACAAGGGGAAAGTTTTCTTTCAAATATATTTCCCAAGAGATGGGGAGATTCATGTATTATGACTCCTATGGTGAGCATAATATGTAAAGAAATAAACTGGTTATAAAAAGCAGAGAGGAAATATATTGTGGTTTCCACACACTATACATTTTCTGTTGATTTTACTCGTATTTCTTTCTAAAAAGGTAAAGATTTGGAGAAAGCATGATAAACTTCAATGATGAGATGTTGGGTGCCAGCATTTGTTCTTTTATTCTTTAGAGAAATTTTTAAGGTCATTTTGCTAAAGAGAACCTATTTACAGGAGTGGACTATGACGGTGTTTTAATTAGTAAAAAGGTGGATGTCATAATATAGTTATTCTGAAGAGTTTAAATCAGCTAAGGTTGCACCCTTACAAAAAAGGGTGTTTTGTAAACTGATGTTTAGAGGCGTGTCTAAAAAGTCACATCACCAGTTATGTGTCACGTTCTACTGGTAGCTTCCATTTTATTTTACATTGGCACTCTTAAGAAACCTACAATAATTTTAGTTTATTGCCACTACTAGGTGTTCAAATAAAACACGCTCATTAACAATTTCTTCGTGGTATAAATCAGTTCACATTTGTCTCTCCCCAACATGGGTGGTTTACCACACGCACAGAGACTGCAGCATACAATTATCAAATTCCACAGAAACATATGGAAGCAGCAAATGCCATTGGCTGCAGCACGTGTAATGAGTAGAGCCCTACTCAGGCTGGAAGCGAATTGAGCTTAGGTGTGGAGTAGCTGTGTGAGTTGGCACATTACTTAACCTCTCTGGGCCTCAGCTATTTGCTCAGAATAAACAATAACCCCTTTCATGGGGATCTGGGGGTTATTAAATAATAGATATCAAATGCCTGTCACAGGGCAGGCATGCTGCACGTATTTATTTTCTTCATCCCTCCTTGCACGGACAAACTGATGCCGACTTTGCTGACAATGATGTATCTACCCGATAGGGAAGAGTATAGAGACCCATCTGCTGTTACGGATGAGGGCTCTTCCTGCAGCTCACTGGTGGCAGGAGAACTTTGCTCTCTTGACCCAAGGACTGATGTTCTCACGAGACCTGCCTCATAAGAATTTCAGCCTAGAGCTCAGCTTTTCAAAACAAATGCCGATACAGAATTTCCTGTGTGCCAAAGTGTTTTAGAATAATGAAATGAAAGTCACCAGGTCCTATCCATCTGAAGCTTCTGACTCTCTTGGCACTAGAGGAGGAAGATTTTTTCGGTGGTTCTAAGAGTTATATTTTACGAGCTCTGTGGTAATGTTAATACATTTTACTTTTAAACTGAACTGCTTCAAACAGTCATTTAGGGGAATTACAGAGCTATTAAGGATAACCAGAGTAGTAGAAATTCTATGAATGAGTTTCATCAACATACTTGCCTGTTTATTTTTAAAGTAATTTTTATTTCCTAGGAGTGTGTTTTGTTGGCAGCCCTCAACCAATTTCATGTTGTTGGAGAATGTGTTTAAAGTGGGACAAATGCACAGGTGTGTAACAAGACCCCAAAGCCTCCTAAAGAAATAACGACACCCTGTGAAAAACACGAATGCAGAAACGTTTGTGGTAAGGGAAGGAAAGTCAAGATTCTTTTTTTAAGCAGATTTTCTAAAGTTGTTCATCTTACCTTTGCTTTGACACGTAGGGCCAATGCCACATGGGTATTCAGAGCAAAGAGTTAAAAAGGAGGGTGACTGGGCAGAATATTTTAAAAAGCAGCAGGTACCTAGCAGAGGAAGGCTTAAGGTAGGGCCACCAACACTCAGACCTGGGCTGCGCCCGGGAGCTCCTCTAAAGCAAAGCTGTAGTGGAGCTATTGAAAAAGACCAGAGGCCTATATTCATAAATACAGAAGATCTGCCCCTTTCCCCACCCCCTGTTCACCAGGTTCAACAAAGGCAAGGGTCCCTGCGCTCCCATTCCCACCCTTCACACTCCAGGGTGCCTTTCTTTTCAGCTGCCCAAAGGACAGCAGCAGAGGCCCACAGGTTTCTTCTTCCTGCAGCATCTCACGGCCCCTGCAGCATCTATCAGCCACCTCCCTCTTTCTGAGCAGCTTCCTCTGCAGTCAGTCTTCAGCCAGGAGTCTTGGCCAAAACACTGACGAGCTTAAGATCTCTGAGGGTGACCTGAAACTGAGGGAAGGGAGCTGGCACAAAAGAAGTGAACTCGTGAATACCTAAGAGTGTGGTGTAGGTGGACTCACCCAGAGCGAGTGTGAAACAATGTGGTTTTAATGGGGCAGGTTAAAAAAAAAAAATCCATTCTGCCACTTGTCATCCACATATGGGTAACCGGGAGCAGACAAAAATATGCCTTACTTAGGTTCTTCCCACCACCCCGAGAAGCCTTTCCCTCTGCTGAATCCCTGATCAATGCGAAGACCAAAGATGTATAGACTGTAAAAAGTCATCAGAATGAGTGCTGCCAGGGCCAAGCAAAATGCAGGACAGCCTCAGCTTGAAATCCTAGAATGACTGAGTGCGGATGGACCTCTTGATAGTTTTAAACTACCAATGGTAATGTTTCTAAAGTCTCATTATTTGAGACCTTAAAGATTCTTTAGAAACCCCATGCAAGTTCTCTGCTGCAGTCTTTTCCTCTACCACGAAGAAGGAAAGGTTTTTTAGATACAAAGGACCTCAGGAGTTAAGCCTTATCCCACTCCCACCCTCCTGTCGCGGGGAGGGGATTGCAGTTGCTCCGGGAGCATCTGTGGTATCCGCTCCAAGTCCTTCGCCCTCTCAGCATCACAGGGAAAGCGATGCCGGCTTCTCTGTTTAAAATCTCTCATGTCTCCCCTTCGTTTGCCTCTTTTAAAAAAATATCAGTATGCTGCACCTCAAATGCTACTCTTACCCAAAGAAAACAAAAATTAAATTCTTGCTTAGAAAAATCTTAGGTGTATATCTCTGCAATCCCTCCCTGCAACCGGAGGACTCCCTAACATCATGTGCGTGAAAACGCTCTGTAAACCGCAGGGCTGTATCAATGTGCATTACGGCGTGCACACTGTTTCAGCTCCCTGGGTGTTCCCTAAAAGAAATCCATGGATTTCGGACTGTGCCTGTTATGTGTTTATCAGAGTGACTCGGGGGGAAGAACCACACGGCTATTTTCTGCCCGCCCCAGAACGAGACGTCTCTGGTCCGAGTTCTGCTCCCTGGAGACGCGCTCCGCGCTCCGCGCTCCGGGAGGCAGCAGCAGCTTCCCTCTGAAAATCAGCCACCTGCGTGGCTTGTTGAAATCATCAGGTTGGGCGCTACACGGGTGTAAAAAGAGGCAAAGGGTCTTCTAATGTGATGGAGTTGTCGGTGTCGAGCAGGAATTTATCTTGATGAAGGAGGTACAGGCAACGTGTGACAGTCTGAAGTTCCCCGCTGCAGTGCTGGCCGCTGTGTTTTTGCAAATCGGTTTTCTCCGCAGCTAGTTCAAACTCCTCCACCTACACGCTTCAACACGCCCAAAGTATGCGAGGCTTCGTTCCTCGGAAAGAAATGAGAAAATCTAGTAACACTACAAGGCTGATAGGAACTGCTCTAAGGGTTTAGAAATGCTAAAATCAACACCTGCAGTGCCCCAGTTCCACGTGTGTGTGTGTGCGTGTGTGTGTGTGTGTGTGTGTAGAAGGAGCGCACTAAAGAAAAAGAAAAAGAACCAGGAGAAAGGAACACAAAGAAAGTGCCAGAAACAGCTACAAAGAAACAGAAAACTTTCCTCCATATATGCCGCATACATGCAACCTGGGACAATCTTTTGTATCTCCAATGCCCTGGAGGCACTGCAATGTCACCGTAAACACCAGGGGGATGATGACCCCTGGTGGGGAAGGAGCGACGGGGAGGGGGAGGGTGTCTCCGAGGTTCCAGGCATATGGAAAACTAAGGTGTCAGTAGGGAATGAGAACTTGTTATTGGGGTCACGATCGAATCCGAGTGATACAGGGATCAAGGAATAAGTAGGATGGGGTGGGGGTAGGGAAAGGAAATGAGTGAGGGGGTACGGGGTCTCACAGAAAACAGAAGCCTTCAGAGAAAAGTGCAGAGGACGAAGCCGCAGCATCCTCGCGGCCTGTGGCTCGCCCCCGCCTTCCTTTTGCGCAGAATCCTCCCCTCGGCTGCAGCAGCGCTCTGCCCCCTCTGGCCCGGCGCGCAGTGATCGATCTAAGGCTGCGTCAGAATCCTCTCCGAGTATAAATAGGGGTGGCAGGACAGAGCCGAGCTGCACACAGCCATCCATCCTCCCCTCTCCCTCTCTTCCCCGTTCTTCTTCTCTCTAGGCCCCCATCTCCGCCGCCGGCCAGAGGGGCACCGACCGCCAACATGAGTTCCTTCAGCTTTGAGCCGTACTACTCGACTTCCTACAAACGGCGCTATGTGGAGACGCCCCGGGTGCACATCTCCAGCGTGCGCAGCGGCTACAGCACCGCGCGCTCCGCTTACTCCAGCTACTCGGCGCCCGTCTCCTCCTCGCTGTCCGTGCGCCGCAGCTACTCCTCCAGCTCCGGCTCCTTGTTGCCCAGTCTCGAGAACCTCGACCTGAGCCAGGTAGCCGCCATCAGCAACGACCTCAAGTCGATCCGCACCCAGGAGAAGGCGCAGCTGCAGGACCTCAACGACCGCTTCGCTAGCTTCATCGAGCGCGTGCACGAGCTGGAGCAGCAGAACAAGGTCCTGGAAGCCGAGCTGCTGGTGCTGCGCCAGAAGCACTCCGAGCCGTCCCGCTTCCGGGTGCTGTACGAGCAGGAGATCCGCGACCTGCGCCTGGCGGCGGAAGACGCCACCAACGAGAAGCAGGCGCTGCAGGGCGAGCGCGAAGGGCTGGAGGAGACTCTGCGCAACCTGCAGGCGCGCTACGAAGAGGAGGTGCTGAGCCGTGAGGACGCAGAGGGCCGGCTGATGGAAGCGCGCAAAGGGGCCGACGAAGCGGCTCTCGCCCGCGCCGAGCTCGAAAAGCGCATCGACAGCCTGATGGACGAAATCGCTTTTCTGAAGAAAGTGCACGAAGAGGAGATCGCCGAGCTGCAGGCGCAGATCCAGTACGCGCAGATCTCCGTGGAGATGGATGTGTCCTCCAAGCCCGACCTCTCCGCCGCGCTCAAGGACATCCGCGCCCAGTATGAGAAGCTGGCCGCCAAGAACATGCAGAATGCGGAAGAGTGGTTCAAGAGCCGCTTCACCGTGCTGACCGAGAGCGCCGCCAAGAACACCGATGCGGTGCGCGCCGCCAAGGACGAGGTGTCCGAGAGCCGCCGCCTGCTAAAGGCCAAGACCCTGGAGATCGAAGCATGCCGGGGCATGAACGAAGCGCTGGAGAAGCAGCTACAGGAGCTGGAGGACAAGCAGAACGCCGACATTAGTGCTATGCAGGTATGGCACTGGGCAAAACACTGTGGAGGCGGGGAGGGGGCTGCAGAATCGAGTTAGGATGGGCGGGGGGTGGGGGGGAGAGTGGAGGGCGCGCCTAGAAAGTGGAGACTAGAAATGAGGCATCTGCATGCAGCTGTTAGGGGGTAGAACTTGGCTCCTTGGAGGCTGTGTGGGAGCGGGTGGGGCAGTTGGAGGGCGGGGTGCGGGCGCCACTGCAGTCTGCGAAGATGTGCAGGGTGCAGTTGAATCTCTGTTGCGCATTAAAGCGGCCCAGCCCTGCGGGGGGTTGGGTGGGGTGGGAGAAGGGATGCGAGCAGGGCGTTGCCTCTGGCCTGCCTCTCTGCTGTCCTGAATTCACCACAAGTTGCTTTGCTGCACAGATTGGACCATCTGATTAATAGACACAGCGACGAACTCCCATTAGTTCTGTGACCAGCATGATTTCAGACTAATTTTACCAACCGCTCCCTTCGCGTAGCAGGTAGACAGGAATACAGTCAAAATTGTAGTAGGTAATGATGGCCATAATAAAACGTTTCTTTTTCTCCATCTTCTGGAGAGAAGAGAAAATAATATAGATACATAGAAAATATTTTAGAGAAAATAAAAAAAATTAAATTTATCTACTTCCTTCTCCTATAAAGAAGTGGATTTCTTGTATGTAACCTGGATAGAGTTAGTCAGTGAATGAGAAACAAAGTTTTCAAAAAAAACAAATCTGTTTAGTTCCTTGCAGGCATTTTATGATAATCATTAGACTGTAGTAATTAACAAAAACAAAAAAAATTCTTCTGTTAGTTTTTTAAAATAATTTTTTGCTTTCATCTCATGCTTTATGAAGCTGGATTTTTTTAGGCAAGCAAAGAAAGGGTTAAAAAGAGAAAAGGCCGTTGTTTCAGGGGAGGTTTTATCTAAGGTGTGCACTTTGATTTTAATTAAACCTATGCCCTTGCAGCTATAGTAAAGTAATAGCAGTAAGGATTTACGCTTGCATTTTTTTTTGTCTTCCAACAGGACACAATCAACAAATTGGAAAATGAATTGAGAACCACAAAGGGTGAAATGGCAAGATACCTCAAGGAATACCAAGACCTGCTCAATGTGAAGATGGCTTTGGACATTGAGATTGCAGCTTACAGGTAAAAATGGAGGGGCAAAGGTAGCAGCCCTTCAACCTTAGGAAGGAAATCAGACTTCCTTTCTGTTGAATCAGAAATCTTCAAAAATAGTCCTTTGAAATGATTGTGTTCACCTTTTGGCCTTTTCCAAGAAGAATTTATCCTGTAATAATGAGACCTGTTCTTAGCTTCCCATTACATTTAAAGTCTAACAGACAGGGTTATTTTAAGGTGTTTGGGGGGTTTTTGGTTTTTTCCTGGTCTCAGTCACAACATCCCCAGTTACTAAGTTCTGATAATTTCCAACCCTGCCTTTGGCTTTCAGGGTGGCACTGGGGAAGGTGTTGGGTGTTGGGCTCAGCACACTTCCTGTGTTCATGATTGTTAACCCCACCCTCTCCCTGCCTCCGCCAGGAAACTCTTGGAAGGTGAGGAGACCCGGCTCAGTTTCACCAGCGTGGGCAGCATAACGAGCGGCTACTCCCAGAGCTCCCAGGTCTTTGGCCGATCTGCCTATGGTGGTTTACAGACCAGCTCCTACTTGATGTCCGCCCGCTCCTTCCCATCTTACTACACCAGCCACGTCCAGGAGGAGCAGATCGAGGTGGAGGAGACCATCGAGCCTGCGAAAGCTGAGGAAGCCAAGGAGCAGCCCCCCTCTGAAGGAGAAGCTGAGGCAGAGGAGAAGAAGGAAGAGGCGGAGGCGGAGGCGGAGGCGGAGGCGGAGGCGGAGGCTGAAGCCGAGGCTGAAGAGGAGGGAGCCCAAGAGGAAGAAGGTAGGATTCAAACCAAACCAAACCAAACCCACCCTGCAACTCCAGGTTCAGCCGGGGCATGAATATCTGTTAGGACATTGATAAGATAAATGAAGCCTTGCTTATGCCAAGGAAGTTTTATTCATACATGAGTTTAGAATCTTAAATAATACATTGATCTATTGCTTCAACAGACCTTTAGTAATAAGCACGTCATTTCTCAGATTGGCTGGCCTCCCAGAGCCACACATCTCTAATTAGCTTGGTACTTTTTTGAAAAGAACTTAAAAAAAAATCCTCGTCCTGCTGTCTTTTTATTCCTAATTAAACATTTTAAAATCCATTCATTTAACTCAGTCATTTGGTGTCTGAGCAGCCTAAAGAACAAAAATGAACACCAAACACACAATAAAAGAAAACCAAGGTCCTGGAGGAGAGCAGAGCATCCAGTACCTAGACATAATCTCATTCTATTTAAATATGTGTTCAGTGGCAAATTATTCCCGGCAGGCATTGTCAGTTGCATGTATTTTGGGAGAAAGGAGCTGAGAGGTTTGGGGGAAGTATTTTGACATTTGTGTTCCTCCACAAAACCTTAGCAGAAATGTTTTGATTGGACTCACGCTGCATTTGGAGTTTGTACATTTGCTTTTTATGTTAAAGCTGCCAAGGAAGAATCTGAGAAGGCAAAGGAGGAAGAAGAAGGAGGTGAAGGCAAAGAAGCAGAAGAAACCAAAGAAGCTGAGGAGGAGGAAAAAAAAGATGAAGGTGCTGGGGAGGAACAAGCCACTAAGAAGAAAGATTGAACCCCCTTTCCTTAACTATTCCAGGAATAATTCTCCTGAAATCAGGTCAATCCCATCACCAACCAACCAGTTGAGTTGCAGATACTATATGAATTAAGAAGTCAATATATGTATAATTCTGAGATGACTTAGGTTGGGCATTAAATGTTGTGCTATGACTTTTCTCCTTCCGCAGAGTATCTGTTTGCTTGCAGAGTGGCTTCCTGGCTTGCTGCCAGCCTGTGCATGGTCCACGCTTATGAGTTCAGGATCTATGGCAATGTGAATAATTCAGATGTTTACAATAAAAAAGAAAAAACCCTGAATAAATGAATTCACTAATGTTAATGTTAAACGTCATGGAAAAAAAATAGTCCTTTGAACCTTTGGTGGTTAGAAATTAAAGGCCTTGAATTATGTGCTATAAATAGTAAATAAAGTTACACTGAATGACATTCCTTGCTGTGGTTGTTGACTTAATTCGAATATCTTAAAGAAGGCACCAATATAAGACACACAGAAGTGGGCTATTGACCTCCAAATTTTTTTAAGTCAAAATTTTAACAATTACAATGCATTTCCCCCCCTTAATTGGTAATTCTGAGGATGCAATTAGGTCATGAGCATTCATGAAATCTCTCCCCTCAAAAATTTTACTGATAATAAGCTCAAGTAAATGAGAATCTCTGGGGTTTTCTTTGATAAATAGCTATATACTATGCCCCATAAGTGTCCTATATAATGTTGGGAGTGGCTTTCTTGGAGGCCATTCTGAAATTATGTGATAAATATACGCTCTATGGTAAACAGGTAACTTTAACACTAGTATGTAATAATAAATGCAGTATGGATAGAATATGAATCCCGTAACCCTAACCCACCTAGCACTAGAACCACATTTAAAATATATTGTCATGAGCAGCAGTTGAAACCCAAGCAAAGGAATCAGAAGGAATAATTTATTATCTCTGTATAATTTTGGATGGAGTAAGAATATCAAAGTTTATTTGCCATTGCAAACATGTTGCCTGCAATCCTGAGCTTATGATTGTGTTGTTAGCTTAATTGTGTTGCCTCAAGTAAATAGCCTTTCTGCCACCTATTTTAAACTTTTTAAGCACTACAGATACAGATAATGCAATTGTGATCAGTCGCTAAAGGGGGGATTATATGCTTGTATGTTGCATTGCCATCGCTCTGCATGTCTTTACTGGGAAATATTCGGATTTCAATGATAGCTCTAACTGGTTGGACATTGCATCAAATACACACCCCGTCCGTCCTCCCTGTTCACTGTAAAGTTATGAAAGCTCTCGCACTTGCATTTGATGTGGAATGTGGACGAAATTACTGATTATCCGCTGTTCTGCTTCTGTTCTTACACAATTGCTCTGTCAGCTAATTCTTTTCAATATTTCTTGTTTAGACAACTCTTCAAGGTCATGAATTTAATCTGAAAGCAAAGTGGTTTCCATTTAAAGTTACCTGATGACATGACACTATGTATTTCTAGTTAAGTATATCTCACCAAAGCAAATAGGTAAAGTATTTCTTTATCTACCTTGATGCTATGGATTTGAATTACGAAGATTCTCAGTACCTTTACTTCTGTAAACGCTAGGAGTTGCCTCAGAAGCCAAGCTTTTCACATTTATGTTCATTAAACATGGGATGCTGCACATGGTAAAGCTCAGATATATGCAAATTACATGTAAAACAAAGTAGCCAAACGGAAAGAGCTGGTTGGTTTGAGAATTTCTTGAAGTAAGAACACTGTACCATACTCTATCCTGTGTGCCATAATAAAATAGTGAAAAATCTAAACTAGATGGATCTGAAGTCTTTAAAAACAGTTTCCTCAAATGTGGTACCTGGCTCAGTCTCCCTCTCTCCTGCTCTCCCCAAACTCCAGTTCTCGTTCTGTATTCTCTCCCCTAGCTAATGACCCACTCCTCAGCCATCCAATTCTGCAGACCAGAGACTGGGCATGACATCATATCTCCCATTTCCTCTCCCCAATCCCTCTGGTTTAATCTTTCACCAAGTCCTATTGATTTTACTGCCTACGTATCTTGGATCCATCCACATTTTCCTGTTTACACTGCCACCACTCTAAGGAACCTCCCAACGTCTTGTCCTCCTTCCGTCAGCACACTAGAGTAAGCTAATCTTTAGAAAAGTGCATTTTGATCATGCCCCTCCCATAGTTTCCCATTTCTTTTAATATAAAAACCAAAATCTTTAAGGGGATCTTCAAGGCCCGGAGCGACCTGACCCCAAACTACATCTCGAACCTCATCCTATGCATATCCCCTTACCCCTCCCTTACTACTGGTGTTTCAGCCACCCTGGCCCTCCGTTCTCCCACCTGCCGCAAGGTTTCGGCTGATTTCTCTGTCTGGACCACTCATTTTTTCTATCTTTCCCTCCAACTTGCTCAGATTTCAGCTCAGTTGTCATTCCCTTGGGGAAGCCTTCCCTGACTGAGCCAAATTCCTTTATTCAATATGTTTATAAGAACATGTAGTGCTTTACACAGTCATAATCGGCATCTATTTCCATGAACATTTAGCGTCTGCGTCCCCTGCTGTAGAGTGATCCTCAGAAGCGTGGCAATCAGACCTCCTGCTCCCTGGCATCCAGCATTGTTCCTACCATGGTAGAGCACAATAAATGTCGACTGAATGAATAACTTCTGGATAGACTAAAATGCCTTCGGGATGACTAGAAAGGCAAGAGTGTTCAATAATCAGTCCTGGTCTAGTCAACACTTGGTGGAAAGGGCAGAGAACCAAAAATCAAGTGTCTGTTCCGATCCTAGTGTTGTTTGTTATGGAGGGCTGGCCATCCCTACCCCCATCCCCATTCTGGCTTCAATCTTCTTAGCTACATAAGGCGTTAGCACTTGATTTCTCAAATCCACTCTAGATTCATGATTCAAAATTTCCTGAAAAACTTTTCGAAGATCAGGCTAAATGGCTGAATAGGAAACACGCGTATCACTATTATGTCCACACTAAAGTCCATCACTTAAAGGGAATTGCTAAACTTCGTGTAAAGTTTCATTCCTGGCATTAAATGGATAAGCAATTAATCTGATTGCTTTTTTCCCTACATGGAGATTCTAGTGCTGTCAGAATAGTTGCTGTGTCCCAGGCACTAATCTAAGTGCATTATACGTATTATCTCATCAATTTCTTTCTTATGACAATGTTATCAGTCCAGTATGATTATCATCCCCATTTTATGGATGAGGAATTTTTAGGTGACTTGACCAAGGTCACATAGCTAGTTTGTGGTAGGCTGAGATTCAAACCTCCCAGGATGGATGGCTCTAAAGTCCATGCTCTTAACCAAATATTGCATTGACTCTCTTTTGCAGTCTAGCTTGGGAGGCATCCTCATGGAATCAGAGGATATTTTCACAGGCTTGTGTTGTGACAGCAGCCTGGGGGTTTTCACACAATTATTGGAATTCTTACAGTCTTTGTACAATTCAAGGGCACTTCTACATTCACAGTGTTCCATTGAAGTTACTTAGAATGCTTAAATTTTTCTTTAGTTCCTTGGATTATTTATGTCCCTATAAATTCCTCTGCAAAAATTTTAAACAGAGATGTATTTGAAATTTACCTTCAAGGATCACTAACTTTCAGGATGTGCTTCTCAAACTGTGCAGGACCCTGCGGGGCCTTCCTGGGGGACACAGCTTCTTGCCCCCCACCTCTTGTTTGTAGAAAAGCTTTAGCCTCCTTGGTCTCCCCTGAGCTCCAAAGAACAAATTTAATCAGAGAAGTGAGAAAATGCAGAAACAAAGGAAAGCAGTCAAACAGGACAAAATAATAATAGTTTAGCCATAAAACAAAGTCAAAGACCTTAAGTACCTCCTCAAGGAAAACAGATAATATCCTGAGCCATATCCTTAAGTTGTTTTAAAGACACTAAAACCCCCGCCACGTGGAAGAAGTTAACTGCTGACCACCAGTGTGTAGATCCCAGATCAGTTGGAACCAGAAGGTTGATGATTGAGGTTCCCAAAACATCACCCTGTTACCTCACCAGCACCCAATCAAAAGAAGGTCCACGAGGGGATCATGCATCCTATAACCATCTCCCTCACACTGTCTTTAAAAACCATTTCCTGAAAGCCATTGGGGAGTTCAGGTCTTTTGAACATTAGCTGCCCATTCTCCTTTCTTGGCCCTGCAATAAACGCTACACTTTCCTTCACCACAACCTGGTGTGAGTAGACTGGCTTTGCTGCAAAACTTGGGAGAGCAGACCCAAGTTTGGTTTGGTAACAGTTCTCATGGTGTTATTCTTCTACCTGGTTACAATTTTCTAGTTGTGTTCACATTGAACTGGTCCTCAATGGTTTCTTCTTCTCCTTTTCCTTTTCTTCCTCCTCCTTCCTTCTCCTCTTACTCCTTCTTGCATATCTTCTTGTTGTAAGATATTTCAAGTCATTTTGGGAAGGGAGTAAACAGTGACTAAACAAATAAGTGTCTTTGTTTCCTCCCACCATACCTAGCAAAGTGCCTTGCATTTAGTGGGAATCTTAATAAATATTTTAAGAATGGAAAAGGTTTATTATTTGTGAGAACTTTCCATGCACATGGCCAGGATGAACAACTTATTCTTTCTCCCTTGGGTGTAAATGATCAGGATTGCTCCAGCCATGATTCATATTTGAAAGGTCTTCCAGTGCAGAATTCAGGATGTTTTCCTCTTGGGAGAATGTTCATCAGAACTGACATTTTCAGTTTAAGTTCCCCTAGAAAATTCCCAGTGAAGAATCTTATATGAGAGCTAAAAAGATAAAAGGTAAAAGCATCATGAGCAGTAAAAAATTTTCAGCAGCCCCAGAAAGTGACTATTGGTAGCCTTTTAATTCTACTTCAACATAGATAATTATTTGTATATGGAGAGTTTTTAAAAAAATAATAAAACATCAACATTAAAAACAAACTTTAAAAGGAAAAAAATCATATTTTCTCCATTCAGTCATCATTATTTTCATTTATATGTTCTTCTTTAGACTTTATTTCTATTTATGTATATTTGACATAGCTTGTCCATTCGTTCCACACGTGTTAATCATGTACTATGTGCCAGGCACTGTTCTAGGCACAAAGAATAAGGCAGACAATATCCCAGCTTTCAGGGACTAAAGTGGTGTGTGTGTGTGTGTGCGTGTGTGTGTGTGTGTGTGTGTGAGAACAGGCAATGAACAAATAAACAAATAAATAAGTGACATTAGCTCTGAACCAGACATGCAATGATCTGGGGAAAGAGTGCTCCAGGTAGATGGAACAGCAAGTGTGGAAGCTTGGCTTGTTTGAACCCAGGAAAATACCTTAAGCTCATTGGTGAGCATTAAGAATGAGAGAGTAGGAGATAGAACTGAGAAAGGCAGGCAAAGGACATATTATGCAGAGGTTTATAGATCAAGGAGTTTAGGTTCTATTCCTTGTGCAGTTTGAAAGGGTTAAGCAGCAGATGGTGACATGATCTGATTTCTGTTTTATAAATACCACTCTGGCTCCTGTGCAGAGAATGGACTTTAGAGAAGCAAGAATCAGAGAGACTAACTTAAAGGCTGTTTTAGTCCCAATAAGAGAAGATGGTGTGATGACTTAGAGCAGTAGCAGTAGAGATGGCATGATGTGGGATGATTTAGAAAATTTTTGAGGTATTTTTTTTTACTGACAGAATGAATGCATGGAGGGGGGAAGGTGTAAACAGTATTTTTTTTTTGATAACTATGTAACTTCATGAAATTAACATGCAGTATGTGTTAGTTACCTAGTGCTGCATAACAAATAACTCCAAAGCTTAGTGGCTTAAAACAATCTCAATCACTTATTTCTTAGTTTCCACAGATCAGGAATTTGGGGGTGGCTTGGTTGGGATGTTCTGGCTCTGGGTCTCTAAAGGGGTTGCAGTCAGATGCTGTGTGAGGCTACTGTTATCCGAAGGCTTGGTTAGGCCTGCAGAAACTACTTCAAGGTGGCTCACCCATTGGACTGGTAATTTCTTCTCCACGTGGAGCTGCTTGAGGATACTTACAACATGGCAGCTGGCCTACCCTGGAGCAAGGCATCCAAGAAAGCAAGGCAGACGTTGCAATGTCTCTGATGACCTAGTCTAGAAAGACCCCCACCATCAGTACCACTGTATTCTACTTGTCATAGAGACCAGTCTGTCTGATTCTTCGTGGGAGGGAACTACACAGGGACAGGAGCATCAAGTATGAAGATCACTGGAGGCTACCATAAGATCGTGGGCATGTAATTATTTCTTTTATGAACAGCAAGAATCCACTCAAAAGATCTGAAACCATTTCAGCTTCAAATATTCTTCCCCCTTGTTCTCATCTGTGTACTCATTCTTACTTGATCATGTGTCCCAGTTTAAGTTTAAAAATATGTTTGTGAAAATTATAGACAGCCTGGCAATGAATATCTTAGTTAATGGATACCTTCGGTTTGTCCTTCTAACGAAGGATTTCTTTAGTAATTTCCCGAGTGGAATTATATGTTCAAAGGGTATTATGTACATTTTAATAGTTCCTGACATGTATCCCCGCACCTTCATAGTGTACTTCAAGGCCTCAGCTTTCCTGCATTAATTCATTTGAAATATGTATTATATTATTCTAGTCAACTGGGATAAATATAATGGCAGCTAATACATGACTTAAGGTAAGTTACGATAGAAAAATAAAAGTGTTTTCTGTTTTGTAAGATAGTCAAACCCATCCAAGTTGGCACCTTAGATTTTTTGGAATACCTTAGCTTCTAATACACACATGAGTTTAAACGGGACACGTCTAATAAACAAAAGTTATATGGATTACAAGTAGTCTTAAACACGAAATGCCTTTATAAAAAAACTGAAACGCTGTACATGAGGCTCAGGTTTCTGGTAGCTGTTAAAGACATTTTTATTTGTGTATTGATGGCCGTTAATCCCTTTGCTTTTAGCTAAGTGTCATTCTTTCAGTCTATAACCGCCCCACAACCGTATTAATTTCATGTGGAGTATAGACCATTTCCTGACATGACTGTTAAAAACAAAAACTAGCGGGATGCTTTGATGCAGCACAATGAATATTCCCTTTTTGCTCTATATCTAGTGCACTAGTAAAGACAGAAACCCTACATTAAAAACTCTAACTGCATCTTACCTAATCATGGCTTGAGAAGAAGGAATAATCTGTTCATTCTGACTTGTTGGTTTGTTTCAAGTCATTTATTCACTGGAGAATCTCACCTTTTTACTTCAGAGGTTAAAAAACACAGGAGAGAGATTGCCCCCCCTCCTTTTTTTCTCCTCCCCACCTAGACACACACACACACACAAGAGAATATGTGTGAGAGAGAATCTCAACTGTAAGTCACAAATCATTCTCAGTTTAAGACAGAAAAATTGGTGTCAGAAGTGTGAAATCAGAGGGCGATTCTGAGATGAGAGTAAAATGCACCACCTTCTCAGGACACAGGCGCTCAGTGTTTGTCAGCTGGCCTCCAGGGTTGGCGGGGTTCTGAAGACCAAGAGCCCTGGCAACACTGCACTTGATGTCCTATGCCCACGGGAGGGACCTGAAAAGTGAACCAGGGCCACGTTGGTGACTTAGAGCACCTGGTAAGGACCTTCTTCTGTTTCCCTTCTGTCCTGCCCTCAATTCGTCCCAACCCCACCTGAATAGCTGAAACCAGGAAGTGTGACTTCTGAAAGTGTTTTAACCACTGAGAACTCTCCGAAGTCTCCAGAGGATGGGGAGTCAGCTGATTTCAGCTTCCACAGCATCCATGGGGCACTTCTGGGGGTGGGGGCACAGCTGGGGGGCATGGCCCTTCAACAAATGGCCCCTCCTCAGGCAAAGCCGTTTTTATTGGGGGGGCGGGATATTATTTGGACCCGGTATCCTCAGCTTGTTATTCTGAGAGGGGCAAGACAGACATCTTGCTGTTGCACTCAGAAGCCTTGCAGCCCTGCACCCCTCCCCTGCCCACCTGTAAAACAACACTGCTCAAACTCAGGGATAATTTAAACAAAATGAGTAGAAGAGTGTTTCCTTTAACCCACTGGCAAAACAATTTCCTGAGGAGCTGGAGGTCTGTTTGTAGATGAAGGTATCTTTCTCATCGTCCCAGGACCGACCCCCTTGGCAGCAAGACGCGCTGACACTCCCACCCCTGCCCGCGGTGTGGTGGGAAGAAGAAAGGCCTCCAGGATCGGCCCCCATTTCTTCCTCCCCAGGGACTCCTGCCAGCCCAAGCTGGGGCCCCCTCTGTGGAGAGCTGGGGGTGTTTCCAGACAGAACTGAGAGCATCTGATGGTGTTTTAGGATTACACTGGAAATACGTAACATTAAAACATTTTTATAACAACAACAAACCTCCCTAGCCTGTGAGAATCTAATGAGCTGAGTTGAAGGGCTTTGAAAAATCAAAACGTTCTGCTATCACTTTTTTCTTTCTTTTTTGTTTTTAAGGCATTGATTTTCATCGGGTTTCTGCACATTCAGTCCTGCCTTGGAGCCACCGCAGCCTCCTGACGCCGCTGGTCCAGTTTTTTCCCGGCTGGGCTAGAGGCGGGGGAGTTGTAGGGCAAAGGCCTGAAAAGCTGCTTCTACGGCCTTGTGACTAGGCGGAGCCCAAGGATGCTCTTTCTGCGTGAAACTTTGCCCTGCAGGCAGCCTGCATCACCCTGCTGAACGCGATCTCTGCAAAAGTGCAAAAAGCCGGGGCGGCCAAGTCTTTCGCAATTAAGACCCTCACCTCCACGCCACCCCTGTAAATAGCAAGGTTCGGAGACTTAAAATACTTTACAGCAGACTGGGTGACACATTTTTTTTTTTTCAATCAGGAAGCCTAGTCTTTTGGGGATGGAGCAGGGAAAAGAAGGGGGGAGGCGCCCGGAATTCTCTTTTTTGCTAGATCTTTCCCCAGGTCGCCCCGCCCGGAGGACGCGGCAGAAAGGTCCGCTGCGGCAACCGCGCCCACTGCGTCCCCGGGCGGGAGCCACCCGGAGCATCGCCAGAAACTCAGCGCGCGCCTCCGGGCTCCGGCCCCGGCAAGGAGGGGCGCGGGGCTGGGTGGAGGGGGGGCAGTTCTTTCGGGAAGCTTCTATCGCCGGTTCTTCTCTGCTAGCGGAGAGATCGTGGGAGGTGGGGGTCTCCGGAAGCCCAGGCGCGAACAAGGAAGGGGGCACTCGCGGTCCTTCTAAGCAGGGGCCCCTCCCCACTGAGGCCTGGCCTGGAGCTCAAAGCGTTCTGAAATCCGATTTTAAGATAAAGAAGCCGGACGCTGAGGCGGTGGCCATGCTGCAGTAGGTGTGGAAGCTGGGGAGAGGGTACCACGCGGAAGGTACCGCAGCACAGGCGCGCCTGGAGCCGCGTGGTCCAGACTCCTTAGTAGAGCGTGGACCAGCTACGTTTGCAGCGCTTGGGCGCTTGTGAGAAAGGGAGTCTTAGCCCCGCGCCAGGCCTGCTGAACTAGAATCTACATTTTAACCAGATACTCAAGTGATTCAGGAGCGGGTGGTGAGAAGCTCTAGTAAGGAAAACAGTTTAGGTCTGCAGCTCACCCCCACCCCCTCCCCGCAGCTACCTGCACTTGGGTGTGGAGAGGGGAGGGGGAGAAGGCAGTAGGTCACTGCTGCATAACAAAAGCAAGAAGAGGCTCAGTGTTCTTCCTTTGCTTATAACAAGCGAAGTACTGGGCGAGGGCAAGAGATTCATCCCACGTCCTTGTCTTCTAGACATCCACTCATTACCCCAGACAGACTTTAGGCAGACGAGCCAGTGCGGAATATTGAGGGCCAGCACGCACTACCATCTGAAGGCCTGCTGAGTCAAGGTCTTCCTACCCTGACTGGTAGAGGCTGCCCAGGCCCCTGTGGAGGAGAGATGCGAACTCAGAGGGGAACCCAAATAAAAGTTACCAGTAGAGTGTTCTCTTGCCCTCTCTCCAGAATTGGGGGGTGGCGGACAGTGGTGGTTAGAAAATGCACAGGAAATTTCTCTTGTTAAAAACAAGACAACAGGGCTTCCCTGGTGGCACAGTGGTTGAGAATCCACCTGCCAACGCAGGGGACACAGGTTCGAGCCCTGGTCTGGGAAGATCCCACATGCTGCGGAGCAACTAGGCCCGTGAACCGTGGCCACTGAGCCTGCGTGTCCGGAGCCTGTGCTCCGCAACGGGAGAGGCCACAAGAGTGAGAGGCCCGCGTACTGCAAAAAAAAAAAAAAAAAAAAAAGCACAGTTTGAGAAACCACTTGAATTTTTCTTCTTTTAAACTGATACTTGCCTTTGAAATAAACAAGCTGAATTTAACTGCCTAGTTTTCAATTCACTTAACTAAGTTGAGTAAATCAGAACTTACACACTGAGAATTCACTTTGTGCTCTTTCCCCTAGAGAGGGGGAGCCGGCATTCCAGCCTGGAGAGCGAGGTGGTGATACCCATGCAATGCTGTCATCTTGGAAGGACGTAGCTGCCACTCTAGCAACATGGAGTCTGGAGCTCTGTCTGCTGTGAGAGTCCCTTTCTCCCAAGACATGTGAGACATGGAGTTGGAGCATGAGGCTCCCTGGACGATGAAACAAGGTCCATGAAAGGACCATGAAATAAAGCCAGCCATTTCCTTTTAGAGCAATCAAATAGATGATCACTATTCCTGAGGAATAAAAGCAGATCTTGTTTTGCCAGGAATTACTTGATCATGAAGCATCAGAATAACAAAATGGCTTTGAAAGACTTAACTAATCACTTGGAGATTACACGCAGCCCAAGCATGTCATCGTCTCCAAGGCCACATCACACCGTTAAAGCCAACACTTTCATTTTACATCTACCCGCAGTCAGTCTTGTTTTCTCCTCTGTTCTCATCCTACTACCCATATGGGGACAAATTCCCCTTCTGTGCATTCCTTTCATTCTTCACTGTTGAGATTTTCATTTCAATGATTATAAAAAATTAGCATCAGTATCAAGTTTTGGTTTGATCATGTGTTTTACTTTCGAAAGCACTCACACCTTTTCTCCTAACACTGAGAGCTGGGACGACGTGTATAGCACACATTTTACAGGTAAAGTAAGAGCACAGGGTTTATAGCAATTGGTTTCCCATGAGCTGCCATCTGCATTTTAATGCCTCACAGCAGCCAACTTCCCATGACACAAACAATGTCCCATTTCCCGTCCTCTTCCTTAACCCCCCTGCGCTTTTCTAAAGTCTTCCCCAGTCATTCCCACATCAATAGATGGAACCTCCAGCCTTCGCATTTCCCAGGCCAAACACCCTGGCATCGTCTTTGATTTCTCTTTTCTCCTACTCTCTCTAATTCTCCATCAGCAAATCACATGGAATTTACCTTCAAAATATGGTCAGTGGCCTGGCGCTTCTCACCATCACCATGCTACTTTTGGATTCTAGGTACCAAAATCTCTTGCCTAGATTATTTATTTTATTTCTTATTTTTGCGGTACGCGGGCCTCTCACTGTTGTGGCCTCTCCCGTTGCGGAGCACAGGCTCTGGACGCACAGGCTCAGCGGCCATGGCTCACGGGCCCAGCTGCTCCGCGGCATGTGGGATCTTCCCGGACCGGGGCATGAACCCGTGTCCCCTGCATCGGCAGGTGGACTCTCAACCACTGCGCCACCAGGGAAGACCCTGAATTTTTTTTCTCAAACCCATCTTGCCTACATGACGACCTTTGCTGCTTATATTTATTTTGCCTAATGCCAATTTGTAAACGGAAAACAATCTCACCCCAGATTGCTTTACACTGACTCATAGTTAAGTGGGATGAATCGAATATCAACTCATTCACTCCTAAAGCTGATATGTCTCCTGCATAAACTGGACCCTCAGTAAACATCTGTTGATTGTACACTGGTGGCTTGGTCTTCAAGAAAGGGTCAAGTGTAACAATAAGTATCATAGTAAAGATTATTATTGTCAACCGAACATGTTTATTTTCGTAATCTGAATATTTGGGGCTGTAGTGTTATGGTTTTGAGACTATTGAATTAACTGGAATAAGTGGGTTACAGTGGCCATAGACGGGGGGAGGTGTTTGCAGAAGGATGGGGGGATATGATGAATACCAGGGGTCCATGAAATACCTTGTCATGATGATGAACTTAAAATGGGCAAACATTTATAACATATTGTTACTGAAAATGTGGGTTGCTGAATGGTATTTTCAGAACGATCACAGCCATATCAAATTTGCGCATAGAAAAAGTTGGAAATACATTGAAATAAAACAGTTATCTAAGATGACTATTCTACAAGAACTATTTGTTACACTTAGAATTTAAAAATTAAAATATCCTTTCATTAAAAAATGTCCTGCATGGCTTCTCTCTCATGGAGATAAATCACTTCTCTGAGCTTCTGTTTTCTGCAAATTGCAGAGAAATCATAAATCTGTTCTACATTTTGTGAGGCTTAAGCAGGGTGATGTATCTGAAATTGCTTTCTAAACTGTAGAGAAATGTATGCATTTTAGGTGATTTAATCATTGGCCTTGCTGTAGGGATGCACGTAAACAGCTATCTTTGATGTGGCTCTTCCCCAGAATACCTTCTGACCTTCTGTGTTTTTTGGGGGCAGAAATGCTCAGGCCTCATTTGCCTCTTGGGTGACCACACTGCATGTGCTCATGTGAAAAAGGAAGGCCTGGAGTAAGAAACACTATTGGTTTCAACAAGATTCTGGTTTTCCTGGAGTGGAAGTCCTGAAAGGATTCCTGCCTGAGCATCACTTTCAAGTAGGTAAAAAACTGAATTTTAAATCTGTTAACTAGGGACCTTCTGTGCCGACGATCCTGCTGTGTCCTGATTACTTACTGCATTTGCCTCCAGTTCCTACCATTGTTCTAGTTCCAAAGCTGATCAGATGCCCTCACCTTGATTCATGTGGGGAATAGCCTGTGCCTACCCTGGGAGCCTCTGCTTGGCTGGTGGCATTCTGCCTTGGGCCTCTTTTGGTCTGAGAATTGTCCAGAGAGTGAGACACAAACTACTTGAGGTGCGTTACATTTGCCCTCTTTGCTGCACTGTCTCTTCCTTGTAGGGAGGGATGTGACTTTGGCAGAATGACATGACCTTCCCCTTGACCAGCAGTGCCTGCTGACGGGGCATATGCTGAGTAGTTCCAATGTCCATTATTTGTCCTTCATCAGCAAAGGACACCTGCTAATCCCTCATTCCTGAGTTAGCTGAGCCATTTCATAAAGAAGATTATCTACATGGAGAGCCTATGCATTCTCTTCGTCTGAGACTGGAAGTGGGGAAAAATCTGAATAGATGAATGATCCATTGATCCAGCAATGAACGATCTTGACAGTCACACACAGGCACACGTGTTCACAATCATGCAGCCTTTGGACAAGAAGGGAAGAGGAAGACAGGGGCATCAAATGGATGTGTATAAGAAGGAGAAAAGAAGTAGAATGCAGAAGGGAAGCTGGGACAGACACTTTGCAGATGTTTTCACCTTCCTAGAAGTTTTGCTTTACAAATGGCTTGGTTCAAACCAACTTTTGGATCTTTCTGGTTTATTGATCCTGTTCTACTGACCATAGCTTCCTGATTGGTCGGAGTCATTGTTAACACAAGAGCTAAAATAAATGTCCCCTGACTAATGATAAGCGGCATTTATTGAGCTCTTATCATGGAGAATTTATACTGTCCTAAATACTTCACAAGAATGATATTCCTCAATCCTCAAAATAACTGTCTTATTATTGGCCCCATTTTACAGATGAGAAAACTGATGTTCAGAAAAGTGAGTTGTCCAAGGTCACACAGTGAGTGTGCCATTCCTACGTCAGTTTGTTCTCAGCTCCATATATGTCCCCTCTATTCTGTATGGCAAGAAAGTACATGTCCCAGGCTCCCTTGATGACTAGATTCCAGGTAGCATTGGCCAGTAGGAGGTACTAGTGAAAGAGTGGAGCATGAGGGGAGGGAGAATCAGAGAAGTTCTCCCTGCCATCCTGGCCCTGCAGGTGGCTGCATCTCCTTCTTGAATCTATCTTCCTTGGACTGCTCCTCCCTCCAGGGTCTCAGTTCTTACCAGGCTGCCTCTGCTGCCATGGTTCTAGCTCCTACTGGATGGCCATGTTTTCTGGGCTCCTGTAACAATGTTTGCTTCTGGTGTCCCTCCAATCCCAGACGTGATAATGCCTTCTTTCTGTTGCTAATTTCTGGGTTGCCTTGGCGTCTCCACTGTGGACCAAATTGTGTCACCTCCAAATTCTTATGTTGAAGGCCTAACCCCTCAATGTGATTGCATTTGGAGAGAGGGGTTTATGTAAGTAATTAAGGCTGTAAGAGTGGGGCCCTGATCTGGTAGAATTAGAGTCCTTATAACACATATATATGGAATAAAAAAAATGGTTCTGAAGAACCTAGGGGCAGGACAGGAATAAAGACACAGACGTAGAGAATGGACTTGAGGACACGGGGAGGGGAAAGGGTAAGCTGGGACGAAGTGAGAGAGTGGCATGGACATATATACACTACCAAACGTAAAATAGACAGCTAGTGGGAAGCAGCCGCATAGCACAGGGAGATCAGCTCGGTGCTTTGTGACCACCTAGAGGGGTGGGATAGGGAGCGTGGGAGGGAGGGAGACGCAAGAGGGAGGAGATATGGGAACATATGTATATGTATAGCTGATTCACTTTGTTATAAAGGAGAAACTAACACACCACTGTAAAGCAATTATACCCCAATAAAGATGTTAGGAAAAAAAAAAAAAGAAGAGACTGGGAAGAGCTAGCTCTCTCTCCCTGCCATGTAAGGACACAGTGAGAAAGTGTCTGTCTGTAAGGAAGCCAGCAAGGGAGCTCGTACCAGAACCTGAGCACGCTGGCACCCTGATCTTGGATTTCTAGCCTCTAGAACTGTGAGGAAATAAATTTGTTTCTGAAGCTGCCAGTCTATGCTATTTTGTTATATGTAATAAACAAGCTGACTAATGTATCACATTTTGTCTCGTCAACTTTTCTTTCGCTTTGTGGTACCATTTCCTGCATTAAATTCCATTCTGTTTGAAACCCTTAGTATATTTTTGTGCTTTTGCTCTCCTGACCGGCCCCTGACTCACTCAGCTACAAGTTCAGAACTGAGATTCCAGCTAAGGTCCGAACAGACACCAAAAACTGTGCTCTCAAAAGTTGTGTTGTACTTCACGTATTGTTTTGGTTGTCTGCAGAGATCTGGGGGGAAAGCCAAATAAATAACAGGAAGCCAAGGTTCTGTGAGCCAGCGTCTCCAAAAACAATGGAAATGGGAAAAAGCTTCAAGTTTTTGGAGCCTAAATGTGACTTTTGTGACACTGCCTTTATAATTACAAGTGGAGGTTGGGGGGCGGGGTGTTTGGAGGAGGAGGCCTCCAGTTACTGGTCCTGCTCTAAAGTGGCAGCAAAAGGGGCAGGGATACTGTGCCAGTGGGATGTATTCCTCTCCGACTCGTGAAATGTACCGCACAACGGCGTGCCAAGTCCGGCACGGGATGGCGTGTTACCTTGGCATTGAATTATGTATCTTTTTCCTTTCCTGATAACACATGGTATTTTGAACGTTAATGTGGGCAAGGTACAAGTTTTTAATGTTATCCACTATTCTCATTTTTGACAAGTCTTCCTCCTTTTCCTATTAAGAGTTTACTTTTTTCTACTAAATTGGAGGAGAAGATAGATACTTTGGAAGCTCTTTCGCTTTTCCTCCATGGGCCTTGTATGTTGCCTCTCTTAATGAGGATATGAAGAGCCACGTTTCTTCCTGGGAACTGTAAACAAATCTCTCACTAAGAACATGAGCCGAAGCAGCTTGCTAACTGCTAATGAGAAAGTGATAACTTTAGAAACACTGGTGGCTCTTTCATGGGCGGCTAATAAAGAATAAAGATGGGCATCAGCTCTCCAAACGTCATGGACACATGATTTGCTTCTAGTGTTCATGTTCATTCTAACAGGCCAAGGGAACGAACTCAGCGGGTGGACATGGTTAACTGCTTTCACAGGGGCATGGTGATTATTAAGCTGGGCAGTAATGCCCAGCAAAGGAAAGTTCATCTCAAGCTATGATGGTAACATTATACTGGGTGGGATGTGGAAGTGATATGTCCAAATGTGTCCAAATTTCTGACATGTTATGTTCAAGGCATGCTTTATTTAAAATGTACAAAACTAACTGATGATGCATAGGGATAATTTCACTTGGTATTTAATCACTTTAATCCAGTTGAAATATTTTCCTTGTTGCTATCCCTGAGGAACAAATTGTTGGTCAAAGATGATAGGCAGATGCACGTTGTTGTACCCTGCAGAGCCAGTTCTATGCCGTAGGTGACTAACTCATAGAAGAAACATTCATTTTGTTTGTTCATTGCCTCCTTAAAAGTTTGAGAAATGGAAAAATAGATGAAGTGCCTCACGCATCAATAAAATATTAACATATTTTATTTAGTGAATATGATTCCACAAAATAAAGTTATGTAATCAGGCACAGACTAATGGAACCCAGATTATAACCCAAGGGAAGTGATGACGAATGTGATGTTCCTACCACTTACCAGTGAGTTTTCAGGTAACACTCCCAGAGGTTAGTTAATTTCCCCATAAGCTAAACAATCGATAACAGGGACTGCTTTGGGCAGGCGAGTCCTCATAGGTAGAAGGCTTATTCCAGGGATAAGTAAATACAGAATATATAGTATTTGCTATCTTTTCTATAAAAGTATGAAGTGGAAACAATGTGGGTCTGATAAGAGAAAGGCCTGAGTTCTCATCTTTATGCCCAAACCTCTGCAAGAAATGGCAATAAAAATAATTCCTGCATATGTGTTTGTTATAAGGATTCAATGATTTATTATTGGCAAAGGGCCTGATATGTAATAAACTCAACAATTGTTATTACTGTGATGAACTATTTGGATTCGGACACAGGCCTTCACCTCTCTAAATGTCTGTGCTGGGGAAAAAGGAATAGTGATTCCTAAAACTTCTCAGAATTTGCACCAGTGGGTAAAATTGTAGGGGGTCAGATATTGAAACAGTGAAAAGAAGGCTTTGCTAACAGTCAAAGTTTCCTGATAGATGCGTCAAAACAAAGTAACTTTCCTGTCACTGTAGGTGTTCAGTTCTAGGATAGGCAACTACTTTTCAGGCATGAAAAAGGGGAGTTCAATCTCAGAAGCTAATGCAACCTTCAAGATTCTATGATTCTAAGTAACAAATATTAAGTAAAGTTTAAGTGTATCTAACACTTGTACCTCTTGAAGTTTTGCTATAGATTGAATTTTGTGTGTATCTCTTATAGACACGATCATTTGATATACACTGCATTTAAATTAATACATTTTAAGATATTTATTTATAATTATTACTTAATAATAATAATAATGGCAAGGAGAACTAATCATTCACCAGGCACCTAATATTTGCCAGACGTTGTTATACCATCTCACATTTGTAGTTTTATTTAGGCCATTCAGAAAGCCAGTCCGGAAGCAGCTAGGCAGTCTTGATCAGAATGAAATCTGGAGAAAAGGGAGGGCTGCTGCCTCTTTTTCTTTTGAATATTCACATATTTACGCGGATGTAACTTACTAACTTGTAAGTTTTTATTCTTCTAATTATTAGCACATGATATTTCAAGTGCAAAGTTTCATTTAGCTGAAATATTCTTTCTGGTTACAGGTAAATTTTGGATATCTAAATTGAGAAATATTTCAAAGCATTGTCTTAGGATTCAAACCATTCTCGAGTTTTCCATGTTAAAATGGGAGGTGTATGGGGTATCGTGACTTACACTGAGGTCCAAGCTTCCCAAGTCTAAGGGCAAAGAAACCTCTTCCTGGTATACTACTCTGTTTCCAACCTATCTGTGGTTTCCTGGCCGTGATTATAAATAATTAAAGTTAGGAATATTCAGGGAGTTCCCTGGTGGTCCATTGGTGAGGACTCTGGAACTTTCACTGCTGTGGCCTGGGTTCAGTCCTGATCGGGGGAACTAAGATCCCACAAGTTGTGTGGCCAAAAAAAAAAAACAACGAACATTTAGACGCCCTAATGGGAACTGGTATTTCACTCTTCTCACCAAAATTCCTTTACGAGATGAGAAACAACTAGACTAAGAGGCTAATTTCATTTTTTTTAGCTGTCATGGCCTGCTCTCTTATGAATGTGAGAATGCCAAAAGATAGCACCTAGGATATTTGCATTTGGCCTTTGACTTGTGATCCTATGATTTTAATTTAGAATCAGGAATCTCCTGTGTCTGCCTTCTGGAGATAATATTGTCGCTCAAGTTCTTGGACCCTGATTCTGTGCTCTCGTCCACTCACCCCCCCGCCCTGATCTCCCCACAGCACACCCCCAAACCAGGCTATAGGCATGGAGACCTGTGTAAGTTGTCTAACTTCCTATTCAGGTCTTTAGAACAATTACCCTACCCTTAAGCCCCCCAGAAAGGGCTTTTGATCAAGTCACCTGTTAATTTTTGAAAACTGTGCTTTCTCCTAAGACAAGAAAGCTAACTAGACATACAGAAATGACTCAGTAACTTTTAAAAAAAAAATAAATTTATTTATTTATTTTTGGCTGTGTTGGGTCTTCGTTGCTGCACGCAGGCTTTCTCTAGTTGCGGCGAGCGGGGGCTACTCTTTGTTGCGGTACGCGGGCTTCTCACTGCGGTGGCTTCTCTTGTTGCAGAGCATGGGCTCTAGGGGCGCGGGCTTCAGTAGTTGTGGCATGAGGGCTCAGTACTTGTGGCACACGGGCTTAGTTGCTCCGCGGCATGTGGGATCTTCCTGGACCAGGGCTCAAACCTGTGTCCCCTGCATTGGCAGGCGGATTCTTAACCACTGTGCCACCAGGGAAGTCCTCAATAACTTATTGAAGGTATGATGTGATGGTGTTCAAACTACCTTAGATAAGAAATTGAAGACAACTCTGAGAGCCTTGCATGATGGTGTTGAGCACAATCAATATGGATTTGGGGATTTAAAGTTGTCTTCCTAGGGACTTCCCTTGTGGTCCAGTGGTTAAGTCTCCACAATTCCAGTGCAGGGGGTGTGGGTTCGATCCCTGGTTGGGGAACTAAGATCCCACATGATGTGCAGCCAAGAAAAAAAAAAGAAGAAAGAAAAGGAAGTTGTCTTCCTAGGCCTAGTGCAAAACTGCTTCTCTCTCTTATTCTCAATATTGTTTTAAATAATTTGCATTAAGAAAATTTTAAGCCCCATGATTATGTAGGTGGATTATTGGATGTCTAAGTAATTTCAATAGCTTATTGCAGGGCAAAATGCAATTATTTTCCACCCAAGTTCTCTATATGAACAATGAATATATTACAGAGTATGGTACAATGTATACACATATTATAGATATGTATACATATCTATTTATATTGTATACTTATTTTTGTAAACTCATTGCAATGCATTCTGTATTGAAATAATGTATAAGGAAACTAATGTTCTAACTAATATCTTCAAATTAAGTAAATTCTGTACCCTTTTCAATTCATTCAACAAATGATTTTGATCAGCTACTACATACATGTTACAGTGCTAGGCACTTTCCACAGATGTTATCTCATTTAATGACCTTAGCAGCCTTTTGAAGAATATGTTAGCACCCGTATTTTATAGATAAGGAAGTGGAAGCTGTCTTAGTCAATTTGGGCTGCTGTAACAAAATGTCATAGACTGGGTGGCTTACAAACAACAGAAATTTATTTCTCACAGCTCTGGAGGCTGGGAAGTCCAAGATCAATGTACCATGATTCTGTGTCTGGTGAAAGCCCACATCCTGGTTCATAGATGGCTACCTTCTCAATATTCCCATGTGGTGGAAGGGGCAAGGGAGCTCTCTGGGGTCTCTTTTACAAGGGCACTAATCTCATTCATGAGGTCCCCACTCTCATGATCTAATCATCTCATAAAGGCCCCACATCCAAATAACATCACATTGGGCATTAAGATTTAACATACAAAGTTAAGGGACACAAACTTCAGTCTGTAGCAGAAGCTACATATAATGAACCAACCACACAATGTTACTGTCTATAGACCTGGGATTTGAACTCAGATTCAGTGCTGTTGCCAAAGCTTTACACTTCTAAGGACAGAGGAGCCCTGGAGGTAGATGAATGTTGTGTAGACTCGGTAAAATAATTCACTTAAAAATAGCTCCTCTTTTCTTTTGGACAAATTACATAAACCACCAAGAAAAAGTAACTTGCTCCAAACTGGAACGACCAACCTATTTGTTGTGGAAATGAATATCCCAATGTTTGAATACTGTCTCTGCACTGACTGGCAATAGAAGGCGGTGCTAGAAATAACACTTTCCTTTTCCATTGAATATTAAAGTTACCACGGGAAAGTGGTTGCCACATTTTTGTACACTGCAAGCTGTCGTGGTAGAAGGAACCACCACTTATGTTATATCTGGATGTTTTATTCTTCTCATGATGCAAACTGCCATTGCATCATTTTGTGTGTGTGTGCGAGGAGATGTGTAAGCATATTAAATGAAAGATGCATGGCATACATCTATTTTCTTTCTTTCAATCTGGAAAGAAAAAAAGTGAATGCAGCAGAACCTCTTTATAAATTGAGGCGGCCAATGATGGATGGATTTGAGGGGCAATGTAGTGCAGGGGGTTAAGAATATATGCTCTGGATCTGGACTATGTGGGTTTTATCTACTAGCTGTGTGACCTAGAGAAAGTTAAAAAAAAATTCTATGACTCAGTTTCCTTATGTTTGAAGAGTGAGAACTAATTAGCTTTAGTACTTCTTACAAGATGTGAAACAAAATAGTATCTTTAAGACAATTTACTGGAAAAGTAGAAATACTATTTTTCAATGGCTTAACGTCACAGCAGCCAGGGGCTGACTGCAGGCAGAGAAAAGGTATTCTAATTTCCTAAACACTTGGAGGTTTGTGCCTAGTCTCTCCCTGTCAACATATTTGGAAACATGAACTGCAAATTGCTCTCTCTTTAAATAGTAGTGCAATGATTGGCATTGACAATAGAATCAGTGAATTCTGGAAGAGAACATCCTTGTATACCCGAGCCATAGTTCACAGTAAATAGTTCTTAAGTTGATGAACCGATCAAGCAATTTGATATTTAGAAATGTCTGCTTGGCTTATCAAAGGCACGCTGCTCTATTTTACAGAGGGCAAAACAATGGTCTGTCTTTTGGAGTATTTAGAAATATTACTAAATTCTTTCCTTCCCAGGAAAGAAAATGAGATGATTGAAAATCAAATTAGGAGCTGAAGTGATAAGTCTCTAGTGTTGGCCTTTGGGGGTCGGGGTGGTTGCTGATTGATCCTGTCATGTTTAGACACTGTATGTTACAAAAAGCGGTTTCTACACTCAGGAGCCAGCACTGACAATGAGTTTTAGGTGTAGACAGGTGAGTATTCTTATAGTAATGGCTATATATTTAGTAGGTATTTTAAAAGTCAAGTAGCCTATCCTATAAATCCAGCCTCTATTCCTACTTCAGGCAATAGCTCCCAGACTTTTCTTTGGGGAAATGCTGCTGTATCAGTGGTATCAGTCTTGGTGGGACTGTCAATCAAAGTGCTTCTTCCTCTGAGGGCTACAGAGTGAGGCAAACGTATGCTCTTTTTCTGAACGGTCAATGAAGTGATACCAAGTTTCAAATTCAGTCAGCCCTGTGACTGCACGAGGATTTCTGTTTTCTTTGTTCCTGGGACTGTCTCTCCCACCAGTGTCTCTTTGGCTGACCCCTCCATCCTAGAATTTAGGCTGTATCTTTCCAATATGCTCTTTTCAGATTTTTAAATCCTACATAACTAGAGTAAGTTTTTGCTGATTATATTTAAAATTTTTGTTTCACTTTGGATGTTATGGATATTATTGCTTTAGAAAAATCATGGTATTAACATAAAACATGGTTGTTTTAAAGAAAAAAATGTAACCAAGAGTTTGTACAAATGATATGCAGATCTAGCAAAAACTGTGAGGATTGCCAAAGGGCTAATGATAGGGAAACATCATTACAATTATTGACGTTAGCAACAAACTTCCTGGGCATGTTTAGGGATTAAAATTGGAATATCTTGAAAATTCATTAAAAAGAGCATCCAAGATTGTATTATTGGGATGATCCTTATTGATAAAAGAAATACAGACTTGGAACAAATATACTCTTAGTGGTTTTAAAGGTTTAGAACAGATACATTTTGAAAAGGGCATTGTATTATTTCCTTGGTCAAGATCAGGCCTTTAAAAATGTTTTTTTAATTTTAAATTAAAAAAAAATTTAAAAACTTTAAAATATTAAAAAAATTTTTCCCAGGCCTTTAAAAAAAAAATCTAAAAACACTTACTGCTTATATCACGGAATCCTGTTTTTCTTTTTGTAAGTAGAATATTTTGTTTATTTTTAACATTATTTCCCCCAATTAGTAGAACACTGAAAGTCTAAACCTCCATCGACCAAATCAAGACTCAGGGCGGCAGATAAGCCTGTGTGTGTGTGTGGTGTGGGGGGTGTGTGTGTGTGTGTGTGTGTGTGTGTACCAGAACCATGCATCTGAGGCTGGAGGTTTCTTGTTAAGACTGTTAGAGGTTCCAGTCCTGCTTCTTCTGGACACATTGATATAAATGCCATGAGGTCCTTTGTGTCCCAACCCCATAGGAGCAAGTTACGGCTCCTTTATTGCCCCCTCTCACCTTGAGGTTCTCTGAGTTCCAGTTTGGGATCTAAACACCTGGAGGTTGAAGATTTCCATGCCCCCCCCAATGTTACCTTTTTATCAGATGCCCTTTTTTTTTTTTTTTTTTTTTTTTTTGCCGTACGTGGGCCTCTCACTGTTGTGGCCTCTCCCGTTGCGGAGCACAGGCTCCGGACGCGCAGGCTCAGCGGCCGTGGCTCACGGGCCTAGTCGCTCCGCGGCATGTGCGATCTTCCCGGACCGGGGCACGAACCCGCGTCCCCTCCATCGGCAGGCGGACTCTCAAGCACTGTGCCACCAGGGAAGCCCAGATGCTTTTATTTTTATTTCAAAAATATAATTAAAAAATTTTGGGATGAAGGTTGGGCTAAGTAAAGATTTTGACACCTGAAAATGTTTTTGTCAATTATGTTTTCCCAGTAACCGCTCTCAGGGAAATAGTGCTAAGAAATGCAAGTTGCTTATAATCCCCCAAATAATCTGCTCTGGGGAAAGAAAGGGTCAAGCGGTGGAGAATTCACTTTGAAATGACAGGACACCAAGCAACTGACTATGTTTCCAATATGACCTTTATTGAGCAACTACTGCTGTGACGCTTAACATCAATCAATGAAAAGTTGCAAACTGCATGTCAACGAGGTTCTCCCATGAACAAAAGTCCTTTTTAAATGCACCAGTGAGGTAAACATAATTATTCATATATAGCTTTCTTAAGGCTAAGAGAGTTCTGTGTTTCATTTATTATTTTTGGCTCAGTTGGTTCTTTGCATAATATACCTCAAGACATCCCCCCAAGCGCCCCCCTTCCAACAGCTTAGGAAATTGGCCACTTCCCCAGGTACATACAGTATCATGCATTCGAATCGCCCAAACACTGGGGAGGGAGCCCCCTGAGCTTGCATGCAGGTCCCTCATATTGCACAAAGTAAAATACAATGTCTGGAGCCCCCATGGGAGAACCCGTTCTGCTTTGAAGCTGCCAATCACATGCATTTTGAAATTGTCATATGGCTTAACCTTTTGCGATGGACTCGTCTATTAGTCACTCTGGGTGACTTCCTTTACTACGGCGTGTGAAGTGACCTTCTCTACCTTTTTAGTAGACACTGATTTCTCCTCAAAGGTCTCTTCGTGCTGTTCGACCTTTTGAGTGACGGTTACAGATTTGGTGATATACTTGGTAGCACCATCTCCCCTCTCACTGGTGGTTTTTTCTACCATTTTGGTCACCGCCGCTTTCTCCTCACCTCTATCACCACCCTTCTTTTCATCTGCTGGGCTCACGTCTAGCCCATTGGTGACAACCCCTTTCTTCTCTTCTCCCCCACTGCCCTTCTCCTTAGCTTCCGGCTCTACCTCATCTTTTCCTTCCACCTCCCCATTGACGGCTATGTCTTCCTTCCTGGAATCCTTCAAAGCTCCCTCCTCCTTCTTCCCCACCTCTTCCGCTTTCTCCTTCTCCTTCTCCTTCTCTTTCTCCTTCTCCTGCTGCTGTGGCTTTTCCTCCTCTTTGGCATCCTTCTCCAAGCTCACCTTTGCTGATTTGGCGACCACCTCCTCCACGACTTCCTCCTTCACTGGGGATTCAGCCTTCTTCTTCTCTGGCACCTCCTTTGGCTTCTCCTCCTTTTTCTCTGCCTTCTCTTCCTTGGGAGCTTCCTTTGCTTCTTCCTTCTTTGCTTCCTCCACTTTCCCTTCCTCCTCCTTCTGTTCTCCTTTCTCGGCTGCAGCTTCTGCTTTGGGCTTCACCTCTTCCACTGGTGACTTTGGCACCGGGGACTTGGCTTGCTCCGGCTTCTCCACCTTGGCTTCTGCCACGAGCTCCTCCTTGGGAGCCACTTCTTCACCCTTGGCCTCCATTTTCTTTTCCTCCTTCGCTTCGGCGGCTTCCTCTCCTTCACCTTCAGCCTCTGTTTCTCCTTCCTCTTCCTGCTCACCTTCCTCTTTTTCACTAGAAACTTCCTTCTCAGATCCTCCTTCCTCAGCTTGGTCTGATTTAGCTCCTTCCTCTTCCTCCTCTTCCTCTTTGGCCTCTTCCTCCTCTCCTTTAAGTTCAGGTGCAGTAGCTTTCACTGGAGACTTTTTGGCGGCTACAACTTCTTCTTCGGCTTCTTTTTCCTCTTTCTTTTCTTCCGCCTCTTCTTCCTTGACCTCTTCTTTCATGGAAACTGTCAATTCCTCTGCAATGGCCGTCAGGGCTTCTTCCATTTCTGATTTCTCATCTTCCACCTTGGTTTCCTCTATGATCTCCTCGACAAATTTGTGTTGGACCTTTAGCTTGGGAGCCTCTACCTTGGTTTTCTGAATCTTACTGGATATTGTGATGGAGGGCTGTCGGTGTGTATACAGCGGCCCAGTGATGCTTCCTGCAAATGTGCTAAATCTGGTCTCTTCACCCTCCAGGAGTTTCCTAAGGAGAGAATCAAAGAAGGCAAGACGTCATTAAAATCTCATCGGGTCTTCTGAACTTCATTCCAGTACGTGTAACGTGGTAGGTACCTTTGGATAAATAGAATCACTTGAAGTAACCCTTGGCTATCCTTTCACTAGTATACTGTGTCGTATTCAATGACAGAAACAGATGCTCAGGGACAATCCACCAGTCACCCAATGCAGTAACGAACCACGCCCAACAGTCCACTCACTACACCCAGCTACCAAATCTCAGCTCTGCCGCAATCCATTCGGTGCAACATGAATATGCTGCAAAGCTCCCTGGAGGCCAAAAAGGCCTTAAGTGACGTTCTTGAGCATTTGGACTTTCAAGATGTATACTAAATGTCTTTTAGCGAACATTCAAAAATTTTACAAAGCTATTTAGAATATATTAGAATTCAAGCTAATCTATCACAGCTAGGTACTAATAGGTGCATATCGAGTTAGAAACTGGTCTGCGATTTTAATCATAAAGTGTCTATTTTATATAACTATTCAGCTTTCCGGAAAAGACAGATGGCTCTGAGCTGAGTGCAATTTATTCTTGTAATATGAATGATCTTACTGGTAAAAAAACAAAAATAAAAACAACCCCTCCCCCCCCCGAAAAAAACTATTTCGTCAAGGATTTTCACCTATGAACTTAGTCAACAGCAAGGTGACATCAGTTAATATATTTATAATCGCTTCTCTTTCTCTGGATGTATATCTAGATCTATAAACATAAATCTAAATTAAAAAAATATATATTGTACCAATCATATTTATTCTCAGCCAGATGATGGCAATAGTAAGCTGTAACTGAGCGAGAAATGGGACGTCCTGGGACGTCCTTGACATTACACAGTTGAAAAGCTGAAAGCACTAGATGAAATATTAAAAACTAAAATTCTTTTTTGTTTCAAATATTTGAAAACAACTGTTTCACTAAAATAAAAAAGTAAGCACTGAAATTAATCGGCGCTCTTCCTCTAAACACTTTATTCAAACATTTTAACTACTATTTACTCTTTTAAAGCTGCATAAAAAGTTGCAATTCTTTAATTACTTTTTAATTAAGAAGAACACCAGGCACTGATTTAAGACTCCTGCAACCTGCTTGCTTTAACTTAAGTGGTGAAGGTTCCTGCCTAAACGGCCTCTACAGTGCGGCTGCCATTTCGGCCACGTCCGCCGCGAGCACGGTACCTGTATGCAGCGATCTCGATATCTAGAGCCATCTTGACGTTGAGGAGATCCTGGTATTCTCTCAAATGGCGAGCCATTTCCCACTTTGTGCCCCGAAGCTCATTTTCCAACTGCTGGATGGTGTCCTGAAAGAGACACAGCCACAGACTTATCCTTCCAAACAGCCACTTCTTTCGCGAACCACTTGCTACCTCCTCCTTCTTCCTCCCCTCCCTCGACTCCCTCCAGCTTTGCAAACCTCGGGTACCGCTCCCAGACCCCGTCCCCCCTTAAAATAAAAATCTAAGGAGTTCACAAACAAACGAACAAACAGAATCAATAAGACAAGTAGACATTTCCTGGGCACACCACGCACTGGGACCAGCGGATCTAGAACAGGTCTCAGCAGGAAACACACATGCATGGGGAAACCCCACGGCTGACCTGGCCCTTCCCATCTGAGCCCTTTGGGCTGAAGCCAGTTTTGGGAGTTCTTCCGATCACGTCTGGAAAAGTTGAGAATACATGAGTTTCTGCACAGCTATCCTAAAGTTGCTGCTTTACCAACTACCCGAATGTATACCTCCTACTTTAAACGCGCAAGCTTGCAAAACTAGAACTCCTAAGGAAAAGAAGCACATTTTGAAAACGGTCAGGGGTCTTCGAGCGGGGGATGGTGCGTGGGGGAGGCGTGTGGAGGGGATGGGGAGGGCGAGGACGCTTTGAGCCTCCAATTTGGGTCTGCGTCGCGCGCGCGCGCGCCGGCCAGCGGCCGCTAGGGAGCGCGGCTGAGAACGCGGCGGGGCGCGGGCCTGAGTGTCGGGGGCGCGCGGCGCTGGCGCTGGCGCAGGCTGGCTGCGCAGCCGCTGTTCCTACCTGGTAGCTGCTAAGGTCGTGGTTGTGCCGCTCCTCGATGTCGCTGAGCTGCCGCTCCAGGGATTCCTTGGTGCCGCGCACCGACTCGAGCTCGATGCTCTTGGACTGCAGCTGGCGCCGGTACTCGGCGATCTCTTCCTTGGCGGAACGGATGGCCTCCTTGTTCTGCTCGGCTGCCTCGGTGAGCTTGGCGTAGCGGCACTTAAACCATTCTTCGGCCTGGTGCATGTTCTGGTCCGAGTGGCATTCGAGCTGGGAGCGGATCTCCTTCAGCGCCGACGAGATGTCTGTCTTCAGGTAGTCTTTGCGCTCCACGGTGATGTGTGACGCCTGGATCTGGGCCAGCAGGTCGGCCACCTCCTCCTCGTGATTGCTCCGCAGGAAGGCCACCTCATCCTGCAGCGACTGCACCTTCTTGTCCAGCTCCACCTTGACCAGCGACGACTCTTCGATGTCTTTGCGCAGCGCGCGGATGGCCGCCTCGGTGTCGTCGCGCAGCCGTGCCTCCTCCTCGAAGCGCTCCTTGAGCCGGTGGATGTCCTCTTCCAGGTGGTCCGAGTCCAGCTGTACTTGAGCCTTCTCGTGGTTCACCAGCTCCAGGGTGGCGCGCAGCTCGCGGATCTCCTGGTCGTACGCGTCGCCCAGCTGGGCGTGCGAGGCCTGCTTCTGCCGTAGCGCCTGGATCTCCGCCTCGATCTCCTTGTTCTGCTGCTCCAGGTAGTGCACTTTCTCGATGTAGCCCGCGAAGCGGTCGTTCAGCCCCTGCAGCTGCTCCTTCTCATTGGAGCGGGACAGCTTGTAGTCGCCGCCCGGCCCAGAGCCGCCGTTAAGCAGTGACGAGGACTGGCTGAAGTCGAGGCTGCTCTCGGCGGAGCTGAGCATGGCCGAGCTGTAGGTGAGGCGCGGGGCCAGCGCGCTGCGCTTGTAGGAGGAGGACACGGTGCTGGGAGAGCCGCGGGACCATGACTGCGAGCGGAAGCCGCTGGACGGGGAGCCGCCGACGCGGCTGAAGCTCGAGCGGGTGTCGGTTACCCGCCGGTAGGCGGACGGGTTGCCCAGCGAGTCCAGCGTGTAGCTCATCTTGGAGGCTTCGGGGCGTGTGGCTGGCACAGCGTTCTGCTGCCCTCGCCGCAGCCCCTTTATAGCCGCGGCGGCTGGTCCTGGGCCAGGGCCCCGCCCAGTGGAGGCGGCGGCCGAGGAGGCGGGGACTGCGGGTACCGGGCCGTGGGGATGGGGGGTGGTGGTGAAGACAGCCCAGCAGTGATTCAGCGCCCGCTCCACGTGGGCTCGCGCCGCATCGGACCCCGGACTTTGCTACCTTGGCCCCGACCCCTGCCCCCCAGCTCTTCTTTCGGTGCCAGACCACCTGTCCCCTCCCAAGACCCCTCTCTCCATTTCTCTTCATCTTCGGATTGCATTTTACACCCCCAGTGGGAGCATGCACCCAACGCCCTTTCTTTGTTCAATCACTCTCCCACCGTTCGGGCCGCTTTTCTAGCGACCCCCTAGCCACTTTGTTCTTGTTCTTTTGTTTTGTTTTGTGTTGTGTGTGTGTGTGTGTGTGTGTGTGTGTGTGTGTTTGTAAGCCCTCTGCACTCTTATCTTCACGTTTTTCTCTTCTTTTGCCCGTTCTCCATTACTTTTTCCTTTACCCATCTTCTGTGCTTAATCACTTCCCCCTCTGTTTGGCATCTCTTCGCCTTCCCACTTTAAAACTTCTTTAGTCCCACTCCTCCCTTCACTCTGAGCCCCTTCCTCCTGGACCTTTTTCTTCTCAGTCTTGTCTTTTCTCTTTCTCCTTCCTCCCCTCCCCCTTCCTCCCGCCCCTCCCCCATCCTCATCTCCCCTTGCCTTCCTCCCCTCCCCCCACTCCCGGTCTTAAAGCAGCCCGAGACGAGCGCAGGCCCCGAGTTGGGCCTAGAAGAAAAAAACAAAAAGACTTTGAAGAACGGTCAGCCTGAAGTCTTCGAGAAGGGGACAGAGAGGCTGGGCCGGGGTATTTATTTGTATTAAAAGTGGGATATGTCGCTGCTTTCTGCTTAACGTTTGGGGGACGTCCGCAGTTTCCGCAGGGGCAGAAGGTAAGGCGCTTGTGCTCGCTATGGCGCCGGCAGCACCAAGGACAGCGCCCAGGCTGGTTTGCTGGAAGATTCAGCCGCCCTGGGGGCTTGTCGCCCAGCATTGCTTGTGTGGTTAGGTTGGCGGGGGTTTCCTTCCCCCCTTCTACCCGAGTAAATACAATTAAAGCCAGTTTGCAGTGACTCTGAAGGAGCCAAGGTGGGATCTCATGCTAAGATTCCTCTGCAATGCAGGGTGGGCACAATGCAGGTTTTGAAAACAAATAAAATTAATTAAAGTCAGGTAACAGAGATAATATACTTGTAGCCCAGTTTCAGTTTTCTAACATATGATGGATGTAGGAAATCAAGAGATACAGGGACTGAAATCTGAAGGTCAAATATTCCTTGGAAAGGGGAATTTGAAATCTGCAGAGATGAAAAGTCCAGGGAAATATAGTTTGTGACAAGTCTGAACAAAAACAATTGCCTTGTCATCTTTCTGTTCAGTACTCCCTGTTTGTGACTGCGATGACTGAAAAGCACCTGAATTAATTTCAAATTAATTTAAAAGTTGCCAAGTTACTCACCATAACTTTGAATAAAACCAGATATTTTTTTTCTTCCACTGAGATTTTAATGACTGAGTTAGAATAGATTTTCTATATCTTTAAACATGTTTATTTAAATAAGGAACCTACACAGACTTCTTGCTGTCTGGTGCACTGCTAACTTTTAAAATGTCCCTTTATTTTGCATTGTGCTTTGGGGACAATTCAGGGTAAAAAAGTTCAGAATACTGCAAGACAAAGTGAAGAGTAGAATGCCTAACTAATGACCACGTTTGCTAGGACCACAGGCACAAGTGATTGCATGCAAAATGCTTGTTATGGCTGAGAACAAACGATTGCTTGTGGAAAGTAGAGACCCCAGACTTTTTTTCTTCACAGCTTTCTCCTTGTTTTATTAAATGACGAGGTCCTATCAATCAGTATGTAATCAGAAAAGGCTTGGTTTCTAGAGGTATTTATTTTTATAAAATCTCTTGGCCCTTTTGTATTTTAAAACAAAACAGGTTAATTTAGGGAGTTCCTTTTGGCTTATTAATGTGAAACTGCAGCATTGCAGGCTCTGTGGGGAAAGGAAGTTCTAGTTTGCTAAGAGACAGGTTATCTTTCAGGCATGGAGAGTCCATGTCTCAAGCTGTTGGGAGAGACAGGTGACAGAGTGAGGGGATTAACTTGTGCATATTGCAAAAACAGGATTTTCTGGTTTCGGAGGGATACATTTAAAAAAAAGAAAAAAAAGAAAATCGCCTGTTCTTCTGTTAAGTACTGCCAGTCTCCAGGTTGGACTGTGAAAGATATCATCAGATAAGGCCAAGTGCTAATTATGCAGTAATTATGCCTTAGTTACTTAGTACTTTCTGCTTTTATTAAAAAATATACAAACCCTTGTCAGTTTCCGGTTGCACGTGCACTGAAAGCACTTTCTGCCCCTGAGAGCAAACGGTTAAGGAGCAGGCTGCTGCTGTGAGTTATTTATTTTTTTATTTTTTTAGAAAAAATGCCATATTTTAATAGAAGATCACCATTTATCAGAATGCATACCAAAATACTGCAACAAATTGGTCTTCAACAAAAACAGCACAATGACAGAAAACTCGATATGCTACACCTCTGAGGAGTCTACAACCAGGCTAATTGGAAATCAACACACAACTCCCACTGCCCCACACACAAATATGTACAGGTTATATAAGCCAAGATTTAGAAAACACATTGGAAGAGGAGGGACACACCCACATATGTATTTGTGTGCATGTTTTCCTTGAACACATACAACATTGTTTTCTTTTGTTTTACTCAACTCAAAGAAATTCTTGATCTAAAATTATTTCATGCTTAACACTATACAAAGGAAATACCATAAAGCAAGTTTAAATTTTCCTGGGAGCTGTTTGTTGCAAATAAAAAATGTTTTGCATTTTTTTAGTGTAAAACTCCGCATAAAAACAGGAGTTGTTATACAGTGCTTGCCATTTGCTGTGAGTTTTTTTCAGGGCTTTGAAAATGAGATGACTCTGCAGAGAGACATTTACAAGGAATCACATGTCCAACTTCACAATTAGTTTTGCCTTGTACCTAAGCTGGTTTAGAAATTGTTCAGCTTTTAACTGGTCACGGAAGGAAGAAAGCATTGCGGACAAATGAAATAATGGCTAAATACTGAGGCTAAATCCAGTTAGTGCCTACAGCTTAAAATTATAACTTCAATGTCGCATGAAGTATTGTTCATTCTGGCCACAACAAGATAATGCAGAGAATTATAACTGTCACCTTATGAAGGAGAAAAGTTCTCATGGCGTAAAAAATGATTGCTCCAAGGACCTACTGTGTAGCACAGGAAACTATACTCAATATTTTGTAATAACCTGTAAGGGAAAAGAATCTGAAAAAAAATAGATGTATATGTATGTATAACTGAATCACTTTGCTGTACACCTGAAACTAACACAACATTGTAAATCAACCATACTTCAATGAAAAATAAATTAATTAAAAATTTAAAAAGACTGATCCAGTTCCACATTTAGTAAAATATTTTATTTTACGTTAGACTTTTCACTTTAATCACTCTTTCTGAAGGTGACTTGAAGGTTATGCTGGTCAGTGAATTTAGTATACAAACTTTTTAAAAAAGTTATAACATTCTTTTTTCCTTGTCTCATATTTTTGAAGAACATTTACTACCCTAATATTTTACATAGAAAGAAATGTAAGCTTTTGCATTTTTTACCTTAATGACACTAAGGCTACAGAATCTTCTGAAAATATTACCAAGAGAGAAAATAAGCATGAGGAATTATCTGAATTTACAACACGGTTGAGTCTGGCTATGATACTTTTATAATTTATTCTAAATAAGGAAGTTACACATGATTTAAATGAAAGACATTTTAAATGAAATTGTCTCTGGGTGTTGTACCATAAGCTACAGTGTGTTTTGAATCGATTTATTTCCATAGGGAAATACACAGCCTGCTGTGTGTTCCTTCAGTAGGTGAAGTGCAAACATTAACTTTGTAGTTAAGAGATAGCTATTGTGAGGTCTTATCTAATGATAATGGGAAAGTATTCTTTGCATAAGGGGTTTATTCTTTGCATCAAAGTAAGTTTAGAAAAATAAGGAGCTGGGCATTTCCTTCCTCCTTTCCATATTTCCTTCCATTTTAAAGAATACTTTTTTGATACACAATAATGCAAGGAGGATGTGAGAACCGGGCAGCAAGCAACTGCTCCATATGGAAGACACCACTGTCAAATTGGTGGGCTGAATCTATCCCAGATTTGATGATCTGTACATTGTCCCAATCTGCTGTGATGTCTTGAACCTGACCCTTTTGCCTGGGATCAGATATTCTAGAACTCATAATAAGTAATTTTTAAATAAATTGTCCCTTGCTGATTTTTTTTAAGGGATTGTCGATGTAGGAAGCTCGGGACTGAGTCTCCCGGAATGGGAACATGAGAAAATGAACACTGTAATACTTATTTCTACTTGAGCTTCGGGATGTCAAAGTTTAAAAGCAGCCTTGGCTTTTGGTCTTTTTTGATTTGAGATGTTGAAAGCAAAATAAAAGTATCCTCGCAGGAAGAGGCTGTTTCTTGCCAGGAAATCGGGATGTATATATCCCTATTGTCTTCAATTAAAACAAGTCCGTCTGAAACACAGGATCCTTTTTCTAATATTAAGCACTGAAATGGTCTTTGTTTCCCTTGCCAAATATTTTTTGTTGTTGTTGAACATTGCCTTATAGTTCTGTGAGTGACTGTTTTTTATGAAAAGTTAATTGAAGTATTTATGAAATTAAGAACATTTTATGGCTTTATATTGTTCCAAATACAAGCTTAATCAGTTTTGAAATTCTATACCAGAAAATGTCATGTTTTATGGGGGGAAAGACTTATTTTTCAGCTTTAACGTAGCTTGCTGATTTTTTTTTTTTTTTTTTTTTTTTTTTTTTGCTGTGTAATGCCTTCACCTCACTGCCGGGAATCAGTTCTGCGAAAGCCAGAGGAGAAGGACTTAGAATTCTTAAAAAGTATTTGAGATAGCCTTGCTAAAAGTGAGTCTAAAAATAAAGTTAAGTAGATGCCTAATAAAACAGCACCGTCGTATTGATTTTTAGCATGTTTTTAATTGGACATGTTGGCTTTACCTATAAAGCGGCAGATCTTGATAATATGCACTTGAATTTTTAAAACCCTCCATTGCACATCACTTTGCACCAGTGCAGCCGTGTCATATTTATGGCATATTTTCATCCCTAGCTTACCAAGGCTTGACTTAGCAAGAGACATAATTCTTTTATTAGAAACTCTTAATTAAAATGAACCTTGTAAAACTAGAGCAGATCAATGATCTGTTATCTTTGGAACAAATTTCTGAGACGAGCTAAACCCAGGACATAAAACAAAGGAAAAAGGAAGCCCTACCTAACAAGTCTTATTGTCCCAGGACTGGATTCTTTCTCCACAATCTCAGCAATTCTGAAAAGTAGTATTCTTTCATTATCCTCAGAAAATGGGTTCCCTGTCATAGCCATCTCTTTTCGCTCAGATTGCCAAGAACATCATATATTTTAGAATATTTTTACTCACTTTTTTTTGGTTACAATTCACATATACTTGTAGAAGTTTACAAAATTCAGAGAAACAATAATCGAAGTATTTTCTTCTAGCTTTTCCTCTGTACTTTAAATATAGAGGGGAATCTTTCTGTTTATGTAATTCCATACCCCGTTTTGTAAAATAAATGTATCTGAATATGTAATTTGCTATTTTAGAGGAAGGAATGTGGTTCTGTACACCATGAGACCTGGGTTCTAGCCAAAGACTGACTTTCATTGTCCTCTTTAAAAAAGGATTTTTAAGGGCCCTTTAGATCAAGAATGATAACATAATAATAACAATTAATAATATAAGAGTAATGATAATAGATCAGGAAAGTCTAATTGGGTCTGAGTATTAATTTCTTTCTCTCTCTGACTGCCTCTCTCTCTCTTGTTTGCTGAGAGGAGTGTCATTGTGAAGTGGAAGGCGGTGATGTGACAGTCAGAAGTGGTGAACTGCAATCTGGCCTCGTCAGGCCTGAATACTGTATTCCTTTACACTCAATGGTACCCTGAATCCCAAAGCCATCATCATCACCACCTTGAAGTTTTACATGTGAATAACACGTTACGTCAAAGAAGCAAAACATAACTCTTTTATCTCATCTGGCCTGAGTACCAGGGGTAGACAGGGTAGAACACAAATTATTATTTCCATTTTACATTTGGTAAAATTGTTGAAGAGATTTGTCCAAGGCCATCTATCTGGTAAGTGGTGGAGCCAATACCAGAACTCAGATCTTCTGATAGTACTGCTAACATTAAAAAAAAAAAATTCCTTTAGTAGGGGATCCAATCCTGTCTCCACCAGCATGAAAAAAATAAAGGTAGGCAGATATTAGTAATATTAGTAACAATAACTGGTATTAATTAAGTGCTTACTAGGTGCCCAGCACTGTGCCAAGATTTTACTGAATTACTTAACCATCACAAAAACCCTTTGAGGTGACACGATTATTGTCCCCATTTTGTAGGAAAATGCAATTGAACACGCAGGCACAGAGAGGCTAAGTATCACACACAGCTAGGACATGGTGGGGATGAGATGTGAATCTCTGAATGTCTAACGTTAGAGGGAAGGTGACCCTCACTGCGGTGTAACACTGCTTCAAAGGCCATGCAGTCGGTCTTAAAAATTTCATTTAAAAGCTAATTGTTTAACTGTTAGATCATATTTTAAAAAATCCAGGACATATGCTGTGAATTCTTTTGCTGCCTTTTTTCTGCATTTATATAAATATGAAACATTTGAATATTTTTTCAGATAACATTATTTCTTGGTTTGTGATATTAAAACTATTAAAAATGAAAACTTTGAATTACTTGTCTTTGTTTTTTTTCTTTATCCTAAATTAATTTTCTGTGTAATTTGAAGGACATCTAACTCATTCATTCTAGTTCCTTAATATAGATAGTATCCTTAATCATTTATCTATTAATTTAACTGGTATCTATCATTATGTTTACATGCACTTTTGGTTTAGTTTTTAGGAGGCTTTAATTTGTAATATACATTGATTTATTATATCATTCATTTGCTAATATGTCTATATATTTACACTCAAATTAAAAAGAAAATCTTTTAATCATATGTGTTCACAATTTTTTGTAGATGTGAAACTCTTGAAACTAAATCTACTTTGAGAGATCTAATAATACACATTTGAATCTCGGCAGAAGAAATAGCTTGGTCCCCCAGTCTTCATCAGGGAAGGCTTACAATGGAATGGCTGGCAAGGAAGCAGCTTTATAAATCTATTAGAACAGTGAAGAGACAGCCATGAATAATTTTAAGTGAATCTCTTGATCATCTATCTTATATATTAAAATCAGGGTTATGTGACTGTGTTTATATAGGTTGCCTAGAGACAAGTCAGCCTTAATCCATTTTTGTTATTTATGGGATAAAGTGCTCTGACTCACCCTTATTTTCATTTGTATAAATCTGCTTTGGCTTCTGCTTTATCAGACACGGTCAAGGAAGAGAACTCGTTCCCATTTTTCCTGAACAAAAGTTGACCTTGAAAAGAAACAACATGTATCTTGTATTAGTTATGATAGCAATGAGCTTCTGGATCTGGATTACATAAAATTATTAGGAACTGAATGCCTAGTGATGAAATTCTTCCTTAGCCACTGTGACTCATTTAATACAATTTGCTATGCTTCCTGTTAGTCTATGTGGTCCTTCCCTCCTGTCAGGTCAATATACCTTAGCAATCTGTTGCCTTCTCGGAAACTTCTAAGAGTGACACGTGCGCCTTCTTGAACAAGGGACATGTGCATGTCGTGATCAAGCCTTTAGGTCTTTATGGAAGATCCCACATCAATGATTGCCTTCTGCTTCTGGGTTTCTGGTTTCGTTTGTACTCCTATGACTTGGCTCTCAGAAACTTCTACTTTTCCAAATCTTTTCCAATTTTTCCAGGGAGGAATTCTTCCTCTCCGTCCCTAAAGCTCAGTGTTTGTGGTCTAGTTAGGTACTACCACCTGCTGGACATTTAAATAATATCTCAACTCTCTCACTAAACTTAAAATTCCAAGTAGCAGATACCAAGTCTTGTAGGTATTTGCGCATCCTACAACATTTTACCGATAGTAGGTGCCCGATCAATGTTTGTTGTATTAATGAGTAAATGAAGTTCTACCTTTTTTCTTTCTTTCAAAAAACACCAGTCTGTTCAATACCACACGCCGTGCTGGACATTGGGGAGTGATATGAAAGACACAATCGTAGCTTGGATGAACACATTCTTTTGTTTTGTTTTGTTTTTTCCTTTTTTTTTTTTTTTTTGTTTTGGCCACTTCACATGCAGGATCTTATTTCCCTGACTAGGGATGGAACTTGTGCCCCCTGCAATGGAAGCGCAGAGTCCTAACGACTCCCCGGCAGGGAATTCCAGTTTGAACACATTCTAATGGAGGATTCAGGCACGTAAAAACCTAGTTACCACGGGGGAACTGTGGACCTTTACCTAAGCTAGAGATAAACAAAGTGCTTCACGGGAGCACGGAGGATGAGCAACTAAACCAATTGGTGATAAAGGTGGAAGAGCCTCAGGGAGAGTCTTCTGGAGGAGGTGACACCTGATGTGACTTTTGAGTTATAAGTAGGAAGTGCCAAGATGTAGAAGGGGAGACAGGCAACCACAGGCACTGAGGCAAGGGTAGACACAGTGCACCCAAAGGACTGTAAGTGAACAGAATAAGGGGGAGAATGCAGCTTTGGCTGGAGCGGAGAGTATGTAGCCGGGGATACAGAGATGGGGTCATGTAGCACAGCCTGGAGAAAGGCAAACACATTCCAGGCTGGAGAGAGGGGGAACACATAGTCCAGGATAGAAAAAGGATATTAGGTGAGGTGGGCAGGATAAGGGACATGCAGCCCAGGCTGGAGGCGGAAGCAGGGAAGAGACCATGGAAGGCTTCCTATGTCGTGACAAGACTTTTGCATTTATCTTAAAGCTAATTAGAATTAGTGAAGCATTTAAGACAAATTTTATTTTATTTATTTATTATTAAAAATTTGTATTGGAGTATAGTTGATTTACAATGTTGTGTTTGTTAGTTTTTGCTGTATAGCAAAGTGAATCCGTTATACATATACATAGATCCACTCATTTTACTTTATTTTATTTTATTAATATTTTTTTTGGCTGCACTGGGCTGCATGTGGGATCCTAGTTCCCCCACCAGGGATTGAACCCACATCCCCTGCAGTGGAAGTGTGAACCTTAACTGCTAGAACACCAGGGAAGTCCCTATCCACTCTTTTTTAGATTCTTTTCCCATATAGGTCATTACAGAGTACTGAGTAGAGTTCCCTGTGCTATACAGTAGGTCCTTATTAGTTATCTATTTTACATATAATAGTGTATATATGTAAGACGAATTTTAGAAAAATCACATTGGCAAAAGGGGGCAGAATATTTTGGATGGTGAAAGGGGACTGGAAGCAGGGAAATATGTTTGCAAGCTATTGCAATCATCCAGATGAGATTGGAGGAAGGTGTCAATTCAGAAGGGTGGGTGAGGAGAGGCAGGGATTATGATAACGAGGACAGGATTTGGAGGAACAGGTGAATGGTGGCGTCATCCCCTGTATTCATCTCCGATGGCTGATGTCACAAACTGCCACAAATTTGGCGGCCGAAAAGAACACAAATTTATTATCTTAGAGTTCTGGAGGTCAAAAGTCTAAAATCAGTCTCAGTGGATTAAAATCAACGGGTTGATGGGACAGTGTTCCTTCTGGAAGCTCTAGGGAGAATCTATTTCCTTGCCTTTTCCAGCATCTAGAGGATGCTACGTTCCTGGGTTCACGGCCCCTTCCTCTATTTTCAGAGCCAGCATTGGCACATCTTTCTCCTCTCTGATCTCTGTTCCACCTCACAATTTCTTCCCCTCACACTGACCCTCCTGCTGTACATGCTGAATGTGGAGTGTCTGTGAGGCAACCACGTGAAGAACCTTCCAGGTGTTTGAACTTCCTTGTCTAGGAAGGAAAGCCCCACTCTCTATAGGACAAGTAGTCCGAGCTACGTCTCACTTTCTTTATTTGTAAAACAGCAATAATAATGGTACCTATTTCATAACGTGGTTTCGAGGATTAAGTGAAATAGTGTATGTGAAATGCTTAGTGCCTTTGGCAGCGCTCAGTCAGTGATGGTTATTCCTACTACTATGATGATGATGACTAACCTCACCTCCGTAGTGCTTGGCACAGTGCTGGGCATGGGGTAGGGGTTCCCCATGTACTAGGAAAGGTTAAAGACAAGTGTGTCACATAACCCTTCCAGTAGGAGTTTAAAGACTTGTCAGAGAGACAAGAATTTTCCCTGGGTAGAAGAGAAGTAAATTGATGTGCTTTAGCTCACCAGCTTTGGCAGTAAAAAGGGCTAAGATGATTATAAACCGATTCAATCAGAATGCTGTTGGGTGCTTGATCTCAGGCATATAGTTCAATGTCAAGATAACAGAAACATTTATTTTCTCAAATGATCGAGTATGTGGATGTATTTAACAGGACACCCTTCCCTTTCTCCCCTAAATTTCTTGCATACAGATACAGCAGACATAGAAAGTTTCCTGTTTGAGGGTAACACATATAATGGATCATACAGGGCAGATTACTTCCACTTTAAAATTTTTATTTATTAATTTTATTAAGAATTTTTTTATACTCAATCTATTTTTTTATTGATGTATAGTTGATGTACAATATTATATAAGTTACAGGTGTACAATATAGTGATATACTTTTTTTTTTGGTCAATCCCAAACTCCCTAACTATCCCTCCCCCGCACCCTTCCCCCCTGTAACCGTAAGTTTGTTCTCTGAGTCTGTTTCTGTTTTGTAAATAAGTTCATTTTTATCATTTTTTTAAGATTCTGCATATAAGTGATATACGATATTTCTCTTTCTCTCTCTGACTTACTTCACTCGGTATGACAATCTCTAGGTCCTTCCATGTTGCTGCAAATGGCATTATTTCATTCTTATTAATGGCTAATATTTCATTGTATTTATGTACCACAATTTCTTTATCCATTCCTCTGTCGATGGACGTTTAGGTTGCTTCCATGTCTTGGCTATTGTAAACAGTACTGCAATGAGTATTGGGGTGCATATATCCTTTCGGACCAGGTTTTTCTCTGGATATATGCCTAGGTGTGGGATTGCAGGATCGTATTACTTCCATTTTGTTTTCTTTTTGATCTCCATTCCTTCTCTTGTTACCAGTTTGAGGAGCTACATGTTGACAAATCAAATGAACAGAACATGTAACTTTGTGTATAAACATTCAACCTTACTAGAGACCAAATCTTTTGTCTCATGGGCACCAATGATATATCTGGCAAAGCACAAATCAGAAGTTCCATCCACTTCCGTTCAGGAGAGGAAGCCTCTTTATGGGATGATGTAATACAGCCTGATAGTTACGTACAAAACCTAGAAAGTCTGGATCCCCGAGTTCAAATCTGACCTTCAGTACTTCCCAGCACTGTGAATTCAGACAGAGCCACCAATTCCTTCCATTCATCAGTGTCTTCATCTGTAATACTGTGGTGACAATATTAGTACCCTCTCATGGAGTTGACTTCAAGCTGTGCTCAATAAATGTTAGTTACTATTAAACTAACCCTTTCCCTATACTTAGGCTTTAACGACTTAGCAAGTATTTATTGAGCTCCTATTGTATGCTCGGCACACTTCTGTAAATATCTTACTTCATATTCACATCAACCAAGTGAGACGATACTACACTTTTCTTTCTACTTTCTTTCTTCCTTCTTCTTCTTTTTTTTTTTTTTAACAGGAGACTAAGACACACAGAACTGGAATACCTGACTGAGGTATTTGAGGTATTTCTTTTTTGCAGTGAAAAGGGCATCATCCCATGTCTAGAGCCCTTTTCAAATACAATACAGGTTTTTGATATAATCAATATATATTTTAAAAATCACCCTAAATCCTAATTTCTTTGCCAGCATAACACTTGGATTCTTATCGCTCTGAGTGTTTAGGCTTATGCCCTTCAAATCTTTTACTTATAGGCAGATACTATCAATAGGTGGGGATCAGAGAAATCTTTATAATCTATGGTTTTTATTTTTTATATACAATTCTACAGGGTGTTCAGATAATTCTATATTAGAATGAGCCAAAAATGACACTAAATAATACAATTCATTTTAATCTTTGACAATCTGGAGACAAAATATATTTCTTAGCTTTTCTAATATTAAAATCAAACATTTTTGTTACTTTATTTTTATTGCTTATTTTCTTTTTCTTTTTTTTTTTACATCTTTACTGCAGTATAACTGCTTTAAAATGGTGTGTTAGTTTCTGCTTTATAACAAAGTGAATCAGTTATACATATACATATGTTCCCATATCTCTTCCCTCTTGCATCTCCCTCCCTCCCACCCTCCTTATCCCACCCCTCCAGGCGGTCACAAAGCACCGAGCTGATCTCCCTGTGCTACGTGGCTGCTTCCCACTAGCTATCTATTTTACATTTGGTAGTGTATAAATGTTCATGCCACTCTCTCACTTTGTCACAGCTTACCCTTCCCCCTCCCCGTGTCCTCAAGTCCATTCTCTAGTAGGTCTGTGTCTTTATTCCTGTCTTACCCCTAGGTTCTTCATGACATTTTTTTTTCTTAAATTCCATATATATGTGTTACGATACGGTATTTGTCTTTCTCTTTCTGATTTACTTTACTCTGTATGACAGACTCTAGGTCTATCCACCTCATTACAAATAGCTCAATTTCGTTTCTTTTTATGGCTGAGTAATATTCCATTGTATATATGTGCCACATCTTCTTTATCCATTCATCCCATGATGGACAGTTAGGTTGTTTCCATCTCTGGGCTATTGTAAATAGAGCTGCAATGAACATTTTGGCACATGACTCTTTTTGAATTATGGTTTTCTCAGGGTATATACCCAGTAGTGGGATTGCTGGGTCATATGGTAGTTCTATTTGTAGTTTTTAAAGGAAACTCCATACTGTTCTCCACAGTGGCTGTATCAATTTACATTCCCACCAACAGTGCAAGAGGGTTCCCTTTTCTCCACACTCTCTCCAGAATTTACTGTTTCTAGATTTTTTGATGATGGCCATTCTGACTGGTGTGAGATGATATCTCATTGTAGTTTTGATTTGCATTTCTCTAATGATTAATGATGTTGAGCATTCTTTCATGTGTTTGTTGGCAGTCTGTATATCTTCTTTGGAGAAATGTCTACTTAGGTCTTCTACCCATTTTTGGATTGGGTTGTTTGTTTTTTTGTTATTGAGCTGCATGAGCTGCTTATAAATTTTGGAGATTAATCCTTTGTCAGTTGCATCATTTGCGAATATTTTCTCCCATTCTGAGGGTTGTCTTTAGGTCTTGTTTATGGTTTCCTTTGCTGTGCAAAAGCTTTGAAGTTTCATTAGGTCCCATTTGTTTCTTTTTGTTTTTATTTCCATTTCTCTAGGAGGTGGGTCAAAAAGGATCTTGCTGTGATTTATGTCATAGAGTGTTCTGCCTATGTTTTCCTCTAAGAGTTTAATAGTTTCTGGCCTTACATTTAGGTCTTTAATCCATTTTGAGCTTATTTTTGTGTGTGGTGTTAGGGAGTGATCTAATCTCATAATTTTATATGTACCAGTCCAGTTTTCCCAGCACCACTTATTGAAGAGGCTGTCCTTTCTCTACTGTATATTCCTGCCTCCTTTATCAAAGATAAGGTGACCATATGTGCATGGGTTTATCTCTGGGATTTCTATCCTGTTCCATTGATCTAGCTTTCTGTTTTTGTGCCAGTACCATTCTGTCTTGATTACTGTAGCTTTGTAGTATAGTCTGAAGTCAGGGAGCCAGATTCCTCCAGCTCCGTTTTTAATTCTCAAGATTACTTTGGCTATTCGGGGTCTTTTGTGTTTCCATAAAATTGTGAAATTTTTTGTTCTAGTTCTGTGAAAAATACCAGTGGTAGTTTGATAGGGATTGCATTGAATCTGTAGATTGCTTTGGGTAGTAGAGTCATTTTCAAAATGTTGATTCTTCCAATCCAAGAACATGGTATATCTCTCCATCTGTTGGTATCATCTTTAATTTCTTTCATCAGTGTCTTATAATTTTCTGCATACAGGTCTTTTGTCTCCTTAGGTAGGTTTATCCCTAGATATTTTATTCTTTTTGTTGCAATGGTAAATGGGAATGTTTTCTTGATTTCACTTTCAGATTTTTCATCATTAGTGTATAGGAATGTCAGAGATTTCTGTGCATTAATTTTGTATCCTGCTACTTTACCAAATTCATTGATTAGCTCTAGTAGTTTTCTGGTAGCATCTTTAGGATTCTCTATGTATAGTATCATGTCATCTGCAAACAGTGACAGCTTTACTTCTTCTTTTCCGATTTGGATTCCTTTTATTTCCTTTTCTTCTCTGATTGCTGTGGCTAAAACTTCCAAAACCATGTGGAATAAGAGTGGTGAGAGTGGGCAACCTTGTCTTGTTCCTGATCTTAGTGGAAATGCTTTCAGTTTTTCACCATTGAGGATGATGTTGGCTGTGGGTTTGTCATATATGGCCTTTATTATGTTGAGGAAAGTTCCCTCTATGCCTACTTTCTGCAGGGTTTTTATCATAAATCGGTGTTGAATTTTGTCGAAAGCTTTCTCTGCATCTATTGAGATGATCATATGATTTTTCTCCTTCAATTTGTTAATATGGTTTATCACATTGATGGTTTTGCATATATTGAAGAATCCTTGCATTCCTGGAATAAACCCCACTTGATCATGGTGTATGATCCTTTTAATGTGCTGTTGGATTCTGTTTGCTAGTATTTTGTTGAGGATTTTTGCATCTATGTTCATCAGTGATATTGGCCTGTAGTTTTCTTTCTTTGTGACATCCTTGTCTGGTTTTGGTATCAGGGTGATGATGGCCTCGTAGAATGAGTTTCAGAATGTTCCTCCCTCTGCTATATTTTGGAAGACTTTGAGAAGGATAGGTGTTAGCTCTTCTCTAAATGTTTGGTAGAATTCGCCTGTGAAGCCATCTGGTCCTGGGCTTTTGTTTGTTGGAAAATTTTAATCACAGTTTCAATTTCAGTGCTTGTGATTGGTCTGCTCATATTTTCTATTTCTTCCTGATTCAGTCTTGGCAGGTTGTGCATGTCTAAGAATTTGTCCATTTCTTCCAGGTTGTCCATTTTATTGGCATAGAGTTGCTTGTAGTAATCTCTCATGATCTTTCGTATTTCTGCAGTGTCAGTTGTTACTTCTCCTTTTTCATTTCTAATTCTATTGATTTGAGTCTTCTCCCTTTTTTTCTTGATGAGTCTAGCTAATGGTTTATCAAATTTTGTTTATCTTCTCAAAGAACCAGCTTTTAGTTTTATTAATCTTTGCTATCATTTCCTTCATTTCTTTTTCATTTATTTCTGATCTGATTTTTATGATTTCTTTCCTTCTGCTAACTTTGGGGTTTTTTGTTCTTCTTTCTCTAATTGCTTTAGGTGCAAGGTTAGGTTCTTTATTCGAGATGTTTCCTGTTTCTTAAGGTAGGATTGTATTGCTATAAACTTCCCTCTTAGAACTGCTTTTGCTGCATCCCATAGATTTTGGGTCATCATGTCTCCATTGTCATTTGTTTCTAGGTATTTTTTTAATTTCCTCTTTGATTTCTTTAGTGATCGCTTTGTTATTGTGTATTGTTTATCCTCCATGTGTTTGTATTTTTACAGATCTTTTCCTGTAATTGATATCTCATCTCATAGCTTTGTGGTTGGAAAAGATACTTGAAACAATTTCAATTTTCTTAAATTTACCAAGGCTTGACTTGTGACCCAAGATATGATCTGTCCTGGAGAATGTTCCATGAGCACTTGAGAAAAATGTGTATTCTGTTGTTTTTGGATGGAATGTCCTATAAATATCAATTAAGTCCATCTTGTTTAATGTGTCATTTAAAGCTTGTGTTTCCTGATTTATTTTCATTTTGGATGATCTGTCCATTGGTGAAAGTGGGGTGTTAAAGTCCCCTACTATGAATGTGTTACTGTCGATTTCCCCTTTTATGGCTGTTAGTATTTGCCTTATGTATTGAGGTGCTCCTATGTTGGGTGCATAAATATTTACAATTGTTATATCTTCTTGGATCGATCCCTTGATCATTATGTAGTGTCCTTCTTTGTCTCTTCTAATAGTCTTTATTTTTAAGTCTATTTTGTCTGATATGAGAATTGCTAGTCCAGCTTTCTTTTGGTTTGCATTTGCATGAAATATCTTTTTCCATCCCCTTACTTTCAGTCTGTATGTGTCCCTAGGTCTGAAGTGGGTCTCTTGTAGACAGCAAATATATGGGTCTTGTTTTTGTACCCATTTAGCCAATCTGTGTCTTTTGGTGGGAGCATTTAGTCCATTTACATTTAAGGTAATTATCAATATGTATCTTCCTATTCCCATTTTCTTAATTGTTTTGGGTTTGTTGTTGTAGGTCTTTTCCTTCTCTTGTGTTTCTTGCGTAGAGAAGTTCGTTTAGCATTTGTTGTAAAGCTGGTTTGGTGGTGCTGAACTCTCTCAGCTTTTGCTTGTCTGTAAAGGTTTTAATTTCTCCATCAAATCTGAATGAGATCCTTGCTGGGTAGAGTAATCTTGGTTGCAGGTTTTTCTCCTTCATCACTTTAAATATGTCCTGCCAGTCCCTTCTGGCTTGTAGAGTTTCTGCTGAAAGATCAGCTGTTAACCTTATGGGGATTCCCTTGTGTGTTATTTGTTGTTTTTCACTTGCTGCTTTTAATATGTTTTCTTTGTATTTAATTTTTGACAGTTTGATTAATATGTGTCTTGGCGTATTTCTCCTTGGATTTATCCTGTATGGGACTTTCTGTGCTTCCTGGATTTGGTTAACTATTTCCTTTCCCATATTAGGGAAGTTTTCAACTATAATCTCTTCAAATATTTTCTCAGTCCCTTTCTTTTTCTCTTCTTCTTCTGGAACCCCTATAATTCGAATGTTGGTGCATTTAATGTTGTCCCAGAGGTCTCTGAGACTGTCCTCAGTTCTTTTCACTCTTTTTTCTTTATTCTGCTCTGCAGTAGTTATTTCCACTATTTTATCTTCCAGGTCACTTATCTGTTCTTCTGCCTCAGTTATTCTGCTATTGATCCCATCTAGAGTATTTTTAATTTCATTTATTGTATTGTTCATCATTGTTTGTTTCACCTTTAGTTATTCTAGGTCTTGTTAAATGTTTCTTGCATTTTGTCCATTCTATTTCCAAGATTTTGGATCATCTTTAGTATCATTATTCTGAATTTTTTTTCAGGTAGACTGCCTATTTCCTCTTCATTCATTAGGTCTGGTGGGTTTTTATTTTGCTCCTTCATCTGCTGTGTGTTTTTCTGTCTTCTCATTTTGCTTATCTTACTGTGTTTGGGGTCTCCTTTTTGCAGGCTGCAGGTTTGTAGTTCCCATTGTTTTTGGTGTCTGTCTCCAGTGGCTAAGTTTGGTTCAGTGGGTTGTGTAAGCTTCCTGGTGGAGGGGACTAGTGCCTGTGTTCTGGTGGATGAGGCTGGATCTTGTCTTTCTGGTGGGCAGGTCCACGTCTGGTGGTGTGTTTTGGGGTGTCTGTGGACTTATTATGATTTTAGGCAGCCTCTCTGCTAATGTGTGGGGTTGTGTTCCTGTCTTACTAGTTGTTTGGCATAGGATGTCCAGCACTGTAGCTTGCTGGTCGTTGAGTGAAGCTGGTTGCCGGTGTTGAGATGGAGATCTCTGGGAGATTTTCGCCGTTTGATATTACGTGGAGCTGGGAGGTTTCTTGTGGACCATTGTCCTGAAGTTGGCTCTCCCACCTCAGAGGCACAGCACTGACTCCTGGCTGCAGCACCAAGAGCCTTTCATCCACACGGCTCAGAATAAAAGGGAGAAAAAGTAGAAAGAAAGAATTAGTAGAAGAAAGAAAGAAAGAAAAAAAGAAAGAAAGAAAGAAGGGAGGGAGGAAGGAAAGAAGGAAAGAAAGAAAGAATATAAAGTAAAATAAAATAAATTTATCAAAATAAAAAATAATTATTAAGAAAAAAATTAAAAAAAAAAGGAAGGCTAGAACCCTAGGACAAATGGTGGAAGCAAAGCAATACAGACAAAATCTCACAACAGAGGCATACACATACACACTCACAAAAACAGGAAAAAATAATAAATCTTTCTCTGAAAGTCCACCTCCTCAATTTGGGATGATTCGTTGACTATTCAGGTGTTCCACAGATGCAGGGTACAGCAAGTTGATTGTGGAGCTTTAATCCGCTGCTCCTGAGGCTGCTGGGAGAGATTTCCCTTTCTCTTCTTTGTTCTCACAACTCCCAGCGGCTCAGCTTTGGATTGGGCCCCGCCTCTGCATGTAGGTCGCCGGAGGGCGTCTGTTCTTCGCTCAGACAGGACGGGGTTAAAGGAGCCGCTGATTCGTGGGCTCTGGCTCACTCTGGCGGAGGGGGGGTGGAGGGCGGGGCACGGAGGGCGGGGCGAGCCTGCGACGGCAGAGGCCGGCGTGACGTTGCACTAGCCTGAGGTGCGCCGCGCGTTCTTCCGGGGAAGTTGTCCCTGGATCCCGGGACGCTGGCAGTGGCGGGCTGCACAAGGTCCCCGGAAGGGGTGTGTGGAGAGTGACCTGTGCTCGCACACAGGCTTTTTGGTGGCGGCAGCAACAGCCTTAGCTATGCCCGACTCTGGGGTCCGCGCTTTTAGCCGTGGCTCGCGCCCGTCTCTGGAGCTCCTTTAAGCAGCGTTCTTAATCCCCTCTCCTCGCGCACCAGGAAACAAAGAGGGAAGAAAAAGTCTCTTGCCTCTTCGGCAGGTCCAGACTTTTCCCCGGACTCCCTCCCGGCCAGCCGTGGCGCACTAGCCCTTGCAGGCTGTGTTCACGCCGCCAACCCCAGTCCTCTCCCTGCGCTCCGACTGAAGCCCGAGCCTCAACTCCAGGCCCCGCCCGCCCCGGCGGGTGAGCCGACAAGCCTCTCGAGCTGGTGAGTGCTGGTAGGCCCTGATCCTCTGTGCGGGACTCTCTCCGCTTTGCCCCCCGCACCCCTGTTGCTGTGCTCTCCTCCGCGGCTCCGAAGCTTTCCCCCTCCGCCACCCGTAGTCTCCGCCCACGAAGGGGCTTCTAGTGTGTAGAAACCTTTCCTCCTTCACAGCTCCCTCCCACTGGTGCAGGTCCCGTCCCTATCGTTTTGTCTGTGTTTATTCTTTTTTCTTTTGCCCTACTTAGGTACGTGGGGGGTTTCTTGCGTTTTGGGAGGTCTGAGGTCTTCTGCCAGCGTTCAGTAGGTGTTCTGTAGGAGTTGTTCCACGTGTAGATGTATTTCTGATGTATCTGTGGGGAGGAAGGTGATCTCCGTGTCTTACTCTTCTGCCATCTTCCCGGAAGCCTTGAGAAATCTTTATAAATACATTTGAAGAAAAATAATGTGGGAGTGAAAACAGTTATTTATCACAGCATGTTTCATATTAAAATATCTGACAGACAGCTTATTTCCTTGGCAAACTCTAAGACTCCAGAAAAGGATTAGAAAGTCCTTTTTCCCAATGTCATTTGTCTAAAATACTAATTGTCAGAACACTCAGAAACCTCCTAGCTTGCCAAAGCTTTTTTTTTTTAAAAAAATTTGTAATCAGAAAAAAATACTGTAACATGCAAATCTGAATGCAAATTGTCTCCTATTTAATTACATTACGGGTGTAAATTACCCCCAATGCCAAACATTTCTGCCCTGGATTCCAGAACTCTGTGTTGCAATTACATCTTCCGGTGCTTCTTAAAATTTTGCAGTAGCAACACATGTATAATAGCGATAATTACGAAACCATTTGCAATGTGCTGCTTAATTTAAAATCTAGTCTCCTGATTCTATATTTGAAATGTAATATTCAACCCTGTCAAACTTTCATCAACACCTAAATCTAAATGCTTCTTCTGTTCGCAGTCTCAGGCATAAGAAGGGACAAAGTTGTCACGTGCGAAGACTGGGGCTCTGGGAATCAGTGACAGGATAGCATTGACATGGCAGATAGACTTAGACTTCCCTTGTCTTTAGGTTGTTCATCTGTCAAATGGGGGATAATATCTGACTTACCTAAAAAGAGACTACTTTTTAAAGGATAAATGAGATCTTGTACTAGTTAGGTGAAAAGTCTAAGTGGAGATATCAAGAGACCCAAGAGGAGAGTGACTAAAAGAGCGAAGAAGTTTATTTCTCTTTTCTGTACTGATCCTGGAGGGTAGGTGGACTGTTCTCTGCATAGTCACTTTGTGGGGAGTGGGAGAATGGTTCTAGGTTCCTTGCAACTTGTTTCTTTGCTGCATGATAAGGTACTACTCATCTGCATGGTCAGAATTGGGTTTCAAGGCAAATCCATCTTCTAACTCACAGGAAGAGGACAAAGTGACAGGCTCTTTTCAAGCCCAGGCCTGGAAGAGATGCACATCCCTTCTGCCTCTGTGCCACTGGCAGGAACAAAGTCACACAGATCAGGTAGCTGCCAGGGTTGCTGGCAAGTGCAGTCTCTGGCTGGGTATGCACAGGCTCAGCCACCACTCTGTTACTATGGAAGAAGGAGAGACTTTGGTGGATAAATAACACTCTCTACCACAGATATGACTGTTCGTGTGCTCCGACGGTGAAAGTAAACTAGTGCTATTTGAACGTCTAAGAGCTAGCTTGGTACCCACTTTGTTTTATGATCTCAATAGCTCTGCAAGATAGATACCATTATCGCACATAAGAAAATAGAGCTTCATAGATGTTTCACAATTTAGCAGAGTTCAAAGGGCTCATAGTGGCAGAGCTGGGGTTGGAAATACACCTATCTGATGCCAAAGCAAGGTGCTCTCTACCACATCATGGTTCCAAAAGTGAGATTTTAATGAACTGGTGCTGGGGGTGAGGGTGGAACCAGAGGGCACCATGCTTAGAATTCTCCTGGGATGGCATTCTGTTCTTCCTGAATGTTTCATCCATGACTCAGCTCCTATCCAAGTTCTATCTGCTGGACCACAGTGCAGTCTCTACCTCCTTGTGAAGACTTTGATTCCTCCCCTCTTCTCTAAGTTCCTCCAGCACTACAGTTGGTATGGCGGGATTTAGTGATTATCCTGGCTCCTATCGTTTTATATCAAACACGTGGATAAATCTTGTTCCTGCAGGGAAACTTTCAGCTTCTAAAGTCAAAGACTACTTCTTAATGCCACTTTATCTTCCCCCACTTCCAGCCGCTCAGTGTGTAGAACAATAGCAAGTAACAGTATGTGCTTTATAAGTAGACACATTGATTTAAACGAAATCAAAGAAAGCATCAGAGTTATGATTTCCTAAACTCAGAGGAAACAGGGTTTTGACCCTTGTCTTTTCCTTGCCTTTTGATTGGCAACTTGGTTAGGTTTCTTTAGTTTAGGTTTTAGCCCCCTGATCTTCTGGGGAGAATCCTTCTGTGACATTCACTTGGGAGTGTCTTCCTCAGGTCCAGAGTGTAGGTCAAGCAAAGTCAAAACCAACAACCAGGAATCATGGTCATCTCAGGTGTCTGGATTGCACTAATGACAACCGGCAGCAATGGAACTCCTGGCTTCTCTCCACACTTCCGCTTATCTCCCGTATTTATGAAGACAGTATACAGCTACAACTGTATAAAGTAAATTTTAATTGGGAATAGTGACAGGGATGATTATGTGTGCCAGCATTTTATATCCAGAGTCAATGGCCAATTGATGTTTGGTGATCAGATGGTAAACTTGGGGAAAAGTGAGGGGAGAAAAAATGAGAGAATTTTTTCCCATTGATCTCTTCTAATCAATATGTAGAAACTGTTGGAACTGTTTGGGATCCCAAAGGAAAATCCTTACCTTGAGGTGATGTCTATACCACACGCAGGGCACTACAGGTGCTCATTAATGTCATCAATTGCCCTTTTGATTTTTGCTTGCTGCTGAACTTGTTAGTCATGCATTATATCTACTTTAAGTGAATTTGCATAGCAGGGGAGAAAAGGGAAGAGAGGCCCTTTGGTGATGATGCTTGTTGGAGATAGCTGTCTGGAGTTGGAACCTCTATTTTCAAAGGAGGTCTAAGGGGAGAGGTCTTCCAGATTAGCGAGCTTTTTTTTTTTTTCCCCCAAGGAATCTGCTCCATTCTTGGATTGCAAGAACAATTGCAATGGGTCTGAATATGCATTGCCTCTGAAATCAAAGTGCAGCATTCAATATCTTGGCTTGAATTCCTTCTTGGCTTCTAACTCAGCTATTTTAGAAAAGTCTGCGTGGGTTCTTGTTAGACAGGTAGTAAAAATAGCAACTGTGTCACATGTCATTTTTCAAGTAAGCATTTATGTCACATTTTATATTTCCAAAGTGATTTGGAAGCACTCAAATTCCTTGTCAGCAACAATGCTTTTATGAGCCGTATTTGTGAAAGTATTTTAACTCTACTTTGGGAAAATGAGACAGGGAATTTTTAAACAGTATTTTAAAGTGTTAGTGAATAAGGAATTGGACTCCATTCCTAGACGCTTCATTTTTTTTTAATTAAAAAAATTTTTTTTTAAGACCCTACTTTTTGTTAGCCCCTGATTTGTAGTGGTCCATCTCACTGATGGAACTAAATGGTAAAGTCTGAACTTGAAAAGTTCTTTGAGAGATTAATTGAATCTAGGCATAAGTGCGACAAAAGGATTTTAAGTAGAAGGAAATTAGCTTGCTCTAAAAAGCCCTACCAAGGGGAGAATCCACATTGAGTTAAAATGAAGTATTTCCTTAAGTGGATGAATAAAAAGCTACTAAAAATGCCGGAGTATCTCTTGGGGTGATGCTACATACCTCATTAAAAATCACAATGTAGAAAAGCCATGCCCAGAAATACTGATACCTTTCTTTCCAGAATCTAATGAAAGGTCCAGAAATATTATGAGTTGTTTGTTATTTATCCCACTATTTCCCACACAGCTTATAATAATAATTCTCCTATAAGATAAATATTTTCTTTAGTGTACTGTTCTTCCGGTTCCACTTTGGTAATTGTTTACCATAATCTGGGATAACCTGTAGTTCTCACAATTAAAAATTTCCTCAATTCTTCCAGTGCCCTAGACTCTTTCTTTGCCTGGTACTGATTAGGTCCTAAAGTAAAGAAGAATCACATCACCAATCTTTGATTATTGGTAAGTTGAGCCCCATTACTGCTTATACAATTTCTTAGATGATTTTATCAATTTCATTTTCATAAACTGCCTCACAGAGATGTCTTCACCCATCCATCCATTCATTCATTCATTCAACTAGCTCGTTATCTTTCTTAGGGTTCTACAATGATTAAAATGCTGGGCTAAGAGCTGTGAGCTTTCTCCACAGGCCTCAGAGTGTAAAAGTGACTAGGTACAGAGCCTGCTACAGTTCAAAGCAACTGTTATCCCATTTCCACTTACAATGTGCCAGACTCTGTGGTCTTCCTTGGAAAATCAGAAACAAACAAGACCAGGCTTGTGTCTGGAGAAACCACAGTGGAGACAGACATTAAAATAATGGCAGGTGGAAGATTCTGCAGCTGGGAGCAATCATACAGGAAGGTCAATTCTATTATGTACATTTATGTACATTAGTTTCAATCCCCCAAATGACACTGTAAGCTCAGCATTGTTCTCATTTTACTTTTTTAACTTTAAAATTTTTGTTGGCGTATATTTGCTTTACAGTGTTGTGTTAGTTTCTACTGTACAGCAAAGTGAGTCAGCTATATGTATACATATATCCCCTCTTTTTTGGATTTCCTTCCCATTTAGGTCACCACAGAGCGCTGAGTAGAGTTCCCTGTGCTATACAGTAGGTTTTCATTAGTTATCTATTTTATACATAGTATCAATAGTGTATATATGTCAGTCCCAATCTCCCAATTCATCCCACCTCCCTACCCCGTTCTCATTTTATAGATTAAAAAAAATGAGGTTCCAAAAAGTGTGTTCCAGCTAGTAAACCAAAGAGCTGGAATTGAAAAACATGTTCTTTCCAGAAAACATGGTTTTTCATACTGATTCCTCAGGTCACACCAATCTGGGTAGTGCCATAGAATTAGTACGGCAGAAATAAAATAAAGGTGGTATTTTCCAGGTGCGTTCTTATGTGGCTGGAGCCGCAGCCTCTTTCTAAGTCCTTCTATCTGAATCAAACGATGTTATCAAATGTGGGAGTACGTGTTTGGGGGAGTGGATGTGGGGTGGGCTGGGAAGAAGTGTGTGGGGATTCTACCTGGTTTGTGAACTGCTACCTTCAGTTGTTCATATATTGGAGAATGTCCTTTCTTCTTCTGATGAGGTCATTTTTTTTTTTCATTGAAATGTCAAATTTTACTAAGGCAAACCAATTTTGTTAGTTGAGATGAGTTACATTGTGGAGAGGTGGCAAATTTTTATCGTTTGGAGTGTAGGTTTTTAAAAAATTAATTAAATTTTTATATCTTTATTGGAGTATAATTGTTTACAATGGTGTGTTAGTTTCTGCTGTACAACAAAGCGAATCAGCTATATGTACACATATATCCCCATATCCTCTCCCTCTTGAGCCTCCCTCCCACCCTCCCTATCCCACCCCTCTAGGTGGTCACAAAGCACCGAGCTGATCTCCCTGTGCTATGCGGCTGCTTCCCACTAGCTATCTATTTTACGTTTGGTGGAGTATATATGTCAATGCTATTCTCTCACTTCATCCCAGCTTTCCCTTCCCCCAGTGTGTCCTCAAGTCTGTTCTCTATGTCTGCGTCTTTATTCCTGCCCTGACGCTAGGTTTATCAATACTGTTTTTTTAGATTCCATATATGTGCGTTAGCATCCGGCATTTGTTTTTCGATGAGGTCATTTTGCCTTTTCACTTCTACAGTCTCTGTGCTGAGGTAGGTGGGTAGAAATACCCTATGCCTAAAAAAGAGAGTGGATATATGTATACGTATAACTGATTCACTTTGCTGTACTGCAGAAACTAACACAACATTGTAAATCAACTATACTCCTCTAAAAATTAAGTAAAAAAAAAAAAAAGAAATACCCTATGCCTGCAAGGGTGATGTAATCTGGCCAGACCCTCACGTTGCTTTGTACCCTTAGTTTTGTTCTGAAAATCTGGTGGTGCAGCCTTTTATCTGCTGCTTCTCTTGTTCCAGGTTAATGCTGTGTGCCTAAAAGTCACCAGGCTGGGAGATCATCTGAAAATAATAATAAGCTGAACAGTCCCTTGATTTGAGTAAACCCGGAAAACTGCAAGCCTTGTGCAGCTTGACTTCTCCCTTTCTCAATCTAGGGATGAGGAGTTGAGGGAGGAGAATGAGTCAATCAGAGTGAGGACAAATATATACCTATGCTTTGATATACCTGGGTTTATAGAGGACACAGCTTGGCTTCCATTCTGACACCCACTTCATTCGTTCAAAACCTACTTTTATTGGCTTGAGACTGTGAACTAAAGACAGTGAGTTGTAACAGAGTTTTTACATCTTTATACATACACGGATGGACCCTCAGTACTTGATCTTGACCTTCAGCTGCTTAAGATCCCTCTAGGATGATCTTCTGGCCAGTGACTCTGAAATAACTGAAACCAAAAGTGCTCCTTTATTTGCTCATGTCACCATCATTTCCTCCATCACCCTTGCTTAAAATCTGAGTGTCATATTTGATGCTTCACTTCCTGTTTTTTCTAATACAAAAACTGTCCTAGAGGCAAGATTTCTTCCTGGACCTCACTAAAGACATGTCTGTCAGTTAATATACATTTCCTCAGCATCAAGGCAGATTTGGGACGAGCGCACTGTGTACAAGGCAGTTCACCCTACAGTATCTGTGGAGGACGGAGAACCGTGTGCCAAATTCTAGTCTCCTCATGCAAAAGACAGCCTGAGTAATCAACTTACTGACATTCTTTTATATTTGCAGAGTTTGTTGTTTATTAGAAAAAAAACCCCACAAACTCTTCTTGATCTTAGCATGGCTTCTTCCATCTACGTGTTTGATCTCCATAGAATCCTAGCCGCTGGACATAAAAAATGTTGGAAAAGAAAGCTGTGGTTAGCTTCATCTTGCTTATTCCCCCAATCGTAGGTTCTTGGCACTAGAAAAAAGTAGATTCAAGGTAATCTGATCTCAGTTTATACACGAGAAGATGGAAAATTTGAACGATGTGTTCAAGGTTACTCACCTAGAAAACAGTTACTTTAAACATCCGAATAACTGTTTTCTAGTTCCAGAGGTGGACCTTTATGTTACACACCACGTTTTTGTCTTTTAAGTTGCCACGTGAGGGGCACAAAGTGTAGTATGTGACTGAAGAGTGTCTGCACGTATGCGGTGGGTAAAAGGCAGAAAGCAGGTGCTGAGTGTTTGGAATTCACATTCATCTATATGTCCATTCATCTATAGCCCATGTAAATACAGCCTCTAATACCAGTCTGCTCATTTGTAAAAAAGGGGAGGAGCCAGGTATTCTCAGTTTGCTTTTTGCGATAAATACCAGCTACACTATTGATGGCAATAAATACCATCAAATATTTATTGCATCAGCTCCGTGCCAAGTGCCATGGTAAGAACTGGAGAGGCAGCCTTGAGTAAAATCGAGTGCCAGTCCTAGTTCAAAGATTATTCCACATTCTCCTGTGTCAGACTTATTAAGAAAAGACAAATCTGAATTTGTAAAGAGCCTGATTTATTGAACAGAGCAATGAAAATTGAGAGCTGGAAGCAGTCTTCTTATATATTATTTAGACCAACCCTGTAAATTCAGAGATAAGGAAATGTGGCAGAGCAAAGTTCTGGCCTTCCAAAAGGTCCTTTGCTTCTTAGTATTTGAGCCCAAACTAGAATCCAGATTTCTTGGTTTCTTGTCACTACTCTTCCACCACATTCTGCTTAAATTCAGCTGAGAAAATAGCTGAATAGTTGTTCTCAGAAACTGAGAATCACATGGGAAAGTAAAAAACAAACAAACAAAAACAACAACAGCAACAAAAACCTATGCCTGGGCCCTGAGGCAGAGTTGGGTGTGGGCATGGACACAGTTTTTATTTTATTTAAATAAAATCACCAGGAAATTCGAATGCGCAGCTTATCTGAAGCACAATTGTACTAGGAGTTGTAAAGGATATAAAGATGGATAAGACATCTCTTAACCTCTACTGGCTCCATTCTTATGGGAGGAGGGAGATCCCCTTGACCTAGACTGCCTACACCGTGAATCTAAATAAAATGTCTTAATGTAAAATAGGACCACTCGTATTTTAATCTTCCAGTTGATTCAGTAGGGTTGAAACTTTTTCTTTTATTGCTGATTGTTTCTTAAATTTGAGTTAGAGCTTACCTATGTGCCTGTATTCTGTCTCAGTTTTAACAGCAGACTCAGATTTCAAAGAGAGAGTTTTTCTGTTTTCCACATGGATTTACTTTCTCTGATTTAATCATAACATTGGAACGTTGGATGGCTCTGGCTGTATATATTCTTACAAACAAATAAACACACGAAAACCACCATCTCCAAACTATGAGGAGGTGAAACCCTAAACATAATCAACAACAAAAACCTTATCTGCTTGTCCCACTCCAACTTAGATAATTCTTTAACTGTCCATTGGCTCTTTCTTCCTTGTAGATAGAGCATGAGTTGGGGTTTTGGGATTGAGATGAGGGGTTACTTGCCTCATTGTAGGACTGTGTCCCACGCATGAAGGAGTGAGCTCCCTTTCCTTGTCATCAACATCTTGGCTCGTTCCATTCACACTGAGCTTTCTCTCTTTTTTTTTTTTTTTTTTTTTTTTTTTGCTGTACGCGGGCCTCTCACTGCTGTGGCCTCTCCCGTTGCGGAGCACAGGCTCCGGACGCGCAGGCTAGCGGCCATGGCTCACGGGCCCAGCCGCTCCGCGGCATGTGAGATCTTCCCGGACCGGGGCACGAACCCGTGTCCCCTGCATCAGCAGGTGGACTCTCAACCACTGCGCCACCAGGGAAGCCCCTGAGCTTTCTCTTTACCACCCAGTTTCAGACTCATAACCAGCTGCCTTCTGTCTTTTCAGTACACCTCCATAGTTTACATAATTTTACTGATCTGCCACTAAGCAAAACCAGGGCCAAAAATCTTACTTACAAACCGTCACAATTTAGGAAAAAAACCGTATAAAATATGTAAGCATTTGCTGTGCTGGTTTCATTAGTTTCTAGGTTAACTGCACATCTTAAAATTAAGTCTAGTTGACTTATTTAAGACAAAGCCAGCTTGTGCGGTTCAGTGGTTAAGTCTATGCTATTCAGAGTTTCTTAACAACTCTGCATGTGGTTTGCTATTCCTGAATGGCATGGTTTGTGAAGTCAAGAGCAGAACCTTACTCAGAAACAGTTCTCTGACTGGCTCGGTGGTGATGCCTGAAATTGCACCAGGAAAGATTATTTTTTAAGATTTTTTCTCTCACTCTTGTGGCCTTCTCCCGTTGCGGAGCACAGGCTCCGGACGCGCAGGCTCAACGGCCATGGCTCACGGGCCCAGCCGCTCTGCGGCATGTGGGATCTTCCCGGACCGGGGCACGAACCCGTGTCCCCTGCATTGGCAGGCGGACTCTCAGCCACTGCGCCACCAGGAAAGCCCTAGGAAAGATTATTTACTTTGGGTCTTCAAAAGCCTGCTACTGGAATAGAGGACTTCAGTTAGCTTTAGCATCTTATTAATAGAAAATATTATTAAAGGAAAATAATGGGAGTTTGTGATGATGTAAAATAACTGAATGAAACGGCGGTGAGAGATACGCTGATTTTTTGGAGATATAATGTCAGTGAGTGTTTTAACAGAGTTGGGAATGCATTGGCTGGGGAAGAAAGAGGTGACAAAAGACTTTGGAAACCGGGCAACAGGCTTGAAACGCTAAAAATTAGGAATCTTCTTACAGATGCCACGATAAATATTGAGTCAATTTCAAGGCTGAACTAATTTAAAATAATACTTTAAAAATTATTTAAAAATATTTATGTGGGGCTTCCCTGGTGGCGCAGTGGTTGAGAGTCCGCCTGTTGATGCAGGGGTTGCTGGTTCGTGCCCCGGTCCGGGAAGATCCCACATGCCGCAGAGCGGCTGGGCCCGTGAGCCATGGCCGCTGAGCCTGCGCGTCCGGAGCCTGTGTACCGCAACGGGAGAGGCCACAACAGTGAGAGGCCCGCATACCACAAAAAAAAAAAAAAAAAAAATTTATGTGGTATTTCCCCATAATAATCCTTTCCAAATGTGTAACTATTTATAATTTACAAATAACTCGCCTCATCATTTTATTTGGTCCTTCTACCCTCTCTGCGGTAAAAGTGTTGCTGTTTCATAGATAAAGAGACTAAGCCTCAGAGGCCAGAATTGACTTATTAAGTGATAAACCTGAGCCTACTCTCTCCTAAACTGGGGCCAGTGCTTTCCTCACTAGGCGGCACTCTGGGCTGCTTTGTGCGTAGTCACTGTGTGCTAATCACCTTGTAGTACCCATCAGGTTGGAAGGTTCTGTGGACGGGCTAGGCCCTGAGGCCCAAGCCTCTTTCTGAGAGGTTCTGATTTAATTTTTCTGAGGTTTGGCTTGGGCATCAACATAATTAAAAAAAAAATCTCTGGGTGATTTTGATATGCACCCAGGGTGTAGAAGAGCTAGTCCATAGTAATGACTCTCAGTGTGCCGGGGATGGGGGTGGCATGGGGTGCATGCCAGTGAGCATGTGTGTGAATGTGTGTGTATTCATGCCCATTAGAATCACCTGCAGGACTTTTAAACACTCTAAACAAGTCTCTCTTCCCGGTGTGTATCAGAGAGATCTTTGTTTGTTAGAATGTGATGGGGGAGGGGTGGGGAAGCAGGAGAAAGTGTGTTATAGATATTTTTATTAAAAAATATCTCTAGGTGGTTTTGTTAACTGCGTGGCTTCTGCATTATAAAAATACTTCTCAGGTTGTACGAATGTGATGTACCCAATGACTAATCAACAAGCTGACTGAGTTTGTTCACACGCCCTCGCGCTCAAAGCTGGTAGAGTTGTCCATCATAAGAGCTGAGGAAATGAGGCTGCAGAGAGGAAAACTGTCCTTTGTCAGGGGCAGAACTAGCAACAGAGTGAATCCTGCAGGAAGACTCGACCGACTTGACTTCAAGGACAAACTTTCAGGAACTCAGGGGAGGCCATTGTTCTTGTCAAGTCATTCCAGTTACCAAAGGATTGGTTCAGTCATTCCCGCAATAATATTTATGACATGTCCAATATCTGCCTGGCACCTAGCTAGACACTGAAGATGAAGTGGTGAGCAGAATAGATGGATGGTAACTTGTGGTTCCAGAAAGCTCAAGTCTTATGGATGGAATGTTTCAGAGGGCACCTGAGTGCTTGTGGCCGGCTTCCAGAGCATCTCAGCACCTAAAGCTGCCGCATCGAGGTGGAGCTTGGCTGGTTAGGGTCAAAAGAGCTAGTGACTAGGTTAGCGAAACGACGCCAGTCATAGGGGCACCAGCAGCCAGGAATGTGAGACAGTGGGATTGAACTGCACCACCCAGCTAAGAAAACATTTTCATGGCTGGCTTGGCCAGTTTGCTCTTTTAGCTCAGCGCCAAGGAGACTGATTTAAATATGCAGAGAGTTCCCTCTAATGGGCAGATGGCATTATTGCATGCCAGAAGCCAGGAGCAGCCCTAGGACCAGGTGGAAAGGGAGAGGTGACATTCAGCTTATCTTTCTCAATATTTCCTGCAGTGTCCGTGCATATTTGGTGCTCGATAAATGTTCTGGTAGAAATTTATGGATAAAGATGCTTATTGCAGCATTACTTGGAATTTATTTAAAAATAAAAATGACAAACACATTCAAATGTAGAAGGATAGGTAAGTAAATAATATTATTTCCATGGTATGGCCACATAGTCAATAAAATTATACTTTCAGGGATTTTCAAATTCACTGTGAAAGATTTATCATATTATGGTGAATTTAAAAAAGGAAGCTGTTTAGAATTTGGTCTAATCTGTGCAAAATAGGTATAGAAAAGAATATTGGGAGGAAATACTGAAAAAATGTTAACAGTAGATGTGTAATTTCCTGTAGCTCTATTTTTTATTCTCTATAATGAGAATATGTTACTTCTACAGTCAGAAAAATAGCTAACTAAATTCCATGAGATAATCATCCCGCTTCCATTTTTCAAGGCTTTTAGAATCCCCTGTTGCATATAGGATGAAAAATAAATTGCTTTGTTTAGCAAATTAGACCAGGCTCAATAACTACCATTTAGCTTCACCTTTCTTCAGTCTTTTCTTTATTCACACCCCATATTCCAGCCACATTAAATTTCTGAATACAGCTTGTCTTGGAAAAAACCTTGTTTAAAAAAACACATACTCAATTGTAGAAAATTTGAAAAACTCTTCAAAGCATAAGAAATCAAAAGTAACCATCAGGGGACATCCCTGGTGGCACAGTGGTTAAGAATCCGCCTACCAATGCAGGGGACATGGGTTCGAGCCCTGGTCCGGGAAGATCCCACATGCTGCAGAGCAACTAAGCCTGTGCCCCACGACTACTGAGCCCTCGTGCCACAACTACTGAAGCCCGTGTGCCTAGAACCCTTGCTCCTCAACAAGAAAAGCCACCTCAATGAGAAGCTGGTGGGCACTGCAACAAAGTGTAGCCCCTGCTCATGGCAACGAGAGAAAGCCCGCGCACAGCAACAAAAACCCAACGCAGCCAAAAATAAATAAATAAATAAAGAAAGAAAGAAAGAAAGAAAGAAATAAAAGAAGAAAAACCCAGGACAGCCACTATCAATATTTGTCAATTTCCTTTCTTCTTCTATATAAAAAAGTATTTGCATATTTAGAGTCATATATTTTACATAAAACATAATTGGCCACATATACAATTGGCCACAAATGTAACAATTCTGTACATTTCTTCTTTCAGTCAATAAGCATGTTTTCTGATGGCATTAAAATTTGTTGAAAAAATTTTTTGCTTATAGTATTGCATCATGATACTCTGCGTGACAATCTCATTGACTCCCTTGAATTTTAATATTTATATCCAGCCCAGACTTTTCTTCTTTGCTTAATACTTTCATATTAACTATCAATTTGGCATATGCATTCATTGGTATTCCATATGTAACATGCCCCAGACTGGACCCCAAACTGCTTCTCCTTCATTCTTCCCAATTTAGTAAATTGAATATCTCCATTGACTAAGTTGCTCCTGATAGGAACTTGGAAGGTATACTTGATGTCTTTACTTCCTGTAGTGTGTTGCACTCTGTCACTGCAAAGATGTTCAAGTCCTAACCCCTGGTACCTGTGAAGTGACTTTTTTTTGGAAATAGCTTCTTTACTGATGTAACCAAGTTAAGATGAGGTCATAATGGATGAGTGTGGCCCTCAATCCAATAACTGGTGTCTTTATAAGGGAAAAGAGCTGGAGCTTTGGACACAGAGACACAAAAGAGATACAGAGGGAAGAAAGCCGTGTGAAAATAGAGACAGAGAATGAAGCGATGCATTTACAAACTGAGAAATGCCAAGGACTGCTGGGAGCCATCAGAAGCTAAGAAGAGGAAAAAGCCTTTCCTAGAGCCTTTGGGGGGAGCATAGCCCTGTTGACACGTTGATTTTGCACTTCTAGCCTCCGGAACGGTGAAAGAACAAATTTCTTGTTTTAAGCCATCAAGTTTGTGGCAATTTGTTGGCATGGCAGCCCTGGGAAACGAATACACTTCCCTTCCTTCCATGGAACCAAATGAAGTAGGTTTAGATTTTTTGTCCCCGCCCAACCCCGACCCCCATCTTGTCTGTCTCTTTTACACCACTGCAATCGCCTCATAATGACCCTTGACTCCAGTCACACTCCTTACAGCAGCCCTAGTGAGCTTTTTATTTTCTCTTTTTTTTTTTTTTGGATTTTTCCCATTTTATTTTTTTATTTTTAAAACATCTTTACTGGAGTATAATTGCTTTATAATGGTGTGTTAGCTTCAGCTGAATAACAAAGTGAATCAGCTATACATATACATACATATCCATATCTCCTCCCTCTTGCGTCTCCCTCCCACCTTCCCTATCCCACCCCTCTAGGTGGTCACAGAGCACGGAGCTGATCTCCCTGTGCTATGCAGCTGCTTCCCACTAGCTATCTATTTTACATTTGGTACTATATATATGTCCCTACCGCTCTCTCACTTTGTCCCAGCTTACCCTTCCCCCTCCCCGTGTCCTCAAGTCCATTCTCTACATCTGCGTCTTTATTCCTGTCCTGCCCCTAGGTTCTTCAGAACCTTTTTTTTTTTTTTGATTCCATATATATGTGTTAGCATACAGTATTTGTTTTTCTATTTCTGACTTCCTTCACTCTTTATGACAGACTCTAGGTCCATCCACCTCACTACAAATAACTCAATTTCGTTTCTTTTTACGGCTGAGTAATGTTCCATTGTATATATGTGCCACATCTTCTTAATCCATTCATCTGCCGATGGACACGTAGGTTGCTTCCGTGTCCTGGCTATTGTAAAGAGAGCTGCAATGAACATTTTGGTACATGTCTCTTTTTGAATTATGGTTTTCTCAGGGTATATGCCCAGTAGTGGGATTGCTGGGTCATATGGTAGTTCTATTTTTAGTTTTTTAAGGAACCTCCATCCTGTTCTCCATAGTGGCTGTATCAATTTACATTCCCACCAACAGTGCAAGAGGGTTTCCTTTTCTCCACACCCTCTCCAGCATTTATTGTTTGTAGATTTTTTGATGATGACCATTCTGACTGGTGTGAGGTGATACCTCATTGTAGCTTTGATTTGCATTTCTCTGATGATTAGTGATGTTGATCATTCTTTCATGTGTTTGTTGGCAATCTGTATATCTTCTTTGGAGACATGTCTATTTAGGTCTTCCGCCCATTTTTGGATTGGGTTGTTTGTTTTTTTGTTATTGAGCTGCATGAGCTGCTTGTATAATTTGGAGATTAATCCTTTGTCAGTTGCTTCATCTGCAAATGTTTTCTCCCATTTTCAGGGTTGTCTTTCAGTCTTGTTTATGTTTTCCTTTGCTGTGCAAAAACTTTTAAGTTCATTAGGTCCCTTTTGTTTATTTTTGTTTTTATTTCCATTTCTCCAGGAGGTGGGTCAAAAAGGATCTTGCTGTGATTCATGTCATAGAGTCTTCTGCTATGTTTTCCTCTAAGAGTTTTATAGTGTTTGGCCTTACATTTAAGTCTTTAATCCATTTTGAGTGTTTTTTTTGTGTATGGTGTTAGGGAGTGTTCTAATTTCATTCTTTTACATGTAGCTGTCCAGTTTTCCAGCACCATTTACTGAAGAGGCTGTCTTTTCTCTATTTATATTCTTGCTTCCTTTATCAAAAATAAGATGAGCATATGTGTGTGGGTTCTATCCTGTTCCATTGATCTATATTTCTGTTTTTGTGCCAGTACCATACTGTCTTGATTACTGTAGCTTTGTAGTATAGTCTGAAGTCCGGGAGCCTGATTCCTACAGCTCTGTTTTTCTTCTCAAGATTGCTTTGGCTATTCAGGGTCTTTTGTGTTTTCACAAACTGTGAAATTTTTTGTTCTAGTTCTATGAAAAATGCCCTTGGTAGTTTGACAAGGATTGCATTGAATCTGTAGATTGCTTTGGGTAGTATAGTCATTTTCACAATGTTGATTCTTCCAGTCTAACAACATGGTATATCTCTCTATCTGTTTGCATCATCTTTAATTTCTTTCATCAGTGTCTTATAATTTTCTGCATAGAGGTCTTTTGTCTCCTTAGGTAGGTTTATTCCTAGGTATTTTATTCTTTTTGTTGCAGTGTTAAATGGGAGTGTTTCCTTAATTTCTCTTTAAGATTTTTCATCATTAGTGTATAGGAATGCAAGAGATTTCTGTGCATTAATTTTGTATCCTGCTACTTCACCAAATTCATTGATTAGCTCTAGGAGTTTTCTGGTAACATCTTTAGGACTCTCTCTATGTAGTATTATGCCATTTGCAAACAGTGACAACTTTACTTCTTCTTTTCCGATTTGTATGCCTTTTATTTCTTTTTCTTCTCTGATTGCTGTGGCTAAAACTTCCGAAACTATGTTGAATAATGCTGGTGAGAATGGGCAACCTTGTCTTGTTCCTGATCTTAGTGGAAATGGTTTCAGTTTTTCACCATTGAGAACGACGTTGGCTGTGGGTTGTCATATATGGCCTTTCTTATGTTGAGGTAAGTTCCCTCTATGCCTGCTTTCTGGAGGGTTTTTTAAATCATAAATTGGTGTTGAATTTTGTCAAAAGCTTTTTCTGCATCTGAGATTATCCTTTGGTTTTTATCCTTCAGTTTGTTACTATGGTGTATCACATTGATTGATATAAGTATATTGAAGAATCTTAGCATTCCTGGGATAAACCCCACTTGATGATGGTGTATGATCCTTTTAAAGTGCTGTTGGATTCTGTTTGCTAGTATTTTGTTGAAGATTTTTGCACCTATGTTCAGCAGTGATATTAACCTGTAGTTTTCTTTTTTTGTGACATCTTTGTCTGGTTTCAGTATCAGGGTGATGGTGGCCTTGTGGAATGAGTTTGGGAGTGTTCCTCCCTCTGCTATATTTTGGAAGACTTTGAGAAGGATAGGTGTTAGCTCTTGTCTAAATGCTTGATAGAATTCGCCTGTGAAGCCATCTGGTCCTGAGCCTTTGTGTGTTGGAAGATTTTTAATCACAGTTTCAATTTCAGTGCTTGTGATTGGTCTGTTCATATTTTCTGTTTCTTCCTGGTTCAGTCTCAGAAGGTTGTGCATGTATAATAATTTGTCCATTTCTTCCAGGTTGTCCATTTTATTGGCATGTAGTTGCTTGTAGTTATGTCTCATGATCCTTTGTATTTCTGCAGTGTCAGTTATTCTCCTTTTTCATTTCTAACTCTATTGATTTGAGTTTTCTCCCTTTTTTTCTTGATGAGTCTGGCTAATGGTTTATCAATTTTGTTTATCATCTCAAAGAGCCAGCTTTTAGTTTTATTGATATTTGTTATTTCCTTCATTTCTTTTTCATTTATTTCAGGTCAGATCTTTATGATTTCTTTCCTTCTGCTAACTTTGGGTTTTTTTGTTCTTCTTTCTCTAATTGTTTTAGGTGTAAGGTTAGGTTGTTTATTTGAGATGTTTCTTATTTCTTGAGGTAGGATTGTATTGTGATAAAGTTCCCTCTTAGAACTGCTTTTGCTACATCTTGTAGGTTTTTGGTCATCGTGTTTTCATTGTCATTTGTTTCTAGGTATTTTTTGATTTCCTCTTTGATTTCTTCAGTGATCTCTTGGTTATTTAGTAGTGTATTGTTTAACCTCCATGTATTTGCATTTTTTATAGTTTTTTCCTATAATTGATATCTAGTCTCATAGCATTGTGGTTGGAAAAGATGCTTGATATGATTTCAATTTTCTTTAATTTACCAAGGCTTGCTTTGTGACCCAAGATATGATCTATCCTGGAGAATGTTCCATGAGCACTTGAGAAGAAAGTGTAATCTGCTGTTTTTGGATGGAATGTCCTATAAATATCAATTAAGTCCATCTTGTTTAATGTATCATTTAAAGCTTGTGTTTCCTTATGTATTTTCATTTTGGATGATCTGTCCATTGGTGAAAGTGGGGTGTTAAAGTCTCCTACTATGATTGTGTTACTGTCGATTTCCCTTTTTGTGGCTGTTAGCATTTGCCTTATGTATTGAGGTGCTCGTATGTTGTGTGCATATTCACAATTGTTATATCTTCTTATTGGATTGATCCCTTGATCATTATGCAGTGTCCTTCTTTGTCTCTTGTAATAGTCTTTGTTTTAAAGTCTATTTTGTCTGATATGAGAATTGCTACTCCAGCTTTCTTTTGATTTACATTTGCATGGAATATTTTTTCCATCCCCTCTCTTTCAGTCTGTATGTGTCCCTAGGTCTGAAGTGGGTCTCTTGTAGACAGCATATACACGGGTTTTGTTTTTGTATCCATTCAGCCAGTCTATGTCTTTTGGTTGGAGCATTTAATATATTTACATTTAAGGTAGTTTTCCATATGTATGTTCCTATTACCTTTTTCTTAATTGTTTTGGGTTTGTTATTGTAAGTCTTTTCCTTGTCTTGTGTTTCCTGCCTAGCGAAGTTCCTTTACCATTTGCTGTAGAGCCGCTTTGGTGGTGCTGAATTGTCTTAGCTTTTGCTTGTCTGTAAAGGTTTTAATTTCTCTGTTGAATCTGAATGAGAACCTTGCTGGGTAGAGTAATCTTGGTTGTAGGTTTTCTCCTTTCACCACTTTAAATATGTCCTGCCTCTCCCTTCTGGCTTGCAGAGTTTCTGCTGGAAGATCAGCTGTTAACCTTATGGGGATTCCCTTGTGTGTTATTTGTTGTTTTTCCCTTGCTGCTTTTAATATTTTTTCTTTGTATTTAATTTTTGATAGTTTGATTAATATGTGTCTTGGTGTGTTTTTCCTTGGATTTATCCTGTATGGGGCTCTCTGCACTTCCTGGACTTGATTGACTATTTCCTTACCCATATTATGGAAGTTTTCAACTATAATCTCTTCAAATATTTTCTCAGTCCCTTTTTTTCTCTTCTTCTTCTGGGACCCCTATAGTTCGAATGTTGGTGCATTTAACGTTGCCCAGAGGTCTGTGAGACTGTCCTCAATTCTTTTCATTCTTTTTTCTTTATTCTGCTCTGCAGTAGTTATTTCCACTATTTTTTCTTCCAGGTCACTTATTCGTTCTTCTGCCTCAGTTATTCTGCTTGATTCCGTCTAGAGAATTTTAAATTTCATTTATTGTGTTGTTCATCATTGTTTGTTTGTACTTTAGTTCTTCTAGGTCCTTGTTAAACGTTTCTTGTATTTTCTCCATTCTATTTCCAAGATTTTGGATCATGTTTACTATCATTAGTCTGAATTCTTTTTCAGGTAGACTGCCTACTTCCTCTTCATTTGTTTGTTCTGGAGGGTTTTTACCTTGCTCCTTTATCTGCTGCGTATTTCTCTGTCTTCTCATTTTGCTTAATTTACTGTGTTTGGGGTCTCCTTTTCACAGGCTGCAGGTTCGTAGTTTCCATTGTTTTTAGTTTCTGCCCCCAGTTGGTGAGGTTGGTTCAGTGGGTTGTGTAGACTTCCTGGTAGAGGGGACTGGTACCTGTGTTCTGGTGGATGAGGCTGGATCTTGTCTTTCTGGTGAGCAGCACCACGTCTGGTGGTGTGTTTTGGGGTGTCTGTGAACTTATTATGATTTAGGCAGCCTCTCTGCTAATGGGTGGGTTTGTGTTCCTGTCTTGCTAGTTGTTTGGCATAGGGTGTTCAGCACTATAGCTTTCTGGTCATTGAATGGAATTGGGTCTTAGCATTGAGAAGGAGATCTCTGGGAGAGATTTCGCCATTTGATATTATGTGGGGCTGGGAGGTCTCTGGTGAAACAATGTCCTGAAGTTGGCTCTCCCACCTCAGAGGCTCAGGCCTGACATTTGGCCAGAGCACCAAGACCCTGTCAGCCACACGGCTCAGAAGGAAAGGAAGAAAAAGAAATAAAGAAAAAATAAAATAAAGTTATTAAAATAGAAAACAATTATTAAAAATAAAAAAGTAATAAAAGAGAGAAAGAAAGAAGAGAGCAACCAAAGTGTAAAACAAATCCACCAATGATAGCAAGCACTAAAAAGTATACTAAAAAAAAAAAAAAAAATACACAACAAAAATGACAGTCAGAGCCCTAGGACAAATGGCAAAAGTAAAGCTATACAGACAAAAACACACAAAGAAGCATACACATACACACTCACAAAAAGAGAAAAACAAAAGAAAAAAAATATAAAAAAATAACAAAAGGAAGAGAGCAACCAAATCAATAAACAATCTACCAATTTTAATAAGCTCTAAATACTAAACTAGATAAGCATAAAACCAGAAACAAGTTAGATGCAGAAAGCAAACCCCGAGTTTACAGCTGCTCCCAAAGTCCCCCACCTCAATTTTGGGATGATTCATTGTCTCTTGAGGTATTCCACAAATACAGGTACATCAAGTTGATTGTTGAGAGTTAATCTGCTGCTCCTGAGGCTGCATGGAGAGGTTTCCCCTTCTCTTCTTTGTTTGCACAGCTCCTGGGGCTCAGCTTTGGATTTGGCCCCGCCTCTGCGTGTAGGTCACCTGAGGGCGTCTTTTGGGAAACCTGAGGTCTTCTGCCAGCATTCAGTAGGTGTTCTGTAGGAGTTGTTGCACGTGTAGATGTAGTTTTGTTGTATTTGTGGGGAGGAAGGTGATCTCCACGTCTTACTCCTCCGCCGTTTTGAAGGCGCCCCGCAGTGAGCTTTTAACAATGCTCAGGGTAACAATGTCTTTCCCTCACCAGGACATTTAATGGCTTCTTTATTTCACCCAGGAGGATACAAGCATCCCATAAGACTCCAAGTGCTTCTCCCCTTGTTCTCTCCCTAGTTGCACTGACTGCCATTCTCCCTGCTTCTCATCATACAGCAGCCACATGGACCTTCTTTCAGTTCTGCAAATGCCTTAATCTCCTGCCCCCTTTAGGGCCTTTGCACATCCTTTTTCCCTCCTCCTCCCCTTCCTGGTTAACTCCTAACTCCTGCTCATCCCTCTGGCCTCAGAGAGGCCTCTCTGGCCCCTTCATGTCAATTAGATTCCTATTACCGTGTCCACAGCATTCGACACTTGTCCTCCACAGCTTTACACCAATTTGTGTTACACCCTTATTTTTGTGTTAGTTGGTCTATGGACCGTCTCCCCACTGCCCTAGCATCCTTCCTCTTTATTTCCATTGCACATTCCTTATACACAATACATGCTTTTTAATTAAATATTGAATGAAATATGTTCCTTCTGGCTGTGCCTCAAGTTTATCCAGAGTGCTCACTGACACCTGTTCTCCAGGTTTAGATGAACTTGACTGTGAGCAGGAACGGATTAGGTCAAGCCTGACCACTCAGCGGTGGTCAGTGGCTTAGAGTGAGGGCTTTGGAATCCACTGCACTTGGATTTGAATCCCACTCCACTATTCATAAGTGACCAAGGGCAAATGTGCCCCTCATTGGTAAATTGAGGGTAATAGCACCTACCTCCCAGAGTTGTTGTCAGGAGTAGATGAGGGAGCAGGTGCTCACACTAAGTACTCAGTATAACGAAACTGCTTTTATTTTCCTCATCTTCATCATCAGTATCCTCATCACTAGGACGGTGCTTTCATGTTTGGAGTTTTGCAAATGTCCCAGGGTGATCCCTTGTGATAAGTAAGGGTATGCTGTACCTACCGGAACTGTTTCACTCTTCCTTCCTTCCTTCCTTCCTTCCTTCCTTCCTTCCTTCCTTTCTGATTTTTATTGGATTCTAGTTGATTTACAATGTTGTGTTAGTTTCAGGGGTTCAGCAGCATGAATCAGTTATACATATACGTATATCCACTCTTGTTTAGAATCTTTTCCCATATAGGCCATTGCAGAGTATTGAGTAGAGTTCCCTGTGCTCTACAATAGGTCCTTGTGAGTTACCTATTTTATATATCGTAGTATATATATGTCAGTCCCAATCTTCCAATTTATCCCTCTCCCATCCTTATCCACCCCCCGTAACTATAAGTTTATTTTCTACATCTGTAACTCTATTTCTTACCTGAACTGTTTTCTGACGATGCCACACCTTTAGACACAATGCTTTGCCCACTTCCCCACCCCCTCCCCCACCCCTGGCCCTGGCCCTGGTGCAGAGACAGACTTTGCACAGAGGTTTTCCTGACTCTTCCCGGTCTTGTGTTGCCGCCCAGGCCCAGTGGGTGTCATGCTTTAGTCTACACATGTGAGAGTGGGAACCCCAGTGAGAAACTGGTGATGGGAAAAAGTGGGTGTCTGGGAAGAGATAGAAAGGACAGGGTCGGGGTGGAGGCCAGATGAGGAGGAATTAAATCCAGCCTTAGGCTCTGTAAAAATTTCCTGCAGAGAAAGGAGCCATTCAACAAATGGTTCCCAGAATGACACCCTGGGCTAACTTCCTGGAGAAATAGACTAGGGGACCAGCAATGAATAAAAAGCGGCTCCCAGGCAGGTATCTGCATATCACTTCCTTCCTTTTCACATTTCACGTTCACATTTAAAGCTTCCATTCCAAAGACCCATAAAACAACAGTCACCACCAGTAATGATTTCCTGCAGCCCCCCTGGAAAGCATTAGAAAAATGTTTCCCTTTAATAGGCTATTTGGGGAAGACAAAAATCAATAATTTGTACGCAGACATTTTGCAGATGTGAATTTATATTGTCCAAATACTCCTGGTTACTACCCATCTCCTCTAAAAAATGGCCACATAGTAATGTTGCATTTTGTCAAGACATATTGGCTTGCACTTCTGAATGTGCATACAATGTGTGCATACAATGAAAGAAATGCTTGTGGTAAGAGATACCTTGCAAAGGCTTTTTATATGGTCTCAGTTGCATCTTGCTGCCTTTGGCTCCTGCAAATAAATTCCAAATGTGATTTACAAATGGAATATCGAATAGAATATTTTTTTATAAAGACAATGACAAATTAAACCAGTACCTAATGTGGATAGCTCTAGATCTAACTGAGGCTTGACTGATGGGTCTGCAGTAAGAGATGCTATATTTCAAGGATCTGGAGATTGAGATATAAACAGAAAATGAGTTTTCTAAGAATGCTCTCTTCCATCAAGTTGTGAGTTGCTTTGAATAATTAAATTCATTAGTGGCCTGCCATCCTTCCACAACCTGTAGACATGGGTTCCGCTTTTCCCCATCTTTGAATACATTCTTCTAATGATATTCCATCTATTATCAGAAGGGGGACCCCTCCCAGGGCCCGAGAGTGGGCTCTTGTCTAACACTCAAATGAATTGTCCAGAGACACACACACTGACAAAGCAAAAGACTTTATTGGGAAGGGGCACCTGGGTGGAGAGCAGCAGGGTAAGGGAACCCAGGAGAACTGCTCTGCCATGTGGCTCGCAGTCTTAGGTTTTATGGTAATAGGGTTAGTTTCTGGATTGTCTCTGGCCAATCATCTTGCCTGTGCCCATATTTGGTCTGATTCAAGGCCCTTCCTGGTGGCGCGTGCATCTCTCAGTCAAGATGGTTTTCAAGGGACTTCCCTGGTGGTGCAGTGGTTGAGAATCTATCTGTCAGTGCAGGGGACACGGGTTCGAGCCCTGGTCTGGGAAGATCCCACATGCTGCGGAGCAACTAAGCCCATGCGCCAGAACTACTGAACCTGAGCTCTAGAGCCCATGAGCCACAACTACTGAGCCCTCATGGTCTAGGGTCCGCCTGCCGCAACTGCTGACCCCGCGTGCTGCAACTACTGAAGCCCACGTGCCTAGAGCCCTTGCTCCACAACGAAGAGTAGCCCGCCTCCCACCGCTGCACCTAAAGAAAGCCTGCACGCAGCAACGAAGACCCAACGCAGACAAAAATAAATTTAAAAAAAAAAGATGGTTTTCAGTGGGAGAGTTCCTGGGAGGTTGGTGGGACATATGGGCTAGCGTCTTCTCCCTCCTGTTGGCCCCTCCCAAATTCTCCCAGTTACTTTTACAAGACATATTATGGGCTGGCATCTCCTCCCTCCTTTCCGCCTCTCCCGAGTTCTCCCAGTTAGTTTTCAGCGGCAGCACTGTGTTCCTTATCAGGAAGGGACCTCGTGTTGTGAGACAGCTCACGCAAGCTGTTCACATTGTGCCTGGCCAAGGAGGGTGGTTTCAGTCAACAGTTCCCTCACACAACCGTTTTCATATCACTTGCTATTATTTTCTATTTATTTATTTATTTTAAAAAATTTGATTCAATTTTTAAAGCTTACATTCTATTTACAGTTATTACAAAATATTCACTATATTCCCCATGTTGACTAGCCAGTGTGTGTTTTTTTTTTTTAAAGAAGAGAGACTAGTGGCAAGTGGAAGGAGGGTTTGGAAACTCAGAGCCCCTCAGAGGTGGGGCAATTCTGTTACTGGTTATGACGAGGATCTCCTTATTGGTAAACTCAGGGTTTTTCTTTTTTTTTTTTTCCGACCACGCCATGCCGGATCTTAGTTCCCCAGCCGGGGATCAAACCCAGGTCCCCTCTAGTGGAAGCGCAGAGCCCTAACCACTGGACCGCCAGGGAATTCCCAACTAGCCAGTGAAGACATTGAAGGTCACTGGAAAGTAAAAGTGACTTTGGAAGAGGTAGAGGTAACACAGTGTGCCATGATCAGCTACCTGTGCTCTTTTCCAGACCAGCTTAACATGTTTTGACTTTTTCATGTATTTGGCAAGCAGCATGGTCAATGGACTGTGCCTGGAATTCAGAGTAACACAGTCTGGTGTTCAAATCCTGGCTCCACTTACCTTGAAAACTTGGCTAAGCTACCTAACATCTCAGCCTCAGTTCCTCATCCATTAAATGGCAAAAAATACCACTTACCCTACAGAGTTGTTGCGAGAATTCAATGAGATAATTCCTGTCAGCCCCTTGGTCTGGTGCCTCCTCTGGCAGGTGCTTGGTCTATGTTAGCCTCCCTCTCCCCCTCTTTTGGAAATAGGGTCTGGAGGAAACTGACTGATAATTGGGACATCAAAGAAATATAACAGCAAAAGAGGTGCTGTCAGTGGTGGTACTAAGCATACTGTTTGGGTGATTTCATTCATTACAGCATCAACAAGTCTTTACACATCAGAGCTGGGAGACAATTAATCTAGTCCACTTCACAGACGTTAGACTAGCACCTAAAATGACCTCTAATAGTGTCAGTGTCGTCTTCATTTGCTGTGCGGACACAAAATGAGTACTGCAGTCCTTGCCATTGGGGAGGGCTCCCCCAGCTTTCCCGTAACATCTCAGAAGCTTGGCACTTGCAACCAGACTTTCTCAGCAGTAGTAGAGAGTCAAGTGTATTTGTTGGAGTGAGCAGTGGGTTTGGGATCAGAAGATCTGGGTTAGTGTCTTGCCCCTGCCACATGGTTGATGTATGTTTTTGAATTAGTCACTGCCCCTCTCAGAGCATATTTTTGTCATCTGTAAAACAGGTGTCCTGAGAACATTCCCTACATACTTATCTTGACAAGGTATTGTGAGGACTAAAAGAAATAAGGGATGGAAAGGTTTGTAGACTGGAGGCATTATGTCATTGCTATCATCCCTGTAGCTTACTATCTCCAAGGAGAAGGTATCAGCTTTCATCACATAGGGTCTGGGATGGTGAGATGCTAGGCGTTTTATAATCCTCTAGGTGTGATCTAGGGCAGGCGCCTTTTAAAAAATTATTTTATTGAAGTATAGTAGATATACAAAGTGTGTTAATTTCTGCTGTACAGCAAAGTGATTCAGTTACACATACATATATATTCTTTTCCATATTCCTTTCCATTATGGTTCATCACAGGATATTGAATATAGTTCCCTGTGCTTTACAGTAGGACCTCGTTGTTTATCCATCCCATATATAATGGTTTGCATCTGCTAATCCCAAACTCTCAATCCATCCCTTCCCCACTCCCCCTCCACTTTGGCAACCACAAGTCTGTTTTCTCTGTCTGTCTTGGCACCTTTTTTGAATTGACTTTTCTAATCTAATCACACCAGTAGGCAGCCACTTGCTCAATTAGCAGGGCAACACTGATTCTCAGGACAATGCTCACTCTGTTACAAACTCAAGCATGTTTAGCGGTTATAGTCACCACTTATCAGGCCTTTAACGCGTGAGAGACATGGCGTCAATCACTTGATTTACATTATTTCATAGAGGACTACTACGTGAATGATTCCAGGTCCATGTGAATGGTCTACTCTGGAGTTGTGCAGTGTACAACCTGCTCGGCTGTCCATGGTAGACCTGCTCACAAAATCCCTATGAAGTATATCTGCACAGACTTTTTGAATAATCCCAGTTATCCTAATTTATGGATGAAAAAATAAAAGATTTGGAAAAATTAAGTAACATTTTCAAATAATAAAGTCAACGAGTGGTAAAGTCAGAATTCTAAAGTCTGCTTTTCTCATATGCTATATGTTATTTCATGAGTTTAATGAAATTCGAATGTCCTCCACCAAAAAACCCACTAGGAGCACACCTGTAGTTGAACGAGTTGAGATGTTGATATTTTGTGGCTTGGATAATATTCTTATATTTTTTGTATTCAGACATGACTATGGAATGGTCTTGTTTTTGTCTTGGTCCATTGCAGTTCCAGAGTGGCCTTGCCTCATGTTGATGTTTGGAGAAATTGTTTATGTCCATCAGGAGAACACCCGGGCCAGCTCCTAGTGCTTTTTTCTTCCTCAGGGTAAAAGGTCTGGAGAGTGCTGGTGTATATACCATTTGATAAGTGCTTTAAGCCTTCACTGTGTAGCTCAAATCTGAAGTCCCACATTTTGTGATGAAAGAAGTAGAAGGAAATAGAATATGCAGAGGCCATGTGGAGTCATCACCGTGTACCTTATACTAAGTGAATGATTGCTGGTTGTGGGTATTTTATTTCATTTTATTTTTTAAAATTTATTTATTTATTTTTGGCTGTGTTGGGTATTCGTTGCTGCACTTAGTTGCAGTGAGTGGGGGCTACTCTTCGTTGTGGTGCACAGGCTTCTCATTGCGGTGGCCTCTCTTGTCGTGGAGCATGGGCTCTAGGCGCGCGGGCTTCAGTAGTTGTGGCACATGGGCTTAGTTGCTCCGCGGCATGTGGGATCTTCCCAGACCAGGGCTCGAACCTGTGTCCCCTGCGTTGGCAGGCGGATTCTTAACCACTGTGCCACCAGAGAAGCCCCTTCATTTTATTTTTAATTTAATTTATTTTTTTTGGCCGTGCTGCACGGCTTGCAGGATATTAGTTCCCCAACCAGGGATCGAACGTGTTCCCTGCAGTGGAAGTGCAGAGTCTTAACAACTGGACCACCAGGGAATTCCCCTGGTTGTAGGTATTTTAAAAGTAGTTTTGTATAGTTTATTACAACTAATACTTTTTCTCAAAGTACAATTTTCTGGTCCAGATGGCAGTTCCTATGATAAGGTGCTGTTTTATTTCTATTGAATGATTCAAATCAGCCTTGATGGGAGAAGGTAGCATGACATGGTGGGAAAACATGTATGATGGATCATGCAGACATAGGATTGAGGTCCACCCATAACACAAGGGGATTTTACTGGATCAAGGAAATATGGGGGAGTGCTCCAGCCAACTTGATTTTAGAAGGTCAAGGATATATGACACTTCCATGCAGAGAGGTTGACAGAACAAGAACTTTTGAGCAGAGAAGCACATTCTAATGATACACAAGAGTGGGTACAATGGTTTTCAAAGTCTGGTCATTGTGAAAGATAAAATACATGTAAAAGAAATGTGAGCCATCTGAGCAAGGGTCTGCCCTATTAGGTTAGGGGTTAGGGATGAGGCAATGAGAAATTTTTAAAGACGAGGTTGCCAACAAACTACGGGCTTAATTTATCTGTGGTTTCAGGATACCTTGTCTTAGGAAAGTGGAAGCAGGCAAGCATCGGCTGTAAAGTAAATTAAGTGAATTTAGTGAAGTCCCAAAATGTTCCTAAAATGTGGCAGCCAGACTGGAATGTATTTCCCTAGGACCACACTCTAAAATAGTTATCTAGCCTGCCTACTGTGGACACCAAATCCTGACTGCAATTGTCAGGACTCACCTTGCTCTAAAATAATAATTATAACAGTAGTCGAACGTTTTTTAAAAAATTCAGAACTTTAGAAATATGACAGAGGACACCATAGGATAAGTTAACAGGCAGATGACAGACTGGGAGAAGATGTTCACAATGTAAAAGTGACAAGGCGCTAATATCTAGGAATATAAAGGAACTCCAGACAAATCAGTAAGAAAAAGACAGAAACTCCTAGAAAAATGGGTGGTTTAAAGAAGACCAGGCAATTCAAAGAAGAACAAATATGAATTGGATAACACGTGCAGGAAGAAAAGATCAACCTTATTTGTAATCAGGTCACTGCAAATTGAAATGATAAGATACTGCCCAACATGCATAAGTTAGGCAAGAAGGGACTAATTGCAGAAGAGAAAGAGTTGATGAGGGTGTAGGGAAACTGGAAGCACTTGTAGCGGGAATGCAAATTGATGCAGCCATTTAGAAGATGCTCCGGCAGGACTCACTGAAGTGAAGTAGGCATATGCCTGAATATCCAAAATCCCATTTCTGGGTGTTTGCTCCAGAAAAACTCACGCGTTCATAGGGCACCTGTATGAGAGCATCTGTGGAAGTGGGGTAATCTGATTGTCTATCGCTAGTGGGATAGATAAGTGAAAAGAGGAAATGCCTTCTGTGGAGTATCGTGTAGCACCCAGAGGCAGTAATATAATGATATATATGGCTACATGCAGAGATCTTAAAAACATAGTGCTTAGTAAAAAAAAAAAAAAAGAAACTGGAAAAAGCAGAACAGGATATAAAGCATAATACCATTTCAAAATTAAACATATATATATATATATATATATATATATATATATACACACATACACACAGAACTACTTTTTTACAATGACATAAACATTGTAGAATATGTATCAAATTCATTAAAGTGGGTGCCTGTAGGAGGGAGGCAGGATCCTGAGAGCAGGGCTGGGGATGAAAGAGAAAAATAAAATACTATAAGATAGCATGACCCAGTGGTTATGTCAATTGTCTGTATTGGAAGTCCCTCCCTCCTCAATTAAAGACGGTATTTGTTCATTGAGGTTGAATGCTTACATAGTATGAAAAAATTACCATATCCCATTTATTCTGCTGCCACCTTTAGTGCAAGTAAATATTCAACAAACAACATAGATGGATATATAAGAAACAGACCAAGTTATCTTTAAGTAATTATTGAATGTGCTAAATCAGGTCTGACTCAAGGCCTCATTGGACCATATTGTTCCTCCTTTGCTGTCTGTGTTCTGTTGATTCTTCTTCTGTGTTCTTTTTTTTTAAAAATAAATTTATTTATTTACTTATTTATTTTTGGCTGCATTGGGTCTTCGTTGTTGGGTCTTAATTGTTGCGCGCGGACTTTCTCTAGTTGCGACGAGCGGGGCCTACTCTACTTTGTGGTGTGTGGGCTTCTCATTGCGGTGGCTGCTCTTGTTGCAGAGCTTGGGCTCTAGGCACACGGACTTCAGTACTTGTGGCATGTGGGCTCAGTCGTTGTGGCTTGCGGGCTCTAGAGCGCAGGCTCCATAGTTATGACCCCCGGGCTTAGTTGCTCTGGGGGCATGTAGGATCTTCCCAGACCAGGGCTCAAACCTGTGTCCCCTGCATTGGCAGGCGGATTCTCAACCACTGCGCCACCAGGGAAGTCCCTTCTTCTTTGTTCTTCTTTGCTCTTTTGTTACATCTGTCCTGAGCTTGGGATGGTTGCAGAGAGTGTCTGGTCTGAAATTGCTCAGAGTTCAGTATGTATATAGGATCTGTGTCCACTCTATTTTGAAAGAGGCTTACTTCTTCCCACATGTTCTGCCACCAGTGATCACATAAACAAGAAAGGCACCCCTGTATTGTCCAGCACTGTGGGTCTTTTCTGTTGAGAGTGAATTGCTGAAGCTAGTTCCTACTGAAGGTTTAGTGCCTGTTTTTTCCAGGAAGAGTGCCTTCTAGATGCGGTCTGAATAAAAAGCTCCCTATTCATGTAGATGTTCTTAGATTATTCTATTCTCTGATTATTCTCAAATACTGCTGCTGGCTATGGCGTCTGGGATTACACTGCTTAACATGTTCTGTTCGTTATCACTAGAGTTATTCCTCTCATAAATTATAAAACATTCCTGTTGGGGCTTCCCTGGTGGCGCAGTGGTTGAGAGTCCGCCTGCCGATGCGGGGGACGCAGGTTCGTGCCCCGGTCCGGGAGGATCCCACATGCCCCGGAGCGGCTGGGCCCGTGAGCCATGGCCGCTGAGCCTGCGCGTCTGGAGCCTGTACTCCGCAGCGGGAGAGGCCACAGCAGTGAGAGGCCCGCGTACCGAAAAAAAAACCAAAAAAAAAACCATTCCTGTCTTCTAGGTCCCCAGCTATCTGCAGAAAATGAGGTAAGTGAGAAAGTCCCCGGCTTCTTTGGATTAGTTTTAGTTTACCTGATCAACCTTTTAGCATAGGTCTCAGTAAGGGTAGGGCGGTAGCTTAGGGGCACTAACTAACCATGTGATCTTAAGTGAATTACTTACTCTCTCAGAGTGCAGGTGACTTATCAATAAAATTGGAAAATGTACAGCCTATGAAGGACTTGAGTGAGGATTACAGCTAATATATGCAACACACCTGTTACATAGTAGGCCCTCAGTAAATGCTGGCCAGTATTGTTATGGACCAAAACCATGTTTGGCTTTCCATAACCTGACTAAATTAGATCCATCTGTGGAGTGATGCATTTCCTGACAAAAATACAGAAAATATAATACCTGAGTCATTTTTTTTCCCACCCACTCTGCTGATGAGTTTCTTTCCATGATTGTCCTTTCTAGCTCCTAGGGAAAGGCCTATCATTACCATGGGAAGTGGTGATTTATTCCTGCCTCAAGAAACAGCATCACATTTTTTTTTCTCAAATTGTCATGTGTGTGAAACTTTAATAACTTTACCTCTGGGGTGAAGATTTTGGTTGTGATGGAGGAGTTCCCTGCTACTCATCTCTATTGTTTCTTCAACTCCCAGCATTGTACTTCTTACTTGAAATGAGGGGGAGGTTGACACTTGCACTCTAGACTGAATTGCAAGACTCCATGGAAGAGTAACCCCCATAATCTGGAATGAAAAGGCAGTAAAGATTTCAATGACAATATAACATAATGACTAAGCAAAAACAGCCACTGGGGGCTTCCCTGGTGGCGCAGTGGTTGAGAGCCCGCCTGCCGATGCAGGGGACACGGGTTCGTGCCCCGGTCTGGGAAGATTCCACGTGCCGCGGAGCGGCTGGGTCCGTGAGCCATGGCCGCTGAGCCTTTGAGAGGCCTGCATAACGCAAAAAAAATAAAATAAAATAAAAACAACCAACAAACAACCAGCCACTGGTATCTTAGTGGAGGCGTGGCAGTATTTCAGTGTCATGTATCCAGAGGCCATTCATGTGACAATTTCAATTAGTGCTTTTTTTTGGGTAGATAGAGTATATAACTTGCAACATGAAAGGAATAATTCTCCCTTTTGTATCCTATTCTTGTGTGGTTTTTTTTTTTGTTTTCTTTTTACATCTCACTCTCCCCTTTTTTCTTATTAAATTTGTAATCTTTGTTATATGCAAGTTTTGTTGAATACAGGAAGGAAATTCATGATTTGCCTTCCTGGCCTGCCTAGAGCCACCTCTTTGGGGACAGGCCCCTCTCTCCAGTGTTGACCTCTCTCTCCATGTGGACCCCTCCAGCCACTCACAGAGTGTGCCTTATTTCCTAGTACAGGCCCTACGTTCATAATACAGAACACCTCTGAAATAGGAAGCAGGGACTGACTCCCAGTTCCAGGCCTGCCATTTCCTCACAGATACCCGATATGATGCTGATGGCCTGTTTCTTTGTTCAGACGGTTATTTACTCCAGTCTGCATTGCCTTAGCATGTGGGGATAAGGGAATCATGCAGGGGCAGGGAGGGGGAACAGCCAGTAAGAAATATGGTTAGTGGTGAGTTAAATCTGTACCAAGACCAAGGAAAAATGGATAATCCAGAAAAGAAATAACAGCAGGCAGGTAATTTGCACATCAGGTCTCTGAGAAATTCATAGCCAATTGTTCTGGGACAGCCTTCTTAGGATTTATAAGTTCGTTAATAAACCCATACCCCAGCCTCCTGAGAAGAGGCATCCAGCTTCTCAAACTTGCTAAACATGGGAGAATATAGAAATGTATGCAAGTTGGTTGCCTTGACTTTTTAATGTGCCACCTGTAGTCATTGAGCGCTGTTGGAAGAAGAGAGAGAGCAATTTAGAGAGAGACTTGCACCTAACTACCAGCTTAATTAATATGGAATGACTGCGGCACTAAAAAGATTGATTTCTTCCTCAATTTGCTCATGTGTATTGTTGCTTCCTCTTCTCCAATCTTAGGCCTGGGCTTCAAGGGTAAGGTGAGTATCACTGTCACAAGGGGGTCACTCCACTATGCCCTCAGAGGCCCGAGGCTGTCCCTCTCTCCTGGAGATCTGCATCTCTTTCTGCCCCCTTTTGGCTTATGGGCCTGCGGCTCTCATTTGTGTGTTTTCCAATCTGATTCTATCACCTAGATCTCTGGATTCACTTGCCTTGCTTCTTGATTCCTGTGTCTTTCTGTTACCGATGCATCCACCTTGGTGTTGTGACCATCAGTTCCAGACCTTAGCCTGATGAAATGTTCAGAGGACATGGAGGTTCCTCCTCGATAGGATATGTCATTACATGACTGCCACTGAGAGCTCACAAATGATCTTGGCACATGAGAACATGTTCTAGAAGGACTGGCCTTGAGTCCAGTTGTAAGTCAGTGACAGTCACCATTGTACTTTACCATGCATGCTTCCTGTCAGTCTCTTTCAACCTTAGGCTTTCCCGCCAAGCTTCTAGACATTTTCTGTTGCATCTTTCATTCTTTTACATTTTTTAAAATAGGCTTTTTTAGAGCAATTTTAGGGTTTTTAGACCAATTTTAGCAAAACTGAGCAGAAGATACAGAAAGTTGCCACAAACCCCTGTCCCCCATTGTCAACATCCCCCACCAGGGTGGTACCTTTGTTATAACTGATGAACCAACACTGACACATCCTAATCACCCAACGTCCATAGTTTACATTAGGGTTCACTCTTGGTGTTTATATTCTGTGTGTTTTGACAAATGTAAAATGACATGTATCCATCGTTACAGTATCATGCAGAATGGTTTCACTGTCCTAAAAATCCTCTGTGTTTCACCTGTTTATCCCTACCTCCCCTCACCCCTGATAACCACTGATCTTTTTCTCTCTCCAAGTTTTGCCTTTTCCAGAATGTCATATAGTTGGAATTGTATGGTATGCAGCCTTTTCAGATTGGCTTCTTTCACTTAGCAATATGCATTTAAGATCCTTCCATGTCTTTTCATGGCTTGATAGCTCATTAATTTTTAATGCTGAATAATATTCAATTTTATGGATGTACCACAGTTAATTGATCCATTTACGTACTGAAAGTTACTCATGGGTGCTTCCACATTGAATAAATCATCAATAAAGCTGCTATAAATGACTGTGTGCATAGTTTTGTGTGGACATAAGTTTGCGACTCTTTTGGGTAAAAACTAGGGAGAGTGATTGGTGGATCGTATGGTGAGAGTAAGTTTAGTTTTGTAAGAAGCTGCCGAGCTGTTTTCCAAAGTGGCTCTTCTGTTTTGCATTCCCACCAGTTCCCGTGGTTCCACATTCTCGTCAGCATTTGATGATGTCAGTGCTCTGGATTTTGGTCACTCTAATATGTCTGTAGTGGTATGTCATTTTAATTTGCATTTCCCCAATGACATATGATGTGGATCATCTTTTCATATGCTTATTTGACATCTTTATATTGAATCATCTTTATGTCATGTTTTCCATTTGTTCAGGATTCTGTTAAGTAACTGAAGGTCCAAATCTTGCCCATTCCTTAAGGCTAAGCGCAGATTTCAATACTTCTGTGATTTTATCTTCTCTGGTTGCCTTGTGCCTGTGCAACACACACACACACACACACACACACACACACACACACACACACACACATATACATTTCAAGTCCCTACTCTGCACCAGGCAATGTTAGAGGCACTGGGAATACAGAGGTGGATAAAATGGACAAACTTGCAAGCTGGTGGGGAGAGACAGACAATCAACAGAAATGGGATAATATAACATATTATAAATACTACTATAAATAACAATGAGGTTGCAGTAAAGAGTGAGAGAGGGATTATTTTAGGATGGGACTTCTCAAAATAGGTGACATTTGAGCTGAGTCCTGAGAAACGATAAGAAAATGGCCATGAGAAGCTCTTGGGGCAGAAGAAACAAGTGCAAAGATCCTTACATTGGTATGAACCTGTTGTGTCCAAGGATGGGAAAGAATTCCAATGTAGTTACAGATGGAGCTCAGTAAGGGGAGGCGTACTACTATGAGGAGAGGTTATAGGTCTGGGCAGGGACCAGCTTATGTGGTGCCTTTTATGCCAGGGTAAGAATTTTAGAAGGCTTAAAGCAGGGAATCGATTGATCCACTTGGCATTTTTAGAAGATCAGTCAGTTTGCTGCATGAAAAATAGGCTGCAGAGATAGAAGAGTAGAAGTGGGAGCACCAACTGGGAGGCTGTTGCAGTACATGGTCAAGGTGAAGGATGCTGGTGGCTTGGTCTAAGGTATTATCCATGGAGAGAAGGGGATACATTCTAGGATATGTTTCAGAGATAGATGTGAGAGGATTTGATGACAGATTAGATATGGAGAATAGGGGAAGGAAGGATCAAGGATGACTCCTAGGTGCAGAGCTTGAGCACTTGGGTCAAAGGAGGAGGAGAATCAAGAGTCCTACTTGGCCACTGTGGTGGACATTGGCTGTTTTTTTCAGCGGCTCAGTACCATTGAACATCCTTCCTATACTTGAGGATTTCCTCTACTTATGAATCCATGTTTCTCTAAGACACATCAGAAGCTTGCTTAACCAGTAGCTCTTGTGGCTTCGTTGCAGCTTGTGACAATGGCTCAATTAGACACACTTATGAGACTACAAATTGGCATTCATTCTGGCCATGGAGTGAGCAGCCTTATCCAGTTTTTAGAGGCAGCAGAAGCAGAGGTGCCATGGGTCAACAGTGTGGGTTCTGGCATCTGTGCCCAGCCATGGTCGTGGAAGCAACTCCCTTGGGCATTTCCACAATGTGATCTGGGGGTTGTCCCCAGCTGTTAGCCCTCACGTCTGATTCTCTTGGTTCTCCTAGGAATTTTGTCACCTAATACCCTTTCAAATACTATATATATCTAAATCAGAATAAGGTTTTGTTTACTTTTAATAAAACCTTGAGTAGGACTGCCAGGTTGAGTTGAGAAACTTGTCAGATAGGTAAAGGGAGATCTCAAGGGGGCAGTTGGAAATACTGGTGTTCAGTGGAGAGGTCAGAGCTAGGGTTATATAACTGGGAGACACTGGCATAGAGATGGTATTTAAAGTCACAGACAGAGCACCGAGGGAGTGATTGCTTATAGAGAAGAGAACCCATCCTGGGGATGCTACCACACGAGTGCACACAAGAGCTGGAGCCCATGGCAGCGTGAGAGGGAGTTACCTGTGAGACAGGACTCTCAGGAGGGAGAGCTACCAGGAAAGTCAAGGGGGACAGGTTCAGGAAGAAGGGAACGGTCAGTTTGTCAAATTCAACCAGGAAGCATTGTCTGGTATTGCTGATTATATTTTTAGGCAGAATGTTAACAATTTCTAAGGCAGTAAGGTAGAGTATGGGTTTAGTGTCAGTCAAACCTGGGTATGAGGGACTTTCCTGGAAGTCCAGCGATTAAGACTTCATCTTCCAATGCAGTGGGTGCAGGTTCGATCCTTGGTCGGGGAGATAAGATCCCACATGCCTCACGGCCAAGAAACCAAAACATAAAACAGAAGCAATATTGTAACAAATTCAGTAAAGACTTTAAAAATGGTCCACATCAAAAAAATCTTAAAAAAACCCCCAAACCAAGAAACAAACAAACAAACAAAAACCCCCTGGGTATGAGCCATAGCTCTCTCATTTACAAACAGCATGACTTGTATGAGCTCCTTAGCCTCTGTAAGACTGAGCATTTACATCTGAAAATGAAAATAATAATTTTCATCTCAAAAATTGATGAGATTAAAATTGTTATGGATTAGATTGTGTCTCTGAAAAAAGTGTTGATGTCCTAATCCTAGGACCTGTGAATGTGATCTTATCTGAAAATAGGGTCTTTGCAGATTTGATCAAGTTGACGTCATTACGGTAGGCCCTAATATAGTTATGACTGGTGTCCTTACAAGAAGAGAGAAACATGGACACAGACACAGACACACAGAATACCACGTGAAGACAGAGACACACAGATACCGAGAGAAGGCCATGTGAAGATTTAGGCAGCTTGGAATGATGCTTCCACAAGCCTAGGGATGCCTGGGGCTACTAGAAGGTGAAAGGGGCAAGGAAAGATCCTCCCCTAGGAGTCTCATAGGGAGCATAGCCCTGCCAGCACCTTGATTTTGGACTTCCAGCCTCCAGAATTGGGAGAGAATAAGTTTTGTTGTTTTAAGTCACCCAGCATGCAGTACTTTGTTCAGACGGCCAAAGGATACTCATACACATTTTGGTACTGAGAAGTGTGCTGTTGCTATAACACATATACAGAAAAGGTGGAAGTGGCTTTGGAGCTGGGTAATGGGTATAGGCTGGAAGAATTCTGAGGCATTTGACAGTAAAAATCTAGATTGCCTTGAAGAGATTTCAGATAAAAATACGGACATCGAAGGTAGTTTTGGTGTGGGCTCAGAAAGAGGAGAGGAAAGCTATAGTGAAACTTCTACCGTCTTAGAGAACATATACGATTATGAACAGAATGTTGCTAGAAATAGGAACATTAAAGTGCTTCTGGTGAGGTCCCAGATGGAAACGAAGAACGTGTTATTGGACGCTTGAGGAAAGGAGATCCTTCATGTAAATGTGCGGAGAACTTGTCTGGATTACGCTCTATTGTTGGGTGGGAAGCAGAACGTGTGAATGATGAATTTGGAGATTTAGCTGAGGAGATTTCCAAACAGAATGCGGAAGAGGTGGTCTGGTTTGTCTTTGCTGTTTAAAGTAAAATACTAGAAAAAAAAAAAAGATAAATTGAGGAAGGAATTCCGCCTCAAGTCTGTAACGGAAATTCAGCTTGAGTTTCTAGCCTGCTGGCCTGCCCTACAAGTTTGAAACTTGCCAGTCACCACAGTCCTATAAGCCAATTTCTTTTCTTTTTTTTTTTCTCACTAAACACCAGCACAATCTATATGAGATATTTCTGAACCTTTGCCAATGAGGGAAGACAAGGCCTTCTCCCTCAGGCCTGTTACTAAAATGTGAGTTAATACAAATGCAAGTCAGACTTACACACTGTTGACAAATCATTCTTATCCCCTGTTTCAGTATGATTGTCAGCGTTTCCTAAGATGCTCAGCCTGCAAAGGGCAGTTGGTATCAGCACCCCTTCTCAGTGGTAAGTGAATTTCTTAAAATAAATCTCTTTATTATATGCATATATAAATGTGTGTGCATTATGCATACATATGTGTATATATATATAATAGGTTTGTTTTGTAGACATATGGTGGTGTAGATATATATGTGTGTGTATATATATATATGTATATATATATATAAACATATGTCTCGTGTTTTACCATATGTTATACAATAGATATGTCCTATATGTTCTTATTGGTTTTGTTCTCTGCAGAACACTGATTGATAAATTGATAGAATGTTAAATGAGACAATGCATGCAGAGCATTTAGCATGGTTCCTATATATACTAAGAGCTCAACAAATGATAGTATGACTTTATTATTCAAAAGCAAAGACTGAGGAAGGGCCACTAATTTTCCAGAAAGGCTGTGGACAACTTGAACTACAACTTGCCCTCTCAGAAACAAAACAGACAAAACAAAACAAAGCAAAAAACACACAAAACACTCTGCAGGGTCTATTAACCATTCTCGTCAGGGTCACACAAAGTTTTCTTCCTACAGGTCAATGATAGAAAGAAAGAAAAATCTGTGGGAGGATGAGAAGCTTAGCAGCTCTTAGATATTTCATTTGGAAAGCTAAGTTATTATTTTACATTTCTGAGGGAATGTCAAAGCCCTTAGGATAAAAAGACCAGTAAGATAGATTAGGTTCCCGTTTTTTTTTTCTTTTTTCTGTAAATAGTTTTGTTATTTCATATAGTACTGCACTACATTGGTCTTTCTTAAGCATTTCTTTCATAAGTCTTTCTTAAGCAAATTACCCTGTAATTTTAAGAAAATCTAGGTAGTAAAAGACATTCCCAGAGATATCTGCATCACCAGTATATTTATTATTCCCTGAAGTTCTAGCCAGTGCAGTAACCCAAGTAACAGAAATGAGAACTCTGAAGTTTTCAGAGGGTGATGAAAGTATTATTTGCAGATATAATTTTCCTCTTAGGTCTAATGTAATCCCATTAAAACACCAGAGGAAGTTTACAAAGCTTTAAAAAAAAACCCCTAACATGCAGTTCTCAAGGTCATCTAACAGACTAAACAGATGAGAAAATAGGAGTAATGTGTGGGACGGTGTGCCTTATTAGATATTAAAAGGTATCACAGAACATAATATATTAAAATAATGTGACACTGGCGCAATGTGACACTGGTGCCTATTTCATAACCATGAAATATGATATGTGTTATGATCTCAAGAAGTCTCTAGGGGAAACAGACAAGATAAACTTAGAAAATACGAATCCTGTAAGCAGTGTAATGGAGTTATCACAAGGCACCTACAGAAGGACTCTTAACCCAACCTCCAGGGTTTAGAAAGTTTTCTTTGTGGAAGGATATCTAAGCTGGGGCCTGAAGGACAAGCAGGAGGTAATCAACCAAGTGAAGGGATTTTCAAGGGTGATCCAAAATGAGCTAGCAGCACGGGGAACATGGCACAGCTGTCCCCTACATAGGAACGAGTTCCGTTTTGAGAGCACATTCATAAGTCCAATTTGTTCATGAGTCCAACAAAGTTAGCCTAGGTACCTAACTAACACAATCAGCTATATAGTACTGTGCTGTAATGTTTATAATACTTTTCGCACAAATAATACATAAAAAACAAACAAGCACAAAAAAACCACATTTTTAATCTTACAGTACTGTACCTTGAAAAATACAGTAGTACAATATAACAGCTGGCAAACGGGCTGGCATCGAGTGAACAGGCAAGAAGAGTTACTGACTGGAGGAGGGAGAGGAGGGGGGAGATGGTAGAGCTGAAGGATCGTCAGTAATAGGAGACGGAGGGCAAGCTGCAATGTCACTCATGCCTGACGTGGATGGAATGCAGGTTCGCATCTTTGAAAGCTCTCAGCTTGAAGGTTCGTATGTAGAGGACTTACTGTAATTGAATCTGGCCCAAGCTGGTACTGGAGAGAAAGTTGGGAGAGTGTGGGAAGACAGGTTTGGAGTCTTTGGAAGGACCACAATTAGGTTTTGTGCTCGCTAAGGAGATCTTAAAGAGGTTTCTGGAGAACTATTGGATGTAATAGGGAACACTGGGAAATGTGAGGGTAACTTCTAGGATGCTGACTTGAGTGACAGGGAGAATAGTGATGGGGAGAAGCATGTTTGGAGAAGTAGAAGGAGGTAATGAATTAACCTGGCTATATGTTGAACAATTAACTGATCTTTGTGTATTTCATTATTCAATTAATGTTGCTGGTTAACTATTTAAAAGAATTTATTGAACAAATGCAAAAATGGATTCCTGATGAATTGGAAAAGCAGACTAAAAAAACTAGAACACTCTGTGAGTACTGATTTTCAGGTTCCAAAAGAATGTTAGTGAGTACAGTAAGTCCCCTAAATACGAACACATTCCATTCTAAGAGTGCGTTTGTAAGTCCAATTTGTTTGTAAGTCCAACAAACTTACAACTTTCACAGCTAGAGCCAAACACGAGAACTAACGTACGTGATTGGACCTGCAAACTGACGTTCACGTCTTTGAAATTTCACAACTTGAAGGTTCACATGAAGGGGACTTACTGTACAGAATAGCTGTTTAGTTACCACTGCAACTGTGCTGATTGTTATGGTGACCCGGTATTGTTTCCTAGGGACTCTGGAGGGTCAGAGAAGCTTCTCGGAGAAAATGACATTAAAGCTGAGATCTGAAGGATAGAAGGTGTTAGCTGGGCTGAGTGGGGAAGAGGGTGGATCATTCCAGAAAGAGAAAACAGCATGTGCAAGGGACCTGAGGTGAGAAAGGGCACTGCATATTTTAGTGCCTGAATAACATCCCAAGTAGTTAGTACCTTGACTGGGTGTGAGGGAGGGACCAAATCTTGCAGGACCTTGTGACTCCATTAAAGGATTTTTGATCTTTATCCTAAAAGCAGTGGGAAGCCAAGCTAAGGGTTAGTATAGATTCATGTTTTAAAAAGCGTCCTCCTTCTGACTGAGTATAAAGAAAGGGCTCGAGGGAGCTAAGAGGGATCTGGGAGGCCAGTTAGAAGCTTATTTCAGTAGTTGAGGAGACAGCACTAGGATTAGGGTAAGGACAAATGGTGAGAGCAAAGGCAGCCTTAGGATCATACTGGCCTCAGCTGCATGGCTGGGGGTGTTATTTCCAGAGGGCAGGCACACGAGAAGGAACAGGATTTGGAAGGGATGGGTTCAATTTTTGCTTTCATGTTAAAATATCTATGTTAAAATATTGTGTGAGAAGAGGAAATGTCCACCAAATTCCCCTCCAAGGAAGGACACCTTTTCCAGCTGAGAGAAGGCAGCCGGCTGTCAGCAACTTCAGGGTCTGTCTGAGCAGTGAGAGCGGCCTCCTCAGAGGTCATGTCCTTTCTGGGGTCAGCCCCCACCAGGTGAAGGAGTGAGGTGGGACACTCTGATGGGCAGTATTCTTTCCAGAGCAACGTGCTGAGGTGACTGAGGGGATCCTGAATGCAGTTCAACTTCTTCCTGGGACAAGAACTCTCTCCTGCCCCTTTCCTTCACAGGATTTTGATCTCTAAACAACATCTTACGCCCCAAATGCCATCTCAGTGCGTGCTTCTGTAGACTCCAACCTGCAGCAGATAACCAGGTGGAGATGTCAAGTCAGATACACAGGTGTGATCTAGAGATGTACATTCCTAAGTAGTCAATATACGGATGGTGAGTGAAAATATGCAAGTAGCTGATTTTGTGTAGAAGAAAGAATGGAGAAGAGAGGCAGCTAAGGGACTGAGTCTTGACAAACTGCAATTTTTAGACGTAAGCCAGGGAAGGAGAAACTAAAAGACTGTTCAGAAAAGTAGGAGGATACCCAGGAGTGGAGCATATCAAAAAAGACAAGAGAGCAAAGGAGTTAATTCCATAAAGTGCTGCTGAGAAGCTAGGTAAGCTAAGGTCCAAAGAATACCTATTGGAGGTCATTGGCCACCTTAGTTCAGTAGTCTGGTGGGCTGTTGAGAGCAGAAGCAAGGTTTCAGTGGGTTGTGGAATGAGTGAGAAACGAGGCAAGAGAGACAGTGAGTATAGACAATTCTTTTAAAAAATGTGACTGAGAAAAGGAGAGAAGAGATAGAGGGGGAAATAAAGTTGGAGATTTTCTTGGATAGGATTTGGACCTATTTGAATGACCAGAGGGGAATCGAGCGGAGATGATAATCTAGAAGACAGAGAAGAGAGAGGAGACAATTGATAGGATATGATTCTTGAGGAAATGGGTTACAGAACAGAGAGGATTTGACCTTAAGCAGGAAGAAGGAAGCTGGCTTTAATGGAATTGACAAGAAGAGGGGAACAGATGTAGATACATTGTACATTTGAGAGCAGGTGGTGGGAAGTTGAGAGCTCCTCTCTGATTACTTCCAGTTTCTCTGTGCAGTTAGAGGTGAGGTTGTCTGCTGAGATGGTGGGTAGTGCCTTGGTTGAAGAGAATGCAGATAGTTTAATACAGTCACCATGGAGAGTGAGAAAATGAAGCAGTAGTAGTATTAGTAATATTAGTAGTATTAATAGTAGCAGTAGTAGTAGTATAGTAGAAGGGTTGTAGAACAGTGTTGAGAGCCCAGTTGAAATTCTGAATGCAATGCAGACTTGTTAGCCTAATGAGGTGTCTTTTGGGCATTTTGTAAATTAGGAGCATACGTAGACCAAAATGTCACCATTTCCCCCTTCTGATTGTCTTATAGAACATAGAAAACTGAGCTGAAAGTGCTCGGTCACAAAAGAAGTCAATGTTCCTAAACATAGAAATCTGAGTTCAGCTTTCACACTTTTACCCTTTGATACACCCACTTCCTAGTCTTAAGTTATTTCTTTGATAAAATTCTTCTAATAAATATGTAATCTTATTTTTAGAGTAAGATTACAGTATATGAAAACTGTTGACATTACCCTTTCTCATTTAATCCTCTAACATCCTTAAGGTAAATAATACTATTCCTACTTGAGGAAATTGAGTGTTAGTGTTAGGGAATGGTCCATTGTCACACATCAAAACAGGGACATGGGTTCAGGTCTTCTCCATTCAAAGTATGTGATCTTTCACTGGCCCATGTTACTGCATCTTAGACATGGACTGGATTTGGGCTCATTTTTACTGATGTATTTAATTAAAGATAATTTAATTTCTTGTTTTGTTTTACTTCATTTATTTAACATTTTCCCCTGAGTTTCAGTTTGTGATCCGTTATGATCAATTCTTTTTCCTTGGCATCCTGAGCAATGGTAGGCTTTGAAGAATAAAGGAAGTAATTGCTATAAAATAGTGAATGATAAGCCTTTTTCCCATGAAGATGTTCTTGTCTGTGCTGTGACTGAGTTATGGCTATGGTAATGTAACTAACACAGTTTCAACGGCCATAATATCTCTTCAATTTTCAGCTGCCTGAAAATTACTTAAAGTTTCAAATGCTTGATACAGTAAGATGAGGCTGTAGGGAAGAGAGATCAGTCATATGAATGAATGCTTGTGTTTGCAGGCAAGAGGACTTTCCTTGTGCCACTGAAGCTTCAGGAAGAGTTGAGGTTTCTGTGAAGGCAACAAAGAAAGATACACAGGATGACTTAAAACTGATAATTTGGAACAAATCGTATATTTCAAAGAGAGTTTTTCAAATTATTGATCTGAAGTCAGTGGTTTCGAAACACAATAAAGCAGTCTTAGTAGAATGGTTAGTTCATTCATTTATTCAATACACATTTATTAAGCACCTATTATGTGCCAGTGACTGTGCTTGACATTGGAAGAAAAAAGGGAAATAAGACACCATTCCCATAATCAAGGGAAGGGTCTTCTAGTGGGCTGTATAGACCCACACATAGATAATTATAATATGAGTGCCAAGATAAGATGCGACACAACAGGAGCATCTGTTCCATCATATCCCTCTATGTGTACTCTGGAAGAATATGTATTAAATAAAACACTTAGCATTAAAAAAACTCTTAAAACTCCTTTCCTCCAGGGTGTGATCGAGGGAGATCTTCTCTTTTACTCTGTTTCACAGAAATAATTATTTAAATACTGATATATTTCAATCAGATCAAGAAATGGAGAGGACAAATGCTGTATGATTCCACTTTTATGAGATACCTAGATTGGTCAAATTCATAGATGCAAAAAGCAGAATGGCAGTCACCAGGGGTTGGGGGTAGGGAGAAATGGGGAGTTGTTGTTTAATAGGTACAGAGTTTCAGTTTTGCAAGATGAAAGGAGTTCTGTGGGTGGGTGGTGGTGATGGTAGCCAACAATGTGAATGTGCTTAATGCCACTGAACTATACAGTTAAGAATGATTAAGATGGTAAATGTTATGCTGTGTGTATTTCAGCACAACTAAAATAAACAGAGAAACTAATAAAAGAGGTTATTATGTTCCTGCAAACAGATACATAGGTTGTCACATACTTTTCAGACTTCTCTCTTTTAAAAGAGGTAAAACATTGAAATAAGCTTAAACTGTCCCTTCTCTCTACCTCAGACCTTCCTCCTTTTCTCCCTCTTCAGATGTAAGTACTGTCCTAAAGTTTGGGTGCATATCATTACTATGCATTTAAAAAATACTTTTGCTACTGCCAAAGCTTTCCTTCCAAGACTACTAGAAACACACCTGGAGTTGAATGCACCATGGAGAACCATGGAGTGTCTCAGAAAGGACTTGGTATAGGATTTAGGTCTGTGTTAGGTGATTGAGGAAAGGGTTTAATAAAGCAGGCTTTGCTCTTGGTTCGATGCTGTGAGGAAGTGAGGTTAATTCTATGATTAGATATCTTAGTACAGTTCATCTAAAAGGAGAGAAGCCTAGAGCAACACTAAAGTTGTAATTGGTTAAGAAGCCACCGTCTCTTATACTAGCCAGGATAGGGGGATATTTCTTCAGCTTTGTGGTTTAGACAATGCTATTATTTTTGTTAGTGTTTAGATATAATGATGGAGTAGTCTTATTTTTGTTTGGACCTACCATGGTTCAGAATGTTGATGCTCTGTGAAATTGTTTACCTTCAACAGGAGAATATTATGGCCTAGCTGTGGGTGCCAGGCCAGCTCCTGGATATCAGGAGTTTTTCTCTCTTTGCCACCACATATGTGTTTGTTCATAAAGAAAATACACTATTATTTTGTGTGTCTTAAAGACTCGAATGAACAATAATACACTGCATACCTCATTCTGCATCTAGCTTTTTATTTATTTTTTTACATCTTTATTGGAGTATAATTGCTTTACAATGGTGTGTTAATTTCTGCTTTATAACAAAGTGAATCAGTTATACATATACATATGTTCCCATATCTCTTACCTTCTGCATCTCCCTCCCTCCCACCCTCCCTATCCCACCCCTCTAGGTGGTCACAAAACACCGAGCTGATCTCCCTGTGCTATGCCGCTGCTTCCCATTAACTATCCATTTTACGTTTGGTAGTGTGTATATGTCCATGCCACTCTCTCACTTCGGCAGAGCTTACCCTTCCCCCTCCCCATATCCTCAAGTCCATTCTCTAGTAGGTCTGTGTCTTTATTCCTGTCTTACCCCTAGGTTCTTCATGACATTTTTTTTCTTAAATTCCATGTATATGTGTTTGCATATGGTATTTGTCTTTCTCTTTCTGACTTACTTCACTCTGTATGACAGACTGTAGGTCCATCTACCTCATTACAAATAGCTCAATTTCGTTTCTTTTTATGGCTGAGTAATATTCCACTGTATATATGTGCCACATCTTCTTTATCCATTCATCCGATGATAGACACTTAGGTTGTTTCCATCTCCTGGCTATTGTAAATAGAGCTGCAATGAACATTGTGGTGCATGACTCTTTTTGAATTATGGTTTTCTCAGGGTATATACTCAGTAGTGGGATTGCTGGGTCATATGGTAGTTCTATTTGCAGATTTTTAAGGAACCTCCATACTGTTCTCCATAGTGGCTGTACCAATTCACATTCCCACCAGCAGTGCAAGAGTGTTCCCTTTTCTCCACACCCTCTCCAGCATTTATTGTTTCTAGATTTTTTGATGATGACCATTCTGACTGGTGTGAGATGATATCTCATTGTAGTTTTGATTTGCATTTCTCTAATGATTAATGATGTTGAGCATTCTTTCATGTGTTTGTTGGCAGTCTGTATATCTTCTTTGGAGAAATGTCTATTTACGTCTTTTGCCCATTTTTGGATTGGGTTGTTTGTTTTTTTCATATTGAGCTGCATGAGCTGCTTGTAAATTTTGGAAATTAATCCTTTGTCAGTTGCTTCATTTGCAAATATTTTCTCCCATTCTGAGAGTTGTCTTTTGGTCTTGTTCATGGTTTCCTTTGCTGTGCAAAAGCTTTGAAGTTTCATTAGGTCCCATTTGTTTATTTTTGTTTTTATTTCCATTTCTCTAGGAGGTGGGTCAAAAAGGATCTTGCTGTGATTTATGTCACAGAGTGTTCTGCCTATGTTTTCCTCTAAGGGTTTGATAGTTTCTGGCCTTACATTTAGGTCTTTAATCCATTTTGAGCTTATTTTTGTGTATGGTGTTAGGGAGTGATCTAATCTCATACTTTTACATGTACCTGTCCAGTTTTCCCAGCACCACTTATTGAAGAGGCTGTTCTTTCTCCACTGTACATTCCTGCCTCCTTTATCAAAGATAATGTGACTGTATGTGCGTGGGTTTATCTCTGGGCTTTCTATCCTGTTCCATTGATCTATATTTCTGTTTTTGTGCCAGTATCATACTGTCTTGATTACTGTAGCTCTGTAGTATAGCCTGAAGTCAGGGAGCCTGATTCCTCCAGCTCTGTTTTTCATTCTCAAGATTGCTTTGCTATTCAGGGTCTTTTGTGTTTCCATACAAATTTTTTGTTCTAGTTCTGTGAAAAATACCAGTGGTAGTTTGTTTTTTTGTTCTAGTTCTGTGAAAAATACCAGTGGTAGTTTTTGTTCTAGTTCTGTGAAATTTTTGTGAAATTTTTTGTTCTAGTTCTGTGAAAAATACCAGTGGTAGTTTGATAGGGATTGCATTGAATCTGTAGATTGCTTTGGGTAGTAGAGTCATTTTCATAATGTTGATTCTTCCAATCCAAGAACATGGTATATCTCTCCATCTATTTGTATCATCTTTAACTTCTTTCATCAGTGTCTTATAATTTTCTGCATACAGGTCTTTTGTCTCCTTAGGTAGGTTTATCCCTAGATATTTTATTCTTTTTGTTGCAGTGGTAAATGGGAATGTTTTCTTGATTTCACTTTCAGATTTTTCATCTTTAGTATTTAGGAATGCCAGAGATTTCTGTGCATTAATTTTGTATCCTGCTACTTTACCAAATTCACTGATTAGCTCTAGGAGTTTTCTGGTAGCATCTTTAGGATTCTCTATGTATAGTATCATGTCATCTGCAAACAGTGACAGCTTTACTTCTTCTTTTCCGATTTGGATTCCTTTTATTTCCTTTTCTTCTCTGATTGCTGTGGCTAAAACTTCCAAAACTATATTGAATAAGAGTGGTGAGAGTGGACAACCTTGTCTTGTTCCTGATGTTAGTGGAAAAGCTTTCAGTTTTTCACCATTGAGTACGATGTTGGCTGTGGGCTTGTCATATATGGCCTTTATTATGTTGAGGAAAGTTCCATCTATGCCTACTTTCTGGAGGGTTTTCATCATAAATGGGTGTTGAATTTTGTCAAAAGCTTTCTATGCCGTATGTTTTTTTTCTCCTTCAATTTGTTAATATAGTGTATCACATTGATTGATTTGCATATATTGAAGAATCCTTGCATTTCTGGAATAAACCCCACTTGATCATGGTGTATGATCCTTTTAATGTGCTTTTAGATTCTGTTTGCTAGAATTTTGTTGAGCATTTTTGCATCTATGTTCATCAGTGATATTGGCCTGTAGTTTTCTTTCTTTGTGACATCCTTGTCTGGTTTTGGTATCAGGGTGATGGTGGCCTCGTAGCATGAGTTTGGGAGTGTTCCTCCCTCAGGTATATTTTGGAAGAGTTTGAGAAGGATAGGTGTTAGCTCTTCTCTAAATGTTTGAAAGAATTCGCCTGTGAAGCCATCTGGTTCTGGGCTTTTGTTTATTGGAAGATTTTTCATCACAGTTTCAATTTCAGTGCTTGTGATTGGTCTGTTCATATTTTCTATTTCTTCCTGATTCAGTCTTGGCAGGTTGTGCATGTCTAAGAATTTGTCCATTTCTTCCAGGTTGTCCATTTTATTGGCATAGAATTGCTTGTCGTAATCTCTCATGATCTTCTGTATTTCTGCAGTGTCAGTTGTTACTTCTCCTTTTTCATTTCTAATTCTATTGATTTGAGTCTTCTCCCCTTTTTTTCTTGATGAGTCTGGCTAATGGTTTATGAATTTTGTTTATCTTCTCAAAGAACCAGCTTTTAGTTTTATTGATCTTTACTATCATTTCCTTCATTTCTTTTTCATTTATTTCTGATCTGATCTTTATGATTTCTTTCCTTCTGCTAACTTTGGGGTGTTTTTGTTCTTCTTTCTCTAATTGCTTTAGGTGCAAGGTTAGGTTGTTTATTCGAGATGTTTCCTGTTTCTTAAGGTCGGGTTGTATTGCTATAAACTTCCCTCTTAGAACTGCTTTTGCTGCATCCCATAGGTTTTGGGTCGTTGTGTCTCCATTGTCATTTGTTTCTAGGTATTTTTTGATTTCCTCTTTGATTTCTTCAGTGATCACTTCACTATTAAGTAGTGTATTGTTTAGCCTCCATGTGTTTGTATTTTTTACAGATCTTTTCCTGTAATTGATATCTAGTTTCATAGTGTTGTGGTCGGAAAACACGTGCGTTCTCCCGGGGAAGTTGTCCCTGGATCCCGGGACGCTGGCAGTGGCGGGCTGCACAGGCTTCCCGGAAGGTGGGTGTGGAGAGTTACCTGTGCTCGCACACAGGCTTCTTGGTGGCGGCAGCAACAAGCCTTAGCATCTTATGCCCGTCTCTGGGGTCCGCGCTGTTAGCGCAGATCGCGCCTGTCTCTGGAGCTCCTTTAAGCAGCGCTCCTAATCCCCTCTCCTCACGCATCAGGAAACAAAGAGGGAAGAAAAAGTCTCTTGCCTCTTCGGCAGGTCCAGACTTTTCCCCGGACTCCCTCCCAGCTAGCCGTGGCGCACTAACCCCCTGCAGGTTGTGTTCGTGCCACCACTTCTCTCCCTGCCCTCGGACCGAAGCCAGAGCCTCAGCTCCCAGTCCCGCCCGCTCCGGCGGGTGAGCAGACAAGCCTCTCGGACTGGTGAGTGCTGGTTGGGACCGATCCTCTGTGCGGAAATCTCCCTGCTTTTCCCTTTGCACCCCTGTTGCTGCACTCTCCTCCGCGGTCCCGAAGCTGCCCGCCTCCGCCACCCGCAGCCTCCGCCCGCGAAGGGGCTTCTAATGTGTGGAAAGCTTTCCTCCTTCACGGCTCCCTCCCACTGGTGCAGGCCCCGTCCCTATTCTTTTGTCTCTGTTTATTCTGTTTTCTTTTGCCCTACCCAGGTACGTGGGGAGTTTCTTGCCCTTTGGGAGGTCTGAGGTCTTCTGCCAGCGTTCAGTAGGTGTTCTGTAGGAGTTGTTCCACGTGTAGATGTATTTCTGATGTATCGGTGGGGAGGAAGGTGATCTCTGCGTCTTACTCTTCCGCCATCTTCCCCCTCTCTCTCTGCCTCTAGCTTTTTAACTTATCGTTATAGTGTGAGATTAACCTAAGTTGATACTAGTAGATCTAGTTCATGTCTTTTACATGTTGTTTTGTATTCAACTGAAGGATGGTTAAGTTGCTTCTATTTTTCTTGTTAAAAATAGTACTAATATACCTAGCATGCAGATCTAAGTTTCTAAATACCAGTCTCCACTGAGAGCAACCGTATCTCAAAAACTGATGAGTCATCGTGAAAGATGTAGAAGCCAGTGTGAAAGGCTCTCACTGGAAAAATCTGGGAAAATTTGAGCAATAAACTAAAAGAATGATAATAATGGATTATAATACATTAGGTTAAAAATATCCTTGAGTTCACACTGTTGTAAATAATGCTAAATTTTTCATCCCGTTTGTGGCAGGCCTTTTCACTTGGCTCTGGTGCTCTCAGTTGTGCCTTACATTCTAGTTTTTTTTGGCAGTACGTGGGCCTCTCACCGTTGCGGAGCACAGGCTCCAGACACGCAGGCTCAGCGGCCATGGCTCACGGGCCCAGCCGCTCCGCAGCATGTGGGATCCTCCCGGACCGGGGCACGAACCCGTGTCCCCTCCATCGGCAGGCGGACTCTCAACCACTGCGTCACCAGGGAAGCCCCTGCATTCTAGTTTTAATGCGGGCATTTAAATCAAACTTCTCCCTTTACAGTTATGTTTTTGTGATGTAGCTAAGAAACCATTCCTTATCCAGAGAACATAAATATATTTTCCTATGGAAGTTTTAAAGTTTTGTTCTTCACATTTAGGTCTCTAACAAATCTGTAAGTTATTTTTGTGTATGGGATGAGGAAGGGAATTTCATTATATCTTTTCTACATGATTAATCAACTGTCCCCACATTAATAATGCCACTACTATACTAAAAATAGTTTCTAGGCTCTTTACTCTGATTAATTGATATATTTGTGTCTCCATTAATTACTGTAGCTTTTTATGAAGGCCTGATATCTAGTTGGCCAAATCCCATCAACATAATTCTTCAGTATTGTCTTGGCTCTTTTTAGCCTATCTTTCATATAAATTTAAATTTCCTGTTAGGTTCCATGAAAAATCTTGTTGGGGTTTTGGTTGGAATTGCATGCAATTTATAGATTTCAATTGTTGTAGTGTCAAGTATTTTCATTCATTATTTTGGAAATCTCCCCATTTATTCAGGTCTTATTATATTTATTAAGCTATCATTTTCCCCATAAACATTTCATACATATATTTTTTAGATAGTTACAGTTTAGTATGTAAGAAACTTGGAAGTTGTCACTGTGTCTTAACAAGTAAAAAGCTGAGCAGAATGAATAGTGAGAATAGGGCAAACCATGGCCCCCCAGGGAGCAACTAACAGGAGACTACAGAGAGTCACAGCTTACCTGAGCAGAAGCCCACAGTATTAGCCTCTCTGGGAATCAGTGCCAGGTTAGGAAACCTGAAATGTTATTGATGAATTGCTGGGGGGTCAGTATGGACAAGTCTGAGAGTTAAAAACTCCAGGGGGAGCAAGTCACTGAAGGAGAGATTACCCATACTTTAAAAAAACTTTTTTTAAAAAAATTTTTATTGGAGTATAGTTGCTTTACAATATTGTGTTAGTTTATACTGTACAGCAAAGTGAATCAGCTATACGTATACATATATCCCCTCTTGTTTGGATTTCCTTCCCAATTAGGTCACCACAGAGCACTGAGTAGGGTTTCCTGTGCAATACAGTAGATTCTCATTAGTTATCTATTTTATACATACATCAATAGTGTATATATGTCAATCTCAATCTCCCAATTCCTCCCATTCCCCCCTTTCCCCTTGGTATCCATAAATTTGTTCGCTATGGCTGTGTCTCTATTTCTGCTTTGAAAATAAGGTCATCCATACCATTTTTCCAGATTCCACATATATGCGTTAATATACGATATTTGTTTTTCTCTTTCTGACTTACTTCACTCTGTATGACAGTCTCTAGGTATATCCATGTCTCTACAAATGACCCTATTTCGTTCCTTTTTATGGCTGAGTAATATTCCGTTGTATATATGTGCCACATCTTTAACCATTCATCTGTCAGTGGACATATAGGTTGCTTCTGTGTCCTGGCTATTGTAAATAGTGCTGCAATGAACATTGGGGTGCGTGTGTCTTTTTGAATTATGGTTTTCTCTGGGTATATGCTCAGTAGTGAGATTGCTGTGTCATATGGGAACCTCCGTACTGTTCTCTTTAGTGGCTGTACCAATTTACATTCCCACCAACAATGCATGACGGTTCCCTTTTCTCCACACCCTCTCCAGCATTTATTGTTTGTAGATTTTTTGATGATGGTGATTCTGACGGGTGTGAGGTGGTACCTTATTGTAGTTTTGATTTCTCTAATAATTATTGATGGGGAGCATCTTTTCATGTGTTTGCTGGCCATCTACCCATGCTTTTGTGAGCTTTATCTCCTGGAGCTCTATCAGGTTCTCACAGTAAATATCAGAGGAAAATCCCCTTATGCTTCCAGCAGGGGTAGGGGAAAAGAAACTATTTTGAAACATGCCAGAGCATTCTGTTCTGCCTTAACAAGGTCTGCCATCAGGAGAAACTGTTTAACCAGAGCTTAACCTGCTGGGGTATTATCAGAGCCTAATTGACCTAGAGGAAGGAAAAACACTGAACCCCAAGCTCCTCGAGCCTTTCCTGGGGAATAAGGGAAATACCCAACTCCAGCCCACTTTAGCCATCCTGTCCTATCTAAGAGAGGAAAGGCTGAAAATCATGTGTGAAGTCTATGGTTCAAAGATACAGTCACTATTTTGTTAGATATATGCTTAGGTGTCTATATTAGTTAAGAATAGCCTAGATGCCTGAAGAGAACCTGCTCTAGTGTCTTACACATATTATGGCTCAACCTCTTAAATAAAAGAAGCCCAGAGAGAGGTAGTAACTTGTGTTTCAATGACACAGCATGTCAAGGTTGAGGTCTTTGTAGTTCTCTATTCTTTTCTTATATGGTTTCTGAAACTTCAGCTATAATGTCTAATTCCTTGCAGCTGGAAGGAGGGAGTGTACAAGGACAAAAAGGGATTTCTGGGAGCTCCTGACCAGCATTCTTTTGCTCACATATAACTGACAATCTCTAGATTCAAGGGAGGCTGGAAAATGGAGTTTTTTGTTGGATATATTGTTACCCTTAATAAAATCAGAGTTCTCTCACTGAGGAAGAAAAGAAAAAAATCAATATAGAGGTGGGGGTAGTGGGAAACGAGCAGTTGCTGTTGAAGGATCGTTTAATCTTTGTTGTTATTTTAAATATCTTTTAAAAATGGAAAATTCCAGTTGTTTATTGGTATTCATAGCAATATTTCATTTTAAAATTTAAAGCATAATATACAGAAAAATTTACTCTTTTAGTGTAAGTTTCTGCAAATTTGGACAAATACATGCAGTCATTATTTTGTTTGAGGTACACATCAAACAGAGTAAGAAACAGTGAGAATATTATGATGTTTGGTAAGAGAAGCAGGCAGGACCATGTTCTTAAGGGGCATTTCAGGTGATAAAACTAAGTCTGGATTTTCATCTAAGTGCAGTGGGAGCCACTGGAGAGTTTTAAGCAGGGGAGTGATGTGATGTAGTTTATTTTGGAAAATTCACTGTTTATTCTTTCTGGAGAATAGATTGTAAGGAACATGCAAGGAAAAAAGGAGTCTAATTCCAAGGCAATTTCATAGTCCAGGCAAATGTTCATGGTCACTGAGACAAGGATGGTGGGAGGGAGTTAAAACAGATTCAGTATATATGATGGAGCAATAGGATTTGCTCTTGGATTTTCATTTTCAACTGTTTCTATGACTGGGATGTGATTCCCTCTGGAGTCAGATGTTCAGAATAATCACTGTAATTTGTGAATTTCTTGGCATACATACACTGCTAATTTGGCAAGGCTGTTATTTTTTTTCATTCCCCATTCATGTACACAAGTGTGATTCACAAGCTGCATGATGTAATTCCTTTTCTGGATTAGAGAAAAGAGAGAAGACAATTTTCTATTTAACAAAAGAGTTTTTAAAAAATTAATTAATTAATTATTTTTTGGCTGTGTTGGGTCTTCGTTGCTGCATGTGGGCTTTCTCTAGTTGTGGAGAGCGGGAGCTTCTCTTGTTGCAAAGCACGGGCTCTAGGCATGCGGGCTCAGTAGTTGTGGCTGGCAGGCTCTAGAGCACAGACTCAGTAGTTGTGGTGAATGGGCTTAGTTGCTCCGTGGCATGTGGGATCTTCCCAGACCAGGGCTTGAACCCGTGTTCCCTGCATTGGCAGGCAGATTCTTTTTTTTTTTTTTTAACATCTTTATTAGAGTATAATTGCTTTACAATGGTGTGTTAGTTTCTGCTTTATAACAAAGTGAATCAGCTATACTTATACATATATCCCCATATCTCCTCCCTCTTGCATCTCCTTCCCACCCTCCCTATCCCACCCCTCTAGGTGGTCACAAATCACCAAGCTGATTCCCTGTGCTATGTGGCTGCTTCCCACCAGCTATCTATTTTACATTTGGCAGTGTATATATGTCCATGCCACTGTCTCACTTCGTCCCATCTTACCCCTCCCCCTCCTCGTGTCCTCAAGTCCATTCTCTACGTCTGCGTCTTTATTCCTGTCCTGCCCCTAGGTTCTTCAGAACGTGTTTTTTTTTTTTTTAGATTCCATATACATGTGTTAGCATACAGTATTTGTTTTTCTCTTTCTGATTTACGTCACTCTGTATGTCAGACCCTAGGTCCATCCACCTCACTACAAATAACTCAATTTTGTTTCTTTTTATGGCTGAGTAATATTCTGTTGTATATACATGTACCACATCTTCTTTATCCATTCATCTGTTGATGGACACTTAGGTTGCTTCTATGTCCTGGCTATTGTAAATAGAGCTGCAATGAACATTGTGGTACATGACTCTTTTTGAATTATGGCTTTCTCAGGGTATATGCCCAGTAGTGGGATTGCTGGGTTGTATGGTAGTTCTAATTTTAGTTTTCTAAGGAACCTCCATACTGTTCTCCATAGTGGCTGTATCAATTTACATTCCCACCAACAGTGCAAGAGGGTTCCCTTTTCTCCACACCCTCTCCAGCATTTATTGTTTGTAGATCTTTTGATGATGGCCATTCTGACCAGTGTGAGGATACCTTATTGTAGTTTTGATTTGCATTTCTCTAATGATTAGTGATGTTGAGCATCCTTTCATGTGTTTGTTGGCAATCTGTATATCTTCTTTGGAGAAATGTCTATTTAGGTCTTCTGCTCATTTTTGGATTGGGTTGTTTGTTGTTTTGATATTGAGCTGCATGAGCTGCTTATAAATTTTGGAGATTAATCCTTTGTCAGTTGCTTCATTTGCAAATATTTTCTCCCATTATGAGGGTTGTCTTTTCATCTTGTTTATGGTTCCCTTTGGTGTGCAAAAGCTTTTAAGTTTCATTAGATCCCATTTGTTTATTTTTGTTTTTATTTCCATTTCTCCAGGAGGTGGGTCAAAAAGGATATTGCTGTGATTTATGTCATAGAGTGTTCTGTTTATGTTTTCCTCTAAGAGTTTTATAGTGTCTGGCAGGAGGATTCTTAACCACTGCACCACCAAGGAATCCCAACAAAAGAGTTTTGAACATGCTCAGATGATCTTGCTTTTACGTTAGGATTTAGAAGCAAGTTAAGAACACTACTGGTTGGAGATCTCATCTTAGGAGTTTGGGGAAGGTCTTGGATCTGAATGTCTTCCATGAATTGCTTAACCTCCATTAACAATGTTTAAACAATTTTTTGTGTGCTAGCCTTCCTGCAAAGGAATGGTATATGAAATCCCCAACACTGTATTATATATACCTTTATTAATTTATTTTCCCTTTTAAATCATTCTTGATCACCTATAGGAGAAGTAGGTATTTGTAACAATCAGTTTTAATATCTTAAAGTCCTTAAGAGGTGAAGAAGGATTGAATCTATTTTATGGCATAAAGAGATGAGTGAACAGAATGGATGTAATGAATAGACTGAAAGAAGACCTCTAGTCCTGGGTACTTCCTGGCCACTTGGTCTACTGCAGAACTGCAATAATAAAAAAAATGCCATAAAACAGTGATAGACTAAGAAATAGGGAAATGATACCAAGAAAATATAAATAAAAATAGAAAGCAATGGTCATGTTAAAAAAAAGGAACATAATTTTGATTCATGAAGGAGAGCATGGGTACTATATTTGGGCTATAAATTTAGGTTTGGGCTTCCTAGACCAACAGAAAAAAAGGTCACAATGAACTGCTCAATTACCATTAGCAAGATGCCTAATTTGGGCCTAAGAAGTGTTAACTGTAGAACTGAAGTTGTTCTGGGTCCACAGGGCATTGGCTCTGCATCTCGTAGTTCAGGACCAGGCTGCTTCACTGGAGAATTCTTCTAAGTGTTCAGAGAAGAATTAACACCTATCCTTCTCAAGGTCTTCCAAAACTGAAGAGGAGGGAACACTTCTAAACACATTTTATGAAGCCAGCATTACCTTGATACTGAAACCAGACAAGGACACCACAAAGAAAGAAGATTACAGCCCAAAATTTCTGACAAACATAGATGAAAAAATCCTCAACAAAATATTAGCAAACTGAATTAAACAATACATTATAAAAATTATACATCATGATCAAATGAGATTAATTCCAGGGGTGCAAGGGATGGTTCAACATCTGAAAAATCAATCAGCATGATATACCACATTAACAAAATGAAGAATTAAAATCATAAGATCATCTCAATAGGTACAGAAAAAGCATTGGATAAAACTGAACATCTATTTATGATAAAAATAACTCTCAACAAGGTGGGGACAGAGGGAACATATCTCAATGCAATAAAGGCCAAATTTGGCAAGGCCACAGCTAACATCATACTCAACAGTGAAAAGCTGAATGCTTTTCCTCTATGATCAGGAACGAGACATGGATGCCTTCTCTCACCACATTCATTCAACACAGTGTTGGAAGTCTTAGCTAGAGCAATTAGGCAAATAAAATAAAATAAAATAAAATGCATCCAAATTAGAAAAGAAGTAAAATTGTTGCTGTTTGCAGATGACATGATACTATATAGAGAGAACCCTAAAGACTCCATTTAAAAACTGTTAGAACAAATAAATGAATTCAGCAAAATTACATGATACAAAATGAATATACAGAAATCGGTGACAATTCTATATGTTAATAATGAACTACCAGAAAGAGAAATTAAGAAAACAATCCCATTTATAATTGCATCAAAAAGAATAAAACCTAGGAATAAATCTAGTCAAGGAAGTAAAAGACCTGTACTTGGAAAAACTGTAAGACATTGATGGAAGAAATTGAACATGATACAAACAAATGGAAAGATATAGCATGCTCATGGATTGGAAGAATTAATGTTGTTGAAATGTCCATACTACCCAAAGCAGTCTACAGATGCAGTGCAGTCCCTATCAAAATTGCAATGGCATATTTCACAGATCTGGAACAAATTTCCTAAAATCTGTATGGAAACACAACACATTCCCAATAGCATAAACAATCTTCAGAAAGAAGAACAAAACTGGAGGTATCATGCTCCCTGAAATCAGTATGGTACTGGTACAAAAACAGACCCATATATCAATGAAACAGAATGGAAAGACCAGAAATACATCCACACATATATGGACAATTAATTTATGACAAAGGAGCAAAGAACATGTGATGGAGAAAGTACTGTCTCTTCAATAAATTGTGTTGGGAAAACTGGACAGTCACATGCAAAAGAATGAAACTACTATCTTACACAATACACAAAAATTAAGTCAAAATGGATGAAAGACTTCAATGTAAAGCATAGGTGTTAACCTCATTGACATCAGTCTTAGTGATGTTTTTGGGGATCTGACTCCTAAGGCAAGGGAAACAAAAGAAAAAATAAAATGGGAGTACATCAAACTAAAAAGCCTATGCACAGCATAGGAAACCGTCATCAAAGTGAAAAGGCAGGGCTTCCCTGGTGGCGCAGTGGTTGAGAGTCCATCTGCCGATGCAGGGTCCGGGAGGATCCCACATGCCGCGGAGTGGCTTGGCTCGTGAGCCATGGCCGCTGGGCCTGCGCGTCTGGAGCCTGTGCTCCGCAACGGGAGAGGCCACAACAGTGAGAGGCCCGTGTACCGCAAAAAAAAAAAAAAAAAAAAAAGTGAAAAGGCAACCTGCTAAATGGGAAAAGATATTTGCAAATCACATATTTGATAAGGAATTAATATCTAAAATATATAAAGAATACATACAATGCAACAAAAAACCAAATGATCCAATTAAAAATTGACAGAGGATCTGAATAGACTGTTTTTCAAAGAAGAAATACAGATGGCCAAGAGGCACATGAAAAGATGTTCAACATCACTAATTATTAGGGAAGTACAAATCAAAGACATGAGATCTCACCTCATACCGGTTAGAATGGCTATTATCAAAACAGGAATTAACAAGGCTCGGAGAACATGTGAAGAAAAGGTAGCCCTTATACACTGTCGATGGGAATTCAAATTGGTGCAACCACTATGGAAAAGAGTATAGAGAACTGAAAAACTTAAGACTAGAACTATTATATGATCCAGCAATTCCAGTTCTGAGTATTTATCCAAGGAACATGAATATGCTAATTTGAAAGGTATGTGTACTCTTATGTTCATTGAAGCATTATTTACTAATGGAAGAAATATTCACATACTGAGGTATGGAGAAGTCGTCCTGGCTTGTATATATGATTTACCTTAAACTTCATGCTAACTAGAGCAGCCTGTGTTTTGATCCCTCAAACGTACATTGTACATCTGCTTTAACCATGAAAGAAAAGAATGCGTTTAAAAATCAAAATGGAGTAGCTGTGGTTCAGGCATTCAGAATGGAGCCAGATGGCCATTGTGGATGTAGTTTCAGCCACATTCCTGTGTTACTGAGAACTTGAATTTTCTGAACTGTGTAAGACTCAAGGACACCAGCAGCTATTCTCAAAACAATATTTGCTAGCAACTGCCAGCTACAATCTTATGGTCTCAAGGTCTCCTCTTGTAACTATGCAAACATTTCAGACCCCAACCAACTCTTGCTTAACAAGCACCCTTACTTCTTGCCATGTGGAAACAACCTGAGTGTCCCTTGATGGATGAACGAGTAAAGAAAAATGTGATATATATACATATATGTACGTATATATATGTACACACACACAAAATGGAATACTGCTCATCCGCAAAAAAGAATGAAGTCTTGCCATTTGCAACAACATGGATGGACCTTGAGAGTAGTAAGTCAGAAGGAAAAAGAAAAATACCTTATTATTTCACTCTGATGTGAAATTGAAACAAAGGAAAACAAATGAACAAACAAAACAAAAACAAAGTCATAGACACCATAGATTCAGAGAACATATCAGTGGTTACCAGATGGGAGGGAGCTAATGGGTGGGTGAAAAGGGTGGAGGGCGTCAATTTTATGATGATGGGTAGTAACTAGACTTTTGGGAGTAAACACATTGTAGTGAATACAGACATCAAATTATAATATTATACACCTGAAATTTATATAATGAAAAAAGGAAACCGTCAATAGATTTGACCACATAAAAATACCAAATTCTTATTAAGTCAAAATATCAGAAACAAAGTTTCAATGTTACTTTAAAGAGAGGTTGAAGAGTAACTGAGTTCACAGACTCTAGTACTCTCAGAATCTGTTTTAGAAACAAGAGGTGATGAAAACGATGAATAGTCATTTGGCAATATCTATCAAAATACAAAATGAATTGACCCAATGACCCAGCCATGGTTATGAATTTATTGTACATATACATTTGTAAATGTATTGCAAAGGTCTTAATTGATGTAATATATAACAACAACAATAACTGGAAACAACCTAATTTTCCCTCAGTAGTGAATTTAATAAATTTTGTTACAACCATACTTGGAATGAGATGTAGCCACTAAAGAATGAGGTAGCTACATATATGAATATGAAAAGATTTCAAGAGCCACTAATTGGAAAAATGATCTATATGACAGAATGCTAGCTTTGTTTGTTAAAAACATACGTGTTGGTATTTATATACAGTTTCTTTTTCTAGAATAATATATGAAGTCATTGACAGGGGCTACTTTTGGGGAATAGGACTGGAGTTTGGTGGAAGGAACATTTTTGTATCTTTATGTTTATTTTTTCCACATGTGTAGCTACTACGATTATTTAAAAAATAAATGGAAATTTAAAATTTATTTTATAAAAAGTGTATACTGTAGTCTGACAGCTCTGGGACTAACCCTGTTATAAATATGGGAAAATTACTTTATTTCTCAGTCTTATTTTACTCATTGGTAAAATGGGAAAAATAAGAGTGTTGACTTTATAGAATTTTTCTGAAGTTTAAATGAGACGATCGCATACAGAAATCACTCAATAAATATTTGCTATTCTTATTATTAATGATCAAAATGTAATTAGAACTTATCCATTGTTTTTTTTTTTTTTTTTTTTTTTGCGGTACGCGGGCCTCTCACTGTTGTGGCCTCTCCCATTGCGGAGCACAGGCTCCGGACGCGCAGGCTCAGCGGCCATGGCTCACGGGCCCAGCCGCTCCGCGGCATGTGGGATCTTCCCGGACCAGGGCACGAACCCGCGTCCCCTGCATCGGCAGGCGGACTCTCAACCACTGCGCCACCAGGGAAGCCCTATCCATTGCTTTTTAAACTATTTTTCTTTGCACTAATATTATTCTGACTGGTAGCTCTAGAAATTACTAAAGTACAATTCTTAGTTTTTCATAGTTACTTAGAATGAAAACTGTACCAATTCATATAAAATACAGAAACTTTGCAACTGTTAGGCCTATTTACCCCCTTTGCCATGTTTTTTATGCTATTGTTGTCATATGTGTTAAATATACATTTATTATAAGACTACAAGATGATATTAAAATGATATAAAATGATGATATTAAGATCATATAAAACAAGGGGATATAATCTACAAAGTGGCCACTAAATATTTTTCTTTAAAAGTTATTAAAATGATGACATTAAGTTGATATAAAACTAACAAGATACTACCTTGCTTTAAAGACTCGTATGTATTTTAAAGAAATTAACAGGAAAATAGTCTTTTCTATTTGGCTGGATATTTACACATTCGATGCTCCTTATTTTGGGGGAAGATCCGTATTTCCATGTGTTATAATTTTCCTTCAGACTCCAGAACAGCTCTTTGCATTTCTTGTTACGCAGGTCTGCTTTATTGATCATTGTAGGTCCCACTTACCGTGTATATTGCTTTTTTGCGTAAATATTGATCTGATTGATTATGGAGCCCTATGGCAAATTCTGCTTGGAGTGCCATAATGTGTTACTTAGATAGAAGCTACATAAACTGAGGAGCTGAAGCAGCAAGGTCCAGTGATGACCCATGAGGGCAGGGTCAGTAAGGGAGGAAGAAAGGAGGCAAAGATGATCCCCAGTTTTCTTGCCTGGGGGGTAAGAGTGAGTGTGGTGCCGTTTAATGAAAGATGCGGCACAATAGCCAGTTTGAGGGGAAATTGGGGTGGGGGTGAGAGGAGATGCTGCGTTCAGTTTTCGTACATGTGGTGGTGGCATATCCATGTGGCACATCCGTGCCCGGGAAGTAGATGGACACACAGGTGTGAAGGTCAGAAGGGAGGCCTGCCTTAGAGATGAGGGAGACTTGTGTGTCGTCAGCAAATGGGTGATAACGGAAGCATGGAGATTGCTTGAGTTCATGCAAAGAAAATGTACAGAATGAAAAAAAATCAGACCCAGGGCAATAGTTAGCATTGGCAATCTGCTGGTTGCCAAGAGACGGCTGAAGCCTTTGCTTTTGTTTTTACCTTCTCTATGTAGGAATGCTGAACGTGTTTTTCCCACAGTAATAAGAAGAAACCAACAAGTGGAGAGATTTAGGGATATTTGGTGAAGCACCTTCTCCAAAAGAGGGGATGAGATCTGGAGTACAGGTGGCGGGGTGAGCTTCAGATGGGGAACAGGGCAACTCTTGCATTGCAACAAGAATAAAAAGGGTGGGAATAATGTTGATAACTAACAACGGGTGGGACAGCACACAGTTGAGAGAATTCCTGCCTAAAGGTTCCTATTTTCTCAGTAAATTGTAAGATGGGTGCTGAGAGCGAAGCAGATAGATGATATAACGAGAGTAGATAAGGTTTGAAATAGCCACTGTGGAGACTTAAAGAGCGAGTGAATTAGGGAAACAGATGGATTGTGGAGGTAGAAATGAGGAGCTGGTGACTGTAATTACACCAGTCAACAGCTCCTTTTGTCCACTATGAAAACAAGCGACATCATTAGGAGGGGTCTGACAGTCTAAACTCTCTGTGAATCTGTATGTGTTTCTGACAGAAATTTCCACTCATTTTCTCCTTGTGAGTTCTCAGCACCTGGTGACATTCAGCAGCCACTGACAACCACTGAAGTACTGACACTTTTTCAACCATGTTGGCATTAAAGGTTTCCTCTCGAGTCTTCCTGCATCAATGGTTATGTGAATACAGCATTACGTAGATCTCAGCATATACCTATCTGAGAGAAGATCTAAGTATTAGCTGCATCACATAATTGACTCAATGTCCTTGCCTGAAAGAAAAATACCTTTCCACTTTGGGAAGTGTCTCCATGAGACATCACAGCCAAAGCCCCTTGTGCTCCCCAGAGGCTTCCACTGAGACTAGAAATGCTTCATTCAGGTTGTTTCATGGGGAATATTTTTGCTAGCCATTGATTTCTTGTAGAAACTATGTATTATGCTCCCCTGTTCCTTTCATTCATGTGCTCTTGAAAGCATTTTTGCTGAGCCTTAAAAGGAAAAGAAAGTACCACAGGAGGCTCTGAAAGGACATGAACATAGAGATCTGTTTGAATTTTATGGGAATCCCAAAGCATTGCAGAAGAGGTCTGAATTCAGAGCCTGGCCAACTCCTGGAGGAAGGCGCCATCAACTGGCAGGTGATATGGGGGTAAAGTGTGTTTGCACTGGGGGACAGAGGGCTATAGCTGACAAGCTGCGGCTGGTAAGGAACGTTACGAAACAATTAGACTCTACGCTAATGGAGGCGTAGGGGAAAATCATGCTCACTTAGAGAGGCAAAGGGCAATATAGAAGACCGAGCAATGCTAGCGGGTAAAAATCTAGTCAAATGACAAAAGCAGAGCAGGGGAGGCACCAGAGACTGTTTTATTCGTGCATTAAAACATGTAAAAGACATCAAGGAGTTATAAAGGTGCTGATGACATGACGATAGACACAGTGTGAGCTGTAGAAAAGGAAGGGTTTCAGGTTACAAAGCTGTGAGGAGGGTGGTACAGTGACCAGCTAGACTAAAATGGTCCCCAGTCATTCGCCAACATGTCACCCTTGGCAGAGCACTTAGTACTGTCTGATTTTTCAGTTTACTTTGTTTTCTCTTTCTTTCCCCACCAGAAAGGATGCTTCATGTGAACGGAGATATTATCTATCTTCACCAATATATCTCTGCCTCCTATATCACCTGTCCAATAATAGGTGCTCAACAAATATTTGTTGAAGTAATACAGAATGGGTCCTTTTATAGAAATAGGAAAAATGACAGGAATAATAAGTAGACTAAGAGAGAAAATAATTACAGAAGTTGTAATAAATTATCTAGCCTAGCTCTGTCACTAACCAGTCATGTGAACTTAGGGACATCACATAGTGCCCCCTTGCCTCACCTTTCTAATATGTAAAATAGGAATACTATTACTTTTCCTTATTCTGTGGTTTTGAACATAAAATCATATAGTGGGTATGAACGCACTCTGGAAAATTAAAAGCAATGATTCAAATACAAGATTTTATTAGGAGAGAATTCAGTGTTATTGTTTTTATGTTTTTAATATTTTCTCTAAAAGAGAATAAAATTGTTTTGGGCCGAATTATCTGTAGAAATTATAAAAGGTACTAAATTCTTGTTCTAATTCTTTTTTCCTCCTTTGACATAGTTTTGTGACTAAGAACATTTGTTGGATGCTGCTGTGATTTACGCGTCTAAGAGGAACCCAGCTAAGTTTTCACCAATTAAATTTCCTTTAAATAAGCCCTCGATCATTTTTTTTTTTTTTTTTTTTTTTTTTTTTTGCTGTACGCGGGCCTCTCACTGTTGTGGCCTCTCCCGTTGCGGAGCACAGGCTCCGGACGCGCAGGCTCAGCAGCCATGGCTCACAGGCCCAGCCGCTCCGCGGCACGTGGGATCTTCCCAGACCAGGGCACGAACCCGCGTCCCCTCCCTGCATCGGCAGGTGGACTCGCAACCACTGCGCCACCAGGGAAGCCCCCTCGATCATTTTTAAGTGAGCAAAACAATAGTAGAGAAAGGTATAGTCTTCCTGGAAAATGAACCTAACTTTTGTCAAGGAGAAAGTTGAGCAGTCATATGTCTCAGGATTTTCATGGAGAGAGATGGGGTTTCCACAAACTCAAACTAAATACATTATAATATTTCAGGAGTCCCTGGGTGACTGTATCTCTCAGCATATCATTAATCCATGTTTAAGGATTTTTGACAAAGAGGAAACATCCTTTCCTCTGCCGCGGCCTTTACATTGTTCTATCACTGAGAATTTCCTTTTGAAAAGTTGCCATCCTTTCTGTATTATATGAAAAGCTGCCTCTCTGTTCCGGCTGAAAGTTTGTGAGTCAGTGTTTAGTGGTTTCGTGTTGGAATGGCCAAGAAGGAAAGGTTTTGAAATAAGAATATGAAGTAAATAGGCTTTGACAAGACTTGGTGTGAAGGGAAAGAGAGGGCGATGCTCCAGGTCCTGGGTGCTGAGGTCCCCCATAGGGAGGACCATGGCTAGAGCTTAGGACTCCAGGCAGCGGAGATCAGAGGAAAAGCAGAGGGCAACAATGCTGGCTAGGCCAGGGGTCCCCAAACCCCAGGCCGTGGACCGGTAGCGGTGTGCAGCTCATTAGGAGCCGGGCCGCACAGCAGGAGGTGAGTGGTGGACGAGCCAGCGAAGCTTCATCTGCCGCTCCCCACCGCTCCCCATCGCTCGCATTACCGCCTGAACCATCCCCAGCCCATCCCGTGGAAAACTTGTCTTCCATGAAACCAGTCCCTGGTGCCAAAAAGGTTGGGGACTGCTGGGCTAGACTACAGAATACACAATAGAAATAACATGTAACAAAGTAAAAATGAAGATTGTACAAAATAATTATTTAGGTAACATTCACTTTCTTTCTAAAATCACTCCCATCCTTGAGGCTGCTGGTTGTCCTTCTGTCAGACTGTCTAGGATGGGTGTTTCTTTTCTCCTGATGTTGTGGAAGTCCCCTGGACTTTGGAGCCAGACAGACTTGGGTCCAAAGTCTTCCGCCGCCTCATAGCTGTGTGCTCTGGACACATTACATAACTCCTATGTGCAACAGTTTCTTCATCTGCAAGAGAGGAAAAAGCATCCTCCTTAAGAACTGGTGGAAAGGGGACTTCCCTGGTGGTCCAGTGGGTAAGACTCCACGCTCCCAATGCAGGGGGCCTGGGTTTGATCCCTGGTTGGGGAACTAGATCCTGCGGGCATGCTGCAACTAAGAGTTCGCATGCTGAAAATAAGAAGTCTGCATGCCGCAATGAAGGTCCCGCATGCCGCAACTGAGACCCGGCACAGCCAAAATAAATAACAAATAAATAAATAAATATTATAAAAAAAAGAATTGGTGGAAAGATTAAAATTATCCAGCATAGCATGTGGCTCATGCCTTGTACTTAGCTTACAACTGTTGTTATTCTCCCCACCTCTGCTGCTTCTCTGATCATTGATCATGTCAATATTTGATGATCACTTTTTATTGTAAGTCAACCATATGAAATAGTGAAAGGGAAGAAAGGAGTTAGAGAGCTTCATAGCGGGAAATATTCCAAATGCAGCATCTGTTTTCTCTGAGAAGTCATTCATTTACTTTGTTAAACTATTAACATGGAGTCAGCAAAACCCCCCATGTTTTAGAATAAATGAGGCAATCTTTATACTTATTAGGATGTAGATTTTTCAACCAAGAAAGCGATAGGAGACTTTTCTGTGATTTTCTTTAGCATATCAGCTGTTAAAGAAAGATTTCTCAGTTGCATTATTTTCTACCCGTATGATTTATATTACTTGTACAACTTGACAGTGGCTTTTTACTCCAGAGAAGACATTACAAAATAGCTATTGGCCACCGGAGAGTATTGACATTTTATGTAAAGTTTCTTTACACATTAGCTCATTTAATTCTCACAACAAACACATGAGGTAGATATACTGTTTTCTTTGAAAGTTTAGAAGGTTTAGAAAAATCAAGTCCCTTGGATCATGGATACACAGTGAACAGCTAGGATTCACATTTATAGCAGTTTGACTCTAAAATCCATGCTCTGTTGAATAAAACTGTTAAATAAGCCTAATCTAAGTAGGGCTGCTTTCTTTGAGAAGTTTTGTTTGAATAGTTGAGTGATAGCTGGAGAGATCTCTCACACAGAATGTCTTGTTCCTCAGTGATATTGGATAAGTGGAGCCTGGCTGTGTTCTGCTTTGATCCTGTCCTCTTTTCATTAGGCTGCACTCACTTTCACCTTTTTACTTTGGATGCCACTGGCCTGGCAAAAAAACCTAGGGCATTTTGTCCCAGTTTCAGAGGCAAGAAAAAAAGAGGCTGCTTTATTTAAAAATCCTGCTATGTCTGAAGTTTTTCTAGGGAGCTTTAAGCTCTCATTAAAGGCAACTCCATGGAATTTCAAACTATGCCTTACACAAAGATTTTTTTTTTTTTTTTTACAAAATCAGAGTTTAAAGGTTCCATAGCCTTGAAAACCATCTTCTCCCCAGCAAGACATAGAACAAAAGGCATGCATGACTAAATCAGTATAAAAGCCTTAGACTTCCCTTTCTTAGTTGCTCCCAGTCATATTCTGAACTCAATTTGTCCACACCATCTCTTTTACTATCATCCTCGTTCAACCCCCCTCCCCCGTGTCCCATGTTGTGACCCCCTACTTAAGTCTCTGGTTTCCCGGTAACAAATATGATTTAGTACACTGTGATTTTTTAGTTATTTGACCAGAGTAAGTTTATTTTTCTTGCTTTAAGATCTGTGCACAAAAGATTCCCTTGGCTCTTCCCTTGACCATTTTATGGATAGCTTCTTAGATCTTAGCTTAATTGCTACTTCTTCAGAGTGGTTTTCCCCAACCATCCCTTCTAAAGTGGCCATCAAGTTATTTTACACCTCATCTGTGTCTTCTACTTTTCCCCCACAGTAAATGTCATAACGATTTGTTTTATTGTTTATTTACTGGTTTATTATTTCTTGATTTTCTCCATGAAAGAAGCAACCTTTTCAACTTGTTTCCTCAACCTCTTCAGCACCATGGACAGTGCTAGGCACCCAGTGGAGACTCGTTGAACGCTTGTGGAGAGAGCTTTTCATTTCTACTGAGTAAGGAATGTTACTCTAAAAGACAAGAAAACAAATAATCAGGAGCATATTTTTATGAAAAAGATAGAAGTGTGCATGTATAATATATATGATGTCTTTCTATCTGTCTGTAATTGATCAATCAGTTTGGCTCTTTAAAAACATAATCCAGATCGTATCACTCATTCTAAAAACCTTTCAGGGCTTAAAAAGGCCATACGTGATTTGCTTTCCCCACATTCCAGGTATATTATCTCCTATTCTTTCCTACTCACTCTCTTCTAACCATATGGCCTCCGTGCTATTTCTCAAACATGCCAGGTACTTTACTGTTGTAGGTTATTTCAACATCTCTTCCTTTTGCCTGTAATGCTCTTTTCTTAGATGCATCCCTTGCCTTCTTCAAGTCTTTGCTCAAATATTACCTTTTCAATAAAGTAATGCTAGTCTTCCTATTTGAAATTTCAATCTATACCATTGCAGAGTTTTCATATTCTCAATCCCCTATATTTTGCCTGTATTCTCCATAGCATTTATCAACTTCCATTATGCTCTATATTTACTTTTTATATATTTTATGTATTTACTTATTTTTAACTTGTATTTGTTGTTTATTGTCTGCCTCTCTATACTAGAATATAAACTCTAGGACAGGAGGGTATAGATTCTTAACTTTTTTTTTTTTTTTAAAGGCTTTTTTTTTGGATGTTGGGGGTAGGAGTTTATTAATTAATTTATTTATTTTTGCTGTGTTGGGTCTTCGTTTCCATGCGAGGGCTTTCTCTAGTTGTGGCAAGCGGGGGCCACTCTTCATCGAGGTGTGCGGGCCTCTCACTGTCACGGCCTCTCCTGTTGCGGAGCACAGGCTCCAGATGCACAGGCTCAGTAGTTGTGGCTCACGGGCCTAGTTGCTCCGCGGCATGTGGGATCCTCCCAGACCAGGGCTCGAACCCATGTCCCCTGCATTAGCAGGCAGATTCTCAATCACTGCGCCACTAGGGAAGGCCCTCTTAACTGTTTTTATTTCAGTCTTGTATCCCAAGTTCCTCAAATAGTCCCTGGGATGTGATAGGTTTTCAATACTCTTTGTTGAAATAAACAAGCAAAGGTTAACAAATTAAATGTTTTATTTCCTGAGAACCTTAAAGTCTGATGGATTCTGTGGCTAGTAGTATTGGTTTCTAGAGACTGTCATACAGAGTGAAATAATTCAGAAAGAGAAAAACAAATATAGTATATTAATGCATGTATGTGGAACCTAGAAAAATGGTACAGATGAACCGGTTTGCAGTGCAGAAATTGAGACACAGATGTAGAGAACAAACATATGGACACCAAGGGGAGAAAGTGATGGGGGGTGGTGGTGGCGGTGGTGTGATGAATTGGGAGATTGGGATTGACATATATACACTAATATACATAAAATGGATAACTAATAAGAACCTGCTGTATAAAAAATAAAATAAAATTCAAAAATTAAAAAATAATCTGTTTGCTATAACCTCAAATTTGGAATTCAACCTACCTTTTGACCTATCTTAATGAAATTTCAAGTCACCAAGGTTAAAAAGAGGTCTGAAATCTCTTTTTTAAAAAAGGAAGAAAAGACAGTTTACCTACATGTGAATGAAAAATCAGATCTTATTTGTTGTCAAAAATTAAGAAAAAATCTTTAGGATTTAAAGGAAAGTAATCTTGGTAGAACACTATACATTTCTAAACTAGCAATCTACTATAAGAGCAAAATAGAGATGCTTTTCAGAATGCAATGATTTAAAAGGTTTAACTCCCATAAAGTTTCTGAAATGTTGCTTGAGGTTATACTCCAGAAAAATGAAAAAGGAATCTAAGAAAAGTGATGTCTAAGAAACAGTGGGCCTAAAACAGCAGTGCAATAAAAAGAAACCATATGTTGAGAGCTGTGCCACAAGTCTGAAATACAACCGAAGGAAATTAGAAGAGAAGGTCCTGTGATTACTTCATTAGACACTAAAGTGAGTGCCATGACAATTTGTGTGATAAAGAATGTGGGCAATTTTAAAGATGATGAAGGCATAATTTTTTTTTCTTTCTGCAAGAGAAAAAAAAGGCAATGAGAAATGCATCAAAAAACAAAAAGCTGTACAAGAAAGTCATCCAGATTTGAACAAAAAATGGACAAATGGTTTAGAATAATAAATGATGTGAATAAAAAGAGAAACCATATTATTTTAACTTTTTAAAATTGTTATTTTATTAAGGCAAATTTACTTACAGTGAAAATGATAGATCTTAAGGGGATAGGTTGATGTGTTACCCATACTCCATCATTCCATAAATTTTCCTCATTCCCCTTTCCAAAAGTCCTTGCTCACAGGCTACCAATGTTCTGTGTTTCTTTCATCATAGATTAGTTTTTCTACTTCTAGAACTTTATTTAAATGAAATAACATGGCACTCTTTTGTTTCCATTTTTTGGATCAGCATAAATTTTTTTTGAGATTTAAGCATAGCTGCTAGTATTCCTACTGTGTTGATTTTTGTTGCTTGATAATATTTTTAATATACATATATGACACTTTGTTTCTTCTTTCTCCTATTGATGAACGTTTTGGCTATGTTTAGTTTTGGCTACCTTCTATGAAGCTGCTATGAATATTCTTACACAGATATTTTTGTGAACATTTGTATGTATGTTCTTTGGGTAAATATGTACGGCCGGAATTGCTGAGTCATCGGATATGTATATGTGCAGTCTTTTAAGAAACTGCCTAAGAGTTTTGCAAAGTACCGTTTTACATTCCTAAGGGTAGTGTAAGTGTGAGAGTTCAGGTTATTCCACATCCCTGCCAATATTTAACCACCCACTGTTGGTTAATCAACATCCAACATTAAACCAACATTCAGACCAACTGCTGTTAGTCTTTTAAATTTTAGACATTTTAGTGAGTTTGTAGTGATATTTCATCATGGTTTTAGTTTGAGTTACCCTTGTGACTAATGATGCTGAACACTTCTTCATGTATTTGTTGGCCATTTTCAGATTTTTCTTTTGGAAGTGTCTGTTCAAGGTTTTTGCCCATTTAAAAAACTAGGCTGTCTTTTTACTATTAAGTATAGAGATTCTTCATGTATTCTGACAAAAAAGTCCTTTATTAGATCTATATATTGTGAAATTGTCCCTTTGTGGTTTACCTATTCATTCCCTTATAGTTTTTTTTTAATGAGCTGAAATGTTGAATTTTGATGAAATTGAATTTATCAATATATTTTTATGATTAGTGTTTTCTGTGTCCAAGAAATGTCTGCTTAATCCAAGGTCATGAAGGTATTCTCCTATGTTTTCTTATAGAAGCTTTATAGTTTAGTTTTTCCATTGGTCTGTGATCCATCTGAAATTAATTTTTGTGTATGGTGTGAGATAAGGGTTGAGGTTCAATCATATAGATATCTAGTTGTTTCAGTACCATTTGTTGAAAAACTTTTCTTTCCCCCATGAATTGCTTTGATGCCTTTATAAGTATGGGTGCATTTCTGTACTGTTTTCTGTTCCTCTGATTCACTTATTGGCTTTCTCCCAATAGCAAAATACTTTGATTACTGTGGCTTCATGTTAAGTATTAAGGCATGAGAATGTAAACCTTCCAGCTATAACCTCCCAGGATTGTTTTAATTGTTTTAGGTCCTTTGCATTTCCCTATAAGTTTTAGAATCAACTTGTCAATTTCTACAAAAAGCCTACTGTGATTTTTATTGGGAATGTGTTAAATATAGAGGTTAATCTGAAGAGAACTGACATCTTAACAACACTGAATCTTCCAAACCCTAAAGAAGCTATATCTCTCCATTTGTATTTATATTTTAAATTTCTCTCAGCAATGTGATGTGCTTTTTGGTGTAGAAGTATGAAATATCTTTTATTACATTTATGTCCAAGCATTTACGATTTTACATACCGTTGCAAATGGTATTACTTAAAAATTTTCCAATTGTTTACTGCTTGTTTTACAAATAAATTGATATTTTGGTATATTATCCTTGTCTTTTATGATCTCACTAAATTTGCTGACTAGCTCTACTAGATGTTTTCCATATTTCTTATGATTTTCTCTATATACATCATGTCTGCAAATAAAACCAGTTTTGCTTCTTACTTTCCAATCTGTATGACTTAGATATCTTTTTCTTCTCTTGGTGCACTAGCTAGGACCTTCAGTATAATATCGAATAGAATTGTAAGAGCAAATATTCTTGCCCTCTTTCTGATTTTAGAAAGTATTTAGTTTTTTACTATTGAGTATAATGTTAGCTGTAGATTTTTCGTAATTTTGTTAATTTTTTAGCATTTATGTTTCACTCTGTTAATAGTTTTTGACTTTTTTTGTAGTTCCTCATGTAGTTTTGAATATTTATACCTATTTGTCTAGACACTTTAGCACATTATTCATTGTTATTTTAAAGACCATGTATGATAATTCTAACATCTGGTTGCATGTGTTTCTGTTGACATTCTTTATCTCTTAACAGTGGGTCATATATATATGTATATATACATATATATGTAAATATATTTATATACATATATAAATGCTGTACAATATATTGATTTTTTTTGGGTGTGTCCTATACTTTTTGATTGAATGTTAGATATTATATATAAAAGAACAGTAGAGGCTGAGGTAAATAGTAATTACACTCCAAAATAGGCATGCATTTCCTTTTGCCAGGCCTTTGTTGTGGGTGGTTGAGTCAATTTAGTCTGCAGCTGACCTTCATTTGGGTTTTGTTGTTAGTATAGTACCTTCAGTAGATCACAGATGTCAAATTTCTCCAAATTGTAGGCCACCTGTCTTGTGTGGATCTTGAATGATAGAGTGTTTTCCTCAGTATTTCCATTTCACCCTCAGATTTTAGCAGATCTAGAAAGCCTATGTTGTAGAGTGTGTCTCTCTCCATGCTCTTACCCCTCACCCTGAAGTAGGCTGAAGTTGCTTGCTACTTAGTATGAGCTCCATTGTAGCACAGTGGAACTTTCCTTAGATCTTCTGGTCTGTCCTCTTTCTCAGGCAGCTACCATGTGCCTAAACTTTAAGGTTGGGACTTTTTTCTAATTCCTGTCGCCCCCCCCCCCCCCCCCACCGCCTGCAATTTTGGCAGCCAGCGTCTGCATGTTTTAGTGGGAAGTCTTGGGAATAACACTTTTATTTGATTTTTTTCCTTTCACCAATGATAACAAACCTCAACTTTGTATTAGGGGAGCACCTTGGGTCCATGAGGTTTTATGCCCCTCCTCCAATGGCAGGAGGCTTTCCTGTTGCTCCCCCACTGGCTCAAGTGTTTTGCATGAGAGAAGGATCCAGAAAATGGATGAGGTTTTGTGAATGTGCACCTCTAAGAGGGCTCTATGAGGTCCCACATTGTCCTCATCTTTCCTGTGAGTACCTAGTAAAGCCCACGGAAAAGAGCTGGCTAGTAACCATGAACCCCTTGTATAGGAGGCTCTTAGGGATTATAATCATCATTCTAGTCTACATTTGCCTTTAAGAACTTGTTAAACTTTCAGCTGTTTTCTTCTTACCCTTCTTTGTGGTAGATGCCTCTTGTTTTTGTACTCTGCAAAAAGGTGAAACAGTTCAGTGATTTGATGTTTCTTAAAGGGTCTTCTAACCCTTTGGAATTCAAAAGTTGCAATGAGACCTTAGTTCTCTGATGGGCTCAATAAAGGATATGATTTTTGTGGATTGTCTAATTTTTTTATTGTTAAGGAGCAACATTCTAATACCCTATATTCTAAGTTGAAGTGGATTTCAGTTTCTTACATTCTAAATTGAAGTGGAACCTCTAATCTGCTTATTCTTAATGTAATTATTGATGTGGTTAGGTTTACAGCTATCATTTTATTTGCTTTTAATTTGTTTCATCTGTACTTAAGAAGTGGAAATATGTCACCCACAGTAAAGAAAAATAGATCGATAGAAACAAACCTAGAGATGAAAGAGGTTGGAATTAGTAGACAAAATCTTCTAAACAGCTATTATAATTATGTTCAAGGATTTACAGGAAATGACAGAAAAGATGGGGAATCTCAGTAAGAAACCAAAGCTATAAAAAAGAACCAGATAGGGATTTTAGGATTGAAAAATACAATATCTGAAATGAAAATTTTGCCGATGGGCTTATGAGATGTTTCAGCTGCTGAAGAAACTTTCAGTGATCTTGAAGATAGACAATTGAATCTGAAGCACAGGGAAAAAAATACTAAAAATTAAACTGAACCAACATCAAGTGAGACAACATCAAGTGGTATAACGTGCATAATTTTAACTCAGAAAGAGAGAAGCTTATAATAATTCAGAAAAAATAGAAAATTATGACTTAACAACTTCCAAATTTAATGAAAAAATACAACCCTAAGCAGCATAAATACAAAAAAGGCCACAAGAAGGTACACTAGAGTAAAACACCTAAAAACCAAGTATAAAGAGAAAATCTTAAAAGACGTATTTATTTTATGGGAACAATGGTAAAAATTATCATTACTTCTTATCAGAAACAATGTAAGCCTGATAGCCATGGACTAATATTTTCAAAGTGATTGAAAGAGGAACAAAAACTGTCAACCTTGAGTTCTATATTCATCAAATATTTTTTTCAAAAATGAAGACAAAATAAAGACACTTTCAGATCAAAAGCTGAGAGAATTTATTACTTTAGGCTTATACTATAAGAAATGTTAACAGGAGCTCTTTAGGATAAAGGAAAAGTATATTAGAAGATATTTGGACCTACATGAAGGAATGAAGAGCAATCAAAATGGCAAACGTGGGCAAATATAAAAGAATTTTTAAATTTGTTAATTTATTTAAAAGATACTTGATTATTCAGAGCAAACAAATAATTAAAATGTATTGTGGGGTTTCTAACACGTGGAGAAGTAAAATGTATGATAATAATGGTGCAAAGTTGGGATGGGAGTCATATCTAAAGGTTATAGCATTATACATGAGGTGGTATAGTATTAATTCATGAAAGAATGTGTTTCAGTTAAAGATACATGTTGTAAGCCTTAGAGCAATCGCTAAATAATAATACAAAATGTTATGGCTAAAACATCCAACAAACGAGATTAAACAAAATTACAAAACATAATCAGTTACTCCAAAAGAGATAGCAGATGTGGGAACCAACTGATTTTTGTTCACTTGATGACACAGGATTACATATCCTTTTTAAAAAAAAGGTCTAATAATAATATAATCTAGAAATTATAATTACTACTTATTGCTTCTTACTTTTAGCTGTCAGTATTTAGGAAAAACATTTTAATTCTCTTTAATTTTTAATTAATTACATTTCTTTAATTTTTAAATAGTTAAATTCTGTTTAATTTTTAATTAAGAAGTCTTTAATTCTCTGAAAAAAATGTATTCAGTTTCTTCAACTGAAAAACAAGTCATTAGATGACATAATTTCTAAAAGCCCAGTGATTCCTCATTTCTCTAGTTTTTAAGACTTGTCCTCTAATTCAGATTATTATTTGAGCAGAATTTCAACCTGTCCTTCAGTGGGAAGCAGAGAGTCTGGGGTAACCCCATGTTGTGTGCATGTCTTCAGATTTATGTGGGTCCAGGAAAATAGGGATGCTTGAGGTCTCTCTGGCAGCCTCATTATTGATGAGAATCTGCTTTTACCTGGCTTAATGGTTTCCCTAATTGAGCCATGGAGTACAGAAATGATAGTTTCATTCTTCTGAGAGCATCTTATGATCTTAGTGGCATTTGTGGCTTCCTGAGTAATTAAGCTGGGACTAGGATAAAATTTCTTACTGTAACCTGTAAGTCCCCTGTGTTACCACTCTGTGGCCACAAAATAGGTTATACTTCTTTTTGTACTGTTTTTTTCCAGCATGAGCCCCCACCAACTTGCTGGAAATTAGCCCCTCCCTGAACTTGGTGATTTCTGCAACTAGGTGTTCATCCTGAAACGAATTCCTCAAATATCTCTTTCTGATCTCCTCAATTTGTCAACATGCTGCTTCTGAAGCTTGTAATATAGCTGATTTTCTGGTTATTTTTCTTTGTCTCCGTTTCTATCTCTTTGTGTGTCTCAGTTTCTTTCTGCGTCTCTCTCACTATCTCACTTTTGCTTTCTTGGCACAAGGAAAAAACCTGCAACCAAGAATACTTGACAAGGCTATCATCCACATTTGAAGGAGAGATAGAGTTTTAGACAAGCAAAAGCTAAAATAGGTCAGCACCACTAAATGAGCTTTAGAAGAAATGTTTTTTCTTAAAGTGATTTTTTTATATATACATTTTGTTGTGGACCATTTTTAAAGTCTTTATTGAATTTGTTAAAATATTGCTTCTGTTTTATGCCTTGGTTCCTTGGCTGCGAGCCATGTGGAATCCTAGCTCCCCGACCAGGGGTTGAACCTGCACCCCCTGCATTAGAAGGTGGAGTCTTAACCATTGGACCATCAGGGAAGTCCCAAGCTTTACAAGAAATGTTAAAGGCACTTCTCTAAATGGAAAAGAAAAATACCACAACTAGAAATATGAAAATTATGAAAGGAAGAATCTCATTGGTAAAAACAAAAACACAGTAAAGGTAGTAGGTAAGCTACTTATAAAGCTTGTAGGAAGGTTAACTGACAAAATTAGTAAAATCATCTATATCCATAATAAGTACTTAAGGGATACACAAAACAAAAAATATAACACATGATGTAAAAAACATTAAAGATGAAGGGGGGACGTAAAGGGTGAAGGGTAGTGTTGGAGGGTGGGGTGGGGGAGGAGTGAAGGAGGGTGATCAAAATGTACAAACTTCAAGTGATAATGGGAAGTTAAGTACTGAGGATGTAATGTACAACATGATTAGTATAATTAACACAGTTGTATGTTATACATAAAAATTTTAAGAGAGTAAATTCTAAGAATTCTCATCACAAGGAAAAATACTTTTTTTTCTTTTAAAAAAATTTTGTATCTATACAAGATGATAGAGGTTCACTAAATTTGTTGCGGTCATCATTTCATGTATGTAAGTCAAATCATTATGCTGTACACCTTAAACTTGTACAGTGCTATATGTCAATTATATCTCAATTAAACTAGAAAGAAAATCCCAAATTGACAAAGGCAATAAACGATAATCCTCATTGCTGTCATTAGTTTAGAGAAAGTCTTTTACACTGCAGACCCTTTTTTACAAGACTCTTTAGTAATAGATTTCAGGAAACTTAAAATGGTCCTATATTTTGACAAAGCAATTTCATTTTTTAAAACATCTTAATTGGGGTATAATTGCTTTACAATGTTGTGTTAGATTCTGCTGTTTAACACAGTGAATCAGCTATATGTATAATGTATATCCATATCTTCTCCCTCTTGTGCCTCATTCCCACCCTCCTTATCCCACCCCTCTAGGTGGTCACAAAGCACCAAGCTGATCTCCCTGTGCTATGTGGCTGCTTCCCTCCAGCTATCTATTTTACATTTGGTAGTGTATGTATATCAGTGCTACTCTCTCACTTCATCCCAGCTTACCCTTCCCCCTCCCCGTGTCCTCAAGTCCATTCTCTACGTCTGCATCTTTATTTGTGTCCTGCCCCTAGGTTCATCAGATCCATATTTTTTTTAGAGTCCACATATACATGTTAGCATATGGTATTTATTTGTCTATTTCTAACTTACTTCATTCTGTATGACAGACTCTAGATCTATCCACCTCGTTATAAATAACTCAATTTTGTTTTTTTTTTATGGTGGGGTAATATTCCATTGTATATACGTGCCACATCTTCTTTATCCATTCATCTGTCGATGGACACTTTGGTTGCTTCCATGTCCTGTCTATTGTAAATAGTGCTGCAGTGAACATTGGGGCACGTTGTCTCTTTTTGAATTATGGTTTTCTCAGGGTATATGCCCAGTAGTGGTATTGCTGGGTCATATGGTAGTTCTATTTTTAGTTCTTTAAGGAACCTCCATACTGTTCTCCATAGTGGCTGTATCAATTTACATTCCCACCAACAGTGTAGGAGGGTTCCCTTTTCACCACACACTCTCCAGTATTTATTGTTTGTAGATTTTTTGATGATGACCATTCTGACTGGTGTGAGGTGATACCTCATTGTAGTTTTGATTTGCATTTCTCTAATGGTTAGTCATGTTGAGCATCTTTTCATGTATTTGTTGACCATGTGTATGTCTTCTTTGGAGAAATGCCTATTAAGGTCTTCCACCCATTTTTGGATAGGGTTGTTTGGTTTTTTTTGATATTGAGCTGCATGAGCTGCTTGTATATTTTGGAGATTAATCCTTTGTCAGTTGCTTCATTTGCAACTATTTTCTCCCATTCTGAGGGTTGTCTTTCCGTCTGCTTTATGGTTTCCTTTGCTGTGCAAAAGCTTTTAAGTTTCATTAGGTCCCATTTGTTTCTTTTTGTTTTTATTTCCCTTACTGTAGGAGGTGGGTCAAAAAGGATCTTGCTGTAATTTGTGTCATAGTGTTCTGCCTATATTTTCTTCTAAGAGTTTTATAGTGTTTGGCCTTACATTTAGGTCCTTAATCCATTTTGAGTTTATTTTTGTGTATGGTGTTAGGAAGTGTTTTAATTTCATTCTTTTACATGTAGCTGTCCAGTTTTCCCAGCACCACTTATTGAACAGGCTGTCTTTTCTCCATTGTATATTCTTGCCTCCTTTATCAAAGATAAGGTGACCATATGTGTGTGGGTTTATCTCTGGGCTTTCTATCCTGTTCCATTGATCTATATTTTTGTTTTTGTGCCAGTACCAAACTGTCTTGATTACTGTAGGTTTGTAGTATAGTCTGAAGCCAGGGAGCCTGATTCCTCCAGCTCTGTTTTTCATTCTGAAGATTGCTTTGGCTATTCGGGGTCTTTTGTGTTTCCATACAAATTGTGAAATGTTTTGTTCTAGTTCTGTGAAAAATGCCAGTGGTAGTTTGATAGGGATTGCATTGAATCTGTAGATTGCTTTGGATAGTAGAGTCATTTTCACAATGTTGATTCTTCCAATCCAAGAACATGGTATATCTCTCCATCTGTTTGTATCATCTTTAATTTCTTTCATCAGGGTCTTATAGTTTTCTGCATACAGGTCTTTTGTCTCCTTAGGAAGGTTTATTCCTAGGTATTTTATTCTTTTTGTTGCACTGGTAAATGGGTGTGTTTCCTTAATTTATCTTTCAGATTTTTTGTCATTAGTGTATAGGAATGCTAGCGATTTCTGTGCATTAATTTTGTCTCCTGCTACTTTACCAAATGCATTGATTAGCTCTAGTAGTTTTCTGATACCATCTTTAGGATTCTCTATGTGTAGTATCATGTCATCTGCAAACAGTGACAGTTTTACATCTTTTCTGATCTGGATTCCTTTTATTTCTTTTTCTTCTTTGGTTTCATGGGTAAAACTTACAAAAGTATGTTGAATAATAGTGGTGAGAGTGGGCGAGCTTGTCTTGTTCCTGATCTTAGAGGAAATGGTTTCAGTTTTTGACCATTGAGAATGATGTTGGATGTGTGTTTGTCATAAATAGCCTTTATTATGTTGAGGTATGTTCCCGCTTTGCCGACTTTCAGGAGACTTTTTATCATAAATGGGTGTTGAATTTTGTCGAAAGTTTTTTCTGCATCTATTGAGATGATCATATGGTTTTTCTCCTTCAGTTTGTTAATATGGTGTATCACATTGATTGTTTTGCATATAGTGAAGAATCCTTTCATTCCTGCAATAAACCCCACTTTATCATGGTGTATGATCCTTTTAATGTGCTGCTGGATTTGTTTGCTAGTGTCTTGTTGAGGAATTTTGCATCTATGTTCATCAGTGATATTGGCCTGTAGTTTTCTTCTTTTGTGTCTGGTTTTTGTATCAGGGTGATGGTGGCCTCGTAGAATGAGTTTGGGAGTGTTCCTCCCTCTGTATTTTGGAAGAGTTTGAGAAGGATAGGTGTTAGTCTTCTCTAAATGTTTGATATAATTCGCCTGTGAAGCCATCTGGTCCTGGGCTTTTGTATGTTGGAAGATTTTTAATCATGGTTTCAATTTCAGTGCTTGTGATTGGTTTGTTCATATTTTCTATTTCTTCCTGGTTCAGTCTTGCAAGGTTGTGGTTTTATAAGAATTTTTCAATTTCTCCCAGGTTGTCGATTTTATTGGCATACAGTTGCTTGTAGTAATCTCTCATGATCCTTTGTATTTCTGCAGTGTCAGTTGTTACTTCTCCTTTTTCATTTCTAATTCTGTGGATTTGAGTCTCCTTCCTTTTTTTCTTGATGAGTCTGGCTAATGGTTTATCAATTTTATCTTCTCAAAGACCCAGCTTTTAGTTTTATTGATCTTTGCTATCGTTTCCTTCATTTCTTTTTCATTTATTTCTGATCTGATCTTTATTATTTCTTTCCTTCTGCTAACTTTGGTGTTTTTTTTTTTGTTGTTGTTGTTCTTCTTTCTCCAATTGCTTTAGGTGTAAGGTTGGGTTGTTTATTTGAGATTTTTCTTGCTATAATCTTCCCTTATAGAACTGCTTTTGCTGCTTCGCACAGGGTTTTGGTCATTGTGTTTTCATTGTCATTTGTTTCTACGTGTTTTTTGATTTCCTCTTTCATTTCTTCAGTGATCTCTTGGTTATATAGTAGTGTATTGTTTAGCCTCCATGTGTTTGCATTTTTTACATTTTTTTTTCCTGTAATTGATATCTAGTCTCATAGTGTTGTGGTCGGAAAAGATACTTGTTACGATTTCAATTTTCTTAAATTTACTGAGGCTTGATTTGTGACCCAAGATATGATCTATCCCGGAGAATGTTCCATGAGCACTTGAGAAGAAAGTGTAATCTGTTGTTTTTGGCTGTTAACATTTGCCTTATGTATTGAGGTGCTCCTATTTTGGGTGCATAAATATTTACAATTGTTATATCTTCTTCTTGGATTGATCCGTTGGTAGGTAGTGTCCTTCTTTGTCTCTTGTAATAGTCTTTGTTTTATCTATTTTGTCTGATATGAGTATTGCTACTCCAGCTTTCTGTTGATTTCCATTTGCATGGAATATCTTTTTCCATCCCCTCACTTTCAGTCTGTATGTGTCCCTAGATCTGAAGTGGGTTTCTTGTATACAGCATATATATGGGTCTTGTTTTTGTATCCATTCAGCCAGTCTGTGTCTTTTGGTTGGAGCATTTAATCCATTTACATTTAAGGTAATTATTGATATGTATGTTCCTATTGCCATTTTCTTAATTATTTTCGGTTTGTTATTGTAGGTCTTTTCCTTCTCTTGTGGTTCCTACCTAGAGAAGTTCCTTTAGCTTTTGTTGTAAAGCTGTTTCGGTGGTGATGATGTCTCTTAACTTTTGCTTTCTGTAAATATTTTAATTTCTCCGTCGAATCTGAATGAGATCCTTGCTGGTTAGAGTAATCTTGGTTGTAGGGTTTTCCCTTTCATCAGTTTAAGTATGTCCTGCCACTGCCTTCTGGCTTGCAGAGTTTCTGCTGAAAGATAAGCTCTTAACCTTATGGGGATTCCCTTGTATGTTCTTTGTTGTTTTTCCCTTTCTGCTTTTAATATTTTTTCTTTAAATTAATTTTTGATAGTTTGATTAATATGTGTCTTGGTATGTTTCTCCTTGGATTTATCCTGTATGGGACTCTCTGCACTTTCTGGACTTGATTGACTATTTCCTTTCCCATGTTAAGGAAGTTTTCAACTATAATCTCTTCAAATATTTTCTCAGACCCTTTCTTCTTCTCTTCTTCTTCTGGGACGTCTATAATTCGAACGTTGGTGCATTTAATTTTGTCCCAGAGGTCTCTGAGACTGTCTTGTTTTTATTCTTTTTTCTTTATTCTGCTCTGCAGCAGTTATTTTCGCTCTTTTATCTTCCAGGTCACTTACCTGTTTTTCTGCCTCAGTTATTCTGCCATTGATCCCTTCTAGAGTATTTTAAATTTTGTTTATTGTGTTGTTCTTCATTGTTTGTTTGCTCTTTAGTTCTTCTAGGTCTTTGTTAAAACGTTTCTTGTATTTTCTCAATTCTATTTCTAAGTTTTTGGATCATCTTTACTATTATTACTCTGAATTCTTTTTCAGGTAGATTGCCTGTTTCCTCCTCATTTGTTTGGTCTGGTGGATTTTTACCTTGCCCCTTCATCTGTTGCATATTTCTTTGTCTTTCATTTTATTTAACTTACTGTGTTTGGGGTCTCCTTTTTGCAGCCTGCAGGTTTGTAGTTCCCGTTATTTTTGGTGTCTGCCCCCAGTGGGAAGGGTTGGTTCAGTGGCTTGTGTACGTTTCCTGGTGGAGGGGAGTGGTGCCTGTGTTCTGGTCGTTGGGGCTGTATCTTGTTCTTCTGGTGGGCAGGGCCGTGTCTGGTGGTGTGTTTTGGGGTGTCTATGAACTTATTATGATTTTAGGCAGCCTCTGTGCTAATCGGTGGGGTTGTGTCCTGTCTTGCTAGTTGTTTAGCATGGGGCGTCCAGCACTGGAGCTTGCTGGCCTTTGGGTGGAGCTGGGTCTTAGTGTTGAGATGGTGATCTCTGGGAGAGCTCTCACCAACTGATATTACGTGGGTCCAGGAAGTTTATGGTGGTCCAATGTCCTGGACTTGGACCTCCCACCTCAGAGGCTCAGGCCTGACACCCAGCTGGAGCACAAGATCCTGCCAAGCAACACAGCTTGGAAGAAAAGATGGAAGAAAAAAAGAAAGCCAACAAACAAACAAATGAAGAATGAACCGACAGGACCCTAAGACTAATGGTAAAAGAAAACCTGAACAGACAGAATCACACAAAGAAGCATACACATACACACTCACAAAAAGAGAAAAAGGAAAACAAAATTTAAAAATAAAAAAATAATAATAAAAAAAAATATAAAAAAGGAAGAGAGCAACCAAACCAGTAAACAAATCCACCAAAGATCATAAGCACTAAAAACTAAAGTAAGATAAACAAAACCAGAAACAAATTAGATGCAGAAGGCAAACCCCAAGTCCATTGCCTCAATTTTGGGAACATTCGTTGTAAATTCAGGTATTCTTCAGATGCAGAGTTTATCAAGTTGATTGTGGGGATTTAATCTGCTGCTCCTGATCCTGCACAGAGAAATTTCCCTCTCTCTTCTTTGTTCACACGGCTCCTGGGGTTCAGCTTTGCTTTTGGCCCCGCCCCTGCCTGTAGGCCACCCTCAGGAGTCTGTTGCCCACCCAGACAGGACAGGGCTAAAACAGCAGCTCATTAGGGCTCTCCTGCTCAATCAGGCTGGGGAGAAGAAGGGGTATGGTAGTCATAATTGGAATGCAGGGCGAGCCTGTGGTGGCAGAGGCCGATGTGACATTGCAATAGCCTGAGGTGTGTCATGTGTTCTCCTGGGCAAGTTGTCCCTGGATCACGGGACCCTGGCAGTGGCAGGCTGCACAGGCTCCTGGGGGGTGGGTGGTGACCTGAGCTTGCACACAGGATTCTTGGTGGCAGAGGCAGCAGCGTTAGCAGCAGTTCATGCCCGTCTCTGGCTTGCGCGCCACTCTGGAGCTTGCTTAGGCAGTGCTCTGCCTTCTGTGGGCACAGGGGGAATGAATGCCCTCTCCTCGCACACCCTGAAACAATGGTCTCTTGCCTCTTAGGCAGCTCCAGACTTTTTCCTGGACTCCCTCCCAGCTAGCTGTGGTGCACTAGCCCCCTTCAGGCTGTCTTCACACAGCCAACCCAGTCCTCTCCCTGGAGTCTGACCTCCGAAGCCTGAAGCTCAGCTCCCAGCCCCCACCCGCCCCAGCACGTGAGCAGAAAAGTGTCTCAGGTTGGTGAGTGCTTGTCGGCACTTATCCTTTGTGCAGGAATCTCTCCACTTTGCCCTCTGCACCCCTGTTGCTGCAGTCTCCTTCGTGGCTCTGAAGCTTCTCCCTCTGCCCACCCCCTGTCCCTGCCAGTGAAGGGCCTCCACAGTGTGTGGAAACCTTTCCTCCTTCACGGCTCCCTCCCAGAGGTGCGGGTTCCTTTCTTATTCTTTTGTTGCTGTTTTTTCTTTTGTTCTACCCAGGTATGTTGGGATTTTCTTGCCTTTTGGGAAGTCTGAGGTCCTCTGCCAGCATTCAGTAGGTGTTCTGTAGGAGCTGTTCCACATGTAGATGTATCTTTGATGTATTTGTGGGGAGGAAGGTGATCTCTACGTCCTACTCCTCTGCCTTCTTGAAGGCCTCCCTCCAATTTCGTGTTTAAGAATTCTAAGATATGCATTTCTGAGGCATATTAACAATTGTACCTGAACATGAAGGATTTTCAGTGATTTAAACAATTTGACAAAATGCTTGCTTATATAAGGCTTTTAACCAAGAGAATTTCTCAGAATTTTAATGTGCTAATGTATATTGTAAACTTCAAGAGAACACAAACAAATGCTCTTGTCTAAACTTATTTAACCATAGTTTTGTGGGGGGAATACTTCAAGGGATTAGACCTTCGCACAATATGGTTTGAGAAATATTGTCTCAATGACATTATTATGAAAGCCTATATAAAGCTGAGCTGTAAGGATGTTCATAATAACATTGCAGATAAAAGCAAAAGTAGTTATTACTCTTCAAGGGTTTGAGTAGGTACTCTATAAATAAAGCATCCTAGATCTAATTAGTTGAATACTGTAGTCATAAAATATGCTTTACAAGAATAATTAATGCAGAAAATGTTCTTGATATTTTATAATGTAAAAAAAATCAGGCTATAAAGCATTAAGTATCTAAGTATCTAAGATACTTTGGGGTACATGTATGCACAGAAATATGTATGGCAGGAGAATTATCAAAATGTTAATAGGTGTAATTGCTGTCTCTTGTGGTTATTTGTGACTCTAATTTCCTTCTTTTTCTCATTTGTTTTTCCTATAATGAACACAAGTTACCTCATTGTAAGAAAAATATTTTTTATGTTATTGCAAAAGATGTGTCTTTTCTATCTCCGTAAATTAATGTCAGATGTACCTTCTGCCACCCCTCCATTCCTTTTTTGTTTTTTGGTCTCTATTAACTTCTGTTCACAGTGCCAATGGCTTTTACTTGTGGCTTCATTTAATAGTGTGTGCAGCTGTCCTCATACTTTCAAGGTGACATTTCATACATGAATTTTTAAGTCACACTTTATCTTTGGTGCAGGAAACAATACCCTTTTAAAGCATCTGTTGCATTTTAAAATGTGTATTCAGATATCTTCCCCTTTAATTATTAACCTCATAACTGAATAGGTTACATGAAATTTAAACACTTCCTAGTTCTGAGGACATTATGTCATAAGAAGAGCAGTCTGACAAGGGTTTTGACTCTTGGGAAAAATACATGTTTTGTGGTATTTCTTTCTACTTTCCAACTCTGTTCACAAAAATGTGGACACTCTTTGAAGGAACCACTGTGCAACTGTGCAACCCTTTGAAGGAATCACCAATCTCCTCATTTTCTTTCTGAACTAGGCTCACACTTGTAAAAAGCCTGTCTTCACTGCTTTTGCACTTCTGATGCCAGCTTCCCTGGCCTCATTCTCATCCCAGTTCCTCATATGGTCCCCACCTCCTTATCAGTAGCAACTTGTGTTTCAGACCTTTCCCACCACAATTCTCTTCCCCACATGCAATTCTGTCCTTTCTTTCATTATTTTGAAGAATTTCCCTCAGCTCTTTGATCGTTTGGAAATCAGTCTCATAAACTTCTCTGTGTTCTAGCCTTAACTCTCAGGGAAACCATGAGACTCATCTATTTTTAGTGTAAGGGCTAAAAGCTCCTTCCCAGGTACAGAAGAGAGAAGCAGCATGGCATCCAAAACTTTTGGGTATGGCTAAAGTACAATAATTGGTGGGTGGTGAGATATTACAATAAAGGGCCCCAATCAGGAAGGATCCAGTGGCCCATATGGGGAAGTTTGGACTTAAACCAGAGGGATCCAGTGACATCTTTAATAAGCAAATAACTTGACTGTATTTATATATCAGAAAGATGTGATGAGATATAATGAAATAAAGGGGACTAAGGTAGGGGGCTGAGTATTGGTGGTGTGAAATGTGAGGAAATTGATTAGAAGGATAATGAGACTTGATGTTTGGACAGAGGAGTGTTATTAGATAAAAATGTTGGTAGGAGCCTTGAGAAATGAGTAGGCAAGGGTCAAAAACCCAACTCAAAAATTTTTTTCCATACAAATATTAGGATTATTTGTTCTAGTTCTGTGAAAACTGCTCTTGGTATTTTGATAGGAATTGCATTGGATCTGCAGATTGCTTTGGGTAGCCTGCCAGTGCCTTTGTACCTGGAGCATGTTCCAACAGATCCCTGCCCTTTGGGTACCTCCGCCCAAATTTGTGTGAATCTCCTTCATGTGTGACCCAGGTGCTTTTCAAACTGCTGCCTCTGCACCAGGACTGGGAGTGAAAGAGTTTTTGTGTTCCTTTTAAGGGTGAAGTCTGGGTTTCCTACAGACTTCTGGCTCTCCTGGACATAAGCCCTGCTGGTTTTCAAACCCAGACCATAGGGATCTCGTCTTCCCAGTGCAGGTCAAATGGACTGGGTAGGCCATGGTGGAGTGTGCACCTCTTGTTCCTCAGGAGGACGTCCACAACTGTGATAACACTCCTGCGTGGGTTGCCATGCCAGTACAATGAGCTGAGGCCAGAACTGCCTCTCTGCCGCTCTTATCCATCTCAACTGTACCCATCTCAGGCTATAAAGCATTAAGTATAGTATCTAAGATACCTTGGGGTACATGTATGCACAGAAATATGTATGGAAGGAAAATTATCAAAATTTCTTTTCTTTTTATGCTTAGTTGTAGAAGATCTTTTCTGCTAGGCTTCAGGTCATTCTCAGAGATAGTTGCTCTAATGTAGTTTTGGTAAGTCTGTGGAAGGTGGCGAACCCAGGATCTTCCCACTCCACCGTCTTGTCCATTTGATTTTAGGACAGATGGATATGTGTTAAAGACTCCAACCACTCTGGTACTGATCTGTTTCACCTTGCTTTTACTTTACATATTTTGATATTGTTATTCAACGTGCAGTATTTCAGGAGTTTTAGCTTTTCTCAAGTAGAACCGAAAGACAAATAGAAAAAAAATAGTTTCTTCCTTTGTTGATCCTCATTACCAGTTCTGCATCCTAAAGATAATCCATGTTTAACTATTTCTTTTTTGTTAATTAATTTTTTTGTTGGAGTAGAGTTGATTTACAATGTTGTGTTAGTTTCTGTTGTATAGCAAAGTGAGTCAGTTATACATATGCATTTTTTTTTAGATTCTTTTCCCATATAGTTTATTATGGAGTATTGGATAGAGTTCCCTGTGCTATTCAGGAGGTTCTTATTAGTTACCTATTTTATATACAGTAGTGTGGATGTGTCAATCCCAATCCCCCCAGTTTATCCCTGTCCCCCTTCCCCCTCTGGTAACCACAAGTTTATTTTCTACATCTGTGACTCAGCTTCTGTTTTGTAAATATGTTCATTTGTACCATTTCTTTAGATTTCACATATAAGCTAGATCATGTCATATCTGTCTCTTTATCTGTCTACTTACTTAATTGTTTCTTTTTGTTTTGGTTTGTTTTTTATTTCTTAAACCAGTCTTCTTTCTAATTGGCAAATGCCCTGAGTGCTCTCTTGCTTCAGATCTCTGGGTTTGTTGTCCCTCTGGCTGGAACCCTTTAACTCAGCTCTTCCCTTGACTGTTTCCTCATGATTTTAGTGTCAGGCCACTTCTTCAGAGACCACTTAATCTGAAACAAGCTCTGCCTTCCTACTTCCTTTTCTCATTTTACCTTGGTTTGTTTTCCTTACAGAACGCACCATGATCTAAAGTCACCATGTTTATCTCCTCGTTTACTTGGCTAGTTGATATCTATCCCATTAACATGTAAGCTTCCAGAGAACTAGTACCTTGTCTCTTATAATATCCTGGACACTCAGACCTAGAAGAATAAGAAGCATGTCGTTGGTGATCCATAAATACCTGCTGAATGAATGCAGTGTTATCCAACACTTAACCTCTCTGATATGCTGAAGCCGAATGATCGTTTTCAGGTTCCGTGTTCTATCTTCAGCCATGTTCCTAGGATTAGAATTTGCACTGGCTGCTTCTGTTCCTTGGAATAACTTTTGCGCTAGATATTCACAAGGCTCACCCCTTCACCTTTTCCAAGTATTTGTTTAAATCAAATCTTCTCAGTGAGAAGTTACCTGAACACCTCTATTTAAAAGTGCAAGTCCCTTCCTACACCATCATTTCTGATTCATCCTACATTTGCCTTTCCCTCAGAGCATGCATAATCTTCAGACAACTTAGGACAGCATCCTTATTTATTATCAATATATTGTACTGTATGTCTTCTGTTTGTCCTTCCCAATCCACTCTTCACCCTAAACCTCTCTGCTCTATACCCTAAAGGCCAATTTGCTTAGATCTGAGCTCTTGGCAAGATCATCATACATGGCCAAGTGCCTTGCCCCAGGTTCACTTATCCTGTATGGTGACCCTCTCCTGATTCCATGTTTCTGTAATGGCTCCCTTCCTTAAGCATAGGTCTATTGCTTATTATCTGTTTTTCTGCTCTATCATGGAAGCTCCATGAGGGCAAGCAGTCTGTTGTTCATTGATGGGTCTCTTGCAACCAGAACAGTGCTTAATACATAATAAATGTTCAATATTTGCTGAACGTTTAATGAACACTGACTCTGGGCTCAGAAAAATATTTAGGCCACTTACATTATTCCTCATCTCCCCTTTTGCCTATCCCCCACGTTTTGACAATTATAGTGTTATTTTTATTATCCTCCTGATTGCCTTTGTAACTTTAAATAATATGCTTAAAGCTTTATTTCTTCTATAAAATTTAGAGTCATTTGATTTCCTACTGTCTAAAATGAGAGGGTTAGAGCTACTGTCATACTCTCTACCTCTTCTCACATCTGTTTCACCTTTTTATTTTATAATATTAAGTTCAATATGTTTTGGTGGATTTTCTTCTTTTTTTTTTTTTTTGCGGTACGCGGGCCTCTCACTGTTGTGGCCTCTCCCGTTGCGGAGCACAGGCTCCGGACGCGCAGGCTCAGCGGCCATGGCCGACGGGCCTAGCCACTCCGCGGCATGTAGGATCTTCCCAGACCGGGGCACGAACCTGTGTCCCCTGCGTCGGCAGGCGGACTCTCAACCACTGCGCCACCAGGGAAGCCCGGATTTTCTTTCTTTTAAAAAAATATTTATTTATTTATTTGGTTGCATCAGGTCTTAGTTGCAGGAGGTGGGCTCCTTCGTTGCATCTCGCCAGCTTCTTAGTTGTGGCATGCACGCTCTCAGTTGCAGCATGCATGTGGGATCTGGTTCCCAGACCAGGGATTGAACCCAAGCCCGCTGCGTTGGGAGTGTGAAGTCTTATCCACTGCGCCACCAGGGAAGTCCCTTGGTGGATTTTCTTGACCCTATTTCCAATTTTTATATTGAATTTTGTATTTTAGGTGCAATATTTTAAATTTCAAAGAGCCTTTTCTTATATGTTTTCTTATATGTTTCATAGTTACCTTTTCTTAAAAAATTATTTAAAAACTATACTTCTCTAGCAATATCAATAATAAAACTCCCTTTATTATTACAAAAGTCAATTAGTAAACTTTACTACCTCCAATTTTATTTTCTTTTGTCAGAAAAATTTGTAAAGTTTTGTGAGTTTATTACTATTATTTAAAAAATACTTTAAAAAACTATTTAATCCAAGGTTAAGACTAAATATTTTCTTCAAATAGTATTTTTAATATGCACAGTAAAACATTTATATGAGATTTTTGGATTTAATTCTACATTTTACTATTTTGAATGCTAGTCCTTATAACAGTATATATTTTCTGGTTTTTAGTTATTTATGTTGACTTTTTCTTACTACTTTGAGACTAGTTCTTTTTTTCCCAGAAAAATAGTATATAGAGTTTATTTTCTGCATACTTGCATATATGAGTGGCTTTCTGTTGCTTTCACATGTAAATGATAAGGTGGCTGGCTTTAGAATTCTTGGTCACGGTATTTTTCACTCAATTTTAAAGACCTCAGTACTTTGTTCTTTGGCAATTAGAGTTGCTATAGAGAATTGGGAGTCCAGCTCTCTATTTTTTACTTTGTGGCTGCCTAGATGCTGGCATCATTATTTCTTTAAGCTTGAAGTTAAAAAAAATCACTGGCATAAATCTAAACATTAGTTTCTTTCATGAACATTCTTTTTTAATGATCTGTCCTATGAATTTGCAGGTGTACATATAGATATAGGAAACTATTTCTTTTATGCAGCTGATTATTGCTTTTATAATATTGATCCTGACCTCATTGAAACACTATCCATATTTTAAATTATAAGCTATTCTTCATAATCTGATTTCTTCATTCTGATTGCTTTCATAACTTATATTTTTCTTTTCATTTTAGGAGAATTTCTCAAGTTTGTAAGTGTTTTAATCCATTTGGACTGCTATAAAAAACACCATAAACTGCGTGACTTATAAACAACAGAAATTTATTTCTTATAAGCACACTAAACTCAGTCATGAGGGCACTGCTCTGCCCTCATAACCTAATCACCTCTCAAAGGCCCCATCTCCTCATACCATCATCTTAGGGGTTGGGATCTCAACACATGAATTTTGGGGGACACAAACATTCAGGTCATAGCAGTAAGCTTGTAATCTACTACAGAACATAGATTCTGTCCTTTATTGCTACCAATGCCATCTTAAATCTTATCATAGTTTCCCTATGTTCTTTCCTTACAATGACTTCTCAATTTTCATTTGTCTCTTAGTTTTTCACATCATCTTTCACCTTTTGCTTTATGTTTGGTTATTCTTCACTTTCACTGAGATTATAAAACCGATGTTTACTAGAGTAAATAATTTTTAAAAATATGTCCTTTCTCTGCCTTGTATTCTGTGTGTATCTTTCTCTTTTATGCTGCCCCAGTTATTTTTCAGACTTCAGTGTTATTTCTTGTTTATTCAGCGTTCAACAAGAAAAAGTCTACTGTCTTGTGATATTTGTTCTAGCATAGTGACTTCTCTTTGGGTTCCAGAACTAATCTAATAGAAACTGTTACTATTCTCCTTTGGTATCCTATGCCAAAAAGCTGTGACTCATTTTCTGTAAAGTGTGGGTTTTGTGGAAGGACCTGGGCTCTGGGCAGTCCTAGCAGGGACCTCCATCTTTGCACATATTCTTCTCCTCCAGGGTGTTGAAAGTGCTCTACGAGTGTCTCCATTAATCTTGGACACAGTTGATTCTGCAGGTTTTTGGGAAAAATTATGAAGCCTCATCCCTATCTTCTTCAGTGCAGGAGCTGTAGAAGGGGGTCTTATTTTTTCCCACCTGACTGCCCTTTGGATACAGCAAATATTTCTCAGGAAGAGGAATTGGGACTTACTCTTGGCAACATCTGTAAGGTTTGTTTCAAGTAGATGAGAGCTCCCCCTATACTCTCCATCCTTGTTTCTGGGACTGATGCCTATTTTCTTTACTGCCATGTTTCTTACATATATGACTATGGAGAAGTTTCCAAACTCCTAGGAGTCTCACTATAAGTCAATCAATAAAACATCACCCTCTTAAAAGTGTGACTGGTTTCAGAGATAGACTATATATAACCCAGGAGAAATGTACAATTGATTTATAAATTGGGAAAATATCAGTATGTGCCTCAAAGCTTTTGTGAGAATCAAATGAGATTAGTCCAGGGCTGCACTTAGTAAATTCTTAGGAAGGTCTAGCTCTTGTTATCCATATTGAGTATTGTTAATGTTTATGTGATTTTAGTCAGCTTTTGTTTGTTTCCATCACCAATGTGCCTGGAAAGCTGTATTTAGGATGTTTATTTGATACGCTGTGGTGTTGCCTGCATTGTTGATGGACCACCTCTAAATGTACATGTCCTGTAAATAAGGCTTCGAAAAGTTTGAGAGGTTATTTTAGACAGCACAGCCTCCATGAAGGAAGCCAGTATATTCTTTTACCCGCAACTGCCCTGTCCTACCTATATCACATCAATAGCAAATCATTTAAGATGGCTGATGACTACAGATTTATTAAATTACATGCAGTCACCCTCAAGGGCAACATAAGAGATTTGGAATCTAAAATAAGTCAGCTCTCATGCAAAATAGCGATGTTCTACTTCAATCTTTTTTTTTTTTATTTATGAGCTTAAAATATTTTTATGAATAGATCTTTCTCTTATCTACTGTTTGGTTACACAGTGTTCAGAAAAGACAGATTCAATGCTTGATATTTTCCCTCTATCAGTTTTTAAGTTGGTTCCCTGTCTTCCTCCAAGGTGACGGAAAGAACACACTATGTACCTGAAAATATAAATCTAGAATGACCAACACCAAGACTTATTCTAGTAAAACTACTGGACTTTAAAGAGAAACAAAAAAAATCCTTTGAACATCTAAATAGAAGAGATGTTTAAGGAGGAAAGTTAGATTATAATCAGACTTTTCAACAGTGATCTTTTATGTCTAAAGAAAATGGAGTAATTAAGATACTCAAGGAAAGAAAATGTGAGCTAAGGATTTTAATGGAAACTGACTTTCATTTATAAAGGACACAAACTGTAATTAACATGCAAGAACTAAAGAAATATTGTTTCCATGAGCTTTTCTTGAGGAATCTACTAGAGATGTTCTAGATGAAAATGAGTAGAAAGATATCAATGATGAGCATAAAACATAAAGTTATCCATAGAACTAAGACTAAATGAGGATTAAAAGAGAGCACAGTATGTATCAGCTTATATGCTCTGATAATGTTAATACATTACTTCAAAAAAGGGGGGGAGAATGGGGCAAGTATATGCAAAAAATTTTAATTGGTTTAAGTGATCAGAATTGTTATATTAGTATCACCTTTCGGAGATTGTTGTTTGTATAATGTGGGATAGAGCAAAGAGGAATTGTGGGATATTCTATTTCTGTTATATTCTGTGCCTTGAGGATTGAGATTCTCAGTGTGGGAAAATATACAGAAGTAATATAGGACAGGGTGAGGGAAATCCCTGTAGTATTAACTTGAAAAGGAAATATCAGTACGTACTCATGGGGCATCTTATTTTTAAAAGCATCTCTCTTGCTCTTTCCTCTTATCTCTATCCTAGCTCTTGTCACTGAACTCAGGTCCTGCTGCTCAGCCTCAAAAATTAATCCCCGAGGGCTTCCCTGGTGGCGCAGTGGTTGGGAGTCCGCCTGCTGATGCAGGGGACACGGGTTTGTGCCCCGGTACGGGAAGATCCCACATGCCGCGGAGCGGCTGGGCCCGTGAGCCACGGCCGCTGAGCCTGCGCGTCCGGAGCCTGTGCTCCGCAATGGGAGAGGCCACAACAGTGAGAGGCCCGCGTACTGCAAAAAAAAAAAAAAAAAAAAAAAATTAGTGCCCGAGAGGCAATTGTTGGTAGAACAACTTCTAATCAGAATGGCAGCAATCTGGGCAGATGGTGGACTCGGTGTCCCTCCAAAACCGTCTCCGAAGATTCTGCTCAGCTGTGAAAAATTTTAAAGGGAAAAAAGGAAGTAATCTCAGTTAATTTTTGAGATAGGGGGTCAAAGTTGCCGCCATCCCCCATGGCGTGCAGGCCTGTTGACTTCTTGTGGTCTTTCCTTAGATGCTATCGTATTCACAGTTTGTTCAAGAGATTACTGCAGGGGAAGCTAGGGAAGAGATCTGGTCATCTGTTAACTACTTATTCATCATTTCTACTTATTTGATCCATGGAAAGAACCAACAGGTTAGGCAAGGTATTGTATGATCAAAAGATACAATAGTGTGCTAGGGCCAGAGATGAGTAGAGCAAGGGGGGTGCCCGGTTAAGGTTAGTGACAAGGCAAAAGGGGCCTTCTGCAGAGAGCTCTTTCCTGCCAAAGGCTGGTTACAAATCCCCACTTCGCAGAATATCATTCCATTTCTATGGGGATTATGGGCGAAGGTCCGTCTTCTGTACCTTCTTCATGATGACATAGGGTGCCTTATTCTTAGAGTGGAAGACTCGACATGGGTCTGTAGCATCTCTTTGCTGACAGTTATAGATGCCCTTTTACATATACAGGCAGAACAGCTACAATTATTTTGATGCCCGCAAAGATATAGATTATTGTGAGCAATAGTGTTAATCCCATTCTCTTAAGGCCAGTTCTTGGAATTGTGCTGGCCACAGATTCAGTACTGCTCAAGACGGAGCAGCTAATGTCATGGCTGCAGTCTGGTCATCAAGCTTTTTCCCTCCGGTGGCAGTTACAGTATCTGTAAAACAGCCCAAGAATGTGCATCAGACATGGAGTATGTGACTCTCTCGTCCTAATCATTAACTGCTTCAGCGCTTCAGTTTGCTCTTTTGTGACTCAGGGAGGCCTGGGAGACTTTAGCTTTTCTATAAACAAGAGGCAGGGGGCATGGAGGGGGCTTTGTCCTCGGTGGGGGGGAGTGCCCCACAAGGAACATTTGCTCGGTTCCACTCTGTACTCTGAAAAGGCCCATAAAATAATGTCCAGCCCAGTCTCAATGAGTATCCCTAACACTAAGACTGTTGTCTTGAAACACTGTTTTCCACTGTCTGTTTCTAGGTGGGAACAGGAAGTAAACAAGATGAGTCTGGAACATCTTGTCATAACAAATAGCAAACAAGCTATTGAAGACACTGGATTCATGTTAACAGGACTCAGGAGCAAAATTGTGGAGGCTCCTGCTGGCTGAATTTGGGCCATTATGCCCACAGTTTCTTCAGCATTTTATTAGGAAAGTTTTCATACATATAGCAAAGTATATACACCCTTCCTCCCACTACTAGATTCTACTGTTAACATTTTACTGTACTGGCTTTATCACACCTCTATCCAGCTACCCAGCCCCCTTTCCACTTTCATCTATTTTATTATTTTTGTTTGTTTTGCGGTCCGCAGGCCTCTCACTGCTATGGCCCCTCCCGCTGCAGAGCACAGGCTCTGGACGCGCAGGCTCTGGACGCGGAGGCTCAGCGGCCATGGCTCACGGGCCCAGCTGCTCCGCGGCATGTGGGATCCTCCCGGACCGGGGCACGAACCCGTGTCCCCTGCATCGGCAGGCGGACTCTCAACCACTGCACCACCAGGGAAGCCCCTTTAGGTGCCCTTTTAAAGTAAAGTGCAGCTATTAGTACCCCTCCTACTAAATACGTCAGCGTGAAAATATTCACTTTTAAAATGTAAAACTGGAAATGAAACATGAAGATGATCCTGGTGACCGTCTGTGAGCCCTGAGATAAAGCTAGAAAGCAAAGAGAAAGGAAATCTAACAAAGACAGAGCTTAAGGGCAGCTGGAAGGAAGTTCTGTACTTTGACGGTTTTGCCTGGGGCCATTCATGGGTGGATGGGTTTTTTCCTCCTCCAATCTAAGCCATTCATCTTCATATATACATGTTTTTCCTTGTTATCTGTGACTTTATTGCTATTGGATCCTTTGCATAATCGAGTAGGAAATTCTCCATATTGCATTTTTACCTAGGATAAAGTAACTGCTTTTAGGTGAGGTTTTGAGCTTATAACAATGGAAGGAAAAATAATTAGCAAGTTATTCATTGAGACCTATTATGTTCACTTAGGGATGTACAAGTCACCAGCTTTGTCTTCCACAGTCCAGACACTCACACCACTTGGAGCTTCCTCCACTGATTACGTTTATTGCCTTTTCAACTAAGAAATTTGGAACATGCTGCTACCCCTGCCTGGTATTGAGGAAAAAATTAGTCGATCTAAGAAAGAAATAGAAAATTTTTTTCAAGCCAAATTGAGGATTATAACCCGGGAACAGCCTCTCAGAAAGCTCCGAGAAATGTTCTCCCTGTTAAAGGTCAAAGCAGCGTTATGTAGATTTTTAGACAGAGGGCTGTACCTTAAATGACATAGATAGTTTGCACGATCCAGATCTGTAGGCACAGGCTGGTGGCTTCTCATGACCCCCTCGAGAAGGAATATCTTTTAAGGAGTTGTCTTGTTGGTGCTGGGAGAATGTTACTCTTTGTGGTTGAGCAGGTATTTCTCTGATGGGGGAGGTTGGTCGGTGCATAATACAGATATACAATGCACAGGAGAGGGGAGAGAGGAGGCTGAAGGGCAGAGACAAGTTTTTATGTTTAAATTTTTTCTTGTCTTGCCATAAAATATGAATTTTATTCACAGTGGAAAGCCCCCTCTCCCACTGCAAAGTGTGTTCATTGATACAGAGCCATGTGTATCTCAGTTATATATTCACTACACTATGCACTGTATACATATATATAAAATATTCTCTCTATGTGTTCTTCTATATTTAAATATTATATGCATACACATACATATATTTACACACATGCACACACTCACCATATGAATCAAATGTCAGTCTACGTAAACCATTTTCCACAACAACTACAGCTCAGGAGAGATAGCAGTCAATTCATCCCTGTATATCTCCATTATAGATGTAGGTTCTTCCATTTTTGTTATTGCTTTGATCAAGGATTTGGGAAAATGCCTTCTTAATAACTCAGTGAAAAACCAAAGAGAATGCTGAGACACTAGCCTACTTACTTTACAAATTAACCACGATATAGGGGAATAATTGTAAGTTTCAATTTATAAGGGACATACAAGATTCATAGGGCTAAATTATGTACTACAATCTATGGACCTGCCTGTATGTATCAACCATGATTGAAATCTTTCATTCAGAGCTGGGCACCAGCTTCTGGAGAACTGCATGCTTCTGGCACTTGAAAAAGTTTGAATATCCTTATTATTGAAGATAATGATATTATCTACCCTGTAATGGAAGCTGTGGAGTTACTCTTAGACAAGTCTTAAACTTCTTATCATTGCTGACAATAGCTCATAGGGTACACAATATTTTGACTTAGCCATTTTAATGCAAACATTTTAGTCATATTTTGCCACAGATAAATTTTTAAGACAGTGGTAAATTGTATTAAATCAATTTAATTTTGTGGCTGCTTTTTTAAAAAAAAAAAGAACCACTAAGCCATTTCTAATTTCCCATTTTCATTTTTATTTCATAAAATTAATATTATCAAAATTAATTCTATTCAATTTAAATTTAAGACTAATATTTAGTTCATCAGTCACATATTAATTATCCTGGCTTTTTGTCACCGGGGGATTTCTTTGGTGGCAATAATTTCCTCTAAGTCCAGTACTCTTTGGTGAATTTTTGTGGCTATAAATGCATCAAAAATATATGATTCTTTGATCAATTTTACTCAGTTTTCATAATTTTAGTTTTAACAGCGAATACATTTATTTTGTGCTTATTTCTCGTGTAATGCTCACCATGAATGAGTTATGAGATTGACTTACAGGTAGGTTATATTAGCCATCTAAGACAAATTTGGAGCAATTTTGTGATGGAGAGGGAGAGAATCACACAAAGAGATATGGGGGAGACTAGGAAAGGGAGTGGTGTGAGAAGAAGAGAAGGTGGCAGTAGGAGCAGAGGAGGAGAAAAAGAGAGGTATGAGAGAAATTATTTTGGTGTATTGAGTGTTACGCAATGGATATCAATGTGGTACATATGCAAAGTAAGCTATTCAAAATATCCTTGGTGTATTTTACACGTTTTACCTGTCAATGCAAACCATTTTTGTAAAGATCACCTTTGGACAAAACTCCTTTATTCACAGAAGCTTGGAATCAGGTGGGTACTGGGCTTGCCCTTCTTGGTTTAGAAGCAAATGTATTTCCCTAGTGTGGAATCCTTTTCTGTTCTTGAGAGACATGGGAAAAAACAACACTGCACAATTCATTATAAGTAATTCAGGAGAAAAAGTAAACATATTAATCACTTGAAAACCACTGCAATTAAAACTTAATTTGAAGTTGCTTATAATTCTCCTTGCTTTTGTGGGGGAAGGATAGAGGAAACATGTCTTTAAGCTCCGTAGCATATTTTATAGGTGGGGCATTTTCAAATGATGCCCCATACTGGGTCCACATGCATTTTTGCTAGAAAGTCATCTGAAATGGCATGATGTGTTGAAAGAGTCATGCCACAGTCAGGACCTAAGGTAAATGGTTTCTCCCTTCCAGGCTCTAACTTCCTCCTGTGTGCAAAAGAGAGCTGAACTGTGAGGTTTTCTAGCATTGGTATCACAATTTGCTGTCTTTGAGATGCTTATATACGTCCCTTTGGACAAATGATGAGAGAGCAGTGCCAACACAGCTTTGTCTTCCCACGTACAATCTGATGACTGGGATGCTTTCCTTATTGAGCAGATGCCATCCCTTTTTCCATTATCGACCTCAGCTTGTGTTAGGTCAGGGGCACGGGCTTGGCTCAGGTTGACCCCTGGTTAATTGGAACTGAGTGTAATCACATTAGCTCAGTTGGGAGTTTTGAAAATCACATTAGCTCATCCAACAAAAGTGAATCTGCCAATAATTTATGTCATGGATTTGCAATTAGAATATAGAGGTCTTTCTTATTCTTCTTCTTTGTGTCTTTTTGATAAACGAAAAGAAAAACCACCCCAAAGAAATTAAAATTTCAAACATCTTACAGGTTATGTTTTAATAAAATTTCATTCTTTAGCTATAAGTTTGGGCCCCTAAGTGAAGGATGTTTTAGGGAATGATTTTTTGTTAAAGTGTACTTTTTTTAAAATATTTTTTTTGATGTGGACCATTTTTAAAGTCTTTATTGGATTTGTTAAAATATTGCTTCTGTTTTATGTTTTGGTTTCTTGGCCACGAGGCATGTGGGATCTTGGCTCCCCAACCAGGGATCAAACACACACCCCCTGCATTGGAAGGTGTAGTCTTAACCACTGGACCCCCAGGGAAGTCCCAGGGAATGATTTTTTATTGGTCGTTTTATATAATCTACTAAGGGTTCTTGGTAAAGATCATAGATAAATAAGTTTGAATAGTTATCTTTGTCAGAGCTAAAGATTTCAGGAATATTGGTTTGACAATATTCTCAGAGGAATATTTCATTGCTAGGTCTTTATAATCCAGTTATATGAAAAGTACAATAACTGATATTGTATGAGATACTGTTAGTACCCAGATTTGGGAGACCAACTCTGTCTTTGGTGGAGGAAGTGGTTAAGGTAGACCAAAAATGGTGAGAAGGCATTTACTTGCATAGTAGGATTTGCTGAGAGGTAGCTACCATGAATTAAATATAAATTTTATGTCAAATATGGTGCTAAATGTTTTTGAAACACTATATTAAGAACTATATAATAGGCCTAATTTATACTTCATTTCATAGGTGAGAAGCTGAAGCTCACATTCCTTAAGCAACTTGCCCGTATCTCATAACTAGTAGATGAGTGAGCAAAACTTCAGAGTCTTTGGTCTCAATAGAAGCTTTAGATAAAAAATCACCCGTGAACTCAAAAATAACATCTACATCAACAACGGCAGTAACAATAAAAACGTATTGAATCAGAATCCTTGGGAGGGGGCAATTTTTTAAAAGAAGTTTAAGAAATTCTGCAGGTAGTTCTTTTGTACCACCAGGACTGACAGGTGTGGATGAGGGTCAGTAATGGGGGCACAGCAGGCAGGCTCTAGTTTTGAAAAAACCCTAGTGCGTTGCTAGTAACCATAAAAGAATGGAGCTTTCAGTGGCCCTTAGGAGATATGACATACTGGTCTGTGGTAGACAATTATCTGCTGTATATGTGTAAACTGAAAGTTAGTCACTGTACTCAGAAGGCTTCGGAAATACATCTCAACTTAGGTTTCCTGGAAGAATTGGAATTACCTTCTTCCTTCCACCAAGAAGAAAGATAAGGAACAGAAACTAGAACACTGGCGTTCCATGAAAGGAAAGGGAAGCTCTTCCCAAGTAGGGTGAGTTGCAACCACCTAGGGAAGAGAAAGCATCACAGGCTCTGGAAAAGGATGAAGATGTAAATGGAGCAAGATGCTGGAGGCAGTGGGATGCAGATGGAGAATGGAGAAATGGGACTGAGATGCTGTATCTGAATCATAGGGAATCTTACTCCTGTTCCTCTCAGGAGGGGTAGACAATACCTGGGGTGGGAGTTGTATCTGGCTCTGCACATCACACTTAAAGAGGAGCATGAAAGAACTGGATGATGTTTTGAAAGAGTGACAGGGACATTAAGGAATTTAAAAAACTCATTTGATAAATTTCTGAAGGAATTTGGATTGCTCCTTATCTCAGAATGGGGAATAGCAGATTTGGAGGGGGACTTCTAAAATCTTTAAAAATACGTGAAGGTGTCATGTGGAAGACGGAGCAGGTAAATTCTGTTTTACTCCAAGACCTACAACTGAAACCAGTGCGGTAGAATTCAGAAGGAGACATAGTTTGTTTAAATATAAGAAAACATTCTCTAACAGCCAGAAATAGCCAGTTTAGTTATGAGATGCAAGTGGGCAGACAGAAGCTATTGAGTACATTTGAACATTGGTTGTATTGTTAAATCAGGTGGCCTTTAATGTCTCCTTTAACATGTTCAGCAACCTCTGACAAGCCCTGGAGGAGGGATGATCAGTCCCAGGTAGTCCAAGCATGTATTCCTCTTATCCGTGTAGCTCATAGATATATAGAGCAAATAACAAAATTATTATGGGGGACGTGGGTGGGTAGGAAATGCTATGCTGCAGGGAAAGCCAATGTTTGGTTGCTAATCACAGAGGCTAGATAAGCAGTCCATAGAGCCAAAATGGGGAGAGGATTGATTAATCAGGAAAGCCAGGATCAAGAAGCAATAAGAGTCAGAGATAACTGGAAAGTGGTCAGATGAATTCCTGAAATAGAGTACTTATAACTATGACAGGCTTTCCTCTGGTCCCAATATACTTTCATGGATGAGCTGGGCTCTTTGAAATTCAGTGGAGTTTTATTTTTGTTAATTTTAAGTGTCATTCAGCATTTTCAAGTTACGTGTTTTATGTTGCCAAATAACCATGCAGTGCTTAACTCTCAAAACCGTTGTAATTATTGTGTCTGGATAAATAAAAATTACATCAGTGTGGCAAAGTAGAGGAGCCTCTGAATTGGAAGTCTGGAAACATAGCTCTGATAGAAGTAACTCTTTGACCTGAAACAAATAAAGAAAATTTGTTTGTGCCTCAGTTTTACCACTGGCAAAACGTCCAGCCTAAATATGACTGCCACAGCCAGTTCAAGTTTAAAATTATATAGTTATATTATATATTATCCTTTAAATTTTATTACTGTGGTCACTACTCTTGTTATTGTTCTTGGGGTTATCTCTCAAATAGCCCAGTCTTTGTTCATGAAACTGCCTTGGACCAGGATTATAAATACTGGGTAGGGACAAATTGTCTGAACCCATTATGTTACTAACAGTCTGGAAAATAGAGCTATATAACCCAAATGACCCCAGAATTTCTTTGAAGTCCTTCCTGCCTTAAGATACTTTGCCATTATGTTTTAAGAACATGGTGTCTAGCAGAATTTATCATCCATTTCAACAAGCTGCATGTATTATCATCGCCCTACTCTGTATCTTTCTTTCTAATCAATTTTATTATTATGGTAAAATATACCTAATGTAATATGTAACATTTCAATCATTCATAGATGTACAATTCAATACATTCACAACGTCATGTAGCTCTCAACACTATCTATACCTATACTTGTTTTTTTGTTTGTTTTTTTTTTTGTGGTACGCGGGCCTCTCACTGTTGTGGCGTCTCTCGTTGTGGAGCACAGGCTCCGGACGCGCAGGCTCAGCGGCCATGGCTCACGGGCCCAGCCACTCCGCGGTATGTGGGATCTTCCCGGACCGGGGCACGAACCCGTGTCCACTGCATCGGCAGGCGGACTCTCAACAACTGCGCCACCAGGGAAGCCCTATACTTGTTATTAATATTAATATTTTTGATTATAGACATCCTAATGGCTGTGAAGTGGTATCTCATTGTAGTTTTGATTTGGATTTCCCTAATAACTAATGATGTGGAACATCTTTTCATGTGCTTATTGACCTTTTGTGTATCTTCCTTGAAAAAATGTCTTTTTTGCCTAGTTTTGAATTTAGTGTTTATTTTGTTTGTTTTATTGAGTTTTAGGAGTTTTTTATTCTGGATACTAATCCCTTATGAGACATATAATGTACAATTATTTTCACCCTTTGAGTAGGTTGTCTTTTCGCTTTCTTACTAGTGTCTTTTGATGAACAAAAGTTCTTAATTTTGATAAAGTGAATTAATTTTGTTTCTTGTTGCCTGTGCTTTTGGTGTCATGTCTATGAAACTATTGCCAAATCCAAAGTCATGAAGATTTTCCTCAATGTTTTCTTCTAAGTGTTCTGTAGATTTTGCCCTTACATTTAGGTTTTTGATCCATTTTGAGTAAATTTTTGTGTATGGTGTAAGGTAAGAGTCCAGCTTCATTTTTTTGCATATGGATAACCAGTTGTTCCAGAACTATTTGTTGAAAAGACTGTTCTTTCTCCGCCGAATGGCATTGGCATACTTGTTGAAAGTCAATTGATCATGTATGTGTGGGTGTATTTCTGGATTCTCTATTCTATTCCTTTGATCTATATGTCTGCCCTTATGCCTGTACCATACTGTCTTAATTACTGTATCTTTGTAGATAGTTTTAAACTCAGGAGGTGAGTCTACCAACTTTATTCTTCTTTTTAAAGATTGTTTTGGTGATTCATGATCCCTGCAATTCCATATGGTTTTGAGGATTGACTACAAAGGCTGTTAAAATTTTCATAAGCACTGCATTGAATCTGTAGATCACTTTGGTTAACACTGGTATCTTAACAATATTGTCTTCTTATCCATGAGCACAGATTATCTTTTCATTTGCTTAATTTGGTCTTTAATTTCTTTCAGCAATGCTTTCCAGTTTTCAGTGTACAAGTCTTTTACCTCCTTTGTTAGATTTATTCCTATTTATTTATTTATTTTTAACATCTTTATTGGAGTATAATTGCTTTACAATGGTGTGTTAGTTTCTGCTTTATAACAAAGTGAATCATCTATACATATACATATATCCCTATATCTCTCTCTTGTGTCCCCCTCCCGTCCTCCCTATCCCACCCCTCTAGTGGTCACAAAGCACCGAGCTCATTTCCCTGTGCTATGCAGCTGCTTCCCACTAGCTATCTATTTTACATTTGTAGTGTATATATGTCCGTGCCACTCTCTCACTTCGTCCCAGCTTACCCTTCCCCCTCCTCGTGTCTTCAAGTCCATTCTCTACATCTGCGTCTTTATTCCTGTCTTGCCCCTAGGTTCTTCAGAACCATTTTTTATTTTTAGATTCCATATATATGTTTTAGCATACGGTATTTGTTTTTCTATTTCTGACTTACTTCACTCTTTATGACAGACTCTAGGTCCATCCACCTCACTAAAAATAACTCAATTTTGTGTCTTTTTATGGCTGAGTAATATTCCATTGTATATATGTGCCACATCTTCTTTATCCATTCATCTGTCAATGGACACTTAGGTTGCTTCCATGTCCTGGCTATTGTAAATAGAGCTGCAATGAACATTGTGGTCCATGACTCTTTTTGAATTATGGTTTTCTCAGGGTGTATGCCCAGTAGTGGGATTGCTGGGTCGTATGGTAGTTCTATTTTTAGTTCTTTTAAGAACCTCCATACCGTTCTCCATAGTGGCTGTATCCATTTCCATTCCCACCAGCAAGTGCAGGAGGGTTCCCTTTGCTCCACACCCTCTCCAGCATTTATTGTTTGTAGATTATTCCTATTTCTTTTTGATGTTATTTTAAATGGGACTGCTTTCTTAATTTCCTTTTCAGGTTGTTCATCACTGGTAAATAGAAACAAAACTAACTTATCAGTGAAATGGTATGAAATATTATGCCATATTTACAGCATGTTTCCTCTATTTGGTATGTTTTCTTTGCTTTTTTTGTATTTCTTTCTGAATGTTTGAAAGCTTTGTTTTTGTTCTAGTCATTACTTTTCCTTATGATAAGATCAATCACTTTTTCCTCATTTAGGCTTCTGTTATTCGGCTTTCAGTTTTAAATAATATATGCTAATTCTCACCGATGTCTAGGGTTAATAAGTGAGATGACTGTACTCTTCACTTTCTTCTCCTATTATTTTAGTGCATTATTTATACTGTTTTATAATGTACAAGAGTTAAATGCTATTCTTTCACTTGTCCTTACCTTTGTTTTAATCTTAGATCTCCAGTTAAATACATTAAAACTTTGTTACTAGTCTTTCTGCTAAATACATTAAAACTTTGTTACTAGTCTTTCTGCTAAATATCCTCAAACTTTTAGTTTAATAAAATTTGTCATCTGGAAAATTCCCTGGGAAAGTTTTTTAAACAAAATCTCTGAGTTTTTAAACCTGTCAACTGTGGGGTTTTTTCTTTTAACTTTGATATTTAAAGGAATATTTAACTATATCTAAAACTGTCTCACATTTTCCTCCTTGACATTTAAAAATACTTTTTTACTTTAGTCTTGATTTGTATGGGGTTATCAAGTTGTGTGATAACAAGCTAATTTGATTTCTTTTGTAAGTAACTGGGTCTTTTACCTGAAGGCTCAGACTATATTTTAATTTAAAGTCTAATAGTTTCTAGTACATACTTTGCTGTCAAGCATATCAGATCCATTTTTCCAGTTACAACCTTCAGTACCTTGTACTTTCATTTTATCTTCCATGATGATTTTCTTCACTTCATTGTTTGCATGATCACTTCTGTTATTCATTTCAATTCTGATATTTTGAATATTTGACTCAGGAATTTTTTTTTGAAAATGTTTCTTAAAAGGCATATAGTTTATGTTGGAGAGTTTTTAAAAATAGTTTTCCTCTGCTTTATGTTTGAGTGGTTGATTTTTAAGGGGAGACTTTACATTAACTGCAATATTTTTATTCTCATTTAAAGTTTTCTTCATAAAGTGGCTTTGTAAGTATGTAATTTTACATCATTTTCCTCTTCATCTTTAAGTGTTGTATTTTTTTCTGAATCAGCATTAATAGGTGTATGTAAGCAGGAGTTAGGGGCTTCATTGTGTTCTTGGTTTCTTATATCAAAGGTACCTGTACCTTGTTCTGTTAGTAAAGTGCAGTTTCTTATGAATTGGTATGTTTTCTCGTTTTGTGATTTGATAATTGTCAATAATTTAAACTATTATTCTCCTTCTTTTCTTCCCTTTAAGCTTCCAAGGGATGCTTCTCCAGCCCACGTCAAAATTCCCTTCCACAGAAATAATTTCTTCCCAAGCCTGTCACTATTCCAATGCACTTCAAGCCCCTTCCTTCCAAAGGTAATTAAAGAGACATGGCAGTTAAATGCAATATGTAACCTTAAAACAGCTAGACATTGTCATTGGGCAATTGGCAATACTTGATGATGGACTGTGTACTATAGAACAGTATTGTATAGTGTATCAATGTTAAACCTCCTGAGTTTGAAAACTGTAATGTGGTCATGTAGGAAACTTTTTTCCTTAAGAGATACACACTGAACTATCAGGTAAAGGGGCAAAATGTCTCCAACTTCCTCTCAAATAATTCATAAAAATGATATTCATATATATTATATTCATATACATATTATATTCATATATAACAATATTCATATATGAATTGAATCAACCTAAAGGTAAACAATTGATTAATTTGGAAAAGTGTACATGAGCACTTCTTGTACTCTTTCTGCAATATTTTTTTTAAAAAATCACCGATAACTTTATTATTTTATTTTATTTTTTGTACATCTTTATTGGAGTATAATTGCTTTACAATGGTGTGTTAGTTTCTGCTTTATAACAGAGTGAATCAGTTATACATATACATATGTTCCCATATCTCTTCCCTCTTGCGTCTCCCTCCCTCCCACCCTCCCTATCCCACCCCTCTAGGTGGTCACAAAGCACAGAGCTGATCTCCCTGTGCTATGCGGCTGCTTCCTACTAGCTATCTATTTTACGTTTGGTAGGGTATATATGTCCATGCCACTCTCTCACTTTGTCACAGCTTACCCTTCCCCCTCCCCATATCCTCAAGTCCGTTCTCTAGTAGGTCTGTGTCTTTATTCCTGTCTTACCCCTAGGTTCTTCATGATATTTTTTTTTCTTAAATTCCATATATATGTGTTAGCATACAGTATTTGTCTTTCTCTTTCTGACTTACTTCACTCTGTATGACAGACTCTAGGTCAATCTACCTCATTACAAATAGCTCAATTTCGTTTCTTTTTATGGCTGAGTAATATTCCATTGTATATATGTGCCATATCTTCTTTATCCATTCATCCGATGATAGACACTTAGGTTGTTTCTATCTCCTGGCTATTGTAAATAGAGCTGCAATGAACATTTTGGTACATGACTCTTTTTGAATTATGGTTTTCTCAGGGTATATGCCCAGTAGTGGGATTGCTGGGTCATATGGTAGTTCTATTTGTAGTTTTTTAAGGAACCTCTATACTGTTCTCCATAGTGGCTGTACCAATTTACATTACACCAGCAGTGCAAGAGTGTTCCCTTTTCTCCACACCCTCTCCAGCATTTATTGTTTCTAGATTTTTTGATGATGGCCATTCTGACTGGTGTGAGATGATATCTCATTCTGCAATATTTTTTTAAGTTTGCACTTATATCGAATGAAAAGTTACAAATAAGAAGGCTTCTTCCTTTCAGTTTTTTTAATAAACAGATCTATCAAGTCATAGAGCTGTTTTCAATACTTCATCACACATGGTGGGATTCTTCATTCAAGGTTTACAATATTTGTTCCTAAAACCCCGATCTCCTGATCTTCTTTGCCTGCAGAAGCTCCTGCAGCCATAAACAGGTAAGACAGTTAAGTGGTTATTTTGATGAATTGTTGGGAGCTGAGTGTGGACTAATGTGAGAGAGATACTACTGGGGGCAGCATTCTTGGAGGGTCTTCCACGCTTTTGTGGGCTTCATCTCCGTGAACCCCACTAGATTCTTCTCCTGAAGACCTGAGGAAGAGTTCCTCAAAATTCTGGCTAGGAGAAGGGAAGGATAATCCTTGTGAAATACACCCACAGCCTTCTTCATAACAAATGCCTTCCCTCCAGAGGAAGAGACTTTGCCAGTCTTAGCTGGGAAAGGACATTCCTGCCACTCTAGAACACTCTAGCATTCCTGTATCATCTAAAGGGGAAAAACACATAGTAAACAGGTTCAGGGCTTCAAGGAAATAGACTGGGGATATTGTGGCCTGAGAAACGAATGGGGAATGGGGAAGAATAAAATCTATACCACTGGAGAGTCACTTGTAAAGGTCATAGACCAGAGACACAGCCCCGCTAAAAGACTGAGATTTAATTATAAGATTATAGAATGCTTCTCTTCCACCACACCTTATCATCACATTGACTGAGCTCCAGTATTACAGTGAATTACAGTGGAAAGAGCTGCAAGGCATAGATTCTCCCCAAGGTACTTAGGGAAGTCCAAAGTCAACAGGGGAGACAAAAATAAAGACATTAAGAAAACTGATGCCTCTGGCTATGGAAAACATTAAATACAGCCAAGGTTCTTGCCAAGTTAATATAAATCTTCACATGGAAGGCCTATTTACCTCAGTTCCTGTTGCCTAATATGTCAAGTCCAGCTTTCCACAGAAATTACAGTACATGCCAAAGGCAAGAAAAACAGTCTCAAGAGACAAAGTAATCATTGGAACCAAACTCAGGTCACAAAGATGTTGTTATTATCAGAAAGGAGATTTAAAATAACTATGATTAATATGTTAAAGACTCTAATAGTGAAAGTAGACGAGCTATAAGAACAAATGGGTAATGTAAACAGAAGGATGGAAACTCTAAGAAAAAAGCAAAAGCAAATGTTAGATCAAAAACATTGTAATACAGTTGAAGAAAGTTTTTGATGGGCCATCAGTAGACTCAACACAACTGAAGAAAGAATTAATGTTCTTAAAGATAGGTCTATAGACACTTCCCAAACTAAAATTCAAAGAGAATAAAGGATGAAGAAAAAATAGAATAGAACATCCAAGAAATGTGGGACAATTTCAAAAGGTGTAATTTTTGCATGATTGGAATACCAGAAGGAGAACAAAGATGACACAGAAGAAATATTTAAAGTAATTATGGCTGTAAGCTTTCCAAAATATAGACAACAAACCACAGATTCAGGAAGCTCGGAGTACACTATGCAAGGTAAATACCCAAAGTAAACCACACCTGGACATGTCATATACAAACTGCAAGAAGGAATGACAAAAGGGTAATCTTGAAAGAACCGGGGGCGGGGGGGAGGGGGGGTGGAAATCATCTTACCTGTAGCAAGGATAAGAATTATACCAAACGTCTTGTCAGAAACCGTGCAAGTTAGAAGGGAGTAGTGTGCGATATTAAAAGTGTTGAAAGAGAAAATTCTGCATTCAACAAAATTATCTTTCAAAGTGAAGAGGAAAAAAAGACCCTATCAGAAAAACAAGAAAGCTAAGAGAATTCATCACCAGCAGACCTCCACTGCAATAAATGTTAAAAGTTCTTCAAGTAGAGGAAAAATGATATAGGACAGAAAATTGGATCTACATGAAAAGAAAAGCATCAGAGAAGAAATAAAGGTAAAATAATACTTTTATTTTTCATATTCTCCACTGATCTAAAAGATAATTGTTTATTTAAATAAATGAGTAACAAAGTATTGGCTGATTATATCATACTGATGAGTGAAATTCATGACGACACATTTCACAAGGGACAGGAAAGAGGAATTTAGATTACTCTCTATATGTGCACTACATGTGAAGTTGCAGAGTGTTAATGTGAAGGTGAACTTAGATTAGTTAAAAATTTATATTAGTAACTCTACAGCATCACTAAAAACAGCTAAAAAAGAGAAGTATAAGTGATGTGCTAAGAGAGCAGATCAAATGGAATCATATAAAATGCTTAATTAAAACCAGAGAAGTCAGAAAAAGAGGTGGGAAAAAAGAACAAACGCCATGAATGGAAAACAGTTACAAACATGGTAGATATGAACCCAACTATATTACTAATTGCACTAAATGTGAATGTTCTAACTATATCAGTAATTGCACTAAATGTGAATGTTCTAACACCATTTAAGATACAGAGACAGAGGGGCTTTCCTAGTGGCGCAGTGGTTAAGAATCCACCTGCCAACGCAGGGGACACAGGCTTGAGCCCTGGTCCGGGAAGATCCCACATGCTGTGGAGCAACTAAGCCTGTGCACCACAACTACTGAACCTGAGCCCTCGAAGCACAACTGCTGAAGCCCGCATGCCTAGAGCCCATGTTCTGCAATAAGAGAAGCCACCACCAACTAGAGAAAGCCCAGGCAGAGGAACGAAGACCCAACACAGACAAAAATAAATAAATTAATTAATTAAAAGAAAAAGTTCTCTTATAAAAAAAAAATACAGAGACAGAGTAGATATAAAAGACCCAATTATATGTTGTTTACAAGAAACTCACTTAACTCTAAAGACTCAGACAAGTTAAAAAGTAAAGAGAGTGGAGAAGATATATCAGGCTAGTGAAAGCTGGAGTAGCTATATTAGTTTCAGAGGAAATAGATGTCAGGAATAGGAAGCTTCACAGGGAAATAGAGGGGCATTACATAGTGATAAAGGAGTCAATTTTCCAAGAAGACAAACCAGTCCTAAGTGTTTATGTAACTAACAAGACAGCATCAAAGTATATGAGGCAACAACTAAAGGAAATGAAAGGAGAAATAGACCAATTCACTATTGTTGTTGGAGAATTCAACATTCTTCTGTTAGTGATTGATAGAACCAATAGCTTGAAAGTCAGTAAGGAGATAGATGAACTGAACAGCGCTATCAATCAAATTGACCTAATTGATACTTATAGATTACCTCATGAAATAATGGAAGAATAGGTACTCTTCTCAAACTCTTACAGAAGATTCACCAAGATAGACCATATTCTGGGCCTTAAAACAACAAAGTTAAAAGAATAGAAATAATACAAAGTGGATTTTCGGACTACAAAGGAATTAAACTGGAAGAAATTCCCAAAATATTTGGAAATTTAACAACACATTTTAATACAACTATGGACCAAAGGAAAAGTCTGAAAATAAATTTAAATATATTTTTTGTAAAGCAAAATTTAAAAAATAATCAAAATTTGTAGGATGTAGCTTTAGAAAGAGATTTATAATAATTATATAAAATACATATATTAGAAAATAAGGCCAATTTAAATTCAGTGACCTAATTTCCACCTTAGGAAACTAGAGAAAGAAACCTACAGCAAGCAGAAGAAAGATGTAGTAAAAATGAGAGCAGAAATCAATGAAATGCAAAACAGGAAAACAATAACAAAAATCTGCTATGTCAAAACTGGTTATTCAAAAAGATCAGTAAAACAATAAACTTATAGCTAGGTTAATGAGGAAAAAAGAGAAAAGAGAGAAGACATAAACTACCAATAATAAAAATGAAACAGCCCATCACTACTGATTCTGTGGTCATGACAAAGATAATAAAGAAATATTGTGAACAATTTTGTGCCCACAGATTTGATAACTTACATGATAGAGACTAATTCTTTGAAAGAAACAAACTACCAAAACTCACACAAAGAGAAATAGTCCTAGTAGCCTTATGTTTATTTTATTAAAAAAATTAAATTGAGATATAACATTATATTAGTTTCAGGTGTACAAAAATATGATTTGATATTTGTGTATATTGTGAAATGATCACCATAATAAGTCTAGATTGGAAAAGAAGAAACAAACCTGTCTTTGTTCTTAGATAATAGATCGTGTATGTAGATAATCCCCAAAATTAGCAGAAAGAAAATTGGAACTACTAAGCAAGTATATCAAGGTTGCAGAATTCAAGGGTACATACAAAATCAATAGTTTTTCTATATGTTAACAATGAACAATTGTAATTTGAAATAAAAAATAATATTTACCATTGCATATAAATCTAAAAAAAGTTATGTATAGGATCTAAATGGGGGAGAACACTGATAAAAGAAATCAAAGGAGATCTAAATAAGTGGAAATATATTGTGTGTTCATGGATTAGAAGACTTAATATTGTTGAGATGTCAATTCTTCCCAGTTTGATCCACAGATTCGGTGCAATCCTAATCAAAATCTCAACAGGCTATTTTGCAGGTATCCACCACTGATGCTAAAGTTTTATGGAAAGGAAAAAATTTACATGGAAAGCTGACACAATGAAAGAGCAACATTGAAGGACTCACTACCCAGTTTTAAGACAACATAAAACTATAGTAATCAAACGATGTGGACTTTCCAAAGGATAGATATCTTGAGGTGAAATTACTACATAAAAATCATGTAAATTCAAATGATGACAGACTGTATTACTTTTCTATTGTGGCTGTAACGAATTACTACAAATTTAGCAGGTTAAAGAACACGAATTTATTACCTGATAGTTCTGGAAATCAGAAATACTAAATCAGTTGTATTGGGTTAAAATCAAGGTGTTGGCGGGTGTGCATTCCTTCTGGAGGCTCGAGGGGAGACCCACTCCTTCACCTCTCTCAGCTTTTAGACGTTGGTACAATCCTTGGTTCTGGCTCCTCCCTCCATCTTCAAAGCCGGAAGAATACCATTCTTGTCTCCTCTTTGACCTTTGCTTTTGTCCTCATGTATTCTCTCCCTGACTCTGATCCTCCTTCCTCCTTCTGTTATGGACTATTTTGATTCCACGGGGCCCACTCAGATAATCCAGGATAATCTCTGGATTATGTTTGGCATTTTTTTTTAGGCACAAAGGACACAGTTAAGAAAAAAACAGTTGAGGTCCATCATGCAGCCTACATTCCAGCAACGAGTTAGAGAAGGGATGGGTGGAAGAGGGATAAGTAAGTAAGTGAACAAGAGAACTATTTGGAATTTATACCAGGTATGAAAAAAATAAAGTGACTATGTGATGGAGAGTGATCATGGTCTTGTTGTTTTAGATTCGGTGGTCAGAGAAAGTTTTACTAAGAAATGAAATATAGAAAAAGAGATAAAACATTTAAAAAATAGCTATCCAAGTACAGAGATAGGAACAATGTGAAACAGGAATAGAATGGCTCATGGATAGACTCTAAGGCATTTGGTATATTCAAGGGCACATAGATCTGTGCAGCTAGAGCCTATTGGACATAATGATCTTGCAGATATAGGCTGGAGTCAGACAAATGGAAGACCTTTTCATTCTGACACCAATGGAAAGCCATTGCAGAGGATATGATTTATGTTTTAGAGAGATATCTGACTGCTCCATGGAGAGTGGATCTCAAGAGGACAAGACAGAAGACCAATAATCCACCATAATCCATTTAAGAAAGCAGAGTGGCTTGACAAGGGTATTAGTAGTAAAGTGGGAAAAATTAAATAGATTAGAAACATGTTTTAGAGATGAAGGAGATAAGACTTGCTGATTAACTTTATATGATGAAATAGGATACATAAAGAGCAACTACTAGGATTTGGGATTAAGCAAATGATTGTTTTGTGGTGACATTTACTGGAATAGGGATGAGAAAAAATAGCCTTGGATATGGTGTGATATACTAAGAATTCTGCCTTGTCTATATTAATTTTGTAATGACTCTTAGGCTCCCTTGTGGTGTGCAAGAAGGATCTTAGATATACAAAGTTGGAGTTAAGTAGATGTCAGGAATGAAGATGCAGGCTTAGAAGTCACTGGCATCTAGATGGTACTTAAGGACACAGGAATGGAAGAAATCTCTTAAGGAAAATGTATAGACAGAAAAGTGGACAACAGAACACAGTCTTGAATCATTTAACGTATTGATGTCAAGTGAAGAAGGAGAAACCAACCGTGACACTGGGAAAAGTCTAATCGTTTGGGGTGACAGAATCCAAGAACAGGAACTATTTTAAATAGGCAGATGAAGTGAACTTTGTTGAATGCTGCTGAGATATCAAATAAGATGAGGACAGGAAAGTCGTTGGCAGCATGGAGTTCATTGATCACTTTAATTTTCATAGTTTCAGTGAAGTGGCGGTGATGGAAGCCCAGTGCCTCAGAGAAGAGGAGATAATGTGATGGGATGAAGTGAAGAAAACCATAATAAATAACTCATAGGGTGGAAGCTTTTCTCAGAAATGGGGTGCTAACTACTGGAAGAGGACATGTGTGTGTGTGTGTGTGTGTGTGTGTGTGTGAAGACGGAAGAGGCTAGATTAGGTTTGCATGCCGATAAAACTGATTCAATAGAGGGAGAAATCAGTGATGATTAATGTAGGATTGAAGTTCTTTTTAAAAAAAGTTGTGGGATTCAGAGAACAAATGAAGGATTGTCCTTAAATTGGACTAGGGACACTTTATCCATAGTAACAAAAGGCAAAGAAGATGGTATAGTTGCAGATGCAGATAAATTAGTTGATTTAGTGGTGGGAAAATAAGAAATGACTACCTAATTGCTTCTTTTTTCTTAATGAAATATCAGACAAGTGTAGCTGTAAAGGAAGTGGCTGTAAAGGAGTGTTGGAAAGATTGAAGGTTTGAAAAAATAGGAGCATAAAGTTAATAATATTTTTGGAGAATGGGCGAGTGAACATGACAGGGTAATAAGATTGTTGGACAGTGTTGTGGGCTATGAGAAATTTGTGATAGTATGTTTGCAGTTAGACTTTCAGGGTGATTGTGTATTTTTCTCCAGATGGTTCTGGCTGCATATGAGCAGCTAGAGAGTAAACAGAAAGATGAGTTTAAGGGGATAGATGGAATGTATGAGAGATCTCTTTCTCTATAATCTGAGTAATTCTAGGTATTATCAGTTTTAAATTTTTGTTATCATGATAGCTAAAAAGCAAAATCTCACTTTATTTTAGCTTGCATTTCTCTGACCTCTAGGGAGACTATGTTTTTTATGCTTATCAGTCATTGTTTTTCCTCTTCTATAAATTACTGGCTCAGATTCTGTGTCTATTTTTTTCTGCTAAGTTATCTGCCTTTTCTCATATTGATTTTTTAAGGTTTATATAAGAGACACTATCTTGCACTATTTTCTCTCAGGCTATTGTTTACACTTGGTTTACAGTGTCTTTCACTATATTCATGATTTGAAAGTTTACACAGTTGAATATATTCATGTTTTCCTTTGGAGCTTCCGGGTTTATGGGCTGCCTAGCCTTCCCCTCTTCTACTCCACTTGAAATTTATAAAGTTAGACTTCTGCATTTTATTATAGTATCTTTCAAATTTTACTTTTTTACATTTGATCCTTTATTTAATTTGAGTTTAGTTTTGTATACAGCATGTGGTAAGAAATCTATTATTTTGATGGATGGATAGCCAATTTGTCCAATAACCTTTCTCACTGATCTAAAATATCACCTCTTCATATTTTATATTTATATACATAGGTAGATATATAGTCATGTATCTGGATTCTCTTCTCTGTCCCATTGATTTGCTGGTCTTCACTTGTATACTGTTTTAACTATGTAGTTTTGTACCATGTTTTGATATTCTGTAGGGCAAATCCCTCTCTTATGATTCTTCCTATTCTTCATTGAAAAAGTTTGTTGGCTATTCTTGCATATTTACTCCTCTAAACAAATTTTGTAATTTGCTTGTCAATTCCACTGGGACTTGCTTGCATTGAATTTGAAGATTAATTTGGGGAAAGAATTAAGTTTTGCTTTGGGAGAGGAAGAGGAAAGCAGAAAGCAAAACATCTTAAGCAGGGCTAGGTGAATTGATCCTGTGGATTTAAAGACATGGTCAGAGACCCTCTGGATAAGAGTTCCAAAGGCAGAAGGAATAAGGGGACAGATATTGAAATCAGCTTCCTTCTATCCCTGCATTTGCCAAAGATTAGGCTTAAAGGTTCCAAATGCAGCAATTTTGATAAAAACTACCTGCTGGAATGACGTCTACTAAATTGTATCACAGCCATTTTTTTTTTCCCAAACTGATGTTTACATTTGTTGAAATAAATTAATAGTTGCAAATTACTCAGTTATTTGTTGGGAATAAGTTCAAAAGAAAACAAACAAGTAGTAGGAGAAAAAGGCAAAAATGGTGTTGCGCAAGAAGGGAAGTTTATAATTTATCAAAATGAGAATACTTACAAATTAAAAAAATTCTATTATGTGAATGTCTTGGATGAAAGAAACTTTGCAAGGGAATTAGAGTTTATTCAATAAAAGAAAAGGTTCTAGGTTACCATATTAATTCCTTCTTCACGACCCATGAAAAACAGGCATCAGATGCCAACCCTGAAAGTATCGCAACTGAACTCCTACCTAGTTTAATACTGGGATTATTTTCATAGTTGCATGAGTTAAAATTCTTGAGTAAAAGAAGCATTGCAGTCTTGAGCTATACATCTATCAACACGTCCATTTTCTTCCCTGCGGTATTTATCCTTCTTTTTGGCAGAAAGCAAAACCTGGAAGAAAGAATTGGTTAGAATTAAATTTCCTTCAGCAGCACACAGAGCTGCAGTGTTGCAGCAAAATCTCATTTCTGATGGGGCTAATGGCAGGAAGCTATTTATAGAATGGCTCTGAAATTTCCTTAGTAACAAGGGTTGCAAAGAGCTCTCTCCTTGCTGCTGGAAATATCCCCAGCCAGCCCCCTGCCTTGCCCCTGATTCCTTTAACTTTGGAATTCTTCTCAAGTGTTCCTAGGTTCAGTATTATTTTCTTTCATGGTTGAAGACCTTTCATGAATATTTACCAATCCAATTGTGTACTATACTTTGTTTTGATGTTAGTGTGTTCTCTTGAAGGAGAGATATTTCATTTTGATGGCTAAGCTTTGTACTGCAACAACTAATGTTTTTGCTTAAGTTTCTCATGCTTTGTGATTTATAAGCTTTCTATTATATTTCAGATTTCTGGGCACTGGCCAGAATCCTAACATTTTCTTCCTTCTCTTTATGTTTGTTCTCTTTTTCCTTCCCTCCAGCTTGACCATCTGTCTCCCTACTTTTGCTTCTGTAGAACCATGCACTATGTACCTAGGGGTGAAACAGCACATGCTATCAAAGGATTCAGTTTTTGGAAGTCATCTCTGATCTATATAAGTACGGAATGACTTCTGCAAAGTGTTCTACATCTTGTTACCATCTGGACCTATTACTTCACCTAGTTAGAGCACAGCTAACAAGGCCAAGGTCATGGATTTAGACCCCATATGATCCAGTTTGCTTTACACAGGAAAGAAATTTCTTTTATGGCCATGGTCTTAAACTGCAAAGGCTGGTGGGTTCATCTTGAAAGTGAGCCCACACTGGAGGACCTGGTGAGCACTGGGTTGGAGCCAGGGCCTCATCATTATTATAGAAAACTTCAAAGCATATGTTCTACGCCTGGACAGTCAGCAGGATTCCTATCTCAATGCACTCTTTATATTAAGCTTTAGAATAGATAGGACATGAGCAATCATCTGTTTCACACATCCAAGGTCACACAGGAAAATAAGAATCCAAAACTCAGTCCAGTCTTCAATGTCATTCTGCCTTTCTGCCTATTCACTTTTTCCTAACCACATCCCTGTGAAGTGCAGCTCTGAGGAGTTATGAATTTTACAGATGGAGATGAAGTGACTGGCACAATTAAACCTGGTGAGATGTGCTACCACACGTAACTGGGAAGAGAGTTGCCATTAGATGCCTACAATGCCTGAGGACTTTAAGGAGGAGAAAATTTGAGCATCTTCTCCATTTGGCTTTTGCAATACTAATAAAATATTTGCAGAATGATCTAAAATTTATAAACTGTTTCCATATCTTCCATCTCATTGGGTCCATCCAACATGAGATTGGCTTGACAGATGTTATTACGTCTTTCTGATTAGACAAATTATGTATAGAAAGATTGCATGACTTGCCCAAGGTCATACAATCTATAAGGTCTTTGGAACCTGATGCAGGGAGCTTTCCATGATATCACAGTGTATTTCATTTCTTGACTTCTACCTACAGAAATATCTCAACAGAAAATTGTACTGTTGAAGCCATTTCTATTTTATTTTTAAGTTGATTTAGAGAGGGCAGATTTCATACAACTTCTGCAGTCACAATTACATACCAAACCAGCTTTGTGAAACTTGAGTATGGCCTCAAAAGGAGATTACATAGATGGTTTTGAAAATCACCTAGAGCCCTTTTAGGACGACCATGTGACATGGCAGCTGATAAAGTTTCTGAAATTAGAGAGACTTGCTTTCAAATCCTGGATCTGCTGTAGTTTATTTTTCAAACCATCCTACCCTACCTGATTAGGAAATGACCTTGGCAACAGTCTTTCTGAAATGAATTTGCCAAATTGTGTAATAGCCCTGCTCAGAACTGAAATCTAAAGTAAGAAAATTATTAAAGGGATTTGAGTTCAGAATCCTGGGAGCTGGAGGAAGCAAGTGTTTTTAGTCTTTTTTTTTCTTTTGCTTGAGACCAGGGCAGTTCAATTGTGTGACATTTCTCTTCCAGTTAAAGCCAGGTCTTGTAACCAAAGTGTCTCATTTACATTTTGCTGCTTTGCAAGCCCTAGCATCATCTTACCTTAGTTTTTACAATATTGCATAATGCATTATGTCTTGATGCAATTTAAGACCTCCTGCTGACTACTTGAAATTACTAAGCAGAAGGTCAGACTAGATCAGTGAACAGCTATTAAAATGCATAGGCAGCAGCACAAAGAGTAGGTAATTAGTACTCAATGCAAGCCAAAGCCATGAGAAATGTGAAGAAAAAAGTAAACCAGATGTTTTCTTAATTTTATGACTGCATCTTCCATTCATATTGATGGCTGTGGATTTAGATCCATCATTAATTTGCCTTTTTGGGGTCGGTTTGTTTTTCTTCTTGTGAAATGTTTTGTACATACAGAAAGGGCATAAAACATATGTACAGGTTAAAAAAACAATTGCAAAGCAACATTTGTGAATCACTCAGACCAGGTGGAAACTGGCCACATGCCTCTCCACAGTCAGAACAGAATCTTCTCTCATCAGACATATCAACCAAAGAAATGTGACCATCTGGCCTTGCTTGTCTTTATAGATTTATTGCCTCTATAGTTGAACCGCTAAGGGCTTCAGTTTGATTTTGTTTGCTTTTGAAATTTATGCAAATTAATTAGAGTTTTTTTTTTTTCTTTTTTGACTGCTCTCTCACTCAGTAGTATATTGGTAAGGCTCATCCGTGTTGATGTATATATACATAGTTTACGTATTTTTTATGGTTGGATAGTACAGTAATGTGTTAATAGTTAACAATTTTTGTATTGATTCTATTTCGATGCACCTTGGATCCTTTCCAGTTTGGAGCTAATTTGAACAATGCTGCTATGGACTCTACAGTACCTAACTTCTGGCTATGTACCAGAGTTTCCCCAGAGTGTATAATTAGGGCTAGAATGCTACATCATAGAGAATGCATACCTTCAAATTTACTAGAAAATGCTCAACTATTTCCAAAGAATTTGTATCAATTTTCTCTCTCAAGAGAATTCCTATTGTTCCACTTTCTCACCAACACTTGAAATTGTCAGATACTATATTTTTTGTGAATCTAATAGGTCTGTAATGGTTTTCCACCTTGGTCTTCATTTGCATTTCATTGCTTGCTAAGGAGTTGAACGTGTCTTCTTTTTTAGTAGCCATTTGGATTTCCTGTTTTAAGAGAGTTTATTCAAATCTTATGCCCAGGTTCTTTGAATTGGGCTATTTCTCTTATTTATATATTTTTTGGGGTTTATATTATCTGTATTCTTTGAAGCACCTGAAGAAGATGAGATTAGCTATGTGAATACCTATGGGAAGAGCATTCCAGAAAATGGAAAATGTCCAGTACAAATATCCTACGCCAGAAGCCTGCCTGGAGTAAATTAGTGAGAGAGAAATTTTAGTAGCAGGGAAAGTCATAGGGAGAATGAAAGGAGGCCGTGTAGGCCTTATAGAAAGAAACCTTTGGTTTGGAGTCTGAATGAAATGGAGAGTGACTATAGCGTTTAGAGCAGAGGAATGACATGACCTGACTCTCTCCTCTTTTTTTAAATTAATATACTTTTATTTATTTATTTATTTAATAGTTTTAGGTTTACAGAAAAATTGAGTGGGATCTAATATCCTTTTGGTAGAGTGTGTGCTTCCCATCTCTGCAATTACAAGCTCTACAAAGTAGAGATTCTGGCCCGCCATACTGTTACTAGGGGACACAATAAAATATTATTGAACTGTATACTATACGTAATGCCAGGGCATTTCAGAGTCCTTTTAACAGGGACCAACAAGTGAGAAGAGGAGTAATTGTACTGGCAGGAGTAAGTGATGCCAGGAGTAGAAAGAGGCAGATAGGTCTGCTTTTACACAGTAGAAGTAGAGAGGAACATTTATGGTACCCAGGTGATCCACTTAGGTGCCTCTTAGTGTGAACATGTGTAGCAACCTCTGAGGATGGTATGAGCATACATTCAGATCCTTCAGAAATGAAGGTTTGGTTTACAGCACCAGGTAAGACACAAAGACCTGCATAGGTACCATCTGAGGGTAGAGAAATTTATAGTGGATGATGGGGGAGGGCGATGATCAGTACCAGCAGTGGCCCTGAAACCAACTGCAGCAGTTGGGGCTAAAGTATATTTCGTTATGGAAAAGAGGTCAATGGAACCATGGAAAATGTCTAGCGGCATGCATCTGTGTAGGACAGAGATGGGCTATGGTGGCCGTGGATGCAGCTGCTCAATCTCTCTGCAAGCAGATCTTCTGTGGCAAGCACAGTTAGACAAACACCTCCATTTATACATTCAGATACAACATGGTGCTCACGCTGAAGCCATGCTTCCTCTGGGTTGTTCCCAGCATGACACAGTTATTAGAGTTGGGACATTCCTGCCTCTAATGGGAAACCTTTGCTAGTGAGGGTTCCTTAACCTGCTGTGAGATTCTCCGAACTGTGAAATGGTCTGAGGCCTGTCCTGCTCAATTTTCCTTTCTTTTGCTTCTTTCACAGATGGCAGACCTATGTGGTGGTCTAAAGGCTCTTGCAGCCTATCCCAGTTGTCTCCCCGTGCTCCTTCACAGGCGTGTTCCCCAGTAAATCTCTTGCACATCTAATCTCATTTTGGCATCTGTTTCTTGGAAGACCTGAGCTGAAATAAGGTATGTTTAACATAATTATCAAAGTGGTTTAGTTTAAATCTACCATCTTTCTATTTCTTGTCTATTTCTTCCATTTGCTCTTTGTTCCTTCTCTCTCTTTCTTTCGGATTGAGTTTTAAAAATACGATTTTCTTATTATCTATACCTTGTTGTTTTATTTTTTAGCATTTAACTTTAGTACCATTTGAAAGTTAAGGGTTAACTTTCAAGTCATACCATACCACTTCACATGTGGTGTAAAAAGTGTACAGCAGAATTCACCCAATTCTTCCCTCCTGTCCTTTGAGCTATTTTCAGACATTTTATTTCTGCATATGCTATAAACCCCCGACACATTGTCATTATTTTCACTTTAAACAGTCAAGTATCTTGCGCATAGATTAAAAATGATAAAAATGTCTTTTATACTCATCCACATATTTACCCTTTGCAGTGTTCTTCATTAATTTATGAAGAGCCAATATCTAACTGGTAATATTTTCTACCTTTCTTTAATATTTCTTATAGTGAAGGTATGCTGCTGATGAATTTTTTCATATTTTGTTTGTCTGAAAAGTGTTTATTTCTCCTTTTTTTATTGTGGTAAAATACACATAACATAAAATTTACCATTTTAACTACTTTAAAATGTACGGTTCTATGGTATTAAATACATTCACATTATTGTGTACCCTTCACCACTACCCATCTTCAGAACTTCTTCTTCTCCTGCAAATGCAACTTTGTACCCAGTTAAATATTAACTCCCCATTCTCCCCTTTCCCAGTCCCTGACAACCACCGTTCTACTTTCTGTCTCTAGAATTTGACTAACCTAAGATCCTCATGTAAATGAATTCATACAGTTTTGTCCTGTTTTGACTGGCTTATTTCATTTAATGTCTGTAATGTTCATCTATGTTGTAGCATGTGTTAAAACTTCCCTCCTTTTTAAGGCTCAATAATATTTCATTGTATAAGTAGACCACATTTCATTCATTCATCCATCAATGGACACTTGAGTTGCTTTCACCTTTTTGGCTGTTGTGAATACTGCTGCTATGGACATGGATGTACAAATATCTGTTTGAGTACATATTTTCACTTCTTTGGGGCATAAGCTCAGAAATAGAATTGCTAGATTGTATGGTATATTTAGTTTTCTAGGGCTGCGATAACAAAGTACTACAGGCTCAGTGGCTTACACAACAGACATTAATTTTCTCATAGTTCTGGAGTCTGGGAGTCTAAGATCAAGGGGTCAGGAAGGTTGGTTCCTTCTGAGCCTTTTCTACTTGGCTTGAAAAAGAGTCTTCTCCCTGTGTCTTCCCTTTGTACTTTTCTGTGGCCAAATTTCCTCTTCTTATAAGGATATCAGTCATATTGGATTATTGCTCACTCTGATGATCTCATTTTAACTTAATTACCTCTTTAAGATCCTATCTCCAAACACAGCCGCATTCTGAGGTACTGGGTGTTAGGACTCAACATATGAATTTTGGAGGGAAACGAATTCAGCTCATAATACTCTGTCATCTGGCTCCCCCAAATCATGTTCTTCTTGCTTGCAAAATGTATTCACCCCATCTTAACAGACCCAAAAGTCTTAACCAATTCCTGCAGCAGCTCTAAGTCCAAAATCTCATCTAAATATCATCTAAATCAGGTATGGGTGGGATGGGACTTGAGGTATGATTCATCCTGAGGCAAAATTTCTCTCCAGCTGTGAAACTGAGAAACAAGACAGCAGGTTGTATACTTCCAAAATACAATGATGAACAGGCATAGAATAGACATTTCCATTCCAAAAGGGATAAATTGTAAAAGTTTCCTAAAAGGATCTTTTTCTAATTGTGGTAAGAACAATTAACATGAGATTGTTTTCTTGATAATTTTTAAGTGCACAATACAGTGTTGTTAAGTATAGACACAATGTTGTACAGCAGATCTCTAGATAGAAGTATATTTTTTAATTTTAAAATATGTGATTTTCTAGGTAGGGTTTTTTTTTATATCATAATTGTCTATTTTAACGAGACTTTGACTAAAGCATGTGGTTTTAATGTTTTACAATGTGTTGAGGGTGTCTCTGTGGTCAATTAGATCAAGTGTGTCAACACTGTTGTTCAGTCCTCTATATAGGCCTCAGAGATGTTGAGGGTTTAGTTCCAGACCACTGCAATAAAACAAATATTGCAATAAAGCAAGTCACTTGAAGTTTTTGGTTTTCCACTATGTATAAAAGTTACGTTTACACTATACTGTAGTTTATTAAGTGTGTAATAGCAATATATCTAAAAAACAATGTTCATACTTTAATTAGAAAATACTTTATAGCTAAAAAAATGTCAAAACAATTATAATAGTGACATCAAAGGTCTTTGAACACAGATTACCATAACAGATATAATAATAATAATGAAAAAGTTTGAAATATTGCAAGAATTACCAAAGTGTGACACTGAGACACAAAGTGAGCAAATGCAGTTGGAAAATGGTGCTGATAGATTTGCTTGATGTGGGGTTGCCACAAAACTTCAATTATATAAAACACAATATCTGCAAAGTGCAATAAAGTTAAGCACAATAAAATGAGGTATGCCTGTAGCTTGCTCTGTACTTATTCTATGTTCTGTATATTTATTTTTCTGTATACTTATATAATTACTAAGAGAGGAATATTGAGATCTTTAAATATAATTATGGAATTACCTATTTTCCCTTTAAAATTTCTCAGCTTTTGTTTCATATATATATATATATATATATATATATATATATATATATATATTTTTTTTTTTTTTTTTTTTTTTTCCGGCACGCGGGCCTCTCACTGCTGCGGCCTCTCCCGTTGCGGAGCACAGGCTCCAGACGCCACAGGCCCAGCGGCCATGGCCCACGGGCCCAGCTGCTCCACGGCACGCGGGACCCTCCCGGACCAGGGCACGAACCCGTGCCCCCCGCACTGGCAGGCAGACTCCCAACCACTGCGCCACCAGGGAAGCCCCTGTTTCATATATTTTATAGCTCTGTTATTAGATACAAATGAAATTAGGATTGTCATGTCCTCTTGATAAATTGGCTCTTTATAAATAAAAATGCCATTCTTCATTCCTGCTAATAATTCTTGTTCTAAAATTTACTTTTTCTTATTTTCATATATCTATTCCAGTTTTCTTTTAATAGTGTTTGCATGGTAATTATTTTTCAAGTCTTCCACTGTTAGCTTTTCACTTTTTCTTTATTTCTAAGACAGCATTTTGTTGGATCTTGTTTTTTTATTTAATGTGATAATCTCTGCCTTTTAATGGAAGTATTTAGACCATTTATACCTCATGTAAGTATATATCTGTTGTGATTAAATCTACCATTTTGTTATTCTTTTCTACTTGTGACATATTTTCTTTGTTTATTTCTGTCCTGTTTTCCTATCTCCTTTTGGATTGATTGCATACTTTGAGATGCTGTTTTGTCTTCACTTGGCTTATTTTATGCCCTTCTTTCTTTTGTTATAGTTTTGAGTGGTTACTGTTTATAATATAAACTTTTAACTTATCAGTCTACCTTCAAATACTATCACACCACTTCATGTAAGAACTTTACAGCATTCTTTGCAATTTCCCAGGCCAATACATTGTACCTTGTTTGTCATATATTTTATCTTAAATTGGTGTAAGCCACAATACACAGTTATTATTTTGCTTTAATTAGGTTTTGAATAAAATTAGTAATCAGGAAAAATGTTTGATATTTGCCCACATTTATACCATTTCCAGCACTCTTTATTTCTTTGTGTAGATAAAATTTCTATCTGGTATTATTTTCCTTCTGCCTGAAGAATTTTGTTTAACATCTCTTGTGTTACAGATTTGCTGGCTGTTGATTTTTTTCAACATTTTATAGATTTCTAGGTTAACATTTTTCCTTTTAGTACTTTAAAGATAATTTGTTATCTTCTGGTTTACATAGTTTCTGACAGGATATTTGCCCTTATTCTTACTTTTGATTTTTTTTTTTTTTTTTTTTGTGTAACATGCTGCTTTTTCCCACTACGCTTAAGGTTTTATTTTTACCACTGAGTTTTAGCAATTTTATTATGATATTCATTGAAGTGATTTTTTTAGTGTGTATTCTGTTTAGGGTTTGTTGAGCTTCTTGGATCTGTAGGTTTATAATTTTCATCAAATTTTGGGAAAAAATTGGCCATTATTTCTTTAAATATTTTTATGTCCCTTTTTTCTGTGACTCTAATTCCACATATATGAAGCCACTAGATATTGCCCCACACATCACCAAAGCTTTATTTTTTAAGTCTTTTTCCTGATTGTGCTTCCAAACGGAAGTGCTTCCATTGAATAGTTTCCATTGCTGTGTCTTCAAGTTCTTTGATCTTTTCTTATAGAGTGTCTAATTGGGTGTTAATCTTTTCTAGTGTGTTTTCATTTTAGAGCTTGTATTTTTCATCAATATAAATTTAATTTGGATATTTTCTACATCTGCCATTTTTGTCTTATGATTTTCATGTTTTTCTTTATATCCCTGAGTATACAGAACATATTTATAATTGCTGTTTTAATGTCTTCTTCTGGCTATTCCATCATCCCTGTTATTTCTGGGTCTGTTTCTATTGATGGTAAAACACTTTTCCTGTTTTCTGTACAGATAGTAATTTTTAATTGGCTGCTGTATATTTTACATTGTTAAGTGCTGGATTTTGTTGTGGTCCTTTAAAGAATTCTGGTCTTTTATTTTGTTGCAGGCAGTTAAATTACATGTGCATTAGTTTGAACCTTTTGAAATTTGTTTCTAACCTCTTTTATAGTAGGTCTAGAGCAATATTTATTGTAGAGCTAATTTAGCTTCAGTTTTCGTTTATTCTTTCTCTCTTTTTGAAGGTTTGGGTCTTCAGAGGTCTCTACTAAATACTACACATGGTCAACAAGATCTCTCTATCCCTGTTAGAGGGAACTCAAGTCATGGTTGTCCTGGGTAGCCTCCAGAAATTGTTAGTTTCACAGCTTTCTGGTAATAATTCTTCCCTTGAAAGTTATTTTGGTCCCTTCTTGTTGGGTTTTACCTTACACATGTGTAGAATCATCTTCGACCAAGGCTCACAGGAACTCCTATGCATATTTCTGGAACTCTTTCCTCTGTGTAGCCCCCTCTTTTTAGTCATTCTCCTTTGCAACTATAGCTACCTCAGCCTCACTAAACGTGAATTTCTCAATCTCAAACAAGATTTTTAGACTCTGTTTTCCTCTCCTTGCCCCATATCCAGGATTGCCTTAGGGAGAAAATGTTTCTCTGCTTTTTTAGGGGATCACAGTCCTGTACTGCCTGTTGTTCAGTGTCTGAAAATAGTAATTTCCCATGTTTTGTACTGTTTTCTAATTGTTTCTAGTAGGAGAGGAGTCTTGATTATTTTACTGTCTTATGTTTGGAAATGAAGTACCCTGGGTATTTTTAATTTTTCTCTTATTTTTTTCTTCATATGAATAGCCAACTTGAATTTTTGCTATTCTTTCCTGGGCCAACTGTGTTAAAATTTAGGACTTTAAATACATTTCTGTGAATGTATCACAGAAAAAAAAAGAGAATAGCATCAAAAACAGAATGAAAATAGAAGTTCTTGGTGTGAGTGGGACCTCCCTCTGGTGGAGGAGTCTTTTTGGAAGTGGTAGATTCCTGGTGGATTGAGAGATTGTTGAGACCAATGTGGTCACTTTTCAACTTCAGAGGCAATTGCCTCTGATGGCTTTTAGCGCAGCTTTATTGTAAAGCTTGCCTATTGAATCAGGGGGTGTACATCCTTAAGACAAATACTGTAAACAGCCATAGGATTGGGGGTGGAAGCTGGGGAATGAGAGAATGGAGTAGGGAGGAAGCATGACAGTAATTCCAGGCTGCATGAGCTTCTGAGGCAAGAGCACCAATACAGAGATCCATCAACCTAAAAACAAAACAAAAACTAAGCTAACAAACAAAAAGACTGGACTTGCAAAAATAACTTCTGATTAAATTATAGAAGACGAAAACAAAACAATGAAACAAAAGCAAGTGTAACTTTTGGAATATCCTCCTGCTTAAGAAATACCCGGATTAAGCCATTATTTGACCTGGTTGCACCAAGCTATACATCTCCTTTGTTAGAACAGCTCATTTTACTTAGAAGATAAAGAAAATGCCTTGGTTTAAATGTTAAACTACAGGGAATTGATTAATAAATAATGCTATATTTGTAGAATAAAATGCTATACAGTCATAAATCATGGTTTGGAAAAATATTTAATAAGGAAAATTGTGATATATTTTAAGTGAGAAAGCAGGTTGAAAAACAATATGCAGCTCTGTATATGGAATATATTCTTACCCCCACCCTCACCTACCTACTCACCTACCTACTGAATCTTTCTCTAATTTGTCTATTAGGAAGAGATATAGTGTAATGAGAATGTGACCCACGGAGTCAGGGCTCCTTGGTTTAATACCCAAGGTCTACTTTAGAGAAAATTCTTCATTTCTCTTTTACTACTGTTGTCTCACTTTAACATGGAAATAATAATAATATCTACTTCATATGGCTTCGGTAAAGTATAAATGATTTAACCCATTTAAGCCCTTAACAGAGTACATACAATAAATACATATTAAATGCTAATTTTTAATTATATATTACAGAAAAGTGTAGAAAATTTGAATATATAGTGATTATATCTTGGTGGTGACATACCATGTGCTTTGATTTCTTTATATCTTTTTATATTTTCTAAACTTTCTACAAAGAACATGCATTTCCTTTATGCTAACAAAAAATATAATACGTATGTTGAAAAAAGGAAAAATAATTTGTAGATTCTTAGATTAGGTAAAAAATATTATTTATAAGCATAGTCTTTATAAGACATAGCCAAAATTTGTTGACAGAGGGATTAAAAGTAAAAGTTGTAGAAAGACATATAAACTCAATGCAATAAAAAATGCAGTGGTTGGGACTTCCCTGGTAGTGCAGTGGTTAAGAATCTGCCTGCCAATGCAGGAGACATGGGTTCGAGCCCTTGTCCGGGAAGATCCCACATGCCGTGGAGCAACTAAGCCCACGCGCCACAACTACTGAGCCTGCGCTCTAGAGCCTGAGAGCCACAACTAATGAGCCCACGCGCCCCAACTACTGAAGCCCGCACACCTAGAGCTTGTGTTCCGCAACAAGAGAAGCCACTGCAATGAGAAACCTGTGCACCGCAATGAAGAGTAGCCCCCACTCGCCACAACTAGAGAAAGCCCACATGCAGCAACGAAGACCCAACACAGCCAAAAATAAACAAATAAAATTTTAAAAAATACAGTGGTTGCCATATCAATATCATAATTTTCAAAGAAAGGGACACAGAATCTTTTTAATAAATTTTTTATATGATCCAAAAATATGTCAAAATAATCTTGAAGCTTTGTATTTCAGATAACATATCATCAGACTATATATAAATTAAATCTTTTCTATACAGAAATATGTGAAGGAATCAAACGTCAGGTAAGAGTAACTGGATATTTTAACACACCTGTCTCAGCCTTTGACAGAATGATCATGCAAAATATAATCCAAAGGAGGTGCTGGTCTTGGATTTAGAAATCTAGGCATAGAATTTTGACTCAGCCACAACTCTGCAACTTTCAGGTGGGTAGTTAACTTTTTTTAAGCCTCAGTTGCCCTGCCTGTCAAAGGAGTTGAATATATGTCCCTATATTGCAAAGCTGTTTGTTACAAGGGTACATGAGGGAACGCTGGGTGGGTGGATGGTGATAAATTGAAGAAAAGGCCATCAGAGGCCTTGAGGCTTGAATAATACTTAGGATTATTCCAGGAACATAACAAGGAAGAAAGAATTTTCCCTAGAGTAAGGAAAGATAGCATATGAAAGGCACAGAGGGATGGAAAAGCAGGACGATATTTGTTGCTATTGTTTTTTCTTTAGTCTTAGTTTTCAGGAGAAGAAAAAAGAGCAGTGTTAACAGTGTTGGTGCAGTTGGGACACACCTAGTAGAATGGTGGAGAAAAGCCTGGCGAGATGGAGCTTGTGATGGGAATATCTATAGTAGTTACGAGCCCTAGATTTTAAGCCACAGCCAGGCTTCAAATCCCATCTTTACCACCTATGACTTGTCTGCCTTTGAAAATATTACTAAACTCCTGCAAACCTCAGTTTTCTTGCCTATAAGATGGGGCTACTAATGGTTCCCAAAATGCGGTTACTAATAAACCCTATATCGTAGGTCCTTTAAAATGTTTAAGGCGGTGTGTAGTGTATTTAACAAGCTTGAAACAATCCTCGGCGTGTGTCATTTACTACCGTTATTGTTTATTGTGTTGTTGTTATTGTTGTTATTACCCCAATGAGGAGCTATGACTTTATCCTGTAAGTTAAAGGAGCCATTAAAGGATGTTAAGCAAAGCAAACCCAGATGGACTTTTTTTTTTTTTTGCGGTACGTGGGCCTCTCACTGTTGTGGCCTCTCCCGTTGCAGAGCACAGGCTCCGGACGCGCAGGCTCAGCGGCCATGGCTCATGGGCCCAGCCGCTCCGCGGCACGTGGGATCTTCCCGGACCGGGGCACGAACCCATGTCCCCTGCATTGGCAGGCGGACTCTCAACCACTGCACCACCAGGGAAGCCCCGGATGGACTTTGTGTTTCATAAAAACAACTCTGGTAACATTGTCACAGATTTATAAGACTGGAGGGTCACTTATGAATCAGTTTCCTTTGTATTTCCTCATGATGGATAATGAGCACGGGGCTTTAATTTTGTTTTATTTTATTAATTTTCCATCACAGATATGCTGCTACAAAGAGTGGCATGAGGCCCTGATGACTCAGGAGAACTTTAAAGGGTGTGTAAATACCTCTCAGCTATGTCGAGGTGTTGATACCCCTGTTTTTCTTGTCAATACATTCTCTAGAGAGTGAGCCTGATGAATGCAAACCATCAACGTTATTTCTGGAGGCTTGGTAAACATTTTAATCTTTGTGGCCTGATCTTGATGGAGAGCAGATCAACCAAGTCTCCTGGTCTGCCTGCACAACAATCAATACCACAGAAGAAAATGAAAAGCACTTAAGCTATGCTTCCTGAATGGACACTTCAAGAAACACAGGAATGATTTCTCCCCAGAAAGGTGATCTTGGGGGTTTGAATCCTTTATTTAGCAATGACGAATGCAAAGGGGAATTAACAGAGGCTCTGAGATGAGGATGATAAGGTCACAGCTGAGGATGACAAAAATAAAAATGTTTCCTTAGAAAATGTCAGTTAGTAGAAACATCGCTACTTGTGGAGTGTCCAGGCCTGTAGGCCTAGGGCAATTCTCCTCATAATGTAGCAGCATTGGTCCTTTATTTGATACATGTTTTTGAATGCCTGACAGTGACTCCTCACTCCCTTTAAAATCAGGTATTAAGCAGGTATCTGAAATCCCACAACAAGGCATTTCATTCATTCCTTCCTTCCTTCATTCAAAATGCTGGGTGGAAGTCACTGATACCTCCGTGTTACTAAACCTATGTACACTTTTCCATCCTTACCTCCATTGACCTCTCCTTTACCTTAGATATTACTACCTCCTGATAAGCATTCTTGATCCTGCCCTCCAGGGTTGGATTATGGGTCCTAATTATGTGCTCTCATAGAACTCTCTACTTCTTGAGGCACTTATAACACTATTGTAATTGCCTATTAAAATTTTTCTTTCCAAAGACTTGAACTCTTTGAAGAAAGATACTGCTGCCACTCTCTTTGCAGCCCCTAGAACAATGCCAGGCATGTGGTAGGTGCTCAGAAATTTTTCTGGAAGAGAGGGAAAGAGGAAAAGAGAGTTTGTGACATTAAAAGGTTAAGTCCTGAGTAATTAAATTTTCAGAGAAGATAGCATTAACTATCCTAACACTCCCTCCTTTTCAACCGTCTTTTTCTTTGACATTCATGACTCAACCCTTTCCTGGAGTTCCTCTTACCTCTCTGCTTTTTCTTTGTTTTTTTTTTTTTTTTTTTTTTTTTTTTTTGTGGTACACGGGCCTCTCACTGTTCTGGCCTCTCCCGTTGCGGAGCACAGGCTCCGGACGCGCAGGCTCAGCGGCCATGGCTCACGGGCCTAGCCGCTCCACGGCATGTGGGATCTTCCCGGACCGGGGCACAAACCCGTGTCCCCTGCAATGGCAGGCGGACTCTCAACCACTGCGCCACCAGGGAAGTCCTCTGCTTTTTCTTAATATCCTTTCCAGGCATCACTCCTTGGCTATCTCTTAGTTGTCTCTGTTTTTCAGGCTTTCAACTTAGCCTGCTGTCCTTCTCAACTTTCCCCACACTCTCCCAGTCCATCTCATTCCCTTCCCCTTTCAATTATCGTATTTAACTAATGGTGGTCAAATTTATGTCTCTTGCCCTATAGTCTCCTCTTGAGCTTCAGACTCATACATTCCAACTACTTACTAAGCATCTCTGTTTGGATGTTCTTCAGACATCCAAAACTCAACATGTCCCAAATCATAAACTTTTCCCAAGAAACTGATCCAACTACTCATTCAGTCCCAAAACCAGAGTCCCTGTTTTTATCTTGAAAACCTTTTTCTCTCATCTCTCCATCCATCTAATGAATCAACAAGTGCAGTTGATTCTATTTTCCAAATTCTTCTTAAGTCATCTGCTTCTCTTTATTTTTGCTCACCAACTTTCTCTCTTACCTGGATCATTGCAACAGCAGCCCACGTGGTCTCTGCTTCCAATCTTGCTTTCCTCTAATACACAAACCAGAATGATCTTTCTAAAATGCAGACCTAATCATATTGTCAGCAACCACCACATTCAAAACTTTCATTATTTCCAAGTGTTCTCAGGAAAAAATTCAAACTCCTTCATGGCCTTATCTCTTGCTATTACTATTATCCAAGCCTACTCTTTTATTAAACTAATTACAAGTCATTGAATATTTCATGGTCTCTCTCTGTCTTCTCTCTTTGCCGGTTTCTCTTTCAATCTCTTCCCTCACCATCCATCTCTCTCTCTCCCCCTTAGTTTCTTCTGTTTGGATCTCTCTTCCTTTCCATGCCTCTCATTTGATGCGCTAATTCTTCCTTATCCTTCCGGTTTTACCTTAGATATTACCACCTCCTGATAAGCATCCTTAATCCCGCCCTCCAAGGCTGGATTATGGATCCTTCTTATGTGCTCCCATAGAATTCTCTCCTTTCCCTTTTGAAGCATTTATAACACTACATTGTAATTGTCTATTTAAAAAAATTTCTTTCTAAAACTATGAACTCTTTGAAGACAGATGCTGTTGCCACTGTATTTGTACCACCTAGAACCTAGAACAATACCAGGTGTGCAGTAGGTACTCAAAAAATATTTCTCTGTGAGAGAGATAAAAGAAGAAGAGGAAGAAGAAGGAGGAGGAGAAGAATGAATTAGTGACATTAAAATGTTATTAAGTCCTGAGTAATTGAATTTTCAGAGAAGATGGCATTAAGCACATTTTCTTTGAGTTTCCAGCTGTGCTTTATTTCGTTCATGCTATGTTTAGCATAGAATTAAACATATTAATTATGTAAATAATTTATTTTTTTTTGACTTCTAAGATATGGCTTATATTTACTTCTTATGGGGCCCAAAGGAAAGAGGTTGCACAGGGATTTAGTTCTCTATGGCCAATGCCATTCCACTCTTGTTCCTCCCCTCCTGGGGAGCGCTTTATTTGCCCAAAATTACATCATCTTTCTTAATGTTTGACTCAAAATGTCCCCAAAGTGTCATTGCCTATCACATTTTTAAATATGCTGAGACATTTTATCAGGAAATAGAACTGTCGTGGACTCAGTGCTGAGTGCTGAAATTTGAGATGAAAATTCCTCATGGTTCCTAACTACTTCAAAACCTGATGTGCTTAGAGCAGACTTGATCTTCCCCAAGGTACAAGGGATGCCAAGTACTCCTTCTATACTGATGTGAGCTCATACAGAGACTTTCTGTTCTGAGAAAGTAACAGAGCGCTTCTGATTCTCTTGCCATGGTTCTGATAGCTCCTTTTCTGTATCTCATATATCTGTCATCAGTCATATAAACCCTTTGCCCGTAATCTGGGACAATCCAAATGTGTGAGTACTGATTTGATTTCTTCTTTTCCAGGAGGTCAGTCCAAAGGGAAGGCAGGGTCTCAAACTAAAGAATAAATGTTCAATAGTATTAGGCCAACTTCAAGTGACCTTTAACTTCAGATTACGTTTGGAGAACGGTTCAGGTCTTGGCAAATTCCACCTTGTTTTAAGGGAACTATTTTATTCCATGTGTCCCTAATGATATTACCTCTTATAATTCCTAATTACTGCTCATTGCTTGGATCAGTCCTCGAACAGCTTGTAGATATTCTAAGTAGGATTCCATATTCTGGGCTGAATGTTGCAACTGCACTTGATTGTTGACCTAATATTGGAAAGAGATTGAGGTATTCCTCAGGCCCAAAGGGAAAACTTTAAGCTCTAACAATAGCAAACGTGTATTGATTTTGTACTGAATGCCAGGAACTAAACATTTTATAAGTATTATATTGATTAATCTTCAGAGTCATCCCTATGAGGTAGATTCTATTATTTTCTCCATTTCATAGATGGGAAGATGGAGAGCAAGAGACACGATTTCACAAAGTCACACAGTGAGCAGATGTCAGAACTCAGATGGCATTTAAGACTGTCTGATGCTGAAATTTGTGTTCTTAGCCCCTTAGCCACTTAGCATTTCCTTCCAGAATGCTGATAAAGCTGTCTTTGGCTTGGCCTCTTTCTCGGGGCCACTTTTATAGATCAGTACGTCTAACAGGTCTGGGTATAAAATAATTCTTGCAGAACATTAATCATACCAGGAAGTTATCTGATTGGGATGTTGGATTAGCACCTGGAGACTCAGACTTCCCCAATATCCCTCTTAACCTTTAGAGACATAATCCCTTCATCTAGAATGAAGAGGGGCTTTGTGTTCAGAAGCCGCTCCTTCTATCAACTTTGTCATTGACTATTTTTTTTATCCTGATTCCCAAGAAAATCCAGTCTTGAATTTTGTAAACACTGAGAGGATTTTTAGCTTTATCATGTGGAACTTCTGTGATCATGGCACTTGGACCATGAGAGAATTTCATTCTATGTGGAGTCAGAATCTCTATTTCCTGTTCTAACTCTCTTGTTCCAAAGCTTTCTACAATTAGCATGGTGACTTCTTCCTACCTTTCTTAAGGCAGTAAGGGTTCCATTATTTTCCTATGGCCCCTGCGTGAGCTTGGCTACTGCATGAGTTACTTGGTACAGTGTATTATCTAATTTTCTTTTAACAATTTATTTGATTTTTCTTGTATCATGTATAAATCAGGCACATATAAAACTGAAACACCACTTTTCTTTATTTTTAATTTCCTTTACTGGCCCCCATTCCCAATCAGAAAAAGAAAATTTTTCTTTTCATTACTTCCTTTCAATTTGAAAGTCTCTTTTGGATAGTATCCACGTTCAGCTATAATCATTTCAATTACTCTTCACAGCTCTTTTTACGAGTGTCCTTTTTTCCTTATAGGTCTTTCTTGTCCTATTTTTAATTTAATAGTAGCATGAAGGACATGCTAATACTTTGTATTATTTTGTTATGCTGTTACTTATCCTGTACTCCAAAAACGCTTATTGCCTTAGAGAAGTAAATATGATATGATTAAGCTGCTTTCCAATATAGGTCTTCTGGTTTCATAATAGGTTTCATAATAGGTCTTCCAGTTTACTATTCCCTGACATCAGCAAAGCTTTGCCTTAGACCTAGCATATAGTACATAACCTATGAGAATTTGCCTCTGTCTGCCAAAGCTTCCTCTCTTTCTTTTTATTCCCCTCCCTTCTCTTTTTTTCCCCTAAACAGGCATTCTCCACATATTAGCTCAAAAATAAAAAACCTGGGGGAATTTTCTAGTAAGCAGTCTATAAATAGGGATACATTTTTCATCCTAGTCATTTTGGTTATTGCTTATAGAAGCTCTCAGTGTTCAAAACACTGCCCAACAGCCTGTTTTTCATAGGGTGATGCCTAGAGCATTCTAAATTTCCGACAAAAACTTCAAGTTCAGGATCACACCTCTTATGGAGATTCTGCCACTGCACGGTCTTAGAGGCCAGAGGCGGTAGCGTCTGTAGCTGTCAGGACAAGCTAGGCTTTGTTGTAAAAATAAACAAGAAAAAAGAAAGTTCAGTGGCATAAACCAATGAAGGCTTATGTCTTGTTAATGCTGCATGCCCATTCTAGCCCAGCAGGGCTCTGTTCATTGTTGCCACCCAGGGACCCAGGACGACAGAGTAGCCACCTTCTTGGATAATGCCAGACATGTCCCAGAGGGAGAGAGTGTGGCAAATCATGCAGTGGCTCTCACAGCTTCTAACAGAAGTGACTCTCACATTTCAAATTCAGCTGCATAACCACTCCCAACCTGCTAGGGTAAAGGAACACTATTCTACTTTGTGCCTGGGAGAAGAACCAGGAACAACTGGAACACAGCAACACTCCATCCATGGTAGGATGTGTCTTTTATCTTAAGATTGTTGATTCAACTTCAACTACAATGTCAGTTTCACGAGAAGGGTAGACGGGGGAAATGCGCACTGCTAAATTTTGGATTCAGACGCCCTTATGGCTGATACGCAGGACCGAATCACTTGTGAACTATGAAAACTTCTTTTGGGACTCTGGCCTAAGACTGTCACCAGAGGGATGCTGGGGAGACCCTAGATCCACAGCTTGTTTTGTCTCACTTATTGGGACAACAAAGAAAGAAATCTAAGCCCAAGTAAAATGGTACCAAAGGAATTTCTTCTTCCTGCAGTCTAGGCTAGAGCCAATCGAAGTATCCCACTGTTAAGATTCTGCTTGGCAGGAAATGCCACCCCACCAGGGACAGCCCCTGGTTCCTCTGAACATTCCAACTAGATGGGTGCATGGAGAGAGAAGACAATCCAAAGAGTTAAGAATACAAAGCAATTATGGCACAAGTCATGACTTAAAGTCTCTTTACTGTAACTCTAAACGTGTCCAAATACAGCCTAAATGAAAAGGTCTTTGCATCTTTCCTTCTCAAAGTTGGAGTGAAAGGTGAGTGCTTGAATTCCTTCTAAAGGACAGCAGTGACCTTAGGTAGGAATCCAGTTTTACCCTTTTCTTTATGTGGAGAAATTCTATAATAAAGGGAAGAAGTTTCTGGGTAACACTGGCTTTCTATCTCCATAACTGTTGATTAAAAAAAAAAAAAACCTTTAGTTGCAAGGTTGATAGATTTAGAGGATTATTTTAGCTCCATGTTTCAAACTATAAGACTAAAAGTGGCTTAATAACAAGGGGTTAATCATGTTACCTTTCTGGGGTTAGTTCAGTAGCATAGCCATGTGCTCAGATACTAAGGTGCTTTCCACTTTCCTGCTGTGCCATCCTTGATATATGGATGGCACTTCTCCTCATGGACACAGTTTGGCTGCCACAGCTCCAAACACTAATCCGGTCCTCATAGAGAAGATCCAAACGCAGAAAAGGGCAAATCCCCATCTATGTCCCTTGTAACAGTGAGAAAAATGTTCTCCGAGACCTGCTGCTGTCTTAGATCTCATTTGCCAGATTTCTTTACATATCCATGTTTATACTAATCACAGTGAGGGTAATGGAATTACTATAATCAATATTCATCTCCTGGGGCTGAGAAGTAGTCATCTTCCTTGAACTCAGAGGAGGCTGACGATCCAATCAAAACTGGGGTTCTGCCAGCAAGAAGTATATGGAGAAAGACATGGCTCTTGGCAACCTCAGAGTTAAGACACAGAGAGGTGATGTGGTTCCCTTTGATTCTGTGGAAAGGTGGGGCAGAGCTAGGTCTAGAACACTGGCCTCCTGTTTCCTCAGCACCATGACTTTTCTTCTGTGTCTTTGTCTCTTCCTTTATAAAAGGGATTGGGATATTGCTTGCCTGAGTTCTATGGTGATAAGCATCATCATAATAATTAAAAAAAGAAAACTTGCCTAAGGGATTACTTCCATGTGGAACAATGAAACAATAACCTAAATAGCCACAGCTCAGTTTCACAGATGCTGCTGCTTGGATACAGGAAAACTGCTGACTTATCCATCGCACAGCTCTGCTGGGGCTGTTTCCTCACCCCACCTCTGACCAGATGGTACACCTCATCTCATGATTTTCCTCGTGTTTGCTGGCTCTGATGTATATCCCCTGCAAGAAGGAAGAAAAAAACATCTCTCCTGGGAGCTTGTACTGCAGACCAGCCATTCAGCCCTTTTGCCCCAATACTTCTGCAGAGCTGACACACACAGTTCTTTCCTATGCACGGAGATGCTGAAACCAAGCGCTTCCTTATTGCACTGACTCAGAGAAAGGGCTGGGGCTGCTCTGGGCTCAAGAGTCATCCATCAGGGCAGATTGATACTCCCTCTGCCTTTTGCCTTCTAGAAGCTTGTGTGCATATTTTTAACTCTTTGGGTTTGCAAAAGAGAGAAGATGAGTAGGCACCCACCCTTTGGTTGGCAATGGGTAAGCTGACATTATCCCATTGGGCAAATGGGGGAGGATTCACAAGGGAAGAGGGAGCCTGCAATTAAGCGAGGACTGCAGAGTTCTGTCTGAGTCAGCATTACCTCCTCCTGGAGCGCTCTCAGGTGATCCCCTGGCCAAGGACACTGCAGGAAGGACAGCGTCATGTGGTTGGACACAGAAAATGGATGCTTTGGAAGCAGACTGACATTTGCTTTTTAATTACCTCCTCTTTAATTACCTTCTGAAGATGAATTCTTTTTTCATAGCAAAAAGCCAGGAAGAGAAGGAAATGTTCTTCCTACAGAGCTAACCGTGTGTGCACATTAGCCTTCAGCACTGATTAAGATAAATGCCATTTCAACCCCTTTTGCTTTTAGAGAAGATTTGAATTCAGCTGCTCGGCTCTTGACAAGCTTGTATTCCGCTTTTGTTATGTCCCTCAGCCACCTCAGGTTGTCAGTGATGGGGTGAACAGATCCGGTCACCTAGCATTAGTGTGACCAAGACAAATGTGGGCTCTGGTGCTCGGGTTCTTTTTCCTGTCTCCTGGGGGGTTACTCAGGCACCACCAGAAAGGTCTTGCGCCCATAAATAGCTGTAAAGCAATCCATGAAACACCACGTGAGCGGGACTGATCATAAATGCAATAGCAATTCAGAGTAGACGTTTCCTTCTGCTGAGGTTATCCTGGAGAGCTTTCTGGAGGAAATTGATATTCAGTGGGGGAAATAACGATGTTTAAAATGTAATCATACCCATACTTTTTTAAAGGGGGGGAGTGAAAAATGAATAATTCATGTAGCTTATTTAATTTAAAAATATATATAGGAAGTTCATCTTTTTCCCATTAAAAGCATCACCTGCTTCCAGTCACTTGGCTGAGTTCTTTGGGGTGGTGGTGGTGAGGGTCCCAGCGTTATGGGTACATGCAAAGGGGTACCAAGTGGTGTTCCTTTTGTCAAAAGAAAGCATGTCCTCCTCAAAAAGATTGACAATTAAAATTCTGAGAACTGCAGCTGGCAGGAAACAAGGAGGCTGAGTTAGATCTTTTCTTAAGCATCCAATCATCTGCCCCCACCTCCACCTGGGAGAAACTCCTGTGGGTCCTGCGTGAAATAAATCCCAAGATGATTTTTTACAAGTGTTTAGATTTACAGTACTGAGAATTTTTTCCCCTTTTTCTTTTTCCTGAAAGCAGAGGTGTGATGCAGCAATGAAGTAGCCCACAACTAGAGCAGCCTGGACCACAGAGAGAAAGGTTTTGCAAAAACTGCCTCATTCTCCCTGCAGGGATTTTCTGCTCTCAGAGAGAAGGTGCATTTGTTATCCCCACATGGGTGGTCCAGGCCAACTACCCTTCAGAGGGGCAGGTGAATGGATAGACCCACTGGAAAAGAGTCCATTCCTGTGAACTATGACTTTATTTGTTATTCATGGAAGGAGTTCTCTGCGGCTGTTTGTAGCTTGAGTTTTTCATGAAGGAGTAGGAAGGTGATTAAAGATGAGCTTTTGCTCTTGTATCTTTTTCCTTTTAAGAATTCGATGGTTGGGGGGCATTATGTATCGGTTACCAATGGTTTAGCTCATCCCACACACAGCTTACTCTTCTGCGAAAAAGAAACCAAACTGAAAGGGAACAGCACAGAGTAAAGGAGAAGACAGGCAAAGGTCAATGCAGCTCGTTGCTCTGGAGCTGAAATCCCAGGAAGGCTCCCTCCCCCTCTTGCCTCCAAATCCGATTTGTACTATGTTTCCTTTGCTCCCCAGCTTCCTGCTCCTCCACTACCTCCCAGGGGAAGTTTAGGGTTGCAGACAGTTTCATTAAAGGTCAGCAGGCTGCCAGGAGCAATTCGTGCACGGGGAGGAAATGAGCAGAATGTATTTTCATAGGAGCCTAGGGCTGGGAGGGACCTGGTGAGACCGAGGATCTCCAATCCCCTTCAGGAAAGATCGCCTGTAAATCAGGCCATGTGGCTGACCTCTCTTGGATTCTTAGAGGACTTTCATCAGGGAGGAAGGGCATCTTTGATGACGTTTGCCGAGATACTATTTCATATTCTGAGGGCAGATGTATTACACGGGGACTCTATTGTTCATTAACGTTCTGAAGCCAGGGCAAACCTGGTTCTCACAGAGCACAGCACTCGTCTGACCAGAATTCTCCTCTCCGGAGGCTCCAAAGTCATCACAGGAAAAATGGGAGAGTGAATCTCCTGAGGACCAGCCTTGCCTAAAAGCTGACTCCTCTTGAGAGCAGGGGCTATACGTCCCACCCTTTCTCTATTCCTTACCACTGCCTTGTTTCTTTCACATATCTTAACTCTCCCTTCTTCTCTCCTCCTGCTTCCAAGGATTCCTGTTACCGCCCCTCCCAGGGACTGAGTTTACTTTGTTTTCTGGAGAATGTGTCTTATTTTCCACCAGAATCAGAAGGCTACCCATCTTTACTTCCTGCACTGGAATTACTTCTAAAATGATTTGGCTCCGAGAGAGCCATTTCCAGCCCTTCATAAACCGAACCTTAGAGAATTCTGCTTAAGAAAAAAAAAAATCCACAAGAACTACCACATTAAAACCTTCTACAATTAAGACAGTAATGCCCCCAATACCATCCAAGGTACCTTCAGAGGAAAATCTATCTGTACATCAAAGATAATATTCCTTTGAATTATTTATACCAATTCAGTTACATAAACATTTACAAACATAGCAGTGGTGATGGTTTAGTGACGTCAAATGAAAGAGGAATTATCGCTAGCCAGAAACCTTTTTATTGTACATCTCTTCTTGTATTTGTACATTAAACATTCTCTTGATGTTTGTCTCCTTGTCACTCTTACATCTTGAATCCATATTGTCTCTTTACTCAGAGCAAGATGACTTGAATATCCTGAAGAGCATTAGTAAGATATTGCCTGTTGAATAAATTTAATATTGTATATTGTATCAGGCCCTAAGTTTGAGGGTATGTTCCTAGGGTATCAGTCTATAAAGGAGAGATCTTGTTGTTTTGTAAGACTAATGTAAAGGATGGTATTTCAGAGAGTTTGGTACTTTAGATGTTACTATTTGTTTGTGTCTGCAAACCACAACAAGAACAACAAAAAACTAAAATAAGGACTAGAAGACCTCCAGGAGCCTAGAGAAAGTTAAAAGAAAGCCCCACAATTTATGGTTACCAGAGGGTAAGTGGGGGGAGGGATAAATTGGGAGATTGGGATTGACATATACATACTACTATATATAAAATAGATAACTAGTAAGGACCTATTGTAGAGCACAGGGAACTCTACTCAATAGTCTATAATGGCCTATATGGGAAAAGAATCGAGAAGAGTGGAGATATATACACACACACACATATATATATCACTTACAATATACAATACTGTAAATCAACTATACTCCAATAAAAGTAAAGAAGGCTACACAACCTCAGCCCTCAACCTCCTTCTTCAGCTGCTCTGCCCTTCTCCACTCTGGTTGCAGGGAAACCCAGTGCCTTCACGCAGTATGCCATTGTCCCGAGGCCTGGACTAGGGTGTCTTTTCTATGGCTGTACACTCTGACATTCCTCTCTCCTTTATTTCGTCAGGATATTTTGATGTGCATTCCAATTGAGCCAAGCACTCAGTTAATTAGTTTCATAGATGGACACCCTCAGGGTATTTGCCAGATGTGCCTGGAGCCACAGTAGGGCTTTACCTTTGACAGACCTTGGGGTGTATGTGGGGGAGGGAATGACAGGATGTGGACTCATTGTTTGGGAAGAAAAAACAAAAGCAGGATGTGGAAGGTTAATGAGCTCTTGCTCATCAGAGTCCTATCTGCCTCCCAAGGCCTAGAGCTTTGCACACAAGTGGGAACTTATTCTGTGTGAGATGACGTCAAATTGCAAGAAGAAAGGAGAGAGAAGGTGATTTGAAGGACCACGATGTCTAGACAATATGTTAACTTTGCCACTATGCATCAGATCTTGTGATACTTAACTAGTCAGGTGTTAGAAATGGAAGTATAAATAGATTTCATAGTCAATCATAATTAGAAAATAGGCTGATGGCAGAATTTCAATGCATAAGAAAGACATTGCTCCATAAGTAAAGGTATAGGCAAATGACACACTCTGAATTAATAAGAAGAAACAAAGAAACGTTATGAAAGATAGACAATTATTAAGAGGATAAAGAAGATTAAAAAACCTAGTAGGAAATATTGACAATAAGCATGAAATGGCAATTCACAACAGAAAGAACAAAGGCCCAATTTTGTGAAATGTAATCAAAGATATAGAACAAACGTAATTTTTTTCTGTTAATTTGGCAAAGTATTTTTTAAACACTACTGCCCAGTATTGATGAGGATATGAAAAAAAGATAAGCAATATACCCTCCTCTAGGAGATATTAGCTCTTTTGACCTGTTTCCTGAATCTTCCTTGAGAAGAATATGGGTGAGGGAAGAGGAGGAATCTTGAGATTACAGTGGAGGCCCAAAATGTTCACACATTACATATGTCTTGGCACATACAATTTGTATAATGTCACAAGATCAAGACATTAAAAGCCATGGACATGAAGAGTAACATCACAAAAAATGTGCAGTTTAGTGGGAAAAAAAAGCTAGCAATAGTATGTACAGTCTGAATTTAATAGTGTAAGAATTATACATATTTATAGAAGAAAGACTATATGATAATGATGGTACATAACTCAAAGTAGTGAGACTACAGAGGAGTCACATTTTCCTCTTCCTATGCAAAAAAAATATTTTTTTAACATCTTTATTGGAGTATAATTGCTTTACAGTGGTGTGTTAGCTTCTGCTTTATAACAAACTGAATCAGTTATACATATACATATGTTCCCATATCTCTTCCACCTTGCGTCTCTCTGCCTCCCACCCTCCCTATCCCACCCTTCTAGGTGGTCACAAAGCACCGAGCTGATCTCCCTGTGCTATGCAGCAGCTTCCCACTAGCTATCTACTTTACGTTTGGTAGTGTATATATGTCCGTGCCACTATCTCACTTTGTCACAGCTTACCCTTTCCCCTCCCCGTATCCTCAAGACCATTCTCTGGTAGGTCTGTGTCTTTATTCCCACCTCGCCCCTAGGTTTTTCATGACCATTTTTTTTTTTTTACATTCCATATATATGTGTTAGCATACGGTATTTGTTTTTCTCTTTCTGACTTACTTCACTCTGTATGGCAGACTCTAAGTCCATCCACCCCACCACAAATAACTCAATTTCATTTCTTTTTATGGCTGAGTAATATTCCATTGTATACATGTGCCATATCTTCTTTATCCATTCATCTGTTGATGGACACTTAGGTTGCTTCCATGACCTGGCTATTGTAAACAGAGCTGCAATGAACATTTTGGTACATGACTCTTTTGGAATTATGGTTTTCTCAGGGTATATGCCCAGTAGTGGGATTGCTGGGTCATATGGTAGTTCTATTTTTACTTTTTTAAGGAACCTCCTTACTGTTCTCCATATCGGCTGTATCAATTTACATTCCCACCAACAGTGCAAGAGGGTTCCCTTTTCTCCACACCCTCTCCAACATTTATTGTTTGTAGATTTCTTGATGATGGCCATTCTGACTGGTGTGAGATGATATCTCATTGTAGTTTTGATTTGCATTTCTCTAATGATAAATGATGTTGAGCATTCTTTCATGTGTTTGTTGGCAGTCTGTATATCTTCTTTGGAGAAATGCCTATTTAGGTCCTCGGCCGATTTTTAGATTGAGTTGTTTGTTTTTTTGATATTGAGCTGCATGAGCTGCTTGTAAATTTTGGAGATTAATCCTTTGTCAGTTGCTTCATTTACAAATATTTTCTCCCATTCTGAAGGTTGTTGTTCCATCTTGTTTATGGTCCCCATTGCTGTGCAAAAGTTTTTAAGCTCCATTAGGTCCCATTTGTTTATTTCTGTTTTTATTTCCATTTCTCCAGAAGGTGGGTCAAAAAGGACCTTGCTATGATTTATGTCATAGAGTGTTCTGTCTATGTTTTCCTCTAAGAGTTTTATAGTGTCTGGCCTTACATTTAGGTCTTTAATCCATTTCGAGTTTATTTTTGTGTATGGTGTTAGGGAGTGTTCTAATTTCATTCTTTTACATGTAGCAGTCCAGTTTTCCCAGCATTGAAGAGGCTGTCTTTTCTCCACTGTATTTTCTAGCCTCCTTTATCAAAGATAACGTGACCATATGTGCGTGGGTTTATCTCTGGGCTCTCTATCTGTTCCATTGATCTATATTTCTGTTTTTGTGCCAGTACCATACTGTCTTGATTACTGTAGCTTTGTACTATAGTCTGAAGTCAGGGAGCCTGATTCCTCCAGCTCCGTTTTTCTATCTCAAGATTGCTTTGGCTATTCAGGGTCTTTTGTGTTTCCATACAAATTGTGAAATGTTTTGTTCTAGTTCTGTGAAAAATGCCAGTGGTAGTTTGATAGAGATTGCATTGAATCTGTAGATTGCTTTGGATAGTAGAGTCATTTTCACAATGTTGATTCTTCCAATCCAAGAACATGGTATATCTCTCATCTATTTGTATCATCTTTAATTTCTTTCGTCAGTGTCTTATAATTTTCTGCATATGGGTCTTTTGTCTCCTTAGGTAGGTTTATTCCTAGGTATTTTATTCTTTTTGTTGCAATGGTAAATGGGAATGTTTTCTTAATTTCACTTTCAGATTTTGCATCATTAGTGTATAGGAATGCAAGAGATTTCTGTGTATTAATTTTATTTCTTGCTACTTTACTAAATTCTTTGATTAGCTCTAGTGGTTTTCTGGTAGCATCTTTAGGATTCTCTATGCATAGCATCATGGCACCTGCAAACAGTGACAGCTTTACTTCTTCTTTTCTGATTTGGATTCCTTTTATTTCTTTTTCTTCTCTGATTGCTGTGACGAAAACTTTCAAAACTATGTTGAGTAATAGTGGTGAGAGTGGGCAACCTTATCTTGTTCCCGATCTTAGTGGAAATGGTTTCAGTTTTTCACCATTGAGAATGATGTTGGCTGTGGGTTTGTCATATATGGCCTTTATTATGTTGAGGAAAGTTCCCTCTATGCCTACTTTCTGGAGGGTTTTTATCATAAATGGGCGTTGAATTTTGTCAAAAGCTTTCTCTGCATCTATTGAGATGATCATATGGTTTTTCTCCTTCAATTTGTTAATATGGTGTATCACATTGATTGATTTGCATATACTGAAGAATCATTGGATTCCTGGGATAAACCCCGCTTGATCATGGCGTATGATCCTTTTAAAGTGCTGTTGAATTCTGTTTGCTAGTATTTTGTCGAGGATTTTGCATCTATGTTCATCAGTGATATTGACCTTTATTTTCTTTTTTTGTGACATCGTTGTCTGGTTTTCGTATCAGGGTGATGGTGGCATCATAGAATGAATTTGGTAGTGTTCCTTCCTTTGCTATATTTTGAAGGGCTTGAGAAGGAAAGGTGTTAGCTCTTCTCTAAATGTTTGGTAGAATTCGCCTGTGAAGCCATCTGGTCCTGGGCTTTTGTTTGTTGGAAGATTTTTAAACAAAGTTTCAATCAGGGCTTGTGATTGGTCTGTTCATATTTTCTATTTCTTCCTGGTTCAGTCTTGCCAGGTTGTGCTTTTCTAAAAATTTGTCCGTTTCTTCCAGGTTGTCCATTTTATTGGCATATAGTTGCTTGTAGCAATCTCTCATGATCCTTTGTATTCCTTCAGTGTCAGGTGTTACTTCTTCTTTTTCATTTCTAATTCTGTTGATTGGAGTCTTCTCTCTTTTTTTCTTGATGAGTCTGGCTAATGGTTTATCAATTTTATCTTCTCAAAGAACCAGTTTTTAGTTTTATTGATCTTTGCTATCGTTTCTTCATTTCTTTTTCATTTGTTTCTGATCTGATCTTTATGATTTCTTTCCTTCTGCTAACTGTAGGTTTTTTTTGTTCTTCTTTCTCTAATTGCTTTAGGTGTAAGGTTAGGTTGTTTATTTGAGATGTTTCTTGTTTCTTGAGGTAGGATTGTATTGCTGTAAATTTCCCTCTTAGAACTGCTTTTGTTGCATCACATAGGTTTTGGGTCCTCGTGTTTTCATTGTCATTTTTTTCTAGTTATTTTTTGTTTTCCTCTTTGATTTCTTCAGTGATATCTTGGTTATTAAGTAGTGTATTGTTTAGCGTCCATGTGTTTGTATTTTTTACAGATTTTTTCCTGTAATTTATATCTAGTCTCATAACATTGTGGTCGGAAAAGATACTTGATACGATTTCAATTTTCTTAAATTTACCAAGACTTGATTTGTGACCCAAGATATGATCTATCCTGGAGAATGTTCCATGAGCACCTGAGAAGAATGTGTATTCTGCTGTTTTTGGATGGAATGTCCTATAAATATCAATTAAGTCCATCTTGTTTAATGTGTCATTTAAAGCTTGTGTTTCCTTATTTATTTTCATTTTGGATGATCTGTCCATTGGTGAAAGTGGGGTGTTAAAGTCCCCTACTATGAATGTGTTACTGTCGATTTCCCCTTTTATGGCTGTTAGTATTTGCCTTATGTATTGAGGTGCTCCTTTGTTGGATGCATAAATATTTACAATTGTTATATCTTCTTCTTTCATTGATCCTTTGATCATTATGCAGTGTCCTTCTTTGTCTCTTGTTATAGTCTTTGTTTTAAAGTCTGTTTTGTCTGATATGAGAATTGCTACTCCAGCTTTCTGTTGATTTCCTTTTGCATGGAATATCCTTTTCCATTCCCTCACTTTCAGTCTGTATGTGTCCCTAGGTCTGAAGTGGGTCTCTTTTAGACAGCATATATATGGGTCTTGTTTTTGTATCCATTCAGCCAGTCTGTGTCTTTTGGTTGGAGCATTTAATCCATTTACATTTAAGGTAATTATCGATATGTATGTTCCTATTACCATTTTTAAAATTATTTTAGGTTTGTTATTGTAGGTCTTTTCCTTGTCTTGTGTTTCCTGCGTAGAGAAGTTCCTTTAGCATTTGTTGTAAAGCTGGTTTGGTGGTGCTAAATTCTCTTAGGTCTTTCTTGTCTGTAAAGATTTTAATTTCTCTGTCAAATCTGAGTGAGATCCTTGCTGGATAGAGTAATCTTGGTTGTAGGTTTTTCTCCTTCATCACTTTAAATATGTCCTGCCACTCCCTTCTGGCTTGTAGAGTTTCTGCTGAAAAATCAGCTGTTAACCTTATGGAGATTCCCTTGTGTGTTATTTTTCCCTTGCTGCTTTTAATATTTTTTCTCTATATTTAATTTTTGATGGTTTGATTAATATGTGTCTTGGCATGTTTCTCCTTGGATTTATCCTGTATGGGACTCTCTGTGCTTCTGGACTTGATTAACTATTTCCTTTCCCATATTAGGGAAGTTTTCAACTATAATCTCTTCAAATATTTTCTCAGTCCCTTTCTTTTTCTCTCCTTCTTCTTGGATCCCTATAATTCAAATGTTGGTGCATTTAATGTTGTCCCAGAGGTCTCTGAGACTGTCCTCAATTTTTTTCAGTCTTTTTTCTTTATTCTGCTCTGCAGTAGTTATTTCCACTATTTTATCTTCCAGGTCACTTTTCCATTCTTCTGCCTCAGTTATTCTGCTATTGATTCCTTCTAGAGAATATTTAATTTCATTTATTGTGTTCATCATTGTTTGTTTGCTGTTTAGTTCTTCTAGGTCCTTTTTAAACATTTCTTGTATTTTCTCCATTCTAGTTCCAAGATTTTGGATCATCTTTAGTATCATTACTCTGAATTCTTTTTCAGGTAGACTGTTTATTTCCCCTTCATTTGTTTGGTGTGGTGGGGTTTTACACTGCTGCTTTATCTGCTGCGTATTTCTCTGTCTTCTCATTTCGTTTAATTTACTGTGTTTGGGGTCTCCTTTTCACAGTCTGCAGGTTTGTAATTCCCATTGTTTTTATTCTCTGCCCCCAGTTGGTGAGGTTGGTTCAGTGGGTTGTGTAGGCTTCCTGGTGGAGGGGACTGGTGCCTGTGTTCTGCTAGATGAGGCTGGATCTTGTCTTTTTGGTGGGCAGGTCCACGTCTGGTGGTGTGTTTTGGGGTGTCTGTGGCATTATTATGATTTTAGGCAGCCTCTCTGCTAATGGGTGGGGTTGTGTTCCTGTCTTGCTAGTTGTTTGGCATAATGTGTCCAGCACTGTAGCTTGCTGGTTGTTGAGTGCAGCTGGGTGCTGGTGTTGAGATGGAGATCTTTGGGAGATTTTCGCCGTTTGATATTATGTGGAGCTGGGAGGTCTCTTGTTTACCAGTGTCCTGAACCTTCCTCTCTCACCTCAGAGGCACAGCCCTGATGCCTAGCTGGAGCAGCAAGAACCTGTCATCCACACCACTTTTGGGAGCTCTGAGCTCTTCTGCCAGCATTCAGTAGGTTTTCTGTAGGAGTTGTTCCACTTATAGATGTATTTCTGATGTATTTGTGGGGAGGAAGGTGATCTCCACGTCTTACTCTTCCACCATCTTGAAGCTTCTCTCCCAGTACTTTTAAAATCAAAGTAAGTGAATTTGTCTAAGCCACTGCAATAAAGTAAGAATGAGAAACATAATAATTATTTATAATAGATAGGAAAAAGAGCAAGTCAGTCTCTACAGTTGATATGATTTTTTAATATTGAAAAACCTAAGGTGTCTAATAAATTACTAGATCTAATAAGCAAATTTAGCAAGGTTGCAGAATGCAGTATCAGTATTCAAATATCAATCATTTTTCCAAGTAGCAGCAGTAAACAGATTGAAATCTATTTCTAATAGTATAAAATATACAATTGTTAGGAAAAAATGAACATAAAATGTTCAAGACTTTTATGCTGAACTACATAGTATTACTGAGTGAAATTAAATATTGCTGGCCTCAATAAATGGAGTGATATATTATGTTCATGAATTGGAAGACTCAATATTGTTGAGATGTCCATTCTTTCAAAATTGATCTATGGATTTCAATGCATTCCCAATCAGAATCTCAGCAGGCTTATTTGTGGAAAATGACAAGCTGATTCTAAAATTTATATTGAAATGTAAAAGTCTAAAAAAGCTTCAAAATTTTGAAAAGGGAGGAATTTTAGTATCTTCTATTTATGTATACTATAAAAATACAATAATTTACAGTGTGCCATTAGCGAAAGCATAAATGTATACATCAATGGAATAGAATATTCTGTAAGTGGATCTTCACATATACACGGTCAATTGGTTTTTATCAATAGTGTCAAGTTAATTTATTGGGGGTGGGTAGGTAAGAATGGATAGGTTTTTCAAAAACGATAATGGAACAACTTGTTATCTATATGAAAAAGAACGATCCTCAGCCCTTACCTCACAACATTTATAAAAAACTAACTTGAAATGGATCAGAGAACCAAATTTAAGGGCGAAAGCTCTTTAACTTCTAGGCAAACAAGCAAAAAAATTTGAACCTTCAGGTAGTTTTCTAGTTATCAGCTGCTATGTAAACCCCTGCTATCAACCCACATACAGTGGCTTAAAACAACAATTTTTAATTTTGCCCACAAATCTGCAACTTGGACAGGATAGCTCGTGTCTCCTTCACCCATCAGGCTAGGATTACTCAACTGGATCTGGCATATCACCTCCCCAATGGCTGGCCAGTTGATTCTAACTATCAGTGGGGAGCTCAGTCACAGTTACCATTTAGTGACCTCTGTCCCACCCCAGGGGCCATTCCACAGGGCTACTTCAGTAGAACGTGGTAGATGGGTTTCAAAAGCCAGGATTCAAAAAGACAGGAAGAGGATGCTGCTAGTCTCTTAAGGCCTGAGCCTCCAAACTGGCATGTCAATAACTTCTACCATGTTCTCTTGGTCAAGCAGTCATAGAGCCATTGCAGATGGCTTGTGGAGGGAGCATAGGCTCTGACTGTTGATCAGAGGAATGTCAAAGAGTTTGCTCACATCTTTAATCTACCACAAATGAGCAAAAAATTTTCAAGTAAGACACAAAAGGCACTAAAGATATTTTAAAAATTTGACAAATTATATTTTATTAAAGTTAAAAATTCTTTCTCTTCCCACCCAAGATATCATTCAGAAAAATAAAAAGATAAACCAAAATCTGAGAGGAAATATTCAAAATGCATACATGCAACAAAGACTTTGTATCAGGAATAAAGAATTCTTGTGATTCAGTAATATAATGATAAATAATAACAGACTTCACAAAAGGCTATATATGAATGGGCAATAAGTATATGAAAAGAAATTCTAAATCATTAGTCATCAGGGAAATGCAAGTTAAAACCACAATGAGATATCATTGTACATTCACTAGCATGGATAAAATAAAAAATACTGAAAATAATAAATGTTGATGAAGATGGGGAGCAAGTGAACCACTCATATATTACTTGTGGGAGTGTATAATGACACAACTGATTCTAAAAATTGCATGTGTATAAAAGTTAAAATCCATGAAATATCCTATTAAAAATTTTTTTATAAGTTAGAATATATGACAGAAGAACTGGAAGATGAGAAAATGAGTATGTATGTGTCTGTAAAGAACATTGTAGGAAGTTGAGGAGGAGGTAATACTAGCATCCGTGCTAAGCATCTATTGTCAGGCAAGTCTCATTCCAAGAAATATCATCACTACTGCTGTGTGCACAGAGATTCCTCTTCCCCCTCACTCTCTTCTCTTCTCTCTGGGCCAAGACCCAGTGCTTAGTGTTTCCAAAATGCAGCTCCTTCAGTGTCACTGATGACCCTCTATTGGAGGGAGAGAACCTCTAAGAGTGTAAATGGTTGGCTACAGCTAAATGCATTCCTGGTCCCAGAACTCTTTGCATTTTAACAAGTATGCAAGTATCTATGTTTTGTATTTTTAAAAATCCATGGACTATGTTTTTCAGGGTGTATTTTCAGTCAGTTTTACAAATCTACAGGGGAAGATGTTTTGGCCTTGATTGTGATGGCAGTTCTAAAATCTTCCTGATATTTCTTTTTTATCAGAGTTACCAGATATTCTAACTATGAATATGACTTCATTTACTTCAGAGAGCTATTATATTATAAATCTCACAATGAGAAAGGACCACTAGAGGTGGGTCTAGAGTTAAGGTTCTAGGACCTTGGGCCAAACAGAGTGAAGGGGTACATTCCAGGTGAATTTTAACCCATTCGAGAGAACTAAAATAAAATAAAGTCCTCAGGAAAAAATAAACAACTTGGAACACTATTTCTTCTTAATCTATCCTACATTATTTATTCCTTGTTCAAAAGTGACCTAGTTCTGCAAAGTTTTACTATATTAAACCTTTTAAATAGCTATTGATATTATCTACATTCTTCTCAGAGAACCTCTGCTTTTGTTTTAGGGAAAATAAGGAATCAACCTACATTCTTCATTGGCACAGAAATGTGAGTATGAATATAAGATACTGAACATATTATTTTGAAAGGTATTTAATCTACCCAATTTTTCTGCCATCATATAGATGCTCTTTTCAGGCATTTATTCATTCATTATTTCTTCTTTATGGCGCTACAATATGGGCATACCTAATTTTACTGCACTTTGGTTTATTGCTATTCATAAATATTGCATTTTTACAAGTTGAAAGTTTGTGGCAACCCTGGGTCAAACAAGTCCATCGATGCCATTTTTCCAACAGCATTTGCTCATTTCATGTCTCGGTGTCACATTTTGGTAATTCTCGCAATATTTCAAACCCTCCACCAGCAAAAAGTCTATGACTTGCTGAAGGCTCAGATGGTGGTTAGCATTTTTTTTAGCAACAAAATATTTTAAAATAAGGTATGTACATGGTTTTTTTTAGACATAATGCTATTGTACACTTAATAGACTACAGTATAGTGTAAACATAACTTTTATATGCACCAGGAAGCCAAGAAAATTCACGTGATTTGCTTCATTGCAAATTCACTTTATTGTGGTGCTCTGGAACTGAACCGGAAATATCTCCAAAGTCTGCCCGTGTGCCCAAGGCTATGCTGGGCACTGTGATAAACAGTAGAGATATAAAAGCAAATGAAATAAAACCTCTGTCTTCAGTGAGTTCACATTTAATGCACAGTACCACAAACGTTGTCATTGGAAAAGGCACAAACAGCACAGCGGGCGTGAGATACTCAGTGGAAACTTTACAGAGGAGAAGATATTTGAAGAGTATAATCGAGACAGCTTCAGGCAGGAAAGGAAAGAGATGGATTTTCAATGCAGGGATAAATCCGGTAAAATTTAGATTCTGACCATTTCCTTGTCAAGCATTCTTAAGGGCTTATGTGTTCAAACACTAAACAGAGGCTTACTGGATTTGAAAAAAGGAGTAAAAGTTATAGTTTTTATATTTCCATCTGTGAGATTACATTATGTGCAACAAATCACTTAGCAGTCGTGGGTCTGTTTCTTCATTTTTCAATCATCAGATCAGATATATTTTTAGTACACAGTGACTGGTCCTCAGCAGGTGGTAAAGATGAAACTTGTACTTACCCTTTTTACTAAGCTAAATCAACAATAACCACCTCCTAGCTATTTAAAACATTATAAGCAATTTCCTCCCTCTAAGATAGAAATTTTGGAAAAGAGTGACTCACTGACCTGGGGAAAAAAAAACCTAATCCTTGAAAGAATCCTTTTACTTAGGCAAATAAAGACCATGTTCCTGCCCCTTATTCTTGTAGAAGACCTGAATCCAATGAAACACTCCAAATGTTAACACTTCAGCCTGAAAAACATTATTCTGTAGAGTAACGTAAATATGGAAATTTCTTCTAACTCGTCTTTATTTCTGTAGGTTATACTTATAACTGGGATATTTTCCCCTAACTTTAGTTTTGTATCTCCAAACAAAACTAGTGTCGTTATTTTTACGTGATGTAGAGCTGGGATGCAGATTGTGGGAAGTACTTGAAAAGTTTGATGAGAAACTAGGAGGAAAAAGACTTGAGGAAAGGAACTGGTCTAGAATTGTTTCAGCATAATGTTGACTGGATTGTGAAATTACAGACCTGGTTTTGTTTACAATTCAATAACTATAACCTTGGGAAATGTAGTGATGCCAGAAAGAGGTTCTGACCAGAGGAGCCTGATGATGGGCAGAAGAACAGCTCAGTGCCAGATGCTGGCCAAGGGGCCAAGCTGTAACAAAATTGTTTTGAAGAACATTTAAATGATCCCCAGTGATAAACTCTCTAGTCGTTCCAAAATGTTAGTGACCTTCAGTGTTTCATTTTCATTTTCAATGAGAGGAAGGATTTCCACTTATGAACTTAACAACAATATTTGAAAAGATGAAGTTGGTCAAACACTGGGTCAAACAGTCTATTGGCTTGGACCACTGTGTCTTGGTCATCAAAGTGAAGTTAAGACTCTATAGACTGGTTAAATTCATGATACTTCTATTGTAGCTGAAAATAGTTATGCACTATGTGTATTATAAGTAATATACAAATAATGGATTATCATTTCATACATAAATATAGTGACAAAATGTCATTTTAATAATGATGATAAGGTAAAATGTGGATAAAGTTGGTAGGTAGAGAAATCTAGGGTTATTAGCAAAGAAACGACATGGTACTTTATTGTGTAAAATGTTTAAATTTTTATATTTGCTAAAATTATATCATTTTTCTGAGGATGATATTTTATCTTAATCATCTAAAAGACAGAGTATTTTCTCCTGACTTTATCTCATTATCCATGAGCTAGGTTAACCTCAATTGTAAAACAGTGAAGAAAGGGCAAAAGTACATGGAACCCTATTGAAATTCATGCTTAATCTACTTACAAATTCAGTGCAAAATTCAGTATAGACACATACTTAGACTTCAAGATGCATTTACTTCATCCAATTTAGGGGTGGTTAGGGAGATAAAAATAAAAAGTGATATAATAATGTTAGCAACGGCTGTGGGTTCTGAGTTTTACATCCAGTGGACTTTGTATTAGATACCAGGAAGCATACGTAGTACTGAGCTCATATAGAAATATACAGGATTAAGATCCAGAACAAGTGAGTCCAATTCCAAGTTGCTCTAGTAATGTGCTTTGTTGTCAGCTTTCTTCGTCTCCTCCTTTGCCTTCTCCTTCCCCTTGCCCTTCTCTTCTTTTCCTCCTCCTTCATCGTCATCATCCTACAGTGAAGGACACTGTTTGCAGCAGCCACAGGGTTACAAATTAACATAATAACAGTACTTTGTAGCTGTAAAGTAGAACTGATTTCTTAGTTTATATACTTGGGAAGAGGGAACAAATGGAACATTTAACACTTATTAGGTGCTAGATTTTACAGTTTGTAAGAAACATGTTTCCCCATTTTACACGGAAGTCTTTAGAGAGGTTAAATTGCTCAATGACAGAGAGCTGGTGCGTGCCATTGAATCAGAGACCAAAAATAATTCTGCCTAATTCTAAAGCCTGTACATTGCCCATGGTATCACCCAGCTTTCCATCTGATCTCATGGCTGGATAAACCTGCAAATGCTCTCCTACGATCTATTGATAGTGGTGAACAACTTTAATCAGAAAGTAGAAAACAAACCGGGGGGAAATGTTGGGGGAGGGTTAAATTGGGAGATTGGGATTGACACATACACATTGCTGCATAAAAAATAGATAACTAATAAGGACCTACTGTATAGCACGGGGAACTCTTCTCAATACTCTGTAATGACCCATATGGGAAAAGAATTTTAAAAAGAGTGGATATATGTATACGTATAACTGATTCACTTTGCTGTATGTATAGCAGAAACTAACACAGCATTTTAAATCAACTATACTCCAATAAAAATTAAAAAAATAAAGAAACTATGTGAAAGAGATCTAGTGCCTATTTCGAAGACATGCCTGGAGCTACTGTGAAGTGCAAGAAAGAGGATTATGAACCTTGTGTCGACATGAATTGTTGGTAGTAGAGTGTGAAGAGGGCTATGTCTAACGCTGGCTGTATAGAATGGCTCTGAGTGAATGTTCAATCTCATAGATTACTACTCAATGAACCTGGTGAGTTTTCAATGTACTCTATAAATTTCCAAGACATTTTCACTTACGTTATCATATGTTACTTTTCATAACAATCATTACACCTAATTAGGGCAAATTTATTCATTTTATTTTATCTCCGAAAACAGTAAAATTCAGGAAGTTACGTGGCTAATTAGTTAGTAGCCTTTTAAATGTTTCTGTATAAGTTATTTCCATTATAGCATATAATTCTTATCCCTTAAGGTTTGGGTATCAAATGGGATTAAAGATATAGCCACTATAGAAAACAGTATACAAGATCCTCAAAAAATTAAAAATAGAATTACCATATGATCCAGTAATTCCACTTTTGGGAATACATCCAAAGGAAACAAACACACTAACTTGAAAAGATACCTGAACACCCATGTTTATAGCAACATTATGTACAATAGCCAAGGCATGGAAACAACCTAAGTGTCCATTAATGGATGAATGGATAAAGAAGTTGTGGTATATAGATAATATTCCATTGTTTGTATATACACTAACATTATATAGCATTGTCTATAACCACTAAAATGAGGAAATCTTACCATTTTCTACAACATGGATGAACCTCGAAGGCATTATACTAAGTGAAAGAAGTCAGAGAAAGACAAATACTGCATGATCTCACTAATATGTGGAATCTTAAAAAAACAACAACAAAAAAGACCAAACTTACAAAAAAGGAGATCAGACCTGTGGTTACCAGAGGTGGAGGGTGGGGGAAGGGGAAATTAGAGAAAGGTAGTCTTAAGGTGCAAACTTCCAGTTATAAGATAAGTAAGTACTAGGGATGTAACGTACAGCAGGATGACTATAGCTAACCCTGCTGTAATGATATATAGGAAAGTGTTGAGAGTAAATCCTATGTGTTCTCATCACAGGGAGGAATTCTTTTTCCTTCTTTTTATTGTATCTATTATGAGAACATGGCTGTTAACTGAACTTATTGTGGTAATCATTTCACAGTATATGTGAATCAAACCATCATGCTGTATACTTTAAACTTATACAGAGATGTATGTCAATTATTTCTCAGTAAAACTGGAAAAAAAATAAATGCGAATAGAATTTCTTGCTCTTTGACCACTGCTTTTGAGAGAGAAAGATGAGAAGTTGACTAAGATATGCCTTGAGCTGAATAATCCTTTTTAGTTAATACAGAATTTCTTAGTTATTTTTTTTAATCCCCAACTCCCAAAAGAAGCTGACTGGTTGGCCCTTGGTATTTCTTTTAGTTAGTAATACCAGATTGCACCTTTGATCGGAAAGCATATATACCAATCCATTACTTATTAACATGAATACCTAATGGATGTATTACAGGAAGGAAGTACTAACATGTTGAAGCTTTTCTTTGTTAGGGGTTTTACATATATTACTTTCTTTCACCTTCACAGTCAGTGATTCACAAATGAGTGATATAGGTGTATAATTCCTATTTTACAAATATAGAAGGGAGGCTCGGAGGGATTAAGTAACTGCCCAAGGTCATGTAGCTTGATTTTGTAGGATAGAAACCAGACTGAAGTCTTCTGTTATCAAAGCTCATGATCTTTCCAGATCGGCTTGGAATTTAGAGTATTCTGTGCTACTATTCTATTCTTCCCTATTCTACTACTCGGTTTATGTTGACCTTTCAATGGCTTTTAAATTGCTATGGGCTTTCTCATCTTTCTAAGGACATATTTTGTTGTCCTAAAATATACGAACTGCTTCTTGCTGCCTGTTGAAATCCCCTCTGTCTTTGAAGTACAGCTGATACTTTGTCTCTTCGAGAAAAATCTTGAGAAAACTGAAACTGAAAGTGATCTTTGCCTCCTCTGGACTGTAGTAAAACTTACTTGTATTATTTGAATGTCATTTGTTGCTTGTAGCTGCTAATTATTTTTTTGTGTCATCTTAACTTTTCTCCATTTCATTCAAGGTTTTTGAGGGCAGGGACCACTCCTGTTAAATCTTATCTCAATCAGTGGCACAAAGTAGATGTTCAATAAATATTGTTTAAACTTTATTAGAGAGTGATTAGTGAAAACTAATTTGGTCCAGATATACAGAAGGCCAGAATATACTAATAGGCAATGTTAAGCCATTTAAATTTTTTTTTTTTTTTTTTTTACTGTACGTGGGCCTCTCACTGTCGTGGCCTCTCCCATTGCGGAGCACAGGGTCCGGACGCGCAGGCTCAGCGGCCATGGCTCATGGGCCTAGCCGCTCCGCGGCATGTGGGATCTTCCCAGACCGGGGCATGAACCCGTGTCCCCTGCATTGGCAGGTGGACTCTCAACCACTGCGCCACCAGAGAAGCCCAAGCCATTTTAATTTTTGTCAGCAACATCAATGGAGCTAAAAAGATTGTCAAATGGAAATTCTTCTAGTCTTGCTTGAGTGCCTTAATACTGATGATGTGTACTAGTCCACTAATTTTATTCTATATGTGGATATTAATAAATCCCTTACAATATTTATTTTTTTAAAAAGGTAAGGTAAGGTTTTTTCCTTCTATTTTTGTTAACAGTATTTTTTTGCTTACCACATTTTAATCTTTTTTCCATTGAGCACTAAAGTAAGTGCCAGTCCAGCTTCTGTCAAAATAATCACAAGTGGGCCCAGTTTAAACTGATGAGCCTTTACGGGGTCTTTGCAAATCCTCCTGGTGCAGACTTAAGGCATGAACATTTTAGGCTTTGTTTCAGAGGAGATAGAAAACTTGTCTTATAAACTTAAAGCTGAGAGTTGAATTTTCTACAAGCAAATACAGATTAGCTCCTTACCCTCACCTTATGGCCACCTTTCAGAATATGATATATAATACATGTTTAATACATATTTGTTAGGTTAAATGTAAAAACTTGAGATTTTATAAATGGCCTGTTGAATGTCACATGTACAGAGGACTGACGTGCCCTCAAAATTCTTTTTCTCTTTTCCTATCTCTTTGTAGGCAGATCTTAATATTGAAACTTAGGGCTGGAGGATAACTCACTTTCAAGAGGCCAGTCTAAGCATGTGGCATGAAGCCAGTGGTTCAATTACCAAAGAGGAAATTTGCCTGATTAGCCTCATTTGGCCTTCAGGGTCCTCAGTCATCTTAGATGACTTATGACATACTGCAGTTGGAACCTCAGAGTTTCCAAAAGTTAGAAGCACTGATGACGTTTAATTAAAACTTCTCGTGTTTTAAAAATTGAATAATACAAAAATTAAACTTCTTACATAATGCAGTGGTACTAACTTAGGAATTGAGCTGATAAAACTAATTTAAGATCTCCAATAACCTTGAATCCACTGACTTTTGGGGAAGAATCTAAAATTTACAAGTTCAGTGAACCAAGTAATACAAGGAGAAATTTAGAATCATCTTTAAGACACCCTTGCTCCTAAGAAAAGTTCATTATTATGTAAAACTTGGATAATATTTTTAACTTTGGAAAGTACTTTTTGTCTGTTATCTCATTCAATGCATCATCATTGCAAATACTAGATCTTATTTACTAAAGTGGAGATGAAACAAGAACATTTTCTTTAGATTTATAAGACCAAATTTTAAGTAATAATCCAACTAAAAATGATTTAATATATTTCTGTGGTGAAATTCTATGTGCATCTGTAGCTTTCATAAAACAGAAGTTCATACAGAAGATAGTCTAATGCAAAGTTAATTTATCCTAAACACATTTATATACCAAAAGGGACCTTATTTCATCGTTATTTATTAATTAGGGTAAAGTAGCTTGCTGTAAGATATACTCTAAGATTTCAGTGACTTAGCACATAGTAATCCAAGGAAGTTGTTTCTGATCCACTGCCCTTCCTGTGGGTTAGTCATTCAAAGATCCAGTTTCCTTCCACCTTGTGGCTGTGTTATCCTTTAGTGCCTCAGAGAGAGGCCCTCTGAGGAGCAAAGAGAAGGTAAAGAAGGTCCATTTACTTCTTAACCACATTAGCCTAGAGGTGACATGCATCACTTCCACTCATAGAACATAATAAAGAACTAATAACATGGAGACTTTCTGGGTGTTGCAGAAGAAGAGAAATTGGGCTTGGTAAACAGCTAGCCCACCTATGCCACATTTTATTTTTGAGTTACTTAAAAATACCTTCAATTCCCCACATACCTTCCTTTATATACTTTCAGATATCTAAAACTTCTACAACTAGAATAAATTTTAAAAATTTTAACCAGAAATTATAGTTGATAATGAGACTTATGGACAAGGAGGAAGATTTAAAGACAAATATGTTGGTGTTAGGGAAATTCTGATGCATCAAAATATTACAGCGTGACTTTGGCTCAATAAGGCAGGCTAGCAGAGACTTTCAGTATGGTGGAGGAGTAAGACATGGATACCACCTTCCTCCCCATAAATACATCAGAAATACATCTACATGTGGAACAACAACTACAGAACACCTACTGAACACTGGCAGAAGACCTCAGACTTCCCAAAAGGCAAGAAACTCCCCCACATACCTAGGTAGTGCAAAAGAAAAAAAAAAACAACAAAAGAATAGGGATGGGACCTGCACCACTGGGAGGGAGCTGTGAAGGAGGAAAAGTTTGCACATACTAGGAAGCCCTTTCACTGGCAGAGACAGGGGGTGGGTGGGTGGGGGGAAGCTTCGGAGCCACAGAGGAAAGCGCAGTAACAGGGGTGCAGAGGGCAAAGCGGAGAGACTCCCGCACAGAGGATCGGTGCCGACCAGCACTCACCAGCCCGAGAGGCTTATCTGCTCACCCGCTGTGGTGGGCGGGGGCTGGGAGCTGAGGCTTGGGCTTCGGAGGTCAGATCCCAGGGAGAGGACTGCGGTTGGCTGCGTGAACACAGCCTGAAGGGGGCTAGTGTGCCAGAGCTAGGTGGGAGAGAGTCCGGGAAAAAGTCTGGAACTGCCTAAGAGGCAAGAGACCATTGTTTCGAGGTACACGAGGAGAGGGGATTCAGAGCTCCAACTAAAAGAACTCCAAGGATGGGTGGGAGCCATAGCTATTGGCAGCTGTGTGCAAGCATAGATCGCTATCCACACCTCTCCTCCTGGGAGCTTGTGCAGCCCACCACAGCCGGGGTCCCATGATCCAGGGAGAACATCCCCCGGGAGAACACACGGCATGCCTCAGGCTGTGGCAATGTCATGCTGGCCTCTGCCGCTGCAGGCTCACCCCCCATTCCATACCCCTCCGTCCCCCTGGCCTGAGTGAGCCAGAGCCCCCTAGTCAGCTGCTACTTTAACACTGTCCTGTCTGAGAGAAGAACAGACGCCCTCAGGCGACCTACATGCAAAGGCGGAGCCAAATCCAAAGCTAACCCCCAGGAGTTGTGCAAAAAAGAAGAGAGAGGGAAATTTCTCCCAGCAGCCTCAGGAGCAGCAGATGAAATTTCCACAATCAACTTGATGTACCCTGCCCTGCAACTCTGGAAGACCAGAATAGACAACGAATCATCCCAAAATTGAGGCAGTGGACTTTGGGAGAAACTGTAGACTTGGGATTTGCTTTCTGCATCTAATTTCTTTCTGGTTTTATGTTTATCTTAGTTTAGTATTTAGATTTTATTAATGTTAGATTTGTTTAATGATTTAAACAAATTTTAAAAAAAATATATTTTTTTCATTCTTCTCTTTTTGTGAGTGTGTATGATTCTTTGTGTGATTTTCTCTGTATAGCTTTGCTTTTACCATTTGTCCTAAGGTTCTGTCTTTTTTTTTTTTTTTTTAGCATAGTTTTTAGTACTTGTTATCACTGGTGGATTTGTTTTTTCGTTTGGATGCTCTCTTTTCTTTTTTTTATTACTTAAAATTTTTTTAAATTTTTAATAATTTTTATTTTTTTTTTTATTTTTGTGATATGTGGGCCTCTCACTGTTGTGGCCTATCCCGTTGTGGAGCACAGGCTCCGGATGCACAGGCCCAGCGGCCATGGCTCACGGGCCCAGCTGCTCTGCGGCATGTGGGATCTTCCTGGACCAGGGCACGAACCCGTGTCCCCTGCATCAGCAGGCGGACTCTCAACCACTGCGCCACCAGGGAAGCCCTAATTTTTTATTTTAATAACTATTTTATTTTCTTTCTTTCCTTCCTTCTTTTTCTTTCTTTCTTTCTTTTTCTTTCTTTCTTTCATCTTTCTTTCATCTTTCTTTCGCTCTCTCCCTTTTCTTCTGAGCTGTGTGGCTGACAGAGTCTTGGTGTTCTGGCAGGGTGTCAGGCCTGTGCCGCTGAGGTGGGAGAACCGAGTTCAGGACATTGGTTCACCACAGACCTCCAGGCTCCATGTAATATCAAACGGCGAAAGATCTCCCAGATATCTCCATCTCAACACTAAAACCCAGCTCCATTCAACGACCAGCAAGCTACAGTGCTGGACACCCTATGCCAAACACCTAGCAGGACAGGAACACAAACCCACCCATTAGCAGATAGGCTGCCTAAAAACATAATAAGGTCATAGACACCCCAAAACACACCACAGACAAAGTCCTGCCCACAAGAAAGACAAAATCCAGCCTCATCCACCAGAATACAGGCACCAGTCCAGTCCACAAGTAAGCCTCCACACCCACTGAGCCAACCTTCGCCACTGGGGGCAGACACCAAAAACAACAGGGACTACGAACTTGCAGCCTGCAAAAAGGAAACCCTAAACACAGTATGTTAAGCAAAATGAGAAGACAGAGGAACACACAGCAGATGAAGGAGGACGGTAAAAACCCATTAGACCAAACAAATGAAGAGGAAATAGGCAGTCTACCTGAAAAAGAATTCAGATTAATGATAGTGAAGATGATCCAAAATCGTGGAAATAGAATGCAGAAAATACAAGAAACGTTTAACGAGGACCTAGGAGAATTAAAGAGCAAACAAACAATTATGAACAACACAATAAATGAAATAAAAGATTCTCTAGAAGGAATCAATAGCAGAATAACTGAGACAGAAGAACGGATAAGTGACCTGGAAGATAAAAGAGAGGAAATAACTACTGCAGAGCAGAATAAAGAAAAAAGAATGAAAAGAATTGAGGACAGGCTCAGAGACCTCTGAGACAACATTAAATGCACCAACATTCGAATTATAGGAGTCCCAGAAGAAGAAGAGAAAAAGAAAGGGACTGTGAAAATATTTGAAGAGATTATAGTTGTAAACTTCCCTAATTTGGGAAAGGAAATAGTCAAGTCCAGGAAGAGCAGAGAGTCCCATACAAGATAAATCCAAGGAGAAACATGCCAAGACACATATTATTCAAACTATCAAAAATTAAACACAGAGAAAAAATATTAAAGGCAGCAAGGGATAAACAACAAATGACGTACAAGGGACTCTCCATAAGGTTAACAGTTGATCTTTCAGCAGAAACTCTGCAAGCCAGAAGAGAGCAGCAGGACATATTTAAAGTGATGAAAGGGAAAAACCTACAACAAAGGTTACTCTACCCAGCAAGGATCTCATTTAGATTTGACAGAGAAATTGAAACCTTTACAGACAAGCAAGAGCTAAGAGAATTTAGCACCACCAAAACAGCTTTACAACAAATGCTAAAGGAACTTCTCTAAGCAGGAAACACAAGACAAGGAAAAGACCTACAATAACAAACCTAAAACAATTAAGAAAATGGTAATAGGAACATACATATTGATAATTACCCTAAATGTAAATGGATTAAATGCTCCCATCAAAAGACATAGACAGGTGGAAATATACAAAAACAAGACCTGTATATATGCTGTCTACAAGAGACCCACTTCAGACCTAGGGACACATACAGACTGAAAGTGAGGGGATGGAAAAAGGCATTCCATGCAAATGGAAATCAAAAGAAAGCTGGAGTAGCAATTCTCATATCAGACAAAACAGACTTTAAAATAAACAGTATTACAGGAGGCAAAGAAGGACACTGCATAATGAACAAGGGATCAATCCAGCAAGATGTAACAATTGTAAATATTTATGCATCCAACATAGGAGCACCTCAATACATAAGGCAAAAGCTAACAGCCATAAAAGGGGAAATCGACAGTTACACCATCATAGTAGGGGACTTTAACACCCTACTTTCACCATGGACAGATCATCCAAAATGAATATGAAGAAGGAAAGAAAAGCTTTAAATGACACATTAAACAAGATGTACTTAATTGATATTTATAGGACATTCCATCAAAAACAATAGAATACACTTTCTTATAAAGTGCTCGTGGAACAATCTCCAGGATAGATCATATCTTGGGTCACAAATCAAGCCTTGGTAAATTTAAGAAAACTGAAATCGTATGAAGTATCTTTTCACACCACAACACTCTGAGACTACATATCAACTACAGGAAAATTATGTAAAAAATATAAACACGTGGAGGCTAAACAATACCCAACTAAATAAGCAATAGATCACTGAATAAGTCAAAGAGGAAATCAAAAAAATACCTAGAAACAGAGTGACTCAAAACCTTTGGGATGCAGCAAAAGCAGTTCTAAGAGGCAAGCTTATAGCAATACAATCCTACCTCATGAAACAAGAAACATCTCAAATTAACAACCTAACCTTAAACCTAAAGCAATTAGAGAAAGAAGCACAAAAACCCCTCAAAGGTTGCACAAGAAATCATAAAGATCAGATCAGACATAAATGAAAAAGAAATGGAGGAAACAATAGCAAAGATCAATAAAACTAAAAGCTGGTTCTTTCAAAAGATAAACAAAATTAATAAACCATTAGCCAGACTCATAATGAAAAAAAGGGAGAATACTCAAATCAATAGATTCAGTAATGAAAAAGGAGAAGAAACAACTGACACTGCAGAAATACAAAGGATCATGAGAGATTACTACAAGCAACTCTATGTCAATAAAATGGACAACCTGGAAGAAATGGACATATTCTTAGAAAAGAACAACCTTCCAGACTGAACCAGGAAGAAATAGAAAATATAAACAGACCAATCCCAAGCACTGAAATTGAAACTGCGATGAAAAATCTTCCCACAAACAAAAGCCCAGGACCAGATGACTTCACAGGTGAATTCTATCAAACATTTAGAGAAGCGCTAACACCTCTCCTTCTCAAAATCTTCCAAAATATAGCAGAGGGAGAAACACTCCCAAACTCATTCCACAAGGCCACCATCACCCTGATACCGAAACCAGACAAAGATGTCACAAAAAAAGAAAACTACAGGTCAATATCACTGATGAACATAGATGCAAAAATCCTCAACAAAATACTAGTAAACAGAATCCAACAGCACTTTAAAAGGATCATACACCATGATTCAGTGGGGTTTATCCCAGGAATGCAAGGATTCTTCAATATATGCAAATCAATCTATGATACACCATATTAACAAATTGAAGGGAAAAACCCATATGATCATCTCAGTAGATGCAGAAAAAGCTTTTGACAAAATTGAACGCCTGATTATGATAAAAAGCCACCAGAAAGTAGGCATAGAGGGAACATTCCTCAACATAATAAAGGCCATATATGACAAACCAACAGTAAACATCGTTCTCAAAGGTGAAAAACTAAAACCATTTCCTCTAAGATTAAGAACAAGACAGGTTGTCCACTCTTACCACTAATATTTAACATAGGTGTGGAAGTTTTAGCCACAGCAATCAGAGAAGAAAAAGAAATAAGTGGAATCCAAATCGGAAAGGAGAATTAAAGCTGTCACTCTTTGCAGATGACATGATACTATACATAGAGAATCCTAAAGATGTTACCAGAAAACTACTGGAGCTAATCAATGAATTTGGTAAAGTAGCAGGATACAAAATTAATGCACAGAAATCTCTGACATTCCTATACACAAATGATGAAAAATCTGAAAGATAAATTAAGGAAACACACCATTTGCTATTGCAACAAGAGGAATAAAATACCTAGGAATAAACCTACTTAAGGAGACAAAAGACCTGTATGCAGAAAACTATAAGTCACTGATGAAAGAAATTAAAGATGATACAAACAGATGGAGAGATATACCATATTCTTGGATTAGAAGAATCAACATTGTGAAAATGACGATACTACCAAAGCAATCTACATATTCAATGCAATCCCTATCAAACTATCAATGGAACTTTTCAGAGAACTAGAACAAAAAATTTCAGAATTTGTATGTAAACACAAAAGACCCCGAATAACCAAAGCCATCTTGAGAAAGAAAAATGGAGCTGGAGGATTCAGGCTCCCTGACTTCAGACTACAAAACTACAGTAATCAAGACCATATGGTACTGGCGCAAAAACAGAAATATAGATCAATGGAACAGGATAGAAAGCCCAGAGATAAACCCAAGCACATATGGTCACCTTATTTTTGATAAATGAGGCAAGAATATACAACGGAGAAAAGACAGCCTTTTTATTAAGTGGTGCTGGAAAAACTGGACAGCTACATGTAAAAGAATGAACTTAAAACACTCCCTAACACCATACACAAAAATAAACTCAAAATGGATTAAAGACCTAAATGTAAGGCCAGACACTATAAAACTCTTAGAGGAAAACATAGACAGAACACTCTATGACATAAATCACAGCAAGATCCTTTTTGACTCATCTCCTAGAGAAATGGAAATAAAAATAAAAAGAAACAAATGGGACCTAATGAAAATTCAAAGCTTTTGCACAGCAAAGGAAACCATAAACAAGACGAAAAGACACCCCCTCAGAATGGGAGAAAAAATTTGCAAATGAGGTAACTGACAAAGGATTAATTTCCCAACATTACAGGCAGCTCATGCAGCTCAATATCAAAAAAACAAACAACCCATTCCTAAAAATGTGCAGAAGACCTAAATAGACATTTCTCCAAAGAAGATATACAGATTGTCAACAAACACATGAAAGGATGCTCAACATCACTAACCATTAGAGTAATGCTAATCAAAACTACAATGAGGTATCACCTCACACCAGTCAGAATGGCCATGATGAAAAAATCTACAAACAATAAATTGGGAGAGGGTGTGGAGAAAAGGGAACACTCTTGCACTGATGGTGTGCATGTAAATTGATACAGCCACTATGGAGAACAGTGTGGAGGTTCCTCAAAAAACTAAAAATAGAACTACCATATCACCCAGCAGTCCCACTACTGGGCATATACCCTGAGAAAACCATAATTCAAAGAGTCACGTGGGCTTCCCTGGTGGCACATTGGTTGATAGTCCGCCTGCCGATGCAGGGGACACGGGTTCGTGCCCCAGTCCAGGAAGATCCCACATGCCGCAGAGGGGCTGGGCCCGTGAGCCATGGCCACTGAGCCTGCACATCCGGAGCCTGTGCTGTACAACGGGAGAGGCCACAACAGTGAGAGGCCTGTGTACTGCAAAAAAAAAAAAAAAAAAAGCGTCATGTACCACAATGTTCATTGCAGCTCTATTTACAATAGCCAGTACATGGAAGCAATCTAAGTGTCCATCAACAGATGAATAGATAAAGAAGATGTGGCACAAATATACAATGGAATATTACTCAGCCAAAAAAACCCTGAAACTGAGTTATTTGTAGTGAGGTGGATGGACCTAGGGTCTGTCATACAGAGTGAAGTAAGTCAGAAAGAGAAAAACAAATACTGTATGCTAACACATATATATGGAATCTAAAAAAAAAAAAAAAAGATTTTGAAGAACCCAGGGGCAGGATAGGAATAAAGCAGCACACATAGAGAATGGACTTGAGGACATGGGGAGTGGGAAGTGTAGGCTGCAACAAAGTGAGGGAGTGGCATGGACGTATACACACTACCGAATGTCAAATAGATAGCTAGTGGGAAGCAGCCGCATAGCACAGGGAGATCAGCTCAGTGCTTTGTGACCACCTAGACGGGTGGGATAGGGAGGGTGGGAGGGAGGGAGACACAAGAGGGAGGAGATTTGGGGATATATGTATATGTATAGCTGATTCACTGTGTTATAAAGCAGAAACTAACACAACATTGTAAAGCAATTGTACTCCAATAAAGATGTTTAAAAAAAAATAATGAGGCAGCCTGACAACATACGTTTATATTCTCTCTTTTCCCAAAAGTCATTAATGTGATAGTAAAGAAAACAAACTAATCAACAGAAGTAAAGCAAAAAAAAAGTATTGCCCCTAACATAGGGTTTGGAGGTGGACCATTAGTAGAAAAGAAATTTTAGCAACTTTGTGCAAGATGGAAATAAGGTAGAGAACAGATGGCCGATGAAGCAGAATGAAGGAAATTGGGTTCAAAAATATCTGAGGCTGATGAGGTCAACTGAGGCACAAGCAGTACTCCCCTGCAGAGCATCATTTTCACTTGAACACTTGTTAGAAATGTTAGCTCCCAGGCCCTACCCAGATCATCTGAATCAGAAACTCTGGGGATGCCAGTATGAATTGTGGCATTACTTAATAAAGACTTTTGCATTCTGCCCCCCGCCCCCCAGCCACCTTCCTGGCCACTTCTAATGTGAAGCCTGGTTGGCGCAGTGGTTGAGAATCTGCCTGCCAATGCAGGGGACACAGGTTTGAGCCCTGGTCCAGGAAGATCCCACATGCCACGGAGCAACTAAGCCTGTGTGCCACAACTACTGAACCTGCAGTCTAGAGCCCGCGAGCCAGAACTACTGAGCCCGCGTGCCACAACTACTGAAGCCCACACAGCTAGAGCCCATGTTCCACAATAAGAAAACCCACCACAATGAGAAGCCTGAGCACCACAAGGTGGCATAGCCCCCACTTGTTGCAAATAGATAAAGCCTGCAAATAGCAATGAAGACCCAATGTAGACAAAAATTTAAAAAATAAATACATTTATAAAAAATAAAGTGAAGCCTGATGATGGTTTCTCTGTTCACATAAACAGGTAATCCAACATGCGGCAGTTTTGAAACATTAGAGGAAAAAGGCAAAGAAAAATTAATAGGAAAAAAAATGACTCTAACAAACTGTAAGATAACCCAGGCACTGTAAAATAACTCAGTACCTTCAGAGAGATTTAAGAAAATATCTCCATAAATAACATCAGAGGAGCCTCGAAAAATTAGTAAGTTAGAGAATAAAAAGTAGTTTTTTGGAAATTCAAAAGATTAGTAAAAAATACACAAATTCCAATTATGCAATTAGAATGTCAGTTTTAGGAAATTTTATTAGCTACTATAAAAAAAGACAAGTAGAGGGAAAAGAGAAGTGAAAAGATGAGAGACATAGAGGACTGAAAATGGAGGTAAACATTTGACTAACAGGCAATACAGAAAAAATAGGTAGAAGGAAATTATAGAATAAAGCTTGAAAGATAAATTTCAAGCTGGAGTATAAGTGCCCTCAGATTGAAAGGGTATAGAACATCACAAATTATAAAAATGTACAAGACAAATCACTGTGAAATTTTAGAATGACAAGAGTAAATGAAAGATTCTGAAATCTTCCAGAGAGCAAAACCAGTTCAAGGATAAAGGAATGAGAATCAGACTAATACTAATTTCACATCTGCAATACTGGATACTGAAAGGAAATGAAGTGCTTTCAAAGTTCTGAGGGAAAATTATTTTCAAAGATACGTAAAATCCAAAGTTAAATCCTCAATCAGGATGAGTAAAGAATCAAGACGTTTACAAAACTAAGGGATATTACTTCCCAGACAAAATTTCCTAGGAACTTACTTAACAATTTTGTTTAGCAAAATGAGGAGAGTAAGAATGAAGAAGACATGGAATCCAAGGCAATGCAGATTCAGGGTAGGTGACAAAGGCAGGAGTCCCAGGATGGCAGCTTTGCAGCAGGTCTGGAGGATGGCAGTCCAGACAAAAGTGAGGGAACAGAGAGAGGATCCAAGACGGAAGCACCAGCAAAAAATGGCATTTCATAAATTTGATATTATTGTTGAGAAGGTAGAACTACTAAAGTATTTAATAAGGGCAAGCAATATGAGAAAATAAAAAGGTAGTTAGAAACTCCAGAAAAATGCAAAAGCTATACAAAATAGCAAAATCAATTACATGGTTCTGCAGTGCACAGTACCTACAGAGGAATAACAAACAAAACATGATTAACCGGCTTTCTGTTTTTATAGTCAAACTATAGAACAGTCATAGAAGACATTTATAGCCTTGGAAAAGGATGCAAATATTATTCACCTTGACAGTTTAAAGGCAAGAGATGTAGCTTATGGTTGCTACAAAAAGAAATATAATGGTGGACATTTATTTAAAGTTACAAAAATAATTAAAGGAAAGCAAAAAAGGAGGGTAAGAATCACATTGGCAGGAGGCCTGAGATGATATAAGACTTAAATCTTGTGTCAGAATAGCAAGTCAACAGATATTATCTCAAATTAATGAATCAAGAAATATAGTAGAAAAGTAGATTAGTTAAAGACTGAAAGTAATCATCAGAAATACAATTTTAGAAATAATTTTTAAGGTTAAAGGGTGTTACTCCTGTAAGAAAAACTGGATATTGGGAAGTATGGAGCAAAAGAGTTTTGTTTTTAATTTAAATCACTCCACTTGGTTTGCTTGTCTCAAATCATACGAATGAATGAATCCATTTGAGTGGATTATGAGTTAAAACTCATAAAAAATAAAACATTTGTTTTTTTTCTTAGTTTAGGGGTTACTGTTGGCTGCTTACTCATTTTTTATTCCCTTTCTTCTTTATTGACAGATCTCCAGGATTCTTTGTACAGCTGTTTCCTCTGTGCAGCTGAGTGTAGGGAAGGTGACTTTACCTCCAACTATGAGGTACATTCGCATTAATTAAATTATCAAGATAATTCCATTTTTCTAATTGAGAGAGTTAGAATTATTTGTGCAATCAGTTCTGACCAAAGAGATAAGAGGTGTGTCTGCTAGAAACTTTTGAAAAAAGGTTCCTTGTTTTTAAAAAGGTACAAAAAAAAGGTGTCACCTTTCCTAGGTGTGACTTCTGGGACTCTGCAGGCCAACTGACAGCCCTGAGGGCAACTAGTCTGGGGACAGAGCAGAGATGCTGAGGATGTTTAAACAGAATGATGGTAAGAACCTGGGTCCTTGGTGAAGTTGCCACTCATTCCAAGGACTTATTGTATGTAATACTTTTCCTTGTATTAATCTATTTTAAGTTTGATATTTTGCTCCTTGCAGTTGAGGGCATAGGCTCCAAGACCAGGATGTTTTTACAGGATGTTTTCAGGCAGAAGTAGGTTGGAATTGGGCTCTGATGGCTCTCCCAACAGTGCGATTGCTTTCTTTTTAATCTTTATTGACTTTAAAAATTGATTTATTCATCGTTTTTATTGAAGACCATAAAGAACTAAAAAAATGGAAGACCAATTCAGTTCTTCATCACAGATATTCAAAATATAGATGTGGATAAACGAAAACATCTATGATTCTGAGCTAATACTGAAATTTAGATATTACTTGTACTCAAATTATTTCTTTTAAATCAACTTGGGAAATTACATAACCATATTTAATTCTTCTGAGAAGAATTGTTCAGTTCCAACCATCTGCTAAATTAAGCAACACTGATAATAATGAACATTTACAACAAACCTGATATAAAAAGAAGGTGATAACTTTAGGTATAAAATAAACCTTGGGAGGCTATTGCAATCTCATAATTAGGAGTACAGATTTTTCAGTGTACTGGAACTCTAGGGGTGGTGATGGTCAAAGTGTTACATCACATATCCTTAAATTCTTTATTTCATTTTGGGAAAAATGACCACCAAATTCTATCAAACTCTCAGTTTTCCAGATTCTTCCACCATGTCTCACCAGACTACTATTTTTCTTTTTTCCCTTTCTTTCTCTCTTTGCTTCATTTTTTTTCTGGTGGTAATGTAGATTTTGTTTCTTAACTCTTAAAAAAAACTTTTAAAATTCAATTTCTTTAAACTTAAAAAGAAGTTCACCATTTCTCCCACTGCACCACTCCCTGCCTCTTGCAACCACCAATCTGTTCTCTATACCCATGAGCTTGGTTTTTGTTATTGAGGTTATTTATTTATTTTTTTGACATTCCATATATAAGAGAGATCATACAGTATTTGTTGTTCCCTGTCTGACACTTTTTACTAAACATAATCCCTTCGTCCATTCATTTGTTTTAGATGGCAAGATTTCATTCTTTTTAAGCCTGAATATTTTATATATATATATATATATATATATACACACACACACACACACACACACATATACATATATATATACACACACATATACATATATATATATGTATATCTCACAATTTCTTTGTCCACTCATCCGTCAATGGATACTTAGGTTGCTTCCAACTCTTGGCTATTGTAAAGGGGCTGTCCCTTCCCTTGTATATTCTTGGCTCTTTGGTCATGAATTAATTAATTGGTCATATATGTGTGGGTTTATTTCTGGACTCTCTATTCTGTTTTATTGATCTAGGTGTCTTTTTATGCCAGTACCATATTGCAAAGAATGATGCAGTAAACATAGGAGTGCATAATCTTTTTGAATTAATATTTTTGTTTTCTTCAGGTAGATACCCAGAGGTGGAATTACTAAATCATATGGTAGTTCTATTGTTTTTCGGGAAACTCCATACCATTTTCCACAGGGTTGCACCAATTTACATTTCCGCCAACAGAGCACAAGAGTTCCCTTTTCCACATCTTTGCCAACACTTGTTAGTTCTAGTCTTTTTGATAATAGCCATTCTAACAGGTGTGAGGTACAACCTCATTGTGGATTTGATTTGCACTTTCCTGATGATTATGATGTAGAGCATCTTTTCATATACCTGTTTGTCATCTGTATGTCTTCTTTAGAAAAATGTTTAATCAGATTTTTGGCCTATTTTTAAATGCTTTTTTGTTATTGAGTTTTATGAGTTGTATATATTTTCAGTTTTAGCCCTTTATCAGATATACAATTTGCAAATACATTCTCTGTTTGGTAGGTTGTCTTTTCATTTTGTTGATGGTTTCCTGTTCTGTGCAGAAGCTTTTTAGTTTGATGTAGTCCCACTTGTTTATTTTTGTTGCTTTTGCTCTTGGTGTCAGATTTTTAAAAATCATCATCAAGACCTATGTCAAGGAACTTCTTGCCTGTGTTTTCTTATAGGAATTTTATGGTTTCGCGTCTTATCTTTAGGTCCTTAATCCATTTGGTGTTAATTTCTGTGTCTGCTATAAGCTAGTAGTTCAGTTTCATTCTTTTGCATGTGGCTGTCCAGTTTTCCCGGCACCATTTTTGAAGAGACTGTCCCTTGCCTATTGTATATTCTTGGCTCTTTGGTCATAAATTAATTAATTGGCCATATGTGTGTGGGTTTATTTCTGGACTCTCTATTCTGTTTTATTGATCTATGTGTCTTTTTATGCCAATACTGTATTGTTTTAATTACAATGACTTTGTAATATAGTTTGAAATCAGGGAGCATGATGTCTCCAGCTTTGTTCTTCTTTCTCAAGATTGCTTTGGATGTTTGGTGTCTTTTGTAGTTTCATACAAATTTTAGGATTGTTTGTTCTAACTCTATGAAAAGTGCCATTGGAATTTTGATAAGGATTGCATTCAATCTGTAGATTGCTTTGGGTAGTATGGGCATTTAACAATATTAATTTTCCCAATCCATGAGCATAGAATATCTTTCCATTTATTTGTGTCTTCTTCAGTTTCTTTCATTAATGTCTTATAGTTTTCAATATACAGGTCTTTCACATCCTTAAATCCATTTCTAGGTATTTTTTTCTTTCTGATACAATTTAAATAAGATAGTTTTCTTAATTTCTCATTCTGATAATTCATTATTAGTGTATGTAAAATCAACAGGATTTTGTGTATTGATTTTGTATCCTGAAACTTTACTTAATTCATTTATTAGCTCTAACAGTTTTTTCTTTTAACGGAGTCTTTAGAGAATTACACATATGTAATATCAAGTCATCTGGAAATAGTGACAGTTTTACTTCTTCTTTTCCAATTTGGATGCATTTTATTTCTTTTTCTTGCCTGATTTCTCTGGCTAGGACTCCTAATACTATGTTAAATAAAAACAGTGAGAATGGACATCCTGTCTTGTTCCTGATCTTAGAGGAAAAATCACTCAATTTTCACTGTTGAGTATGATGTTAGCTGTGGGCTTGTAATATGGCCTTTCTTATGTTGAAGTACGTTTTCCTGTATAACCATTTTATTGAGAGTTTTTATCATAAATTGATGTTGACTTTTTTCAAATGCTATTTTTTGCATCTTTTGAGATGATTATATGATTTTTATCCTTCATTTTCTTAATGCTGTTTATCAAATTGACTGTGATGTTGAACCATCCTTGCATCCCTGGAATAAATCCCATTTGATCATGGTGTATAATTCTCTTAATGTGTTGTTGAATTTGGTTTGCTATTACTTTGTTGAGGGTTGTTTTTGTATCTATGTTCATCAGGGATATTGACCTGTAATTTTCTCTTTTTCTGTGGCATCCTTGTCTGGTTTTGGAATCAGGGTAATGCTGACCTCATAAAATGTGTTTGGAAGAGTTCCTCTCCTGTTTAAAAAAATTTTGAGAAGGATTGGTATTAATTCTTCTTTGAAAGTTTGGTATAATTCACCAGTAAAGTCATCTGGTCCTGAACTTTTGTTTGCTGGAAAGTTTTTGACTATTGACTCAAACTCCTTGCTAGTAAATGATCTGTTCAGATTTTCTATTTCATCATGGTTCAGTCTTGGTAAGTTGTATGTTTCTAGGAATTTATTCCTTTCTAATAGGTTTTCCAGTTTGTTTGCATATAATTGTAGTAATCTCTTATCTCTTGTGTTTCTGTGGTACCAGTTATAACATCTCTTCTTTCATTTTTTTTTTTTTTTTTTTTTTTGCGGTACGCGGGCCTCTCACTATTGTGGCCTCTCCCGTTGTGGAGCACAGGCTCCGGACGCACAGGCTTAGCGGCCATGGCTCATGGGCCCAGCCTCTCCGCGGCATGTGGGATCTTCCTGGACCAGGGCACGAGCCCATGTCCCCTGCACCGTCAGGCAGACTCTCAACCACTGCGCCACCAGGGAAGCCCTCTTCTTTCATTTTTGATTTTATTTATTTGAGTCTTCCATCCTTCTTTCTTTGCAAGTCTAGCTAAAGTTTTGTCAATTTTGTTTATCTTTTCAAAGAACCAGCTCTTAGTTTCATTGATTTTTTAAATTGTCTTTTTAGTCTTTATTTTATTTCTGCTCTAATCTTTATTTCCTTCCTTCAACTAATTTTGAGCTTCATTTTTTCACCTTTTTATGTTCTTGTATGTTTTTTATGATATCTCAAGGCCATGTTCAAGGAAACATTCCTGGGATCATCTACCTAAGACATGAAGTGACAAGCTCAAGTTCTAACTCCCTCTTCATGAAAAAACTCAACTTGAACCCAGGTTGTAAGTGTCAGCCTTGAGCCTTCATATTAGCTCATGCTGACTTCATCAGCAGATTAATTGCTCCCAAGTTTGTTAGTGCTGATGGTTCTGCCATTGTAGGAGCAGGGATACTTACCTTTTCAAATGAAAAACAGAGCTATGATCAAAGCTGTCAACTCAGGGACTTTAAGAAATGATTTCTCTTTTGACTTTTTATTGCCTAGGCTATCATAAAATAGTCTACTCTTTCCGCACAGTTGATTGAAGCCTGAATAAAATTCTTCACTCAGATGACAGCCAGAGGAGATATTTGTAATTTGACACTAGCTTTGATGGAGATATTCTGTAATTTATGGCTTTGACAAGGAAGCCAAGATAAAATTAAGATATTATAGCTTTGGGAACAAAGATTTTTTTTGTAAGTTTTCTTGGGCAGTTAATTTGTGTTTGGCAGATTGTCCTCAGAGTAATGGAGATGAATAGAAATAACTTTACCCTGAATGGCCTTTTGGGGAGCATATTCCTGTTTGTTTTGTTTTGGGTTTTTGTTTTGGTTTTTTTTTTTTGGCGGGACGCGGGCCTCTCACTGTTGTGGCCTCTCCCGTTGCGGAGCACAGGCTCCGGACGCGCAGGCTCAGTGGCCATGGATCACGGGCCCAGCCGCTCCACGGCATGTGGGATCTTCCTGGACTGGGGCACGAACCCGTGTCCCCTGCATCGGCAGGCGGACTCTCAACCACTGCGCCACCAGGGAAGCCCCATATTCCTTTTAATGTATCAGTTTATAGGGCCTGGAATCTTTAGAATTTGGTAACAGAGACCCAAGCAGAGATGTTCTGCTGAGTATTCAAGACTATTTTTACATAGGGCATCATTTTTCTTGAAGTCAAAGTGCATCGACTCTCTGGTCTAATGAGTCTTCATACGCAAGGAGGTGAGAGCATCAATATGTTCCTCAATTTTTGGATGGGCAAACTGAACTCAACATCTCACTAATTGTCAGAATTAGGGTCATGTAGAAGATCCAAATCTTCGAAATTCTGGCTTATACCTGGTTACCTGGGATGACTCTTTCTTTGTATTTTCTAAACTAGACAAGGTCATTTATCTGTCATAGCAATAGAAAATTAAATATCTAAGGTCAGTGCACCAGAGTTCTTTGGAAGGTAGTCAGTGAGGAGCCAGGTGGATCTGAGTAATCTTAGGTGCATATGCCCCATGCTTAGCCTACTCTTGAAGCTTTCAACAAGAGTACAGGTTTACCTAAGGGGATTCTTATGAACTTTATTTCATTTCCTAATAGCATCTCCACATCTTCATCAACCTTTCATTTTCCAAGTTACTTCCAGTATAACATGCATTTCTGTCTGGTCAGTTTCCAGGTAGGAAAAATGATAGAGTCATTGCTTTTGCTTTTGACAGCTTTTCTGTTTCCATGGAACTCTGGTCAGCTGGTTTAAACTAAAACTTCTTCTATTTCCTGATATTTCTATCACTGAGTTGGCTGTCCTTCTGTTCTCTGGTTGGAACACTGTGGGTACTAATAGAAATCTTGAGATATTAGTTTGAAAATGTTAAGTTTTTGAAGCTTCTGGTTTTTGGTATATTATTTTCGCTTATTCTTTACACTGCTAAGAAGTTTGAAAGAAAGAAGGATGTTTTGATAAACACAGAGAATTCAAGTGATGACCCCAAAGCTCACAAATTATAAGTGATGCTCACTCTATATTAATTTTCTCACCTATGTAGAATTGATTAGTTGGCTTATAGTTTGCACTCTTTAAGATAATATTATATTAGAAGCTAATGAATAAATTAGGAGTGGTAGTGATTATTCATTTGATATGGACTGAATGTCTGTTTCCCCACCAAATTCATATGCTCAAATTCTACCTCCCAAGGTGATGATATTAGGAGGTGGGGTGGGGGGCAGTCCTTGGGAGGTGAATAGGTGATGAGGGCAGAGCCCTTATAAGTGAGATTAGTAAGCTTATGAAAGAGGCCCCAGAGAGTTCCCTCACTCCTTCTATCACATGAGAACAGAGCTAGTGAGAAGGCACTGTCTATGAACCAGAAAGCAGGTCCTCACCAGACACAGAATCTGAAGGTGTCTTCATCTTGGACTTCCTAGCCTCCAGGACTGTGTGAAATAAATTTCTGTTGTTTATAAGCTACACAGTCTATGGTATTTTAAAATAGTAGCTTGAATGGACTAAGCCATTATTTTTAATAAGATTGCATTTTTTAAGACTAAGATTTGGGGAAAAAACAGCAAGACTTTGAATAATTTTTTTTCCAAAATGAAATTGTGTTAGTTCATAAATCATTAAATATTTGCGAAGAAAAGGGTAAGTTGATGATGAAGAATGGTAATGTGGCTAAAAAATACAGCCAAAAGATGTGGTGACATAAGAAAGATCATGCCTTTTAAGATAAAATTCCTTTGAAAGGGTGATACGAGTAAACTTCCCAAATGTTATTTTGGATAAAAACAACACAACTTTTCAGTACACATTTCAACCAATAAATCAATTAAATATGCTTAGTAAATGTCTCCCATAAATTTGCTCAGTGCTGTTCCGTGTATTGAGAAGAACACAGAACAAATGTAAGTTATTGAGCCTTGAGAAGCTTCCATTCTAGTTGAAGAGGCATGATATTGTATAAGCCACAGTTAAAGCAAAACACAGGGAGTAGCTGAAGTCCAGGGCTGCAGTGTGCAAAACAGTTCTCGAGCACTATTAGTGTTTCATACATGGAAAGATCAAATCAATAAGGACCGCTTTTACCATGACAGCTCCATTGGAGGAGATAGGAAAACTCATCCTTATAATTATGGAGCTTTCCAGTTCTTATATTTATCCTATATTTTGATATATTAAGGCCAGTCAAGTCAAGTGAATGGAAAACTAAAGATTTCTATTATGTTCAAATATTTGAAGTGGAATGATCTTGTAAAGTCTTCTTTGACTTCCAGAGTATGTTTATTTAGTATTAATTGAAAGAATAGAGGAGAAGGAACAGGATGGAAGGGAGACCGAGAAATGGAGGAAGAAAGAAAGACCTTTTAAAAATCCTAAATGAATTCTCTGTTTGTTTGCCTTCAATAATGATCAGATGAAAGTCAAAGGATAACCTTCACTCTGACATTTCCATTACATTCTACTGTGCAAATAGCCTGCATTCCCTCTGCATATTAAAGTCAAATTTGGTTAAAGAAGAGGCATCAACTAGTTCACAGAGAGCTGTCCAAAGCATTTTTATGGAACTTTTCCAGTGCATCCCTCGTACACCTCCTCCTATTGTCTAATCCTTCGTGACCTCCAAAAAGAAAAAAATGAATCTTTTTATCAAATGTTCAGGACTGCTTGGGTTTCACAGGCAGTGCATCTTTACTAAATCTACTTTAGTTCTAGAATCTGTGCTTCATTAAACCTCTGTTGCTTCCATAGTTTTCACTTTATCAGGAGCAACTAATTTTCTATACACCTATTATTTGTCTATGGGTCCCCACCTGCCTGAATGGGAAGATGTTTTTCACACATGATTTGGGATTTTGTATTTTCTGTGCATGCTAAAGATTACATGATGCTTTTTTCTAAACATGCTGTTTAAGTCCTTTGCCACCATGATTTTTCTTTAGGTAAAATTTCAAATGAGCTTGTAAGCATTTTACTCTCAGATTGATGGTGCAGTGGAATATGTCCCAGTAGTATGGACAGCTCAGGTTCCATTTTACAGACCCCAAAATAATTCATTTAGAGCAGTGACTTATGTGTGAAGCATTTGACTTTTGAAACCATCTGGCTTATAGTTTCAGGAATAATGCAGCAGCCTTTCAATTGTCCCCTCATCTCCCATTGTTGGAGAGGCCATTCCATTTAATTTCAGAAATGGAGAAGTCTTGATTGGCTGCCAAGTATCAGCTATCGGTGCATTTTTTATAATTCCATTTACACACCCTCCCAGAGATTAGAGTTGTATGGAAAAGCTTATGGTCTCTTTGTTCTGGCTTTGGTGTTAAAACAAATGAAAGCTGCAATAAAATAAATATCTGTACAGCTTGGGATGTTACAGTATTATTTCCTTCCATTTTCAAAACAGTGAAATATGGCATAAATTCTTCAGATAGCTTCTTGACTTCTAGATAAATATTGATTTCTCTCTTTTTTCTACATATGTGCTTATTTTTCTTTCTAACCTTTGCTGTTTGCTTTGGCTTGGGTTATGTATTTATTGGAAGGATAAAATTATTTCAGCTTATCATCTAACTATGCAGAGGAAAACCTGGTGCTGCTTTTTAGAATTATACACAAGAAAGTATTAGGGATATAGCAAAATATATTCTTATTTTCAAAAACGTCCTGGGGTTTATTTAGTGATTGTCTTTATAATCCTAGTTAGTTTATGTAAAGAGTTTAGAATTAGTTACACTAAAATGTAGTAGGCAGGAGAAATAAAACATCTGTTTAATTTAAGATTTGTTTCTGATGCTGGTTAGATATGTAACGTTCCCATCTGGGATGCAAATTTTGTTGAATTCCATTGCTAATCTTGTTTCTTGTGTTTCCCGCATATTCTCTGTGCTCCTATCAAACTGAACCATTTATTTTTTCCCTAGATATTTGCACATGTTCCTGTTTTGCAGCCGTTCCTGTTTCTTTCTGCTTCTTCCAGCTCCATCTAACTCTTCAAAAAGAGCACTTCTCATCACCTCATGCCTAAACTCTTTCTCCTTACCTCTTCTGGATCCTAAACCACAACTTCTTTCTGGTGGCCATAGGAAATTTCTTCCTTGACCTCCTATAGCACTTACTTTCCATCATTTCAATTTTCTTCTCTTTCCTTTTATATTATACCTTCTCTCTTTATCTCTCTCTCTATCTATCTCCCTATCTATCATCTCTCCATCCATCCATCCATCCTCCATTTTCTATCTGGTTTCATTGTTTTCTCTTGTAGCTCTGTACACTGATTTATCCTTGTATTCTCTCACTATATGCAGCATGCCTTACTTACAATCTTATAATAACTACTCATTAAATATTTATTAATAAGAAATGAATGAAAATCCTTGCAGGCTGTTGCTGCATAATAAATGTATGTTTTTTAAAAATTGCGGTAATTACAAATTCCCTAACTGGATCCTTGTAACCTGTTGGTTCTGTTCTTTTTTTTTTCCTTCAGTCACTCTCATTATGTAAAGCAGGTGGGTAGTGGACTAGAAATAGTTAAGACTAAGGACATAAAATGGAAAGAGAAAACAAGGAAACGTCTTTCTTCATTCTCTCCATTATCTAATGTTTATTTTTTCCCCTTTATAGGAGTAAAGGCAGAAAACTTCACTTTTCTTGTGCATTGTGAAACCCATCACATAATCTCTCCAGTGCGGAAGGTTTTTTTTTTTTCTTTTCTAGGTATTTCTTGAATACTTTTTGTGGCAGTTGAGTTTTTTTTTAACCAAAATGTAAATTTTTCAAATTTCCTCTGACACAATCTGTTATGTATCTTTCACCACATACCATTATATTTGGAAAGGAAATTAGAGGTTTCAAAAGTGATTGTAAATTATTTTTTCATAGACTTTGAGAGATATTAAGTAGGACAGCAAGGTGGCATTGACTTCAACAGTGTAGAGCAGCATCATGAAATGCCATAGTTTCCTTTATAAAGGTATTAATATATCAGTCATTGGAAATGAATGTCTACAGTCATCTCTAAATTGTATTTTCAGTTGGCACAATCTTAGAAGAAATGTGTGTTGTAATTTTAGGATTCACTGTATAAGTCTATTTGATGAAAGCTGATTTATGTAGATAGCATCATTCCAGTTAAAGATTCAAGGACATCTCTAGGGATTGCCTAAGTATAGGTACTTATGCTGAACTTTGAAAGGTGGATTCTACCGGAAGTATGAGAGTCATAAGATGGTAATGCTCTTCATGCTGTGACCAATGTGGAAGAGACCAGATTGGGAGAAGAAAGTGCTGGATACTTGGAGAAACAGCTGGGTCAGGAGCTAAGGGCCATCTGTAATCCAAAATAGACAAGTCTTAGTGAATGCAGCAAGATTTCATTCCATTCCCCAGTAAGCAAACAGATTGACATAAAATGAGGTAGATCTTGTTAGTTTGAGAGGAATAGTGCCTGCTTTGAAATTTCTGGACAGTCTCCAATGCTCACTGTTGGTACAATAAGATCTTTTAGCGAGTGAATTGGCTGCAAGGTAGGTTACAGTGAATAGTTAAGATTCCTGAAAAGAAAGTTGCCAGGATCTCCTAATTGGAAAATGCCCTGATGGAGAGTACATTACTAGCATCCCTCTGGATACCAACAACCCAAGCTTACAGATAAACTCTAGAGACTTGGAATGTTTGCCTTCCCATCTTCAACTGGATGGCAAGTAAATTTAAATGCCATTGGTCATTTATTAGTTAGTTATTCATTTATTCACCCTAACATTTATTGAGCACTTGTTCTGAGTCTTTTAGCACCTTAGGTGCTCGAGATATAGGGAATATCTCTTTGCTCTTAAGGAGCTTACCCTGTGGTGGGAGAGCGGTAGACTGATTGTATAAATTGCCCCAATTCTTCATGCTACCTGTATAGGTATCCTTTGCCTTGAAATTTTGAGTTTTTCTGACTGAAAAAATAGCTTATTTCTGTGCATCTTGATTCTGAGTTTGGCCGTGTGACTTGCTTTGGCCAATGGCATTTTAGCAGAGGTGAGATAATTGAGGCTTGAAAAAGGATTTACACCCTTTTGCTTCCACTTGAACTGTGAGAATATATCAGGGTAAGCCTCTGAGAGGGATATGAAAAACACATGGAACAGATCCAAGTGATCCTAGTTGACAACTTGTCAACTATCAGCCATGTGAAGAGCCCACCTGAGCACAGAAGAACTGTCCCTTCTAAATCACCAATTCATAGACTCATGAGCAAATAAATGTATGTAGGTTTTTTAAAAAATTAATTTATTTATATATTTATTTTTGCTGTGTTGGGTCTTCGTTTCTGTGGGAGGGCTTTCTCTAATTGTGGCAAGCGGGGGCCACTCTTCATCGCGATGCGCAGGCCTCGCACTATTGCGGCCTCTCTTGTTGCGGAGCACAGGCTCCAGACGCGCAGGCTCAGTAGTTGTGGCTCACGGGCCCAGTTGCTTCGCGGCATGTGGGATCTTCCCAGACCAGGGCTCGAACCCGTGTCCTCTGCATTAGCAGGAAGATTCTCAACCACTGCGTCACCAGGGAAGCCCCAGGTATGTAGTTTTTGATCACTGAATTTTGAGCTCGTTTGTCTCACAACGATTATTATGGTAATAAGTATCTAATATGGGAAATATACAAAAGTAAATAATCACAATTTAGAGTGATAAAGTGATAAAGGGTATGAGAAAGTGCACACAGGGGAGACTTTTGCTTTGGGACGATGAAGTAGTACTTATCCCTACTTCCCTTGCTAAGTTCAACTAAGAATTCTGAACATTAAATAGAAAACTAACATAAGAAGAGTTGGAAAGGTGTAGAGATGAAGGCAGATAGGTGATGGATCTCACAACCCAAGGAATAATGTGATGGTTAATTGCATGGGTTCCCTTTCTGTCTGATATATCCCAAACTTGGAGCTGTAAAAACTGGCAACCCAGAAATGTCAACAGGTGCTGAAAAAAAAAATTCCCAACCAAAGGCTGCTCTCCATCCAAAGGACCAGAAGAGAGGCAGCTTACCAATACAATTTTTTTTTCCATAATAGTTATTCTACTCCAGACAAACACCACAGAAGATGCTGTGGTCCAACCTCCACCCAACCAACAAATTTAAAAGTTTAATTTAAAAAATGCACGTGGGGTGATGGAGAGCTTGCCACTGCCCTTGAGATTTTCTTTTTATTACTTCCTAGGTATTTTTTTAACATCTTTATTGGAGTATAATTGCTTTATAATATTCTGTTAGTTTCTGCTGTATAACAAAGTGAATCAGCTATACATATACATATATCCCCACATTCCCTCCCTCTTGTGCCTCCCTCACACACTCCCTATCCCACCCCTCTAAGTGGTCACAAAGCCCCAAGCTGATCTTCCTGTGCTACGCAGCTGCTTCCTACTAGCTATCTATTTTACATTCGGTAGTGTATATATGTGAATGCTACTCTCTCACTTCGTCCCAGCTTACCCTTCCCTCTCCCTGTATCCTCAAGTCCATTCTCTACGTCTGCATCTTTATTCCTGTCTTGCCCCTAGGTTCTTCAGAAACATTTTTTAGGTTCCATACATATGTATTAGCATACAGTATTTGTTTTTCTCTTTCTGACTTACTTCACTCTTTATGACTGACTCTAGGTCCATCCACCTCACTACAAATAACTCAATTTCGTTTCTTCTGATGGCTGAGTAATATTCCATTGTATATTTGTGCCACATCTTCGTTATCCATTCATCTGTCGATGGTCACTTAGGTTGCTTCCATGTCCTGGCTATTGTAAATAGTGCTGCAATGAACATTGTGGTACATGACTCATTTTGAATTACAGTTTTCTCAACGTATATGCCCAGTAGTGGGATTGCTGGGTCATATGGTAGTACTATTTTCAGTTTTTTAAGGAACTTCCATACTGTTTTCCATAGTGGCAGTATCAATTTACATTCCAACTAACAGTGCAAGAGGGTTCCCTTTTCTCTACAACCTCTCCAGCATTTACTGTTTGTAGATTTTTGGATGATAGCCATTCTGACTGGTGTGAGGTGGTACTTCATTGTAGTTTTGATTTGCATTTCTCTAATGATTAATGATGTTGAGCATTCTTTCATGTGTTTGTTGGCAACCTGTATATCTTCTTTGGAGAAATGTCTGTTTAGGTCTTCTGCCTATTTTTGGATTGGGTTTTTTGTTTTTATGATATTGAGCTGCTTGTATATTTTTGAGATTAATCCTTTGTCAGTTGCTTTGTTTTCGAATATTTTCTCCCACTCTGAGGGTTGTCTTTTAGTCTTGTTTATGGCTTCCTTTGCTGTGCAAAAGCTTTTATGTTTCATTAGGTCCCATTTGTTACTTTTGTTTTTATTTCCATTTCTCTAGGAGGTGGGTCAAAGAGGATCTTGCAGTGATTTATGTCATAGAGTGTTCTGCCTATGTTTTCCTCTAAGAGTTTTATAGTGTCTGGTCTTATGTTTAGGTGTTTAATCCATTTTGAGTTTATTTTTGTGTATGGTGTTAGGGAGTGTTCTAATTTCATTATTTTACATGTGGCAGTCCATTTTTCCCAGCACCACTTATTGCAGAGGCTGTCTTTTCTCCATTGTATATTCTTGCCTCCTTTATCAAAGATAGGGTGACCATATGTGCGTGGGTTTATCTCTGGGCTTTCTATCCTGTTCCACTAATCTATATATATGTATATATTTGCCAGTACCATACTGTCTTGATCACTGTAGGTTTGTAGTATAGTCTGAAGTCAGGGATCCTGATTCCTCCAGCTCTGTTTTTCTTTCTCAAGATTGCTTTGGCTATTCAGGGTCTTTTGTGTTTCCATACAAATTGTAAAATTTTTTGTTCTAGTTCTGTGAAAAATGCCATTGGTAGTTTGATAGAGATTGCATCGAACCTGTAGATTGCTTTGAGTAGTATCAGCACTTTTACAATGTTGATTCTTCCAGTCAAAGAACATGTTTGTATCATATTTAATTTCATTCATCAGTGTCTTATAGTTTTCTGCGTACAGATCTTTTGTCTCCTTAAGTAGGTTTATTACTAGGTATTTCATTCTTTTTGTTGCAGTGTTAAATGGGAGTGTTTCCTTAGTTTCTCTTTCAGATTTTTCATCATTAGTGTATAGGAATGCAAGGGATTTCTGTGCATTAATTTTGTATCCTGCTACTTTACCAAATTCATTGATTAACTCTAGTAGTTTTCTGCTAGCATCTTTAGGATTCTCTGTGCATAGTATCATGTCATCTGCAAACAGTGAAAGTACTTATTCTTTTCTGATTTGGATTCCTTTTATTTCTTTTATTTCTTTGATTGCTGTGGCTAAAACTTCCAAAACTATGTTGAATAATAATGGTGACAGTGGACAACCTTGTCTTGTTTCTGATCTTAGAGGAGATGCTTTCAGTTTTTCACCATTGAGAATGATGTTGGCTGTGGGTTTGCCATATATAGCCTTTATTAGGTTGAGGTAAGTTCCCTCTATGCCTACTTTGTGGAGGGTTTTTATCATAAATGGGTGTTGAATTTTGTCAAAAGCTTTTTCTGCATCTATTGAGATGATCATAAGATTTTCCTCCTTCAATTTTTTAATATAGTTTATCACATTGATTGATTTGCGTATATTGAAGAATCCTTGCATTCCTGGAATAAACCCCACTTGATCATGGTGTATGATCCTTTTAATGTGCTGTTGAATTCTGTTTGCTAGTATTTTGTTGAGGAATTTTGTATCTATGTTCATCAGTGATATTGCCCTGTAGTTTTCTTTTTTTGTGACATCTTTGTCTGGTTTTGGTATCAGGGTGATGATGGCCTCATAGAATGAGTTTTGGGGTATTCCTCCCTCTGCTATATTTAGGAAGAGTTTGAGAAGGATAGGTGTTTGCCCTTCTCTAAATGTTTGATAGAATTCACTGGTGAAGCCATCTGGTCCTGGGTTTCTGTTTGTTGGAAGTTTTTAATCACAGTTTCAATTTAAGTGCTTGTGATTTGTCTGTTCATATTTTCTATTTCTTCCTGGTTCAGTCTTGGTAGGTTGTGCTTTTTAAAGAATTTGTCCATTTATTCCGGGTTGTCGATTTTATTGGCATATGGTTGCTTGTAGTAATCTCCCATGATCCTTTGTATTTCTGCATTGTCAGTTGTTAATTCTCCTGTTTCATTTCTAATTCTGTTGATTTGAGTCTTCTCCCTCTTTTTCTTGTTGATTCTGGTTAATGGTTTATCAATTTATCTTCTCAAAGAACCAGGTATTTGTTTTATTATCTTTGCGATCGTTTCCTTCACTTCTTTTTCATTTATTTCTGATCTGATCTTTATGATTTCTTTCCTTCTGCTAACTTTGGTTTTTTTTTTTTTTCTTCTTTCCATAATTGCTGTAGGTGTAAGGTTAGGTTGTTTACTTGAGATGTTTCTTGTTTCTTGAGGTAGGATTGTATTGCTATAAACTTCCCTCTTAAAACTGCTTCTGCTGCATCCCATAGGTTTTGGGTCGTCATCTTTCCATTGTCATTTGTTTATAGGTATTTTTTGATTTCCTTTTTGATTTCTTTAGTGATTTCTTGGTTATTTAGTAGCATATGGTTTAGCTTCCATGTGTGCATTTTTTACATTTTTTTCGTGTAGTTGATATCTAGTCTCATAGCGTTATGGTCGGAAAAGATACTTGTTACAATTTCAATTTTCTTAAATTTGCCAAGGCTTGATTTGTGACCCAAGATATGATCTATCCTGGAGAATGTTCCATGAGCACTTGAGAAGAAAGTGTATTCTGTCGGTTTGGATGGAATATCCTGTAACTATCAATTAAGTCCATCTTGTTTAATGTGTCATTTAAAGCTTTTGTTTCGTTCTTTATTTTCATTTTGGATGATCTGTCCATGGTGAAAGTGGGGTGTTAAAGTCCCCTACTATGATTGTGTTACTGTTGATTTCCCCTTTTATGGCTGTTAGCGTTTGCCTTGTGTATTGAGGTGCTCCTATGTTGGGTGCATAAATATTTACAATTGTTATATCTTCTTCTTGGATTGATCCCTTGATCATTATGCAGTGTCCTTCTTTGTTTCTTGTAATGGTCTTTATTTTAAAGTCTATATTGTCTGATATGAGAATTGCTACTCCAGCTTTCTTTTGATTTCCATTTAGATGGAATATCTTTTACCGTCCCCTCACTTTCAGTATGTGTGTGTCCCTAGGTCTGAAGTGGTCTCTTATAGACAGCATATATACAGGTCTTATTTTTGTATCCATTCAGCCAGTCTGTGTTTTCTGGTTGGAGCATTTAAGCCATTTACATTTAAGGTAGTTATCGATATGTATGTTCCTATTACCATTTTCTTAGTTGTTTTGGCTTTGTTTGTGTAGGTCTTTTCCTTCTCTTGTGTTTCCTGCCTAGAGAAGTTCCTTTAGCATTTGTTTTAAAGCTGGTTTTGTGGTGCTGAATTCTCTTAGATTTTGCTTGTCTGTAAAGGTGTTAATTTCTCTGTCATATCTGAATGAGATCCTTGCTGGGTAGAGTAATCTTTGCTATAGTTTTTTCCCTTTCATTACTTTAGATATGTCCTGCCACACCCTTCTGGCTTACAGAGTTTCTGCTGAAAGATCAGCTGTTAAGTTGATGGGGATTCCCTTGTGTGTTCTTTGTTTCTTTTCCCTTGCTGCTTTTAATATTTTTTCTGTGTATTTAATTTTTGATAGTTTGATTACTATGTGTCTTATCATGTTTCTCTATTGATTTATCCTGTATGGGATTCTTTGTGCTTCCTGCACTTGATTGACTATTTCCTTTTCCATATTAGGGAAGTTTTCAACTATAATCTGTTCAAATATTTTCTCAATCTCTTTCTTTTTCTCTTCTTCTGGGACCCCTATAATTCGAATGCTGGTGCATTTCATGTTGTTCCAGAGGTCTCTGATACCATCCTCAGTTCTTTTCATTCTTTTCTCTTTATTCTGCTCTGCAGTAGTTATTTCCACTATTTTATCTTCCAGGTCACTTTTCTTTTCTTCTGCCTCAGTTATTCTGCTATTGATTCCTTCTAGAGAATTTTTAATTTCATTTATTGTGTTGTTCATCATTGTTTGTTTGCTCTTTAGTTCTTCTAGGTCCTTTTTAAATGTTTCTTATATTTTCTCCATTTTATTTCCAAGATTTTGGATTATCTTTACTATCATTATTCTGTTCTTCTTCAGGTAGACTGTCTATTTCCCCTTCATTTGTTTGGTCTGGTGGGTTTTAACCTGCTCCTTTATCTGCTGCATATTTCTCTGTCTCCTCATTTTGCTTAATTTATTGTGTTTGGGGTCTCCTTTTCACAGGCTGCAGGTTTGCAATTCCCATTATTTTTAGTGTCTGCCCCCAGCTGGTAAGGTTGTTTCAGTGGGTTGTATAGGCTTCCTGGTGGAGGGGACTGATGCCTGTGTTCTGGTGGATGAGGCTGGATCTTGTCTTTCTGATGGGCAGGACCACATCCAGTGATGTGCTTTGGCATGCCTGTGACCTTGTTATGATTTTAGGCAGCCTCTCTGCTAACGAGTGGGGTTCTGTTCCTGTCTTGCTAGTTGTTTGGCATGGGGTGTTCAACACCGGAGCTTGCTGGTCGTTGACTGTAGCTGGGTCTTAGAGTTGAGACGGAGGTCTCTGGTAGAAGTCTTGCCAATAGATATTACATGGGGCCGGGAGTTCTCTGGTTGTCCAATATTCTGAACTTGGCTCTCCCACCTCAGAGGCTCAGGCCTGACACCCAGTCAGAGCACCAATACCCTGTCAGCCACACAGCTCAGAAGAAAAGGGAGAAAAAATTAAAGAAATTAAATAAAATTAAAAATTATTAAAAGAAAATAATAAAAAAGTATTAAAATAAAAATATTAAAAAGTAATAAAAAAAGAAAAAGCGGAGAGTAACCAAACCAATAAACAAATCCACCAATGATAACAAGCACTAAAAACTAAACTAAGATAAACATAAAAGCAGAAACTAGTCAGTCCCTTACAGCATACCCCATGTCTACAGTTGCTCCCAAAGTTCACCACCTCAATTTTGCGATGAATTGTTGCCTATCTAGGTATTCCACAGGTGCATGGTACATCAAGTTGATTGTGGGGATGTAGTCCACTGTTCCTTAGGCTACATGGAGAAATTTCCCTTTCTCTTCTTTGTTCGTACAGTTCCTGGGATTCAGCTTTGCATTTGTCCCCGTGTCTGCATGTAGGCCACTGCCTGGTGAATGTTCTTTGCCCAGACAAGAGGGGGTTAAGGGAGTGGCTGATTAGGGGTCTGCAGCTCACTCAGGCCGGGGGAAGCAGTGTGGAATGCAGGGTGAGCCTGCGGCGGCAGAGGCCAGCGTGATTTTGCAACAGCCTGAGGCACGCCGTGTGTTCTCCCAGGGAAGTCGTCCGTAGATCGTGGGACCTTGTCAGTGGCGGGCTGCACAGGCTCCCAGGAGGGGCTGTGTGGATAGTGACCTGTGCTTGCACACAGGATTCTTGGTGGCTGAAGCAGTGGAGTTAGTGTTTCATGCCCATCTCTTGTGTCCACGCTGATAGCCATGGCTCATGCCGATCTCTGAAGCTCATTTAGGCAGTGCTCTGAATCTCCTCTCCTATGCGCCCCGAAACAATGGTCTCTTGCCTCTTAGGCAGGTCCAGACTTTTTCCCAGACTCCCTCTTGGCTAGCTGTGGCACACTAGCCCCCTTCAGGCTGTGTTCACGCAGCCAACCCCAGTTCTCTCCCTGGAACCTGACCTCTGAAGCCCGAGCCTCAGCTCTCAGTCCCCGCCTGCCCCAGCGGGTGAGCAGACAAGCCTCTGAGGCTGGTGAGTGCTGGTTTGCCCCGATCCTCTGTGCGGGAATCTCTCCACTTTGCCCTCTGCACTCCTTTTGCTGTGTTCTCCTTCGTGGTCCCGAAGCTCTGCCACCCCCTGTCTCCGCCAGTGAAGGGGCTTCCTAGTGTGTGGAAACTTTTCCTCCTTCACAGCTCCCTCCCAGAGTTGCAGGTCCCGTCCCTATTCTTTTGTCTTTTTTTTTTTTTTTTTTCCCTATCCAGGTATGTGGGGAGTTTCTTGCCTTTTGGGAAGTCTCAGGTCTTCTGCCAGAGTTCAGTAGGTGTTCTGTAGGAGTTGTTCCACATGTAGATGTATTTCTGATGTATTTGTGGGGTGGAAGGTGATCTCCACATCTTACTCCTCTACCATCTTGAAGGTCCTCTCTCACTCTATTTTTGATGCATGTTTTTTTTCATGAGCTCTGCTGGCTTTGCTCTGTTGACTTGTCTTTCAGAAAAGCTCTCCCACAGCCTGATATCTGACCAGCAGTGTGCCTGGATTGATGCCTTGCCACATTCTTGGAATCCCCTCACATGCTATTCCTCAGAAGGTTGCATTCAGTGAGTCAATGATCTTGCTGTCCAAGGGAGGGGAGGGGGGAGCCAGAATCATACATGAACTGCAGAGATTCTTTTTCCTGATGATGAAGCTGTTGAGTTAGCAGCCAACCTTCTACTTGTAGGTTTTAGTTCATCTTGGTCCATGGTTCAGGTTCAATGGCTCTGAAGCTTGCTTGCACCAATTAAATCAGAATCTCTGGGACAAAGGCACTCAGACATCAGTATATCTTAAAGGTCCTAAATGATCCACCCATGCAGCTGGGCTGGAGAATTCCTGGCTATGGTGCAGCTGTGAATGGGTTCCTTCTGGGAGCTGCTGTATTAGAAGACTCACCACCTTCTGGCTTCTTAGATCTCTCAGAAAATTTGTTTTTGTGTGTTGTTGTTAAGAAGTGGTGAAAGTGGTATTAAATGGAGTGCTCCCCATTGTTCTCATAGCTTTCCTTTGCCCTTAGATGTTTTTTTTTTTAGATAAGCAGGCATTCATGACTGTTTGCAAATATATTTTCTATTTACCATCTGAGGCATTGTACCAATTTTTGGGTAGTGGACTTTGTGAGTTAGTTGTCTGCAACAGAGCTAGCAGAAATATCTGTCTACTGGATTGTACTTTTAATTTTTTCATTGCCACTGTTGGATTCCCTATATGTTTATATTCCTTTGAGTATTTTACTTATCAGCTAATAGGGAGAAAGATGCTTATGCTTCATAATAATCATGATGATTATAACTGCTGTATAATGAGTACCTAACACTATTAGACACCATAGCTATAAACTGTGCATGAATTATCACATTTAATCTTTGCAATAATTTTGAGAGGTCGTGTATCTCCGTTTTATAAATGATAGTCTAGTTGTCATCTTACCTGTAAGTCTTCAGCTAAATTGTGAAAAATGACAAAAGGCAATCTACCACCTGACATGGTGATGATGGGTTCCAGATGAAAGAGGAGGGTAGAGAGAAGGGTTGATGCAAGGCGTTCTGCTACTGCTAATTCCAGCCTGTTCAGGACCAGGCTCCATGAGAACCAAGTTTCGTGGTACAATTAGAAACCACTCTCCAGCAAATATTATTTAGAAGTAGCCTAATTAGTCCAACTTCCTTCACTCTTCCAGCAGTAATTTCCAGCATTCCTAGTGTAATAAACTTGATGATGAATTTGGAATTTGGTGTCCATAGGAAAACTGAAACTTAACTGATTTAATCTACCTTCACCATGTATGGACTAGGTTTCTTTCTTTTTTATTTTTTTAAATTTATTTATTTTTGTCTGCGTTTGGTCTTTGTTGCTGCCTGCAGGCTTCCTCTAGTTTCTCTTTGTTGCGGCGCGAGGGCTTCTCACTGCAGTGGCTTCTCTTGTTGCAGAGCACAGGCTCTACGCATGCAGGCTTCAGTAGTTGCAGTGCACGGGCTCAGTAGTTGTGGCTCACAGGCTTAGTTGCTCCGTGGCATGTGGGATCTTCCCAGACCAGGGCTCGAACCTGTGTCCCCTGCATTGGCAGGCGGATTCTTAACCACTGTGTCACCAGGGAAGCCCCGGACTAGATTTCTTTTCTTTTCTTTTAAAAAACTTTTTATTGGAGTATAGTTGGTTTACAATGTTGTGTTAGTTTCAGGTGTACAGCAAAGTGAATCAGTTATAAATATACATATGTCCACTCTTTTAGTTTCAGGTGTACAGCAAAGTGAATCAGTTATAAATATACATATGTCCACTCTTTTTGGACTAGTTTTCTTGAAGAGTTCTTGACAACCTGGTGCCTTGAATGGTTCCCTTTGGAAAATGCAACCTCATTTTGAATCCCTGAGAGTTGACTAACAGCCATGACCTCCTCATTTTCTGTTTACCCATCTTTTCTGGGGGCTGAATTCTGCCTGAGAGCTCCCTCGTCCCATCTTTTAAGGTGTTTTTATTGTTAAAATTTTATTATTTTTTCAGTATATATATATCCAGTATGTGTGTGTGTGTGTGTGTGTGTGTGTGTGTGTGTGTGTACACACAAAAACATTTTCTTTATCCATTCATCTACTGATGGACACTTAGCTTGTTTCCATATCTTCCCTTGTTTCACCGTAAATGAGCTTATCTTACCTGGTGAGAATGGCTCCTGACTCAAAACCTGCATGTGGCCTCACTACATTCTCTGTTTGGGTTCCATCTTGCTCTCTGAGTTTTGCTTACATGATTTCTCCTTCTTACTCTCTTGGTTATTTGTAAGTGTGCTGCTCTTCCCTTCAGGAAGAAAATGCTCTTGCTGCATGGCCAGTTTTCCCAGTTTCTTATCCTGTCTGGTAGAAGCGTGCTCTGCTTTTCTCTGAAATAAGGTGCTCCCCGTGCTACGTGTCCAGGAGAGAATTGCCTCTGACACTTGTGTTTATCTGACTTGAATTTCTCATCACTGTTGCTGCGAGGAGGCTCCTTTGATTCTCATGCCATTGGGATTTCTAGGGGCCTGCCCTATTTTTTTTCTCCCTGGAGTAGACACAGTCCCTTCAGAACTTTGTGACACAAGCATTAGAGAAACTCCAAAAACATTTAAACTGTCATTGACGATTTTCTATCTTGAAAAGCAGAAATCTCAGCCACAGTTCAGGATTGCCTATCTCTGGTTATGAAGGCAGAAGAATATAAAGTCTTTGGAGACTGAGAAAGTTTCACTCTACCTGGACACGTCACAGTGAGAGGAGTATATTTGGGTTGGCACTAGGAACCTTGGCCAAAGTATTAAGCTGTCAATCCTTTTGACTCATTGTGAGCCCATCTCCTGAATGCCAAAGGTTTGCAGTACACAGTGAGCCTACTCTATTATTTCTCTGTCTTATCTCACCGGGAGCTTCTCACCCAGGTGTTCAAAAATGTCAATATTTGAAATTTCAATGGTGATCTCAATTCCGGAGAGACAGCACTTAGCTGGGGAATTGATTGGAAGCTTTGAACAAGAAGGTCAGGTTGCAGAGGAATAAAATTCCCCAGCAGGGACAGTAAGGAGAAAAAGAGTGTTTGGAAAAGTTTATTTTGAGTCATTGGCTGACTTTTCTTCTCATGATGTGCAAAGTTCAGTAGAGGGAAGAACTTCCAGCTTAATAACATGGGATGTTAACTCTTCCAAACACACTGGTCTTTTCAGGTGTTTGCTGACCCCTGGCATGAAAACTAGCCCCCACACCATGACAGGCAAGACACAACCCAGCAACAAAGCATTTTTTTTTCTAGATGGATTCTAACAGAAAATTGCCCTTGTCCTGAAAGCTTGGAGGTGGAGGTCCTTGGGAGTAAGTGACAAAAAGGAATTAAGCAGAAGGTCCTTAAGGTCAGTCAGGGGTATAATTTTTTTAGTTTCTCTTTTTCACCCTTAGTAGTTAAAAATGAGTCTTAATCTTCTAAAAATCTTCTGGCCAACTCAATGATCCCCATTAATTATTTCTCTGTTAAGTACTTTCATTTGTCTCTTGACATTTGAACAAGTCAAATATTTTCTGTCTTAGAGGCTAGTATGTTTTTAATCAGGGCATGCTGTAATTGGTATTCTAGGTTTATGAACAGGACCGGTAGAAGGAATTCCATTTATTCCATTCCACTTATGGATCTTGCAGGAGAAATTTGACTTTTTCATGTTTTAACATTAAAATTTTCTTTTTATTTCTTACCAAAAAAACCCCCCAAAACAAAAAAACAACCAAAACATCTCTTGGAGCCACCAGACAAGGGGGAAATTTCTTCGCATTCTTCGTTTTCTTCTCTTGCCTTCTAAGCAAACCTTTGTTCTCAGTATGTGGAATAGATGTTTCTTTCATAATACCAAATTGTACTGGTATTTAACTGCCTTAATAAAGTTAACTCAATAACACAGAAAAGAAGAAATTGGTACCGAAATTTAGCATAAAATAATAGAAAAGTGAATATTTATTGAGTGTATAAAATAAGCTAAGCCTGGTACTCAATTCTTTTTCTACAGTATATTTTCAGTTGTCTTAGCAATTTTATGAAATATTATTATCCACCTTTTATAGATAAGGAACTATATAGGTTCATAGATATTAGGTAACTTATTCAAGGTCACATAAGTAATAGATGACAGAGGCTGGATTTAAATTTGGGATTGTTTGATTTTAGAATTCTATTTCATATCCATCGTACAATGCTTCCTTTCAGTATGGGATGACTTTAAAGTTGGTAGAAAGATGTGTTCTATTCCATTATTAAGTTTCAGGGAATCACTCAAGCAGACATAGTAGTTATTTAGTGCCTATAGATTTTGTGACCACCACTGTATCAGACACCTATTGTATTGTGTTAAAATCTAAGCAGAATATAAATTATGGAATTTCTAAGATTTGAAATCACCTAGAGCAATGAGAAGAATGAGTCCTGAATGTGGTATCAGAATATGCCATCAGAGACCTGGGTCTAGAACTTACTAGATGTGTAATGTTCAAAAAGTCACTAATTGCTTTTTTTAGACCTAATTTTTTAGAGTAATTTTTTTTTTTTTTTTTTTTTGCGGTACGCGGGCCTCTCACTGTTGTGGCCTCTCCCATTGCGGAACACAGGCTCCGGACGTGCAGGCTCAGCGGCCATGGCTCACGGGCCCAGCTGCTCCGCGGCATGTGGGATCTTCCTGGACCGGGGCACGAACCCGTGTCCCCTGCATCAGCAGGCGGACTCTCAACCACTGCGCCACCAGGGAAGCCCTAGAGTAATTTAAAAAAAATTTTTTTTTATTGGAATATAATTGATCTACAATGTTGTGTTAGTTTTAGGTGTTCAGCAAAGTGAATCGGTTATACATATATCCACTCTTTTTAAAGATTCTTTTCCCATATAGGCCATTACAGAGGATTGAGTAGAGTTCCCTGTGCTATACAGTAGGTGCTTATTACTTATGTATTTCATATATAGTAGTGTGTATATGTCAATCCCAATCTCCCAATTTATCCGTCCCCTAGAGTAGTTTTAAGTTCACAGAAAAATTAAGAGGAAGATTCAGAGATTTCCCATATACATGCATAGCCTCTTTCACTGTAAACATCCTCCACCAGAGTGGTACATGTGTTACAGGTGATGAACCTTCATTGACACACCATTATCTCCCCAAATCCATAGTTTACCTTAGGAGTCACCCTTGGTGTTCTGCATGTCACTAATCTTTTCAAGCTTCAGTTTCTACATTTGCAAAATATTTGCTTGTATTTGTAACATGCTTTTTGTTTACAAAAAGTTTTTAATACATTTTCTTATTTAAGTCTCATCAGAATCGGGTGAAAAACACATAATTATCCTAGTTTCACAGATGAAAAACAGGTTAAGTGGCTTGCCTAAAGCCAAATACTAAATGGCAGAGAGGGAATGCCAATTCTAATGTAAAATCAAGCGCCCTATACCCTTGATAAGATAGTGAGGAACGAGCAACATAAGTAAGTGAAAATGCTTTGCAGTCTATAAAATCTTAGAAATACTGGTCATAATGATGATCAAGTTTTAACTGTTTCTTCAGCACATTATTATGGGAGATCTCATTCTTGGCGAAGTTACCCCTTTGGTACCCAGGATGTTTGTTTGTAATAGGGGTGGAGGAACAGGACAGAAGTGGACTTTTCTTGACTCAAACATCTACCCAGTGTAACACAGAGATCTATACCACATTCGGCATTCCTTAGAAGCACTGTTTATTCAGGATGGGAGAAGGATATTTCATTAACAGGAAACAGCCTATAAAAAGGTACACTCTACAATGTGCGTAATGCCTCTGAAAGTCCTACAATGGCTCAGGCTCTTAGAGGTCACAGAGTATTATTCACTCTGTCTCTTCTAGGCACTTGAGAAGGGGAAGAAGTCCTTTTGACATCTAGATGCCAGCAATTTATGTCATGGCCCTCTGATCCATGCTATATATCTGGATCTATGTAAGCTGGGGGACCCTCCCTTGACTTTCCTGGCAGACAGTCTCAGTGCTTTCTTCTCCTCTGTTATCCTGTTACTGAACCAAACTTGGGTCCACTTGCCCTCATGCAGTAAAGTCAATCTACTGACATTGGGTTGTGGTGAAGGAAAGTACAGTGTTGACTGCAACGTGGGGCCAGGCAAGGAGAATGGACAGCGCCTTCTCAACAGACCCAAGCTGTCTGATGGCTTTTAGGGAAGGATTTTTAAAGGCAAGGTGAGGGAGGGGTTGCAGGGTGGGTGGTCAGCTCATGGGCATCCTTCTGAATGGTTGATGGTGAGGTAACTGGGTGATGTTTTGGGAATCTCAATCATCAACGTCTGTTTCCAACAGGTATGGGGTCTACATCTTGGTAGTCAACAATGAAGTTAACTTCTTCCACCTGGTGGGGGTTTTAGTATCTGCAGAACAACTCAAGAATAAGGCTCAAGATGTTATCTATAGTCGTTGAAGAGGAACTAAAGGTCCTTGACTTTGTTTTATGGCTAAACTGTTATTATTTTGTCTTGCTTGACTGTTTTCCTTTGTTTCTGCATTTTCTTGTTTCTCTGATTAAATGCTCTCCTTGGAATTCAGAGAAGGCCAAGGATGCTAAAGCTTTTCTACAAACAACAGGCAGGGGCATGGAGGGTTTGTCCTTGGGAAGGCCCTGTAGGGTCCTGCTCAATTTCAATACCACATACCCCCGTCAATTCTGCAGCATCTCCCATCCCTTTTGTCTTCACAGAGAAACTCTCCCTCTTTAGGGATGCCACCACATTTTGTTAATTCATTTTGAAGACCAAACCTTTCAAAGAATTTGAAGACTAGATAACCACGTCCATAATAAAATATGGAAAATATCCATTCAAAGCATTTCAGTACAAAAATGTGTGTGAATGTATAAGGGAAAAAGAGAGAGAGGGAGGGAGGGGGAGAGGGAACTAACTAAGGATGGGAAAATGAAAAAAAAAAAGTTTCTAAGCACAGTTGGAGAGGAGGGCTATAGCAGAGACACAAAAAGAAGCAGGCACCTCATTCACTAGAGTGTGTTCACTGATTGCCTGATAATTCCATGTGGAAAATTGGCTACGAGAAGACAAGGGATGAACCAGGAAATTAATTGAAAGTATCAGAGAAACCAGAAATACAATAGGTATGGGAAACCCTAGACTATATTAGGCTTTGTCTAGACCAAGTGTTCTCAATTTTAACACTATTGATATCTTGGGCTGGGTAACTCTTTCTTGTGGCCAGCGGTCCTGTGCACTGTAAAATGTTTAGAAGCATCCCTGGCCTATACCTACTAGATGTTTGTAGCACACCTCTCCAAGTTGTGGCAACCAAAAATGTCTCCAGAAACTGTCAAATATCTCTTGCAGTGGGAGGGGAGGGGCAGTAAAGTGAGATCATTCCTGATTGAGAACCACTGGTCTAAATCTTCGACCTGAAAGCAGGCTGAGTTAGAAAAAAAAAGTAGAATCAATATAGAATATTGCAGAATATTAACAGTGAAAATCTCTTTGCAGTAATGAGGATACAGATAACTTTTAAATTTTGTTTGGTTTGCTTCCCTATAGTTTTGAAAATTTCCATGAAGAACATGCATTGCTTGTATAACCATAAAATAAGGACTGTTAATGTTGCCTTAAAAGTAAAGATACTCGAATTAATTTTGTGAGTTCTCTGATGAGTGAAGATGTATTTGGAGAAAAAAAGGACTTACAGTGTTCAAATAAGGTGAAATAGAGAAGAAAATCAGATTAGACCAGGGGAAGTAGAACATTCATGAAAAAGAAGAAAGAAGGGGGAGAACAAAGAATCAGTAAAATATGAAGCTTCCTAGAATTAAAGACCCTTTTCATCTACTTAGGGATGGAGTTGAGCTCCCAAGCATGGAATGGTGACATTTGATTGTGTCTTATGCAAATGTGTTAAGGAGAGAGTGAACATCAGCAAAATATGAACGAATGTATATGGTCGATGGTGTCTCTAAATGTTTATGTTTGTATTTTCTTCTTGCTTATCATTCAGAAGTATTGTAGTCTTTGTTAGCTGTTGTCATACCAGTTATGTCCTCAGTAGAGACCCCCTTAGCTAGAGAAACCTCCTAAGATCATAAGATGGTAGGAGGAACAAAAAGATCAAGCATCTTATTAAGATGGTGGTTTTCCAGGACACAGCTTCTTTCCTTCATTTCAATTAAGGTTTCCATTATAGCAAGATTAAAGGCTTTAAATGTCAAATGTGGTTCCCTTAGCCAGGGGAATAATACCTATCCATAGACTATTTTACCTAAAGAATGACTTTAATGGGTAGGCATTGCTGGAGAATAAGTATACTGGAGAAATTTTAAATGAGGTCGACAACATTGAGTCTCTCCCTCTAGAAAGGTTTTAAATGATGGCTTGTGAATTCATGTTCGTGATCACCACACAAGTAGGCTAGAGGAATTGGATAAAACCACTGATCTTTCCATTTAAACCACCCAATTTACTTAGCAGGAGGCTGGAGTTCAAAGAAGTTTGGAGGTGTCAAGTCATCAGACTTGGCACTGGCCCAGGGATCTTCTGAGCACATACGGGTTATAGGCATGGGCTTTGGAACCAAATCAACTTGAGATTGAGCTTAAGCTCCAACACTACCCAGCTGTATGCTTTTGGGGATGTTTTCTCGTGTCTCACCGACTGTGTCCTTATTCATAAAGAAGGAGTAATAATGGTATTTGTCACCAGTAGCATGCTGGTTAATATTTAACAACCAGTTAAACAAAAACAAAACCCAAACACGGGGAGGGGGAAGGCTAAGCTGGGACAAAGTGAGAGAGTGGCATGGACATACATACACTACAAAATGTAAAACCGATAGCTAGTGGGAAGCAGCCGCATAGCACAGGGAGATCAGCTCGGTGCTTTGTGACCACCTAGAGGGGTGGGATAGGGAGGGTGGGAGGGAGGGAGACGCAAGCGGGAAGAGATATGGGAACGTATGTATATATATAACTGATTCATTTTGTTGTAAAGCAGAAACTAACACACCATTGTAAAGCAATTATACTCCAATAGAGATGTTAAAAAAACAAAACAAAAAACAGAACTGAATTGTTGTCTTTGCTGATTGCTCTTAAGTAGATGGATGGTCCCACTGTGGCTGATTTCAAGCTAGCAGTGTGATGTCATGAACACGGACTTAGGAAGAGATGCAAACAGCAGAGATGCTCTCATAAACTGGTACAAGCTGGCTCCAACACACCACTGCCTGTCACAGAAGGTGCTGGGAGGATTGAACAGCTATTGCTCTTACAGTGCTTAGCACAATATCTGCTAAATAGCAGGTGCTCAGTAATGTTTGCGGGTATTTCCTAGTGCTCCAAACTCCTAGGCGAGTGCCCTTTTCACTGTATCATGCTGCTTTTCTATAATGCTGCACACAGTCTTATGAATCATGTCTGTAGTGGGATTGGGACCAGACTGATTAATGCAAGTGCAGTATTGCTTGTCCCTAGATGCTGACAGCACCCACTTAATGCATTCCTGTTGTTTTGGAATCACAGTTAAAATCATTTATCTAAGTCAGTCTGCCTGAGAGTTTTCTCCCCACTTGAATGGCATCACTCCATTCTTTATCTCCTATACTATGAGGTCAGCCTCTGGGCCTACCCCCTTCTTGGGGAGCTTTAATAGTTTTTGACAAGGAACATCTGTTCCTCTTTCTAATAGTCCTCCAGATATCTGCAGACATTGCCTCCGATGGCTTGGAGGACAGCTTGAGCGTGCGTGTGTGGTTCTGATAGGCCTATATTTACAATCAAATGGTACTTCTCTCCTAGCCAAGGGGCTATCTTGTCTAATGTATCTCAGATTATGATACAGAGTGGTTTCCAAATAATCCATTCTAGTTGAGACAGCCTGTGATTCTCTGGTTCCTTGTTGTCTAAATCAGGTTATATCTACACAAATTAAAGTGTATTTAAGTCTTAGGATTATAAAGCAAAATGAATTTGTCTGCCTGCTTCTAGTCTCCCATTTTCCCCCCATGTCCTTTTAGAATACTCATCCTTTTCACATAAGATGCTTAAAGATTGAATGCTGATTTTTCATTCTCAGTCTTGTTGGGTGTTCTCATTATTTCCAAGCTCCTATCTGTTAAGTGAAAAGGATGGTTCTAAGCTAATCAAATAAAATGATTTCTGTTGACTTTAGCCTTTAATACGTAATTCCTTCTAGATCGTGCCATTTAGATGATTGGAAATGTTAATATACATACCGCCAGAAGTTCCCAAGTAATCATACCAATAGATAACGGCAAGCACGGTGGCAGGGGTACACAGGATGGCAGTGGGGTGTGCTGTGGTGGAGGACAGGGATTTGGGGGTACAGGTAGTCCTAAAATAGTGCAAGATAGGCACGATACCATAATGTGACAAAAATGAGTTGTTTCCTAACTCAAGTGGAGTTAACAGTACAACCCAGGCAATGATTTTCTACAAATCTCTCTCAGACTTTTAAGTTTAAAATGGTCAGAACTTTAGCTTCCTTAGTGTGCAGGGCTTACTGAGCTGCGGCTCATAAGAGTCATAGAGAGAGAGAAAAGGACTGCGTTTTGCTGGAACAATTTCCCAAACTCTGACTTTAGTAAGATTCTGTATCATATTTTTCTGGGCAAAACAGCTACTAGAACAAACCACCATGTGCCAAGTGGGTAATTATTCCTGAGTTTGGAAGAGTCAGCTGACAGAGGTATTGCATGTATATTCTATCTTCTATGAAGTTCTAGATTCTTCCCAGTAGATGGAATTTTGCAGACTCCATAAATACCTGTTAGCGTCATTGATTTCTTTGGGTGCTCTGTGTCTTTCAGTGTCTCATTTAACTCAGAAGAGAGAAGGCACTTATATCTGAACACTCAGTGGATGTTCTGCTGAATCTGTTTTATTGGGGATATTTCTGATTGTAGATTTCTCATATGGACACTTTCATTTACTGAACCAATCTATCAACCCAGGGTATTGATCGAGCACCCCTGTTATAAGGCAGCAGGCTGGGGTCGGTTCCAAGAACAATAATGCATTATATATCTGTCAAAGGCCTTTCTGGGAAAAGAAAGCTCTGAGCACACAATCTTATTTTATTCTCTCTGAGAGAGATTAATGGAAAATAGATTCAGTTTCATCTTTGCATCTATTCACACAAGCCCAAAGATGTTTGATGACCTGATCAAGGTCATGCAGAGAGTGAGTGAAAAACTGACATCTTATATCATAATCAAAGAGGTAAATTAAGTGGTCACAGAGGACTTTCAAGTCACGGGCCAATGGAAGACCTAGGATTTCCTTTATGCATATGCTGGAGAACTGGTTTCAGCAAAAACAATTTGTGCAGGCGGTAATCTGATTATTGACACTATCAATCTTCACAACGCAAGGTCAGCATTGACTTTCCACTTGGCCATTCTCAACAGCTGGGCAAGGTAAGCATAATCACAGGCAAATTTCAACTGTTTGCCTCATTCAAATTGTGCTTACATACACGGGTTCTTCAAATACAAAAAGCTGCTGTTTCAGAACTTCTCAAGCATATCATAATTTTCACTTCTCAGAGCTGAGATCTTCTGATTAGGACTTGACAAGAACAAGACTTTGACCTTCAGTCCACTGGGGGGGGACAATGTGTGTTTGCATTTATTTTTAAAATGCTGAAGTAGAGGTTGAGTTGACAGCAACCACTGACCTTGAGAAAGTATTGGGATCTTGTTATCCTAAAGAGAAGAAGTTAAATCATAAGAAACCAAACCAAATCAAATATTGAAGTCATATCTCATAAACACCCATTTAATAATTTACTTTGAAATGCAATAATTGCTAGTTGTCATGATTAAGTGGGAAAGGCTTGTGTGGTAAGGTGGGGAGAGGTGGTATGCTTAGCTGTCTCGCTAAGGGTCATACACTTCCACTTCGTTGCACGTCTGGTGATCTTTGACTGGGTGTGCACATTGCGAATTTTACCTTGTTGGGTGCTGGACATTTTTGTATTGCTTTAAACACTCTTTGCCTTTATTTTGGCATGCAGTTAAGATACTTGGAAACAGTTTATTCTTCTGGAGTCTCGCTTTTAAGATGGGATCAGAACAGCACCATTCCGCACTGCTGAGGCAAAATGATTCTGAGTACTCTATGCAATGCCCCATGAATGATAAGATTTTCCAGTCTGTGGTGAGAACAGAAATGATCCCCAGACCTGTATGGCTACTGGGTACTGCTTCCTCTAATCCTTCAAGTAGTTCTTTCTCCTGGCCTTGGGTAATTTCCTCACATGCATGCATTGGAGTGATGGATCCAGCAGGACGCTCTGGAGATCTCTGGGGTTCTCTCTGTGTAGAGAATTTTGGTACTCTCTACACAGTCTTCTCATTGGTGTTATATCCCAGGAATTCTGGTTGCCTTATTCTCCCAGACTCCTAGTTCTATCTGCTCAACTCAGGGAGTCTGCAGGTCTCTGCCTGGATTCCCCCTCCCTGCACTGTGGCGTGGAGACTCTGGAGGCAGGAAGCTGGGGCAACAGTAGGGCTCATCTCCTCTGTTCCCCATCTCCCAGAGGTCCCTGTCCTTCTTTGCCTTTTGTACAGTGTTTTGAAACGTTTCGTTTCGTATATGTTTACATATATATGTATATATATATGTTGTGTTTGTGTGCAAGTGTGTATGTGTGTGTGATGTTGTTGCAGATGGCAGGGTAAGTCGGGTCCCTGTTATCACATCTTAGCCAGAAGTAGAAGTTTGTGTTGATTATGAGTAGTAGAAACTGCAACCAATAAATCAAGTAAAGCTCTTGTCAAAGAACAATAGAGGCTGGGCCAGGGAATATCATTTCATGACAGCTAGCTCTTGGGAGCAGGCAGATCAGACCAGGGGGATGGGCTGAGGTAAAGAAATAGGGGTCCAGATACTTGAGTGCTCGCTAGAAATGAAGTGTGTTTGTATAACATTTCTCCTTTGGCCATGATTTTTCTTTTCCTTAAAGTGGCAGTGCTCTTGAGTTACCAACCAATATTTATAACCCACTTATTGGAATATTAATACAGTGCAATTCTTGGCAAAATACCAATATCTGGCATAAGAGATATCTATCATTACAAAAAAGATCTCTCCCAATTTAGAGGAATTACTTTTTTTTTTAATCTGATGCAGGAGTATAGCAGATCCTTACAAGCACAGTTTTGCACTTAATACAGAAGACTGCTTGTCAAGGAGAAGCTTGTGAGAGATTGTTGTAGGCTTCCTTTACTCTTTTTAAGATTTGATCCTGGGACTTCCTTGGTGGCGCAGCGGTTAAGAATCTGCCTGCCAATGCAGTGGACACAGGTTCGAGCCCTGGTCTGGGAAGATCCCACATGCCACGGAGCAATGAAGCCCATGCGCCACAACTACTGAGCCCGCGTGCCGCAACTACTGAAGCCCGTGTGCTTAGAGACCAAGCTCCGCAATAAGAGAAGCCACAACAATGAGAAGCCCACGCACCACAACAAAGAGTAGCCCCCGCTTGCCACAACTAGAGAAAGCCCACAAGCAGCAACAAAGACCCAAAGCAGCCAAAAATAAATAAATAAATAAATAAATAAATAAAGATTTGATCCTCACTCTTCAGTTGAGAAACTACATCGGTCTTTTTCTTTCACTTCTATTCGTTTTTGCCTCATGGATTTTGATGCTCTGTTTGGTGTATACACATTGAGGATTGCTAAGTGAATTGACCCATTTATTATTGTGTAATGACACTCTTTGTCTCTAATTTTCTTTGCTCTGTGGTCTACTTTATCTGATATGAACATAACCTCTTCCGCTTTTCTTTGATGCTTGCGTGATATATCTTTTCCCATCCTTTTACTTCCAACCTACTATGTCATATTTGAAGTGAGTTTCTTTTACACAGCATATAGTTCAGTCATGCTTCTCATAATCCACTCTGACAATCTCTGGTATATTTAAACCATTTACAGTTAAAGTTATGATATGCTAGGGCTTAAGTCTGACATTTTATTTTTTGTTTTCTGTTTGTTTCCTCTGTTTCTCATTTCTCTGATCTTTTCTTGTCCTCCTTTGAGTTTCTTGAACTTTTATTTTTAGAGTCCACTTTGTCATGATTGTGAATATACCTCTTTGCATAATTTTCTTAGTGATTGCTCTAGATATTACAATATACATGTATAACTGTATATGTTATATATATACATATACAATATACATATATAACTGTATATGTCACAGTCTACTGGTAATGAAGTTTTACCACTTCAAGTGAAGTGTAGAAATCATATTTTCATTTAGGTAACTTTATCCTCTCTACTTTAAAAATATAGCATTTTTGGTATTTCCTCTTCATACACTGAGTGCCACATTGGGTGATACTATATTTTTCTTCAACCATCAAATATAGTTTTAAAAACTCATGAGGAGAAGGGTAGCCTATTTTACTGAGCCCTATTTTGATCCATTCTTTTGATCTTTCTTCCTTTATAGATTTCCATGTCTCCTCTGTTATACTTCCTTTCTGTTTGGAGAACTTCCTGTAATCGTTCTTCGTTTGGTGATGACAAATTCTCTTAGCTTTCTCTCCTTTGAGAATGTCTTTATTTCCCCTTCATTACTGAAGAATATTTTTGCTGGATATAGAATTTAAAGGTAGCAGTTCTTTCTGTCAGTGTTTTAAAAATGTTGTTCTGCTTCCTGTTGGCTCCATGGTTTGAGATGAGAAACCTACTGCCATTCAAATCAGGGTTCCCCTATATGTGTCCTTAATTTCTAGCTGTTTTCAAGATTTTTTTCTTTGTCTTGAGTTTTTAGAAGTTTGATTATAATGTATCTTGGCATGGATTTCTTTGAGTGAATACTGTTTGGGAATTGCTCAGTTTCTTGAATTTGTAGGTTTAGGGTTTTTACAAATTTGGGAAATTTTCAGCTATTATTTCTGTGAATATTTTTCAGCTTCACATTTCCCCCCTGTCATTCTGGAACTCTAATGACATAAATGTTAAATCTCTTGTTACTGTCCCTCAGGTTTCGGAGCCTCTGCTTTTGTTTTGTTTTGTTTTGTTTGTTTGTTGCTTTTTTGGTGGTCTACCTTCTTTCTTCTGTTCCAGTCAGGTAAATTCTATTGATTTGTGCTCAAGTTCAGTGATTCTTCCTTAACATTTCCATCTTACTTTTGGGTCCATCCAGTGAAGTTTTTAAGAAAAACTATTACAGTATTTTTCAGGTCTGCAACTTCTATTTTGGTTCCCTTTTATAACTTTTATTTTTTTGTCTTGAGATTTTCTCCTCATTTACTGGTTGCTTGAGAATCTGTAATTTTTTGTTGAAGTATTTTTACAATGGATCCTTTAAAATCCCTGCCAGTCAACTTCAGCACCTCTGCCATCTCAGGGTTTGTGTCTGTTATTGTCTTTTCTCCTCAAAGTTGTGATTTTCCTGGTTCTTGATATTTATGTCTTTTATTTTAGCAGAAAGTTACCCTGTTTAATTTAGAACACACATCCTGGTCTGCTTTGTGGGCTGCAATACCGATAACACTTTAGTTTTAAGAAAGAACGGACCTAGGGCTCTGCCTTTATTAAGATCTGAGGGTGAGGTATCTAGGGTTTCTCAGATTCACTGTCTGAGATACGTGGCAGATAGAAAGAAAACCCAAGGAACTTACTACCACGCCCTTTCTTAAGTCCTAAGGTCCTCAGTCAGTCTGCCCTCCTGGCCACCTTTCAGAGGTTTTCTGTTTGTTTTGTTTTTTATGATTGTCTATCAGATTATTTCCAGGATTTTTTTAGTTGAACTTAGAGGAGAGGAACAGGGAGAAATGGGTCTACACTTTCTTTTCCTGAACTGACAGTTTCACCAGAGTCTTTTGCCGTTTAAATTTAGGAAAGAACCCTTGCTTTTTCTCTATTCTCGGCTCAGACTGATGATTTAACAGTTCATTTAAAGGCATAGTCTGAGAAGACAATTTCTAGTTTAGTTCAACGGTTATGGTACACACTGTGTGTGCACCAGACATTATGCAGGTTTCTGACATTTCAACATTTAGAGGAAAAACAACCTCAATTCTAGCCAGGGAGACAGACATGGCAACAAACAGCTCAAGGTCACTGAGTTGACTGGACTTTAGTTGAAGTTTGTTTAAAATGTGACAGGAAAGTAAATGGAGGAGGTAATAGTGTGTGGTCAGGAAAGCAAGGAGCCAGAGAGAAATCCAGAAAAGAGAAACTATGATGTGGGCCTTGACTGATAGGTAGGGATTCAACTGACAGTAAATTAGGGGATAACATTCCGAGGAGAGAACACAGCATGAGTCAACATGTAGAATGTAATGGTGCCTGGCAGTGTGGAAACAGTTGAGTAGTCTAATTTTTCAGAAGTAAAGGGCTTATGGGCTTAGATCAACTCAAGTTTAGAGAATATCTACCAGATTGTAAAGGGCCTTCCATTCGGGATTAGGAGTTTGAAAGTTGCTCATAAAAAAATGGTAGCCACTGGAAGGCTCCTAAGTGGAAACTTAACAAGATCACCCGAGCATTTTAGAAAGATTCTGATACCAATGCGAAACATAAGTGATTAGAGATGAAATTGGAAGTTTTATTCAAAAAGATGTTGTACATACACAAGGCAAAGATTCAAATAATGCAGAACGTATAGAATAAAAACTCCCCCTTCCCCCTCTCCTGGTTAATCCCCAATCTTCTCTTAAGATAACCCTAATTGAGATTGTTGTGTATATTTATTTCCATGCGTCTTTCAGCACACATGTGTGCACATGTGCACACACACACAAACACATCTTTAAAATTTTTATTCTTTCCATTTTTAAATTATTTTGGACTTCAGGTGCAGAGGGTTGAATTAATCATTTCCTTCAGTTTATGGCATACTGTCATTATCACTGGTCTGTATAAGGCACCTTTAGATTTTTCTCCCCTTTGCCATTAAATCCATTATCTCATTTCCTCCCCATGGGCACATGCTCCAAGGACTTTGATATATGGCCTTGAATTTATATGCACTCATAAAATATTTAACGTTGCTTTTCATGTGTCTCCAGTTTACGGAAGGGATACCTATCCGTTTCTTTTTCTTGCAATAAACTACATTCACTATGTATACATCTAGTTTGTATCATTTAACAGTTGCATGGAATGTTAAATGCATCTACCACATTTTATTTCATTATGGGCACCTGGATTATCTTCAACGCCCCAGTATAATCAACAACTTTGCAGTAATTCTTCTCATTTTAATTTCCTTATGGATTTATATGAGAATTTCTCTGGGATATATTCCCAAGGCTGAGATGTCTGGTTGTGTGTATATACAGTGTACATATACCTAATTTCACAAAGATTGACAGAGTGCTTTCCCAAATGGCTGCTCCAGTTTATTCTCTCCTTTGCAGCCTAGAAGATTCCTGTCTAAACACTCCTTGCCAACATTTAGTATTACATGATGGACCTAAAGGGTTCTTTTATTTTGGATTTGTCTAATTGCTAGAGAATTCGAACATTTCTTCCCATACTTAATGGAGCTAAAAAAATCAGAGAAAAGCAAACTCATATTTACTGAGCTCCTAATGTGTGTGTGTGTTACATGTTTAATACTTCCTATCAATTTGTGTTGAAGGCACTACTGTTATCCTCATTTTCAAGATGAGAAAGCCAAGTTTTAGACGATTATGTCAATAGTGTAAATTCACACAGCGCTCCCTTTGTAATCTGCCGTCTGACCCCAAAGCTCATAATTCACATAATTCATTACACTGGGCACTAGAACGCTTATTGAAGAGGTTAAATGGGATTTTTTTCCCTCTTAGCGGAAGCAAGGGAATTAGGTGGAGGAAGCGAATGCAACCGCATAGTTTTGCAATTTCCCCTAAGAACACAGAAATTGCCAACGTGATTTTAAGTAATGGGCAAGTAAGCCTGGTCGGGCTGACATCTCACTTTGGGTTCTGAGCCGCTAAAATTCATTCACAAACATTCGCTGTATCTGCTCTATGCATGGTATTGTGAAGAGACTGTGAATGCTGGTGACATAAATTAGAAATGAACCTTGCTTTCAAGGTACTTTCTATCCAGCCAAGGATTAAGTGAAAATAGCCACAATTCTAAGCAGTTGCAGTAAAGTGGAGGCACTGACTCAATCCTCCACAGGCATCCAGTGTCAGACATCAAGGCCCAGTGCGTGCAAGACCAGGTGGGGATCTCCTTCAACTATCTGTGTTGTTTTCAGTGCATTCTGACTAAAAGAAACTTTCTGGTGTTGTAAGAAACATAGAGAACAGATGTTGGAGAGGGTGGAACTTTTATTTTAATAAAAATTCTAGGGCCCTAAAGATGCTGAAAATAAATTTAAAAAGCTAAGACTGTGATACATTTAAGACTAGCTTGATATTAAGGCAAAAAAAAAAAAAAATTTTTGGATTCCCCCCCTGCTTCCCTGAAGTGTTTGGCCCAGCATACTGCCCTAAGGCAGCTTGAGCGAGCGTTCCATAACAACCTGAAATGGACAAGGCCTCACTGAAAAAGTCCACTTTGCCTGTCAGTTCACCAGCCTGACTCTGACCCCCAAGGCATGCACTTTGGCCAAGACTCCCCCAGCTCAGCCCAGTTGACCTGCTGCAGGAAAGGACTACCCTGGACAGTCCAGAGGGATAAATTATCGCAGACTGGGCTCATACCAGATCAGCAGACTGCTCTGATATTCAGCAACCCACATCCTTTCTCTCCCTTCTCCAGCGAACTTCAGAGATGTTAAAGCAGTTATCGGGGAGAAAAAAGATTGTTTCAAAAATTCCCCAAGGGGGCTTCCCTGGTGGCGCAGTGGTTGAGAGTCCGCCTGCCGATGCAGGGGACACGGGTTCGTGCCCTGGTCCGGGAGGATCCCGCATGCCGCGGAGCGGCTGGGCCCGTGGACCATGGCCGCTGAGCCTGCGCGTCCGGAGCCTGTGTTCTGCAATGGGAGACGCCACAACAATGAGAGGCCCGCGTACCGCAAAAAAAAAAAAAAAAAAAAAAAAAATTCCCCGAGGAACATGTGCCCTTTTTTTTAGCAGCTTTCATTGAGAGAGTGTTGCCCAACCTCAGAGATTTTGAACATATTCACACAACTTTGAAAAGTAGGTATTATTCCCATTTTGTGAATGAGAAAACTGAGGCTTACAGAGGTGAAGTTACTTGATTGAGTTCACCAAGCAACTCAGTGGCACATCTAGCCATTGAACTCAGGCTTCCTAAGTCTAAAACCCATGTTTTTAAGCCCATCACTTTAATATAAAGTATGGAAAGGAGGAAAACATTGGACTTTATTACAAAGTCCAGCTCATGAGGCATCTAAACCTGGGAAAATAGAAAATCATACAAGGAAAAAATGTAGTAAAAATGGACCAGAAGAATGGAAACAAGGGATATCACCAACGAGAACATACCCCTCCTCTACATTTTTTTTTTAAGTCTTTAATAAATTGTTCAGGGTTGGTACAGATGGCTTTTCTATTCCAGGGAGACCAAAGCAGGGATTGGTTTTAAAAAAGACTGTTAGATTAATGGATGAAATATACTGCAGTCCTAAATAACTTTCATCATTTCATTATTTACAAATACATTGAGACTATGTATTGCCAGGTCCATGACATAGGCTCTTTGCTGGGAACTGGGGTCTCCTGGGTCAGCCCAGTAATGGTTTTGGGTGCCTCTAAACCAATCCATCTCAGGCACTGATGACATTTATAAGAAAGTTAAATAAACCTTTGGCCTCGTTAAAGAAACTCTCAAAGTAGAAAATATAAATATACTATATTTACATATACAGCTACAAGGGAAAACAGGAACAAGTTAAAAAATGCACATATACCATCCTGGGTGGGGCAGCTACAGGATGGTGCAGCTGAAGAAGAAATTAAAGAATTTTCCAGCACCACTGGTTAAGAACTTTAGAAGTAGAGGTAACCAGAATTTTTGTTTGGGGAACAGACGATGGTTCTGAGTCCAAAGAAAATGAAAATTTAAGGCTGTATTGTATGATCTTGTTGATCACATCAGTGAAAGTTGCAAATGGGAAGAAAAGAGCAAGACAGGTGAAGGGCAGAGGGGTCATAGCTGTAGTCAGCCAAAGGGTGAAATTATTTGCAACTGAAGCCTGTCTCCAAGGCATGAGGTATTTGAACAAGTGAAATGTTTGCTTGCCTCAATCTGTACAAAGGATAAATTTAATAAATAGATGGTGATGCAGTCTTTTGGAAGTGAACCAGTTCCTGTTTTAATCAGCTAAGTATCTCCTTTGGACAAGAGTGGAGGAGAGAGGGAGCTGGCTTTCTTTCCTGTATCTAAGCAGTTTTGAAGTATCCTCAAGACTCCTTTGCTTCCTCCTTTATCTTATTCTCTTCTTCCTCTTTCTTCCAGATCACATTTTTTTTTTTACTTTAAAAATATTTTCACACATTGGTGACAAATTTACAGGACTATAGCAGACCCTTCACCATCCAGGTTATCTAAACGGAGAGGGGTCCTGAATATTATGCATATTAAAGCACTCCCCTGTTTAATATGCAGAAAAGAAATAAAGAAGTGTCAGGTCCATCCTTTTCTTACTCCTCTCTCTTCTTCCTCTCTCCCATCCTTTCTCTTGCCCTCCTCCCTTCCTCCGTGCTACACACTGGGAGCACAAAGTTATAGTTTCTACCATTAAGGAAGCTTATGTTAAATAGGGAGAGAAAGAGGCAAACTAATATTAAGATCCACTCTAATAAGTGCTGTAATAATAGGAATGTACAAGTTATGTGGGTACACAGAGGGAAGAATGATTATTTCTACCTGAGGGTAAAGCATCAATTTAAACCGAAAAAGGAATTGGTTACATGGATAAACAATGAGAAAAGGACATAGCAACCAGATTTAAAACTAGGGAAGACTGATGAAGCAACTTCGTTCAATTTTCACTTTTGTTGTGCTTTTCACTTTGCATCTCACACACTAATACATATGTGACAGTAGAGAGTAGTGGTGGAGAGTGTGGATTGGATCCAGTTTGCCTGGCTTCAAATTCCAACTCTGCTCCTTACAGGAGTGTGAAAAGTCGTTTAACCTCTCTGTGCCTTGGTTTCCTGATCTATAAGATGAGAGATAATAATGGTAACTACTCACAGGATTATGATTGTCAAAGTTAATAGCAAATATATAGGAAGCACTTAGAAGTGGTACCTGGCACGTAGTAAGCTATTGTTATAAGAGTTTAATCAATAAAATCATTAGTGCTGTGCTAATGATTAAATTTGCTAATTTGCAGTGCTGTGTTGATTAAATTGGATTATTCTTTTTACCATCTGGCCACTTGCTGGAATGAGATCTTATGCATTGCCATTAACCAGTGCCTAATGCATCTGACAAAGTCATCAAGTTGTTTAAATTAAGAAAGTACAGAATGCTAAAGAATTTGTACCATCTTCTAAAAAATAATGAATGTGAATTCCATGGGGTTACACTTGTTGTAAAAGTGATTTGACCTCAAGATATTACATCTGTGGACCATGACATATACAACCAAGAGTGAGGTATTCCCATCCCATACCCTCACCAAACATGGAATTCTCAATCCACCAACGTTGATGTCTTGGCCTCAGGTTTTTGGAAGGTGGACCAAATATAGTGATTCTGCTGCAGTCATGCTTTTGAGTGTTTTTGGTCTCTCCAGTGATTGAAGAATGTCCTGTCGTAGCTTTCTATCTCCTTATTTGGCTAAATTCATTCAATTCCTAGCTTTTGTTTACTTAGGTTTCTTTACTTATACAGAAAGATTAAGTTTGCTTTAATAATTTTTAATACTATTATCCATATGAAACAAGAAAATAATAATACTCCCAAAGTACTTTTATGTATAGAATGCCTTTTTTTGTTTACCACAAACTTGAGAAATGGTAAATTTTATGACTTCTATCTATCAGATGTTGAGAATTACATGGCTTACATGATTTTACTTTTTGGGTCCTTTTTTTGGGGCTGTGAAATTTGAACCAAATTTCACAGCTAACAGAGTTATTCTTCATGATTAATTAGATTATTATTGATGGAGTTTCAGTATAGTGAAGTGATTAAGACATCAAAGGAGTTTGAACAGTGTCTAGTGTTTAGCGTGGTAACATTCAATAAGTATTTTAAATGCAGTATTTAAAAAAGTAGAAGTAGCTTGTAGTAAAAGACAACTATAAAATGAGATTATTAAAATAAAATATATTAAAAATATTCAGTACAATGTACCAGGTGTGGGGAAATAAATGTTTTACATGGCTTTTCTTATTGAATCTTCACAACATAGGTAGGAGTTATTGTAATCCCTGTTTTATAGATAAAAAAATGGATGGTTAGAACAGCTATATAAATTGTCAAAACTCATATAGCTGGTACATAGCAGGTCTCTGATTTAAAAGCAGAAAATAGGTACATTGGTCAGGGTATTAATGTTTGATTGGGCATTGACTTTGGCTCAAAGGCCCTGGCTACCAAAATCAAAAAGGGAAATAATCTGTCACTTTTTTTTTTTTTTTTTTTTTTGCTGTTTATGGTGTTTCTATAAGATAACTTCCTTACTTGTTTATTTTTCATTAGATCTATATAGAACTGTATTTCTTTTAAAATAAAATTGTCCTTTCATTTTATATGTGCAGACATTTTACTAAGAGTAAGTAGCTTCAGTTTGGACTAATCAGTGTGTAGATCTGTATACTTAGACCCTCTGTGAAGACTTCCTGGTTTTGACATTCCTCAAGGAAGAACCACCCAAAGACCTTCTGTCTTTCAACTGCTGAAAATTCTCTGACTGTAGGTTGAAAAACACATCTGACAACTGTTTCAGAAACTGTCTTCTTTAATTCACCTTACCTTAAATACGAACTCAACTAAGTTACTGGTCTTATTTCGTCAAAGAATTGTGACCCTCTGATATCCTCTATAGATAGGCGAAAAGACATTAAGCTCCACGAAAGGACACTACAGTCTACATAAACCTGTCTCAGGCTTTAGCCTTTAGTTTAATCCTTCCTTAGCCTTTAAGGTGTCTTGTGGTCACTCACTTAATGCCACTTTTCAATTTGACACCATTGGAAAATACTATGTGAATAAGTAATAAGCTTTTCTTTGATGGAAATATAACCTATTTAATATTTCCAACAGGTTTTGGGTGAAAAAGTTCCCTATGCAAGTAGGGAAAAAAACTAAGTTATTTCCACAGAACTTCAAAATTAAACAAAAGGTGACAGTCTCTTTAAGGAGAAACTTCTAGAATCCACAAGTGTACTTTAATTTTCATTAGTAAGAAAACCCTTGAATAGTCTGTGCGAGAGCTGTGATCTACATAAAAGAGAAAATACAGAATTTTGAAAATGTGACTTGTTTTATTTACTAAGGAAGCATTTGTAGCTTTGAAAAAGAACATTCATCTTTTGTATTCCCAGTAATTTACTAGTGGAAAGTACAAAAGAAGAATTCAATATAAAAAATTAAAGTTGTGTTACAGTAATGATTTAGGCTTCTAGTTTGCAGATAACTTCTTCCATTGTTGACACATTTTTATCATTGGCCGTTGAGGTCATTATAAGAAATACCATATGGAACATAATGATTTCACTCTAGGGATATGGTTCTAAAGCAGTGGTCAACAGCAGGGACTTAACGGACAAATAGGCCCAGTCAAGTCCCAGCGCCGCCATTTATGCTATACAACCTGGCCAAGTTCTTGAACTTCTTTGAACCTCAGTTGCCTCATCTCAGAAAGGCCTTGTAAAGTTTTTCTGAAATGTGAAGGCAGCAGTGTAGACAAAGAATACTTGGATAATTCCCACTAAGTGCTAGTCATTATATTAGATAACTACATTGTATGGAGTCCACTGTTGAGGATCCATGGAAGAAATTTTTTTACATAATTCTTAGCATACAATAGGAAGACACACATGTTAGATATCTATACCTCAAAGGAGACAAAGTTTTACTAGTTCCAAAAGGAATTTATCGTGTGAAGCTTCATTCAGGGGACATCAAGTAGCATGACGAAAATGTCCCAATGCTACCTCTAAATGAGTGTAAAGTTATTTCCATAGGTCTATTTCCTGTTCAAACCTGAGGCATATGACAAGATCCCCAAATTAGTTGCAAATAATATGGTGAAAATGATTATTAGTCAATAAGCTAAGTTAGTGTGATCTAAGTATGTCATATTTTATGCTCTAACTTGTTATAACTCTGATGTACTTAAAATACCTAGAGTGGTATATAGATAGCACATCCTTTAGGCTGTCTTATTTGGAGATTGTTAATCCAAGCTGGGCTTTGAAAAAGGTAAACAGCAGACAAAATATGGTAATACTCTCTGTCCTGCATTTGTGATATTCCATGGTTCTGGGCTGGGAAAATTGATGAATTATGAATGCTTGACAAAGAGATAGTATGCTGTTCTACTATGATAGTTAAAGTTGTTATTCCCAAATGGAAAACCATCCCATCTTTCTATGGAAGGTGGACCTCAAGGTCCCTGAAGTGGAACTGGAATCATATTACAGTGATTTGTCCATGATCAGAAGTAAACAGTGGAAAAGACCTCTGTCCCAAGTTTTTTGACTCTGGTCTAAGATCACTGTTCAACAGCACCACTGTATGTAGCTGACTTAGTTGCTATTAGAGGCATTTAGTTCAAATATTTAGACTTGAATTTTATAACTGTGGTAAATAGGATTCAGGACAGAACTGCTTCTTCTGTTTAATTTGTTAGAGATCTAGTATCATGTGGGTAGTAGATTTCTGAGATAACAGTGTATGGATTTATAAGTAAGCAGTTATAAACCAAGAGATATGATGCCTAATGCATTTGGGGACCATTTTACAGACATGGCCCAACCATTATTCAGATCACTGGTTGATGTCACCTTTCTTACTGGGAAGGGGCAGAGGAAGAAGAAGGTGTTTAGGGGACACATGATCCCATTCTCTTTCTTTTTCTCTTTTTGCTTTTTAAATTGTTATTAGTTTAACAGATCGGGGGCTAATTATTTCTTCTACTCTATTTCCAAATTCAGTAATTTCTACTTTTATCTTCAGTATTGCTTACCTCCTACTTGAATTAAGCTTTCTTTACTGTTTTTTTAAAAATAAATCCTTGAGTTAAATCTTAGTTTTTAAATTTATATTTTTCTTTTACAATTATGAAATAAGTCAAAATCATGATTTTACTATACAGACAATTTTGGCCACATCTCCATGGATTTTGCTATGTCAGTGTTTTATGCCATTCTCTGTAGTTTCTGTAAAAGCTGATTTAATTTTCACTTTCATCTAAAAGTTACAGTAGTGCATTTCAATTTTTAGGGGGATTTAAATTTTAGAAAACTTTTATTATTATTAATTCAGATCTATTCTATTCTATTCTATTTTATATTCAGAGAACATGACCTAAATAATTTGTCTTTAGAAATAAATTGACAAAATCGTGAATACCTTTCTAAAGTATGTATGATACATGACACGTAATGATTATGTAATGATTACGTAAATTTTTAAGTCAAACTTTTTATTGAAGTGTAACATACACACATTAAAGTACAGCAGTCATAAGTATACAGCTTAATTAATTTTCACAAAGGAAACACATACCTTGAGAAATAAATAGACCATCCCAGCACATGAGATGCTCTCCTTGCATCTCCTCTTAGTCACAACTCCTTTTAAGGGTAACCACTATCCCGTTTTCTATTACTGTTAGGTTTGTCTGATTTGGAACTATGTTCTCTTTGGTAATGGGCTTCTTTGTTCAACATTATGTTTGTGAGATTTATCCAGGTTGCTGTATTTAGTAGTGGTTCATTCATTTACATTCCATTAAATAAGTATTCCAAAATTTATGTATACATTTTACACAATATATTTTTGGGTTGTCTCCATTTTGAGGCTATTATGAATAGGGCTGTTATTAAAATTCTTATATTTCTCTTTGGGTGCATATTAGTATAATTAAAATTAAATAATGGGCAATGGTTGCATAACTCTATGAATTCTGAATTGCCAATTTCTTCAAAGAAGCCAGTTGGGACTTTGATAGAAATTGAGCTCAATCTGTAGATCAATTTGAAGATTAATGCCATCCTAACAGTATTTACTATTCTAACCCATGAACATGGATGTCATTCTTTTTATTTAGATATTTTAAAGTTTCTTTCAACAATGCTTTGTACTTTTCAATGTATAAATCTTACACTCCTTTTGTTAATTTTATTCCTAACTATATTATTCTTATTGATGCTATTATAAATGGAATTCCTTTCTTAACCTCATTTTCAGATTGCTAGTATATAGAAACGATTGACTTTGTATATCAAAATTGTATTTTGCAACTTTGCTGAATTTATTAGTTCTAGTAGTTTTTTTAATTGATTAGGATTTTTTTGTATGTAAGATCATGTTATCTGCAAATAGAAAAAATTTTATTTCTACCTTTGAAATATGGATGCCTTTTCTTTCCTAATTTCCCTGGCCAAAATCTATAGTACAATGTTGAATAGAGGTGACAAGAGCAAACATCCTTGGCTTGTTCCTGATCTTCGAGAAAAAACATCCAGTCTTTCTCCATTAAGTATGATCTTAGTTGTGAGGTTTTTGTAGATGCTTTTTATCAGTTTGAGTAAGTTTCCTTCTATTCCTAGTTTGTTTCTAAGATGAAAGTGTGTTGGACTTTGTCGAATGATTTTTTTATACATCATTATTGATATGGTATATTACATTGATTAACTTTTGGATGTTACACTAACCTTGCATTCCTAGAATAAATATCACTATTGCAATTGTTTTTAATCTCTTTACTATGTTGCTGAATTTAGTTTGCTAGTTGTTTCTTTATTGAGAATAAAGAATAAATATTTATGAATAAATAATTATGCATCTATAAGTATTATTGGTCTGTAGTTTTCTTTTTCTTGTGATGCCTTTGGCTGGTTTTTCTATCAGGGTAATACTGATCACATGGTATTAATTAGAAAGTGTTCCCTTCTCTGTTGTTTTCTTTGCAAAAGTTAGTGAAGGATTGGTGATAATTCTTCTTTAGATATTTGTTATTCATTTTATTTCTGTGAGGTTGTAGTGATATTTTCTCTTTCATTCCTGATTTTAGTGGTTTGAACCTTCTCTGTTTTTTAAAAATAATTATTATTAATCAGTGTATTTAAAAGTTTGTCCATTTTGTCGATCTTCTTGAGGAACCAACTTTTGATTTCATCGATTCTCTCTATTGTTTATTTATTCTGTATTTCAGACATTTTCACTCTAATGTTTGTTTCCTTCCTTCTGATTGCTTTTCATTATTTTTCTCTTACTGTTTCTTTTTTTTTAACATCTTTATTGGAGTATAATTGCTTTACAATTCTGTGTTAGTTTCTGCTTTATAACAAAGTGAATCAGGTGGAAAGTTAGGTTATTAAGGTGAGATCTTTCTTATTTTTTTACAGTATATATTTATAGGTACAAATTTCTCTCTAAGCACTGCTCTAGCTGCATCCCATTAGTATTCATTTTCATTCATGACAAAGTGCTTTCTAATTTCCTTGTGAATTTTTCTTTGACCCATTGGTTATTTAGGAGAGTATTGTTTAATTTCCACCTGTTTTTGAACTCTCCAAATTTCTTTCAGTTACTGTTTTCTAATTTATTTGAAATTAGGGCTTTTGAAGAGCTCTAAACCTAATCTGTTCCCTCTAGTGGTTGCTGTGATGTTGATTTTCATACCTATTATGCTTGTGAAGGTGCTGGTTTTCAAGGCTACCATGAAATAAAAAAGAGGGTGTGGGAATAGGGCCAGTTAAAATGCCACAAACTCATTATTCTTACCAAGGTGCAGCTAATTTAATTGAATAAAGTCTCAAATTTCCAGAGTTTTGAAAAATCTGTTTTCAAAATTTTTGCCAATGTTGTCATTGCTTTTATAGGAGAAGGGATTTTCAGAGGTCCTTCTTTGACATTTCTGAAGTCCTGCCTCTGCCAAGTCATAACGATATTATTCCCATGTTTTCTCTAGAAGCTTTATTGTTTTACTAGTCACATTTAGATCTACAGACTATATTGATTATTTTTAAATAGATGAGTTAGGGATAATGTTTAACAGTTTTTCACACGGACATCCGATCTCCCAATACCATTTATCAGAAAGACCATTCCTTTCTGACTGCATTGCAGTATTATCTTTGTTAAAAAATAAAGTGTCTATGTATGTGTGAGTCTGTTTCTAGAGTCTCTCTTTGCATCACCAACACCCTATTGTCTTCATTGCTGTAGTAAAATTCATGGATATTTATAAAGGATTTGTATTGAGCAGGATACAGAGGCCTTTCTCTCTGTGTCCGTGTCCCTGTCTTTCTCTGTCTCTGTTTTTTTCTCTTCGACAAAGAAAATAGTGGGTTAATGTCTCTCTGTGTGTGATCTTTAATGACATCAGGTCTTCCCTTTCTTTCTCTCCCTATTGCTTCCTGTCTCACAGTATGTCATGTTCTTTAAAAGGTTAAGGACAGGGCTTCCCTGGTGGCGCAGTGGTTGAGAGTCCGCCTGCCGATGCAGGGGACACGGGTTCGTGCCCCGGTCTGGGAAGATCCCACATGCCGCGGAGCGGCTGCGCCCATGAGCCATGGCCGCTGAGCCTGCGCGTCCGGAGCCTGTGCTCCGCAACGGGAGAGGCCACAGCAGTGAGAGGCCCGCGTACTGCAAAAAAAAAAAAAAGGTTAAGGACAAATGGAAAGATCTAAGAAGGACCCCTATCCTACTCACATTGTCCTGACTATGAAACTATATTGAATTGGTGCTATGTTAACTGAAGAAAGAGAATAGAATTTAAGCAGAAGGTAACCCCTCCCATAGCAATCTTGTTAAAGACTAACCCCCAATACATGGTACTGCTCTTATACTCCCAGAAATTATGCCAAAACTGCACATAGAGTTAGGTGTGGTCAAGTATTTGTTGGAGTCAGCAAAGATGTTGTAGTGTAGTGCCCAGGTGTTAGGTGTGTTTTGAGACTTTCATTATCTCAAGCAGGAGTGGGGTGGGAATTGAGTAACATTTCCAAAACTTCAGACTAGACACCACCTATCATCCTGTGCTAAGGACATTAGTTCCATTAAGCCAGTGAGTGCATATTGGAAGGGGAAGAATTTGATCTGAGCCCCAACATTAGCTAAGATCTCAGGTTTACCCCTGTGACTTTATAGTAGGTCAGGGAATATCTAAAACAACATGGTAAACAGGTTGTTTCCCTCCTGACTATTGATTATATTTGGACATGTATGCGTGAGTGTGAACATGTGTATGAGATAAGAGAAGTTAACCGGGAAGTATAAGACTTTTTAAAAACTTTACAACAAACACAGATATATTATAGAATAAAAAGAAAATTTTGCACAAATTTTAAGATAAACCATGAGGCTCCAGAACACTTTACACTTGTGGTTAACTGTTTTCCTTTTTTTTTCCCCACCCAGGGATAGGTGCTTACTCTCCTCTGCTGTTAGATTTATATTTGTGGAAGAGTCTAGGGAGTTTTCAAAAACAAGACAAATTTAGACTCTATCAAAATTTTTTCAAACACTGAAAAGGGGGCTCATTTCATTGATTTAGAGAATTATTGACTGTTTAACTACTGTAGACAAGAGTGCAACACTGATTTTAATCATCTCCTTATTTTTTATGCTCCCTGCTTTCCATTATATATATATTTCCAGTACTATATTTCATCTTACTAACATTCTCAGTGACAATAACATTTGTTTAAATTTGCTTAACCATCTTTCAGTTTTTAACCATTTAAGTATGTTTTTTTTTTCTTTCAATAAAGCACTAATTTGTTCATTGTCTTGGCATTACGATTTTCTTGGAAATAAATATTAGTGAAAAACCTTTCATTATCAACAATTATATCTTCTTCTGCTCCAGAAAGTGAATGACTGCATTTCTTCATAATCCAAAAAACAAATAAATAAAAACCAAACCAAACCAAAATGCAGTATTTTCTGTAGGGTTGAGTGGAAGAAAGTAAATTACAGAAACTTTGGTTATTGAAAGTTTGATATGGAGTCCAAAGGTTTTGTGTTTTTCACTTTTAATTACCTATGAGGTTCACTGCTCTGAGATTAAGGTAATAAATATGTTCACTTCTGTATTTGTAGCAGTGTCTTTCAGAGTTACCTTTCAGTGAGGTAGGGAAAAATAACTAATCGTAGACTTTTATCTATGATTATGTTTTTATATGCTTACAAGCTTACATGTTCATATATATTAATACGTGTACAAATTTTTTTTTGCTATATGAATTCTATTTAGGAGCTTATAATGAATTAGAACGTTTTCCAGAATCCCCACTTTTTTTAGCCTCATAAATAATGATGGAGGTAAGTCTTATGGTGGCAATAACAGGAAAAGCCAGCTGTCTGGGGATAAGGTCTTAGGCTGAGATAGGCAGTTGGGTTTCATTAGGGAGCATGGCGCACAGAGCACGTGCCAGCTCCCAGGAATGCTTCTCATTCTCGTTTGTTCTCGGGAGGCAGCAGGCAACAGGGGCGAATGGGAAGGCTTTATCATCAGCAGCACTTGGGCTTGAATCTTCATGCTGCTTCTTGCTTGATGTGGGTTTTGGAGAAATTACTTTTATAAGCCACAGTAAGATTATCTGAAAACTGGAACTAATATGATCTACTTCCTAAATAGGGGCAATTAATTGAAATCATGTGTATAAAGCCTAGCACAGAGCAGTCATCATAGGCATTATACTTCGTAGACCAGCAACCCCTTTCCTGGAACAATTACATGTCTTATCTGAGCAAACATGATTTCAAAGATTATCTGAACTAATATGTATCTTTAAAAAATGTATTTTTTAAGGCAATTATTTCCTTTTCAATGCAGAGTAATATGCTGAACACATTACTAAGGTTGATTTACATATTAATGTGGTTATGAGTCTTTTATTGATAAATTAACAAATTAGAAATATTATTTTCATTTTTAGTTGAGGCAGTATGCTCATTGTGTCTATACCCCATGCCCTCTTTCCTCGTCCCTTCTGCGAATCATTTGATATTTAGCTTAGGGTTTATAATATGCACAATGTATCAAAGCCTTCTTTTATTCAATCTAAGTATCAGTGGTCTGACTGTGTTACTTAATCCTTAAAGATTTTCATGCACAATTGCTACTAGAGTTAGTAGAAATCATAACACATTAGAGAGCATCTGTGAAAGTCAAGGACTTCATTTGCTCATAATCCAAAAAACCAACAAACAAAAACCAAACCAGGGCTTCCCTGGTGGCGCAGTGGTTGAGAGTCCGCCTGCCGATGCAGGGGACACGGGTTCGTGACCCGGTCCGGGAGGATCCCACATGCCACGGAGCGGCTGGGCCCGTGGGCTGTGGCCGCTGAGCCTGCGCGTCCGGGGCCTGTGCTCCGCAACGGGAGAGGCCACAACAGTGAGAGGCCCGCGTACCGCAAAAAAAAAAAAAAAAAACCCAAACCAAACCAAGACAGAACATGGAGACACGTAATTAGAAGTGTTCAAAATACAAAAAAAGTAAAATGTGTAGAATCTAGTTCTTTAAAAGTAGACTAAATGTTCAGGTGAAATAAGGAGCAAAGAGCTACTTTGGATGCTGAAGAAAGATTTTCAGTTAAGTTTTATGTCTGCTGTAAAAACATAACAGACACACACACATATGAATCTTCCACAGTCTTTGGGGCAATAAAGCCATGCTTTCTAATTAGATCTATAAAACTTGGCTTGCTCAGAATCAATTCTGGTTCTGAAGCAACTGATCTGTAGCAGCTGGGAGTTTCTAGCACCCTGTGCTGTTATTAGAACTACTGCTCAGAACCAGGCCCCACGGCATGTTCTCAATCTTTCTTGCTTGGAGGGTTCTAGGTTGGATTCTTGGACAACTGTTTTTTCAGGGAAATACAGGGTGTTCAGAGGGATTCAAATTCAGTATTTATTTAGCACTTGTTCGATGAGTGTTTTAGGGGAGGTAACTCATTTAATGCTCACAAAAGTCATTGGCGTTAGGTACTCTCAGAATCTCCATTTGATAGATTAGGAAACCAGAGCAGCTTTTGCAAGATTATATAGCTTGTTAGTAATGAAAATGAGATCTGAACTCAGGCAGTTTGTAACAAGCCCATCTATGTAATTACTGCCTCCTACCTAAGTAGGGATTGCTGCCTCATACCCTCCTTCTCTGCCTTAAAGGACAAAAACATTCCTGTGCAGGCATACCTTGTTTTATTAGACTTTGCTTTATTGTGCTTCATAGGTACTGCATTTTTTTACAAATTGAAGGTTTGTGGCAACCTTGAATTGAGCAAGTCTGTCAGTGTCATTTTTCCAACATTTGTTCACTTCATGTCTCTGTTTCACATTTTGGTAACTCTCTCAATATGTCAAACTTTTCTTTTATTATTATATTTGCTATGGTGATATGTGATCAGTGACCTTTGATGTCGCTATTGAAAAAGATTACAACTAGCTGAAGGCTCAGATGATGGTTAGCAGTTTTTAACAATAAAGTATTTTTGTTTTGTTTTTACGATATGCGGGCTTCTCACTGTTGTGGCCTCTCCTGTTGCGGAGCACAGGCTCCGGACGCGCAGGCTCAGCGGCCATGGCTTACTGGCCCAGCCGCTCCGCGGCATGTGGGATCTTCCTGGACCGGGGCACGAACCCATGTCCCCTGCATCGGCAGGCGGACTCTCAACCACTGCGCCACCAGGGAAGCCCAATAAAGTATTTTTAAATTAAGCTATGTATATATATTTTAGACATAATACTAATGCATACTTAATTGACTACATTATAGTGTAAACATAACTTTTATATGCATTGGGAAACCAAAAAATTCAGGCGACTCGCTTTTTTGGGTTATTTGCTTGGACCTACAGTATCTCAGAGCTATACCTGTACTGCATCAGCCCTTGGAAAAGGTGTTTTTTTCATTTTATAGACATGGAAAATGATTATAAATGTGAAATGAGCGTGACATTCTACAATTTATATACTATGGTGTCATTCTAATCTCTTTCCCTTATCTCCCCAAACAAATGGTAAACATTTAGGGAAGGAAATAGTAATTTTAAGACATTTATATTTTCTTTAACATCAAGCTTAATGTCTTGAATATAGTGGGTGCTCAATGAATATTTGCTGATTTGATTTGCAGATGGGGGTGATTTTTTTTTCCCTCAGGAACTAATTTTAGTTTTTTATACCCAGTTTATCTGCACTGGTACATTGGCAGGTACTTTTTTCTCAGGTTGAACTTTTTAATATGTGTTTCCACTCTTTACATTTTGCCTTTCCATTCTAGGAATATATATTTTCAAATGGCAGGTGTGTGTGGGAATTTCTACTCTTTGCAAACTTGAAGATGAGGGAAAGTGAATGAATGAGGTATAATGTATAGAAAAAAAAGATTGGATTTATGTTTTGGTGAGTGAGAAAAACGAAAGCTGGGATTTGTGTTGATTGATGTGGATAAGATGATGTTGACTAGCTACCAAAATTCTTTGTTTTTCGAGCAGAGAGATGCATGAAAGCTGTTTCAATTCCTTTTATTTGGATGAGATGGAGATTTGATGGGCCTCTGTGGGGAGTTTATATAATCCTGCCTATAGGATGAAGCCAGCATATGGCCAGCTCCTCCTCCACAGTCCAGGGAGGCTCCCTCTCCCTATTATGGGAAGGACCTGATTTTTTTTTTCAAAGCAAGGGAGATAGTCGGTTATATTCCCAAATGCTGGCTGTGCGTTGTGGGCTGCTTAGAAACTATTGCTAAGGTGTTTCCCATCCTTTCGATTCCCTGCTGCCGCGTGGGTTCCTGTGGGACATCCCAGAGCAACAGAAGGATGGGCTGATGGGCGGGCATCTAGATTGCAACTCAGCCTCACCACCTGGCTCCATGACTGCTCCATCTGTCAGTTGTTCCGGGTGGCTGAAGAGTCCAGCAGTTCAAAGCTCTACTCAGGGCTGCTTCTGAGCATTTCTTTATTCCCCAAGGACCCGATATTCTGGCCAGGGAGAGGCGACTGGAGCCAAGTTCTCCTCAGCCCAGCAGCCGAGGGTGTATGGGGTTGGCAGCCACAAGGCCCCATGCTGTTCCGCTCCTTAGGAATTTGCATAAGAATTGCTGTGCTTATTTCTGTTCATTTTACCATCTTCTTTTTTCATGATTCATCTGTGTCAAGTTTGGAATGAATTACAAATTTACAATCCAATAAGGATTGTAAATTTATTTCAGTCATGGCACAGATAAGAAAGCGGAGTGTTTACCTAGTAAATCTGACAAGAAGAAAACATTATCAGTGTGGGAGGATGATTAGCATAGCACACACAGGGAGGTCCCTTTCTAGAGGACTGGGAAACAAAATTGACACTTAGGTTGAAGTGTGTGTTGTCCATTTCCAAATCCACCTTGAACAGTCAAGTGTTAAGGCTTTGGATTACCAATCGTGTTGTAGCTGCACAGCTCAGGCAGAGGAACAAATGATGTTCCTGTGTTGATTTCCTGTTTGTACATAACAAACTACCACTAACTGGGCTGCTTAACCCACGCACATTTATGATCTCACAGTCTCTGTGGTTTAGGAATCCAGGCTTGGATTAACTGGATCTTCAGCTCAGGGTCTCACCTGGCTGCCATCCAAGTGTGAGTCAGACTGTGTTTTCATCTGAAGGCTCGACTGGTGAGGCATCTACTTCTGAGCTCACTCATGTTGTTGCAGAATTTATTTCTTTGTAATTATAAGACTTAGGGCCACAATTTCTTGCTGACTGGCAGTCAGAGGCTTCTAAAGGGCCCAGCCTGGCCCTTAAATATCTCCACCATAAATATCACTCCGTCTTTCTACATCCTATTCCTGAATAGAGAGGACTGCAAGAACCCAGAAGAGGGCAGAGCCACAAAAGATGGAAAGAGATCCCTGCATGTAACAGAGCACGACCCTGTCCACCTGTATTGGACAGAGACTTGTTCAAAATATGAACTATGATGGTGTGAAGTAAATTATTAAAACAAACAAACAAAATTCTGTCATTCTGCCTTAATACAAGTTGCTTTTTACATGTTCAAATTCAAAGATCTCTGGGAAGGCCCTCACCTCAAAACACCTGGGTAGAAATGCCTAAAATTCCATTAGTAAGCATTCATTTCTTAAGTGTGATCATTATCTTGTTCATAGCATCTTTCAAAACAAAAATACTCTGTGAAGGAGAAATACATCTTTAAATATCAGTGTACCTGACAAGAGAAATGATAGTAACTCCCGAGAGAAAAGAAGGATGAAAGAGAGGCAGAAGAGGGGCAGATAGTAATTTATTTTACAAACGTTTGTTGAGTATCTCCTAGGTGGCAGGCACTATGCTAGGCTTGGAATATAAAGAATGCTGTGCCTCAGTCTCCAGGGGGTTAACCTTTTAATATTTCAGAAGTGAAGCAGCACCTTACACTAAACGTGTACATCTAAGTAGTCATGATTCTTTATCCCCCACAAAGCTGTTGTTAAATAAATGTGTCTTTTTATTCATACCATCCATCTCAAAATCAAGGAAATGTGCCACGTCCTGAGGCTTTTCATACAGTGTTTCAGTTCATCCTCTTGATGACACTGTGATAAGATATCATGAAGCCCATTAACTCTTACTCATCCTTCAACATCCAGTGAATTTTCCGGAAAATTGATCTCACCTCCCACATTAAATTACTTTCCCTTATTAATGACTCTTACAGTGGCATGCATCTTATCTCCCCAGGACCTCAAAAAGTTGCAATTATATTTGTGGGATTATTAAATTTACTTTTATCTTCCTTACCATACTGCAAAATGCATGAGGAAAGGGACCGTGGCTACTTTTGCACTCTTTTAAAATCTGTTACATACAGAACATCATTGACTTATAGTCCGTGTTTGTCAAATGGATGAAGAAATATGTAATCGACTTATTAGCTTTCTAATATTGTGGAAAAAGCAAGGTTATCTCTCAGTGACACCTGAGTTGTTTCCATGGAGTAACTGCTACTTGACTTCGTTTTCTTGTCCTGTAGACCACTGACCATCGACTCAAATCATGGTCTGACCACCCAGACATCATGGAGAAACCCGGGAGACGAGCTCACACTTCACTTCAGCTACTCATTCCTTTCATCACCATTATATCTCTTGTAGATAAGTCAGGTTTTAAAGAAGGTGTGGAGAGTGAGAGGGTATTTTCATAACAGCAGCAACACAAACAAATTAGAATCAACTAACAGCTCAGATCTTAAAAGTCTTTCCATCACTGTTCCTTAATTTTTCAGTGGCCACATTTTCCCTAAGTGCTTACCACTTGAAAAGTCACACTGTCTCTTCCCACCCACTTCCTCCCTTTCTTGGTCATTGCTCTGGCGTATCAATGTACCTTTTTCTTTCTCTCTTTTTTCCATTATATTTCCAGTTCTCAAGGCCTCTGGGCCTTACCTTCTACTTCCTTAGGGAGCTAATTTCCTAAGAAAACTCTATTGTCCACCCAAGGATGGCTCTGGTTCTGATAATATTTTGATTTCTTCCTCATACGCATACGTTATCTCTTTCTACTTCAACAGAGGGCCATCAAGACACTCATGAGGTGCACCTCCAATGCCCGTGTTCTCCTCACATGATCCATGACTATTCGTGCAGAATCACTTGAGAGCTTTATAAGTACAGATTTCTGGTCCCCAATGCATTACTACTGAATCCAAGTCTCGGAGAATGATCCTAGACTCTCCATTTTCAACAAGTCCCCTAATGACTATTACATACACTGAAGTTTGATTTAAAAAAACAAACTGACTTCGGAGAGTCCTATCTTGCTGTCACTCCACTACTCACTCCACTGAATTCTGAAGTCAGCCCCATCATTGTATTTACCTTCTTTGTTTCATTTTTATCTTTCAAGCGTCCCCAATGTAACATCTTATTATATTGCCCTCTGTATACCACTTCTAAAAGTTTAACTTCTATTCAACTGGCTCCTTTCTATAAATAAGTGAACAAACATAAATCTCTCTCCTCTTAAGAACTGAAACAACCTTCCTGACCTCTGCCAACCACCATCAGCCTTATTTCTCTCCTCCTACTCAAAGAAAAATTTCTCGGGGGAATTGCCTACATTCACCATCTTTTTTTTCCTGCACATCCCATTCCCTCCTCAGCCCACAGTTTTCCAAACTGTTATGAAAAAAAAGCAAAACCTCTAAGCCAGATAAATATTATTTTTCAGTTCACGTTTTAATTGATACTTTAACTTCTTCTTTGCATCTGTGACAACCATTCTTGCCTACTTCTACTTGTATTCATTTGGTTCTATTGTCACTATCTTCTTTATGGTTCCTCTTCCCTTAAGGGGGACTAAATATTTGGACTAATTAAGGCTCAGTCCAGGACCTCTTTCCATGTCCACTCTAAGGTTGGTTCCCCCAGGATTAGCATGTGCTGTATTTGCTAAGGAGTGTTATTGGGATCAACACCTGTGGACAGGAGAAGGACGTCAGGTTTGGTTGAGGGAAAAGCAGATCTGTGATGAAAGCTGAGACAGGTTGGGACCTGAGACCCTTTGCTGCAGTGCGGCAATGCTAGCACCTGGACAAACTTCTCCTTGAGCAACAAAATACAAAGAAACTATATGGAACTGAAAAGAACTGCATTCATGCGCAGTTGGGTTGCAGTTCTGGGGCAAATATACAGATTGCCAACAAACACATGAAAGAATGCTCAACATCATTAATCTTGGTTTTAGGTTTTTCTCCTTCATCAATTTAAATATGTCCTGCCACTCCCTTCTGGCTTGCAGAGTTTCTGCTGAAAGATCAGCTGTTAACCTTATGGGGATTCCCTTGTGTGTTATTTGTTGTTTTTCCCTTGCTGCTTTTAATATTTTTTCTTTGTATTTAATTTTTGATAGTTTGATTAATATGTGTCTTGATGTGTTTCTCCTTGGATTGTTCCTGTATGGGACTCTCTGTGCTTCCTGGACTTGACTAACTATTTCCTTTCCCATATTAGGGAAGTGTTCAACTATAATCTCTTAAAATATTTTCTCAGTCCCTTTCTCTTTCACTCCTTCTTCTGGGACCCCTATAATTCGAATGTTGGTGCATTTAATGTTGTCCCAGAGGTCTGTGAGACTGTCCTCAATTCTTTTCATTATTCTGCTCTGCAGTATTTTTTCCACTATTTTATCTTCCAGGTCACTTATCTGTTCCTCTGCCTCAGTTATTCTGTTATTGATCCCTTCTAGAGAATTTTTAATTTCATTTATTGTGTTGTTCATCATTGTTTGTTTGCTCTTTAGTTCTTCTAGGTCCTTGTTAAACGTTTCTTTTATTTTCTCCATTCTATTTTGAAGATTTTGGATCATCTTTACTGTCATTATTCCGAATTCTTTTTCAGGTAGACTGCCTATTTCTTCTTCATTTGTTAGGTCTGGTGGGTTTTTGATTTTTTCCTTCATCTGCTGTGTGTTTCTCTGTCTTCTCATTTTGCTTATCTTACTGTGTTTGGGGTCTCCTTTTCACAGGCTGCAGGTTCGTAGATCTCATTTGTTTTGGTGTCTGTCCCCAGTGACTAAGGTTGGTTCAGTGGGTTGTGTAGACTTCCTGGTGGAGGCGACTAGTACCTGTGTTCTGGTGGATGAGGCTGGATCTTGTCTTTCTGGTGGGCAGGCCCACGTCTGGTGGTGTGTTTTGGGGTTTCTGTGGCCTTACTGTGATTTTAGGCAGCCTGTTTGCTAATGGATGGGGTTGTGTTCCTGTCTTACTAGTTGTTTGGCATAGGATGTCCAGCACTGTAGCTTGCTGGTCATTGAGTGAAGCTGGGTGCTGGTGTTGAGATGGAGATCTCTGGGAGATTTTTGCTGTTTGATATTACGTGGAGCTGGGAGGTCTCCTGTGGACCAGTGTCCTGAAGTTGGCTCTGCCACCTCAGAGGCACAGCCCTTACTCCCGGCTGGAGCACCAAGAGCCTGTCCTCCACACGGCTCAGAATAAAAGGGATAAAAAAAGAAAGAATGAAAGAAGAAGATAAAATAAAATAAAGTAAAATAAAATAAAATGAAGCTATTAAAATAAAAAATAATTATTAAAAAATTTTTTTAAGTAATAAAAATGAAAAAAATAGGAAAAAGAAGAAAGAGAGAAGAGAGCAACCAAACCAAAAAACAAATCCACCAATGATAACAAGTGCTAAAACGTATGCTAAAAAAAACAAAAAACAAACAAAAAAACGGACAGACAGAGCCCTAGGACAAATGCTAAAAGCAAAGCTATACAGACAAAATCTAACACAGAAGCATACACATACACACTCAGAAAATGAGAAAAAGAGAAAAAGGGAAAAATATATATATATTGTTGCTCCCAAAGTCCACCTCCTGAATTTGGGATGATTCGTTGTCTATTCAGGTATTCCACAGATGCAGGGTACATCAAGTTGATTGTGGAGGTTTAATTCAGTGCTCCTGAGGCTGCTGGGAGAGATTTCCCTTTCTCTTCTTTGTTTGCACAGCTACTGGGGTTCAGCTTTGGATTTGCACCCACCTCTGCGTGTAGGTCGCCTGAGGGCGTCTGTTCTTTACTCAGACAGGACGGGGTTAAAGGAGCAGCTGATTCGGGGTCTCTGGCTCACTCAAGCCATGGGGAGGGAAGGGTACGGAATGTGGGGTGAGCCTGTGGTGGCAGAGGCCGGCATGACGTTGCACCAGCCTGAGGCGCGCCGTGCGTTCTTCCGGGTAAGTTGTCCCTGGATCCCGGGACCCTGGCAGTGGCGGGCTGCACAGGCTCCCCGGAAGGGGGGTGTGGATAGTGACCTGTGCCCGCACACAGGCTTCTTGGTGGTGGCAGCAGCAGCCTTAGTGTCTCATGCCCGTCTCTGGGGTCCGCGCTTTTAGCCGCGGCTCGCGCCCGTCTCTGGAGCTCCTTTAAGCAGTGCTCTTAATCCCTTCTCCTCGTGCACCAGGAAACAAAGAGGGAAGAAAAAGTCTCTTGTCTCTTCGGCAGCTCCAGACCTTTTCCCGGACTCCCTCGCAGCCAGCCGTGGCGCACTAGCTCCTTCAGGCTGTGTTCATGCCGCCAACCCCAGTCCTCTCCTTGCGCTCCGACCGATGCCCAAGCCTCAACTCCAGGCCCCGCCTGCCCCGGCGGGTGAGCAGACAAGCCTCTCGGGCTGGTGAGTGCCGGTCAGCACAGATCCTCTGTGCAGGAATCTCTCCGCTTTGCCCTCCGCACCCCTGTTGCTATGCTCTCCTCCGTGGCTGCGAAGCTTCCCCCCCCACCCCGCCACCCACAGTCTCCGCCCGCGAAGGGGCTTCCTAGTGTGTGGAAACCTTTTCTCCTTCACGGCTCCCTCCCACTGGTGCAGGTCCCGTCCCTACTCTTTCGTCTCTGTTTATTCTTTTTTCTTTGTCTCTACCCAGCTACGTGGGGGAGTTTCTTGCCTTTTGGGAGGTCTGAGGTCTTCTGCCAGCGTTCAGTTGGTTTTCTGTAGGAGTTGTTCCACATGTAGATGTATTTCTGATGTATTTATGGGGAGGAAGATGATCTCCATGTCTTACTCTTCCGCCATCTTGTAGCTCTTCCCCCAACTGCCAATTTTGAAGAGCCTGGAGCAGAACGGCGGGTCGGGAGCAAAAGCAGGGTACTGCACACACCACCACCAGAGGGGTGAGCAAACACCTAAGCCACCCCTCTAGCCCCACCCCTGGACACACCCCTACCCTCACCCCATATAAGGAACAAGCTCAACTTCCTCACGGAGCAAGTGAGCAGGGGAACCTGTTACTTGTTCTCCTTCTTCTTACTGCAGCAGGGCCCCCAGTAAAGCCTTTTCTGAACTACTTTTTTGGCCTCTAGTCAATTTCTATTGATTGGGGAAGGCCAAGAACCCTGCTCGGTATCACAGTCACAGGCTCAGTCAACCATATGGGGGACTCTCTAGCTGATTCAGTTTGTTATAAGGCAGAAACTAACACACCATTGTAATGCAATTATACTCCAATAAAGGTGTTCAAACAAACAAACAAACAAAACAAACAAACAAAAACAATTTGGGGGACTGTGAAACTGGAACGGCTCTTCAGTTTTTCTGGGTTGGGCCATGATTCTCTGGGCTTTATAGTCCTTCAGATATTTTTCAGCCAACCTGGAAATAGGTATGACATGATCTTTGCAGATAAAATAACTCCTGAAGCAGCTGACAGGCTCTCAGCTGATGGTACTCTTAGCAGTAGGGGCAAAGAGTAGTTCACTAAAAGGGGATCTGGGTGGCTTACCGTAGTGTCCTCCAGATACTTTGTTTTGTGTCCATTGGCAAACTCATCTACAATTGCCATTTTGTTAACCTCTTTTCTGAGCTCTAGCTCTGCACACTCAGCTGTCTACCCAGCATCTACAATTCAATGCATCAAGGGCATCCTCAACTCAGCACAGCCAAACTGGACTCACAGCCTTCACTCATTCTTCTCCCCAAACACCATAACCCTGTTTTTTTCTTTTTTTTCCTCCTTAGTAAGTGACACCATCACCTGGTTAATCCCAGAAATCATCATTCTCTCTTCCTTGATCTTTTTAAAATTCCCGTGTGTAATAATAACTCACATCTTGTTGATTTTATCTCCTGACATCTTTTGAATCCATCTGCTGCTTTCTCTTTTCACTGTTAAGTCTTGAGTTCATGTTCCCATTACTTCATGTCAAGGCTACTGCAGTAACATTCTAACTAGTCTCTTTCCATCATTTTTGCATCTTTTCAATCTCTCTCTTATACTGAAATCATGATAATCTTTTTATAACTTAGATTAATCAAATCACTATCCTGCTTAAAACACTGAAATAATTTTCCTGTTATTTTAAGGTAAGGACTAATAGCTTTAACGTAAACTGCCAGGTTCCTGCCTATTTCACCAGCATAACCTCATGGTCCAGTGTCAGCGATACTGGCCTTCTTCATATTGTTTAAATGTGCCATGCTCCTTCTAACCTAGACCCTCGATACGGTATTCCTTTTACCTGAACAACTCTCTCACCCCATCTCCCTACCATTACCTTTGTCTATGTATGTAATTCCTACTCAAGCCTTAGATTTCATGTCAGTGGTTATTTCACTGAGATTTCCCTGAGTTCCCTAAACTGGACTGGGTTTCCTGTTTTAATGGCTCATAGTACACTTTTCCTTCTCCTTATAACAATTGTAACTACTTCCAAATATACATTTATTTGTATGATAATTAATGCATTTTTTACATTAGAGTATAATTTCCACAAAAGTAAGGACCCTGTTTTTGCTTATAATTGTATCTTCAGTTCCTGGTATATGGAAGGAAAACAGCTCAACTCCCCATATCAAAAGAGAAACCAAACAATTTCTGGGATAAGTATTCTTCATGGATGATTTTTCTATAATCATCTAGTAGGTGGAGGATGCTAATGGTTCTTAAGATACTTATAAACCCATCACTAGATTACATGGCTGCATGGGGGCAGAAAGTAGGTAAAGGAATACCATAGAGAAAGTAGAAAATGCAAAGCATCTTATAGAAGTTAGGCATTAAACCCAGAGTGTGGGTATGAGAGGAGAAGGAAATTACCTGTAATGCCTAAGAATCTAACATTCTCAGATAAAATAAACATTAAGACTGTGTAAATTATCAGGCTATGACTTTTTTAAGCGAAAAATGATTCACTCAGGGTAAGTACCCTTTTAAAAATCTGCCATGATTATAATTTCAGTGTCTTTAATCATTCCTAAATACCTTGAGAAAGGTAGAAATATTGTGTCATTTCAATATATTAAAGATGGATATAATCAAATCTAGTAAAAACAAGAGGTTGGCCGAAGTCAGTAAAAGCTAGCATAAGAGAACAAACTATTACAGAACTGATCTCCTGTTGTGAACATCTGTAAATTAGAGTTACTATAAAAGCATCTGCTTTTATACATAAGATAACAGACAGGACAGGATTACAATCTCTGAGAAAAGGGAAAGGAGGGAAACAAATGAGATGAACCCTACCATTACAAGGAAAATATACATAAAAAATTTTTTGAAGATATTTCTGGACTGCAGGCCAGGGCAATGAACCTCTGATAGACTCTAGCAATCTCCTGTAGCAATAGAAATGACAGAGAGCAAAGTTCAGGGAGGACAGAGTCTGGAATTTCTGAGGAAAAGACCCAAGATGAGGAAGAAATACATAGAAAGAACTCCAGAAATGTGGATAATTGTTTTCATGCATCTTTGGATGAGAACTCTGCACATGTGTAGGGTAAAACCCAAAAGAGCTAGACAAGAACAACTTCTGAAGAAAGAGCAATTACTGGAAATCTTTAAGGTGAACAATGCCCAGAGCTTGTATAGGTATAGGGAACACTCTAGTTGTTCCAACTAAGGTGGGAAGACCTCATTAAATACATAGGGCATTGGGCAGAGACCATAGAACACATTAAAATGGTTACATTAACCTCAGGAGTATTCTAGACCCACTCTGAATAGGTTTAAAAATAAACCTTGGAAGGATAAATCTAATCTCCAAATAATCTAACTACCTTCTAGGTGAATACAATAAAATCTAGCATTTAATAATACAAAGTTCATAGCATTCAATATCCAATAAAAATTTTTGATGGTCATGTAAAGAGGAAAATATGACCTGTAACCTGGAGAAAAATAAGTAAAGAGAAACAGACAAAGAATTGATAGAGTTGATGGAATAGGAAGACAAGGACATTAACAAAAAACCTGTCATTAATATACCCTATATGTTCAAGGATCTAAAGGAAGATGCCATAAATATGTATGATGAAAATTTTAAGGCAGCTACAAAAGCAGATACTAGAACTCACAAGTGAGTGAGTAAAGAACTCAATATAAAAATTTTATTCTATATATGATATAAACTATTAGAAGATAAAAATAAAAATACTGTTAATAGCATACAAATCATGAACTAGTTATAGATAAATTTAATAAAACTTGTACAAGACTTGGTAATGAAAATTTCAAAATATTGTCAAGAGAAATTTTAGAAAGATGTAACTAAATGGAGAGAGAAACCATGTTTGTGAACTGGGAGGCTCAATATTATTAAGATTGTGGTTCTCCCCAGATTGATCTGTAATTTTAATGTAATCCCAATCAATATCTCTGCAGCCTTCTTAAATTTATTATTTATTTATTTTTATAGAAATTGGGAAGCTGAAAGATGAATATAAAACCTAGATGAATATTCAAAGGAGCTAGAATAGCCAAAACAAGTCTGAAAAAGAACAACATTGGAGGATTTCACTAATTAATTTTGAGGCTTAGTATAAATCTAAAGAAATTTTGATACTGGTATTGGCATAAGGATTGACATATAGATCAATAAACACACATAAGAGAGAACCTAGCAACAAATCCTCAAAATATTGCCAATAGCTTTTTGACAAAAGAGCCAAGGTAATTTAGTGGGGAAAGTAGAGTTTTTTCAAAAAATGATGAGGAACCAAAATGAACCTTGACCATTTCCTCATGCCACATAAAATTACTTAAAATGGATTATAAGCCTAAATATTATAATTTATCATAAAAACTAAAACTGTAGTTTTTTTCCAGAAGAAATAAGAGAAAAATCTTTCCAACATTGGGACAGGCAAATATTTAGATAGAACAAAATAGGTCTAAACCAGGAAAAGGAATTAATAAATTTGACATCACAAAAACTATAAACTTCTCTTACAAAGACACAGTTAAATGATAAAGCAAATCACAGACTTGGAGAAACTATTTTAATAATACATAGTATCTAGCAAAGGACTTGTATCCAGAAGATATATAGAACTCTTCATTCTCAAAGATAAGACAATAAACTCAATAAAAATGGGAAAAAGATTCACAGAATTTATAAAAGAAGATATATGAATAGGTAATCCACTCATAGCTATATGCTCAATACCATCAATCAGTAGGAAATGCAAATTAAATCCATATTGAAATAATACTACATGCCCATTTAGTTTCTGATGAGAAGTCCATGGCCTTTTGAATTTGTGTTCCCATGTACATAATATATCCCTTTCTCCAACTTTTTAAAGAATTCATTATTTCTTTGTTTTTCAGCATTTTGACTATGCTCTGCTTATGCGTGTTTCCTCTGCATTTATTCAGTTTGGGGTGTGCAGCATAATCCAGTGAAACCATCTCAGTCAGTGCTTCTTTTCTTTTTTTGAAAGATTATTAATTTGTTACCAAAGACCATCCAATCACAGCCAAAACCATTGCCGAAGGTGTGGGCATCCTCTCAGAAGACAAGGAAACCATAGAAGACATTTCTGCCTACCTCATCATCCCAGTGAGCCAAGTGAACCCAAGAAATGCCAATGCCTGCATGGTACATGGAAGTGATCTGAAGGACTTGACTTTCCAGCAGCTGGATGACATTTTGAAGTACCATACTGAGATTGTGTTTCCCAGGTCCTCTCCTCAACAGAAGCTGATCATTCAGGAAGACTGCCAGAGAGAGGGCACTATCATGGCTGTAACTGGTGATGGTGTCAATGACTCAGCTTTGAAGAAGGTGGACACTGGGGTTGCTATGGGAATTGCAGGCTCAGAAGTGTCTATGTAAGCTACTGACATGATTCTCCTTGGATGAGAATTTTGCCTCAATTGTGACTGGAGTAGAGGAAAGTCATCTAATCTTTGATAACTTGAAGAAATCTATTGCCTACACCATAACCAGAACATTCCAGATATTAATAATCTGGAACACCCCCTTCCTGATATTCATTATTACAAACATTCCACTGCCCCTGAGGACCATCACCATCCTCTGCATTAACTAGGGCATGGACATGGTTCCAGCCACCTCTCTGGCTTATGAGCTAGCTCAGAGTGACATCATGAAGAGACAGCTCGAAAACCCCAAAATGGACAAACGTGAATAAGCAGCTGATCAGCATGGCCTATGGACAGATTGCTATGATCCAGGCCCTGGGGGGCTTCTTCACTTACTTTGTGATCCTAGGCTGAGAAGAGCTTCCTCCCAATTCACCTACTGGGTCTGAGGGGACTGAGATGACCACTGGATCAATGATGTTGAGGACAGCTGCGGAAAGCAGTGGACCTACAAGCAGAGGAAAATCTTGGCTTTTACCTGCCACACAGCCTTCTTTGTCAGTATCTTGGTGGCACAATGGGCCAACTTGGTCATCTGCAAGACCAGGAGGAATTCAGTCTTCCAGCAGGGGATTTGGCCTCTTTGAAGAGATGGCCCTTGCTGCTTTCCTTTTCTACTGCCCTGGAGTGGGTGTTGCCTTGAGGATGTATCCTCTCAAACCTACCTTGTGGCTCAGTGTCTTCTCCTATTCTCTCCTCATCTTCCTATATGACAAAGTCGGAAAAATCATCATCAGGTGATGCTGATGCCCTGGTGGCTGGTGGAGAAGGAAACCTACTACTAGACCCCATGTTGCACACTGTGGAGCACCATGTCACACACTCTGCTCCCATTATCCACCCCCTTTTTGTGTACTTTATTCTTGGAGTTAATAATTCTATAGTGATAGGAAAGCACTGAAACGTGTGGAGGAAGCAAGATGTTCTGAAATGAAACATGTAGCTATATGGGGCGGGTGTGTGGGTGGAGGTGGGGAAAGGGTTCCCAGAGAAGCATCCATCTATGGAAATCACAGCAGGGAAGGTTATTTTGTGCCTTTTTGTTTTTGTAGAGAGGAAAACTAGGATCTCCTTGCCTGATGCACAGCAAAGCCAATCTGCTGACATGGGGTTGTGGTGAAGGAAAGTATAACATTTATTGCAGGGTGCCAAGCAAGGAGAACAGTCAGCTAGTGCCAAAAGACCTGAACTCCCTGAGGCTTTCAGGGAAGGGTTTTAAAAGGCAACATTGTGGTGAGGGTTCCAAAGTGTGTGATCAGATAGTGGACTTTCTTCTAATTAGTTGGTGGTGAAGTGACAGCGTGATGTTTCAAGAATCTTAATCATCAGCCTTCTGGTCCCAACCAGTCTAAGGTCTACATGCTTGTGGTCAGCCTGTAGTCACCATCCTCCACTTGGGTGGGGGTCTTATTTTCTGCAGAGCAACCTAAAGATATGTGTCAGATTGTAATGTATATCCCTTGAGGGGGAACTAGGACTCTGTTTTGTCACTGAACTATTGCTTAAGCTATCATTACTTTTCTTGTGTGACTGCTTTTCCTTTGTTCCTGCATTCCCTCATTTCCCTAATTAGTAACTGCTTGAGCTTGCTCTTTGGAACTCAAGGAAAACCTAGAAGCATAAAGCCTTTTTCTACAAACGAGAAATGGGGAATGCAAAAAGGCTTTTGTACCCACTGGGCCCCATAGAGTCTTGCTCGGTTTCAATTATTGATTCAGTTTCTTTAGCACGTCTTATACTTTTTTTCTTGGAAGCCAGACATTGGGTATTGGGAACTGAGATAAATAATCCTTTAGTCTGAGGTTTTGTGTTAATCTGCCTAGGAGTTGGGCTGTGTTTAAAGTTTGCTGTAGGTATAGGTGCTAGAGGTTCCGAGTTCTTCCAAGTCTTTTGTTTCTTATTTTCCCTTGTTTTTCTTTGTGTATCCTGAAGGACTCTTCTTTAAATAGAGTATGTGCTTTGCAGCTTTTCCAGCTGTCATCTACTATTATTGTACTGGGTTTCCATTAATGTGGTGGTAAGTTGGGGGGCAGGGGAAACCATTCTACTATTTTATGATTGAATTTCAGTCTTCTAGTGGGCCCTGAGGGGAATTGAGGATAGAAAAAAGAGGTGAGGCATTCTGGGCTTTGGATAAGTGGACCCCTAGATAGTTAAAATGCATATTTCAAGAAGAATTTCCATGACCCCAGATTCTTGCATCTTCCCTTACACAGAAAAGCACTAAAATAATTAACTTGAGATATCTGTTCTTTGTGATTGGCAATAATCTTTTACCGAGATGTATGCTTGACTACATGTATTTCCAAGCCAAAAAATTCATATATCAGTATATACTGGCTCTTCCCTTACCACCCCTACCTCTTTGGAGCAGTTCCTCAGAGCTACTGAGTGGCCATCTCCTGGTCTATAGTCCTCTATAAGACCCTGAATAAAACTTAAACTCACAACTCCCATGTTGTACATTTTTCTTTAAGTTGACAGCTCTCTGGTCTCTGGTGGGTCCAGTGATTTCCAGTTTGTTCAGCTTCTTGTAAGGATTGGAGTGCTAACTTCTAAGCTCTTTTCATGTGGGAAACTGCTCCTATGTTTTATAATTTATTTGCTAACCAGATTCCATTTTATACTCTAAGTATTTACTATTACTTTTTGAAATGAAAACACTTGTCTTGCAGAAAATAAATGTTCTAAATAAATGTGCATAACAATAGGAATTAAAATTTAAAACTTAATTATATAAATTCATTAGTAGGGAGGTGTTTAAATAAATTATGTATTATTCATACCAAGTGATACCATGAAGCTGTGAAAAATGATATGGGACAGATTTGTATATTGGTCAGGTGATAAGAAAAGATCACAACGTTCACAGTTAAGTAAAAAAATGAAAATTTGATAGTATAATTTGCTCTCATTTGTGTATTATAAAGGGCAATGTGTCTATATGTCATTGAGTTAGATAGAATAAATAAGAAAAGAGTAAAATGAGTTGCTTTTGAGAACTGAGGAACTAAGGGTTTAAGGTTGGACAGAGACCTGCTTTTCATGGTGTATCCTTTGGTGTCATTTGATTTTAACATACTGCTTTAAAAAATACAGTTAATAAAAATATTACAAAACTGGGACTTCCCTGGTGGTGCAGTGGTTAAGAATCCACCTGTCAACGCAGGGGACATGGATTCGATCCCTGGTCTGGGAAGATCCCACACGCCTCAGAGCAACTAAGTCCATATGGCACAAGTACTGAGCCTGCGCTCTGGAGCCTGTGGGCACAACTACTGAGCCCGTGTGCCACAAGTACTGAAGCCCATGCACCTAGAGCCCGAGCTCCGCAACAAGAGAAGCCACCGCAATGAGAAGCCCGCACACTGCAACGAAGACCCAATGCAGCCAAAGATAAAAATAAATAAATACATAAATAAAAAATTTATTAAAAAAATTACAAAACCAACTTGTTTAAAATTCCTTTCAATTTTTTATACAGTGTGTCCATTTGGTTAATGAAACTGGGCCCATTGATCATTTCTGGTCTTAAGAGATAAAATAATGAAACCTTTTTTCTAGAAAGGAGAAAGCATCTGTAAAGTGATGAGAGAGAATATGTTTGCAAATAAAAAGAGCTGAGCATAGGCAGTGAGACTTTCAAACACAGATATTGAGAGATTTTAAATATTTATTTTCCTATTTCACTAGCTATAAGAGAGCAATGTTTGCCAGCAACAAAGCACTATTGATTATAGCAGCTGCAGATAAAAGCTAGCTTGTAGGGAGTAGGTGTTAAATGACAAACATAATTAATTAGGAGCCCTGTTTTCCAGTGGGGTGTTTGTTCATCATCCTGTAGCTCATTGTAGTTACTAGTTCTCATTGCCTGACTGCAATAGTAGTTTATTTCTGGCATTTTTCAAAATGCTTCTGAATTTTATTCTTCACTGACGTCTTTGGTGATCAGAGTTAATATGTGGTATTCTCATTTTCAAAATGCATTTGTGTTAACAGTATCAAGCCCCTAAGAGAAGCTTTAGAAATACCCTTCATACCTTAACAGTCATAAAACCTTCAACTTTGCATCTAACTGAATCCAAATCTCTTATTCATAATCCCTCCAAAACATAAAATTCAACAAGAAGTATAATAAAACCATACATTGACTTATGGTTTCAGCATTTCTTTAGTAGGAGACAGAGAATATCATGAACTTCAAGTAACCTCTGAGAAAAATAAACTCCAAATTGCAACAGAGCTGCTAGCCTTCCAGCCTTTGGGTGTAGCAAGTGGGTAATGGAGGCCTTAAGAGATTCCATCAGAAGGAAGCAAGGAGAAAGAGGGATTTAGATGAAACACAGACAAAATCACCCTCTGAAAGAGAAATTTCAACACTGAATGATAAAATATATGTGGTAGGAAAAATAATGGCCTGTAAACGTGTCCATGCCCTAATCACCAAGAATCTGAATATTCTACTTTACTTGACAAAAGAGACTTTGCAGATGTGATAAGTGTAAGACATTTGAGATGGAGAAGTTATCCTGGATTATCTGAGTGGGCACACTGTAATCACGAGTCCTTAAAAGTGGCTGCAGTTCACTATTTACAATAGCCAAGACATGGAAGTGACAGAGGAGTGGATAAAGAAGATGTGGTACATATACACAATGGAATATTGCTCAGCCATAAAAAGAATGAAACAATGCCATGTGCAGGAACATGGATTTACTAGAGATTATCATACTAAGTGAAGTAAGTCATAAATAGAAAGACAAATATCATATGATATTGCTTACATGTGGAATCTAAAAAAGTAATCATACAAATAAACTTATTTACAAAATGGAAATAGAGTCACAGATGTAGAAAACAAAATTTTGGTTACCAGGAGGGAAAGGGGGAAGAGGGATAAACTGGGAGATTAGGATTGACATATACACACTACTATATATAAAATAGATAACTAATAAGGACCTACTGTATAGCACAGGGAATTCTACTCAATACTCTGAAATAACCTATATGGGAAAAGAATCTAAAACAGAGTGGATATATGTATATGTATAATTGATTCACTTTGCTGTACACCTGAAACTAACACAGCATTGTAAATCAGCTGTACTCCAATAAAAGTTATTTTTTAAAAAGTGGCTGCAGTTATAAAGAGAGAGATGTGAGGGCAGAAGAAGGAAGAGAGGTGTGATGTTGCTGGCCTCTACGATGGAGGAAGAGGGGCATGCATGCTCCAATGAATTCAGGAAATCTCTAGAAGCTGAGAAAGGCAAGAACATGGATTTTCCCCTAGAGCTTCCAGAATGAACACAGCCCTCCCTACACTTTGATTTAAGCTCAGTGAAGGCCAGTTTTGGACTTCTGGCCTTCAGAAGTGTAAGATAAGAATTTAACCAAGGTTTTGGTGAGGATGTGGGAAACTAGGCACCTTCGTACATCGCTGATAGGACTGCAAACTGGTACAATCCTTATGGAGGGGAATACGACAATATTTAAGAAATCTACATATGCATTTTACATTTTGACCCAGAAATACTATTTCTAGGAGTTTGTCCTAAAGATATATCTCCAACAATGTAAAATTACAGTTGCACAAGGATATTTGTTTCAGTATTTCTTTTTTGTGATTTACTATACTGAAACATCTTGAATGGCCATACCTAGAAGCGTAGTGTGGTAGGACATAGTACTTTGCAGCTACTATAAAAGAATGATGAAGATCTCTATGATCACATATAAAGTGATTTCTAAGAAACAGAGTGCAGAAAAGTATCTGTAGTACTCAAACTTTTGGTTTAGAAAAAAAGGAAAATATAACGTTATAGATTTATCTATTTTACAAAAAACTTGTGTGAAAAGTTAACTAGAAAATAATGATTGGCAACCTACAGGGGAGAATGGGAATGAGGTGGAAGTGGTGAGGATGACCCTTTTCTAACTGTACCTATCAGATAGTTTTGACTTCTTGGAACCGTGATAATGTTGTACATACTCAAAATAACCATAAAATAAAAATGAACACCTAAAATTGAGTGTAAAGGTATTTCAATGAATAACATTGCTACATTGAATGGAGAGGAAACTTAACTTGATGAGTTCAGTGTTTTGACTCTGTGCCCTCACACTAAAGATTTTTTTAAAGATATAAATAAATATTGAGCTAGTAACTTTGTTTGAAGTGCTATGGGTTAACTATAGTAAACTAGTTTCTGTGTATTTTATGACTGGGCCATCAAATAAATATATTGAGGACAATGTGAGCTAGATTTCTCCCTGTCAGATGCAGAAAGGGGAAAGACTAAAATAAACCCTCTGTGGTTGTCATTGGAAATTTTAGAATGAACTCACGTGTGTGTGTGTGTGTGTGTATGTGTGTGTATCTACCACATATATTTGTTATGTATATATATGTATGTTTGTATATGTTATTTGAATAACTTTTTATTTCTGTCCATCAAACTTTGATTATTAACTCAGTTGGAATAAAGTAGCAAAAGGTATTTGAATATAGGACATATAAATTATGTCTTTTTTCCTAATTATATTTTCTTTTAAGCCAATATTCATTTTCATTTGTATTCCCTGATTAGGGTGATGTAATCTGAAGTGTGCTCAGAGAAAGAAAGAAACAATTTTAGATTTAAAAAATTAACCATGATGATCTGAGTGAGTAACTGAGAATTGCTTTCATGTATTTGTGATAATTGATATTGCAGAGAATTAGCTAATCTTAGTTATAGTTGCCTAAAATTTATGATTTTAAAATACCCAACAGCATTTATAAAAACCCATTATTCTTAATTTGTTAGGGAAATTAATTATATCTGGTCAAATACGATTATGGCAAGTTGTATGATTAAGAACTAAAAACCATCAAGAAAGGTAATGTTTGCAAGGAGATTGCATTTCTTTCTTTTTTTTTTTTTTTTTTAGTGGTACGCGGGCCTCTCACTGCTGTGGTCTCTCCCGTTGCGGAGCACAGGCTCCGGACGCGCAGGCTCAGCGGCCATGGCTCATGGGCCCAACCGCTCCACGGCATGTGGGATCTTCCCGGACTGGGGCACAAACCCATGTCCCCTGCATCGGCAGGCGGACTCTCAACCACTGCGCCACCAGGGAAGCCCTCGGAGATTGCATTTCTGATAACCATTTGTGAGAACATATTTCATTAGGAAGAGACAAAATGCAATAGTAACTTTATGGATTCTGCCATGAAACAGTAAAATGGGGAAGAACCTTACGCGTGGAACCAGGAGTCTGCCAGGGGTCTCTATGTGTCTTTTGTAAAGTCATTTAATCTTTTTTTTAAACATCTTTACTGGAGTATAATTGTTTTACAATGGTGCGTTAGTATAACAAAGTCTGCTGTATAACAAAGTGAATCATCTGTACATATACATATATCCCCATATCTCCTCCCTCTTGCGTCTCCCTCCCACCCCTCTAGGTGGACAAAAAGTACCGAGCTGATCTCCCTGAGCTATGCGTCTGCTTCCCACTAGCTATCTATTTTACGTTTGGTATTGTATATATGTCCATGCCACTCTCTCACTTCGTTCCATCTTACCTTTCTCCCTCCCCATGTCCTCAAGTCCATTCTCTACGTCTGCGTCTTTATTCCCGTCCTGTGCCTAGGTTTTTCAGCACCATCTTTTTTCTTTTTTGATTCCATATATATGTGTTAGCATACAGTATTTATTTTTCTCTTTCTGACTTACTTCACTCTGCATGACAGGCTCTAGGTCCATCCACCTCACTACAAATAACTCAATTTCGTTTCTTTTTATGGCTGAATAATATTCCATTATATATATGTGCCACATCTTCTTTATCCATTCATCTGTCAATGGACAATTAGGTTGCTTCCATGTCCTGGCTATTGTATATAGAGCTGCAATGAACATTGTGGTACATGACTCTTTTTGAATTATGGTTTATTCAGGGTATGTGCCCGGTGGTGGGATTGCTGGGACATATGGTAGTTCTATTTTTAGTTTTTTAAGGAAACTCCATACTGTCCTCCATAGTGGTTGTATCAATTTACATTCCCACCAACAGTGCAAGAGGGTTCCCTTTTCTCCACACCCTCTCCAGCATTTATTGTTTGTAGAATTTTTGATCAAGGCCTTTCTAACCAGTGTTAGGTGATACCTCATTGTACTTTTGATTTGCATTTCTCTAATGATTAGTAATCAAAGGATGAATCAGTTGAGCATCCTTTCATGTGTTTGTTGGCCATCTGTATATCTTCTTTGGAGAAATGTCTATTTAGGTCTTCTGCCCATTTTTGGATTGGGTTGTTTATTTTTTCATATTGAGCTGCATGAACTACTTGCATGTTTTGGAGATTAATCCTTTGTCAGTTGCTTCATTTACAAATATTTTCTCCCACTCTGAGGGTTGTCTTTGGCCATGTTTATGGTTTCCTTTGCTGTGCAAAAGCTTTTAAGTTTCATTAGGTCCCATTTGTTTCTTTTTGTTATTATTTCCATTTCTCTAGGAGGTGGGTCAAAAAGGATCTTGCTGTGATTTATGTCATAGAGTGTTCTGCCTATGTTTTCCTCTAAGAGTTTGATAGTTTCTGGCCTTATATTTAGGTCTTTAATGCATTTTGAGTTTATTTTTGTGTATGGTGTTAGGGAGTGTTCTAATTTCATTCCTTTAATTGTAGCTGTCCAATTTTCCCAGCACCACTTATTGAAGAAGCTGTCTTTTCTCCACTATATATTCTTGCCTCCTTTATCAAAGAGAAGGTGAGCATATGTGCATGGGTTTATCTCTGGGTTTTCTATCCTGTTCCATTGCTCTATATTTCTGTTTTTGTGCCAGTACCATACTGTCTTGATTACTGTAAGTTTGTAGTATTGTCTGAAGTCAGGGAGCCTGATTCCTTCAGCTCCGTTTTTCTTTCTAAGATTGCTTTGGCTATTCGGTGTCTTTTGTGTTTCCATACAAATTGTGAATTTTTTTGTCCTAGTTCTGTGAAAAATGCCAGTGGTAGTTTGTTAGGGATTGCACTGAATCTGTAGATTGCTTTGGGTAGTATAGTCATTTTCACAATGTTGATTCTTCCAATCCAAGAACATGGTATATCTCTCCATCTGTTTGTATCATCTTTAATTTCTTTCATCACTATTGCTTGTAGCAATCTCTCATGATCCTTTGTATTTCTACAGTGTCACTTGTTATTCTCCTGTTTCATTTCTAATTCTATTGATTTGAGTCTTGTCCTTTTCTTTCATGATGAGTCTGGCTAATGATTTATCAATTTTGTTTATCTTCTCAAAGAACTAGCTTTTAGTTTTATTGGTCTTTGCTATTGTTTCCTTCAATTCTTTTTCATTTATTTCTGATTTGATCTTTATGATTTCTTTCCATCTTCTAACTTTGGGGATTTTTGTTTTTCTTCCTCTAATTGCTTTAGGTGTAAGGTTAGGTTCTTTATTTGAGATGTTTCTTATTTCTTGAGATAGGATTGTATTGCTATAAATTTCCCTCTTAGAACTGCTTTTGCTCCATCCCATTGGATTTGGGTCATTGTGTTTTCATTGTCATTTGTTTCTAGGTTTTTTTTGATTTCCTCTTTGATTTCTTTAGAGATCTCTTGCTTATTTAGTAGTGTATTGTTTAGCCTCCATGTGTTTGTATTTTTTACAGATTTTTTTCCTGTAATCGATATCTAGTCTCATAGTGTTGTGGTCAGAAAAGATACTTTATACAATTTCAATTTTCTTAAATTTACCAAGGCTTGATTTGTGACCCAAGATATGATCTATCCTGGAAAATATTCCATGAGCATGTGAGAAGAAAGTGTAATCTGCTGTTTTTGGATGGAATGTCCTATAAATATCAATTAAGTCCATCTTGTTTAATGTATCATTTAAAGCTTGTATTTCCTTATTTATTTTCACTTTGGATGATCAGTCCATTGGTGAAAGTCGGGTATTAAAGTCCCCTACTATGATTGTGTTACTGTCGATTTCCCCTTTTATGCCTGTTACCATTTGCCTTATGTATTGAGATGCTCCTATGTTGGGTGCATAAATATTTACAATTGTTATATCTTCTTCTTGGATTGATCCCTTGATCATTGTGTAGTTTCCTTTTTCGTCTCTTGTAACTGTCTTTATTTTTAAGTCTATTTTGTCTGATATGAGAATTGCTACTCTAGCTTTCTTTTGATTTCCATGTGCATGGAATATCTTTTTCCGTCCCCTAACTTTCAGTATGTATGTGTCCTTAGTCTGAAGTGGTTCTCTTGTAGACAGCATATATACAGGTCTTGTTTTTCAGCCAGTCTATGTCTTTTGGTTGGAGCATTTAATCCATTTACATTTAAGGTAGTTATCTATATGTATGTTCCTATTACCATTTTCTTAACTGTTTTGGGTTTGTTATTGTAGTTCTTTTCCTTCTGTTGTATTTCTGCCTAAAGAAGTTCCTTTAGCATTTGTTGTAAAGATGGTTTGGTGGTGCTGAATTCTCTTAGCTTTTGCTTGTCTGTAAATGTTTTAATATCTCCGTCAAATCTGAATGAGATCCTTGCTGGGTAGAGTAATCTTGGTTGTAGGTGTTTCCCTTTCCTCACTTTAAATATGTCCTGCTACTCCCTTCTGGCTTGCTTAGTTTCTCTGAAAGATCAGCTCTTAATCTTATGGGGATTCCCTTGTATATTATTTGTTGCTTTTCCCTTGCTGCTCTTAATATTTTTTCTTTGAACTTAAATTTTGATAGTTTGGTGAATATGTGTCTTGGCATGTTTCTCCTTGGATTTATCCTGTATGGGACTCTCTGTGTTTCCTGGACTCGATTAACTATTTCCCTTCCCATATTAGGGAAGTTTTCAACTATAATCTCTTCAAATATTTTCTCAGTCCCTTTCTCTTTCTCCTCTTCTTCTGGGACCCCTATAATTCGAATGTTGGAGCGTTTAATGTTGTCCCAGAGGTCTCTGAGACTGTCGTCATTTCTTTTCAGTCTTTTTTCTTTATTCTGCTCTGCAGTAGTTATTTCCACTATTTTATCTTCCAGGTCACTTATCCATTCTTCTGCCTCAGTTATTCTTCTATTGATTCCTTCTAGGGAATTTTTAATTTCATTTATTGTGTTGTTCATCATTGTTTGTTTGCTCTTTAGTTCTTCTAGGTCCTTGTTAAATGTTTCTTTTATTTTCTCCATCCTATTTCCAAGATTTTGGATCATCTTTACTATTATTACTCTGAATTCCTTTTCAGGTAGACTGCCTAGTTCCTCTTCATTTGTTAGGTCTGGTGGGTTTTTACCTTGCTCCTTTATCTGCTGTGTGTTTTGCTGTCTTCTCATTTTGCGTAACTTACTGTGTTTGGGGTCTCCTTTTTGCAGACTGCAGCTTCATAGTTCCCGTTGTTTTTGGTGTCTGTCCCCAGTGGGTAAGGTTGGTTCAGTGGGTTGTGTAGGCTTCCTGGTGGAGGGGACTGGTGCCTGTGTTCTGCTGGATGAGGCTGTATCTTGTCTTTCTGGTGGGCAGGACTGCATCCGGTGGTGGGTTTTGAGGTGTCTGTGAACTTATGATATGAACTTATGAACTTATGATATGATTTTAGGCAGCCTCTCTGCTAAGGGGTGTGGTTGTGTTCCTGTCTTGCTAATTGTTTGGCATAGGGTATCCAGCACTGTAGCTTGCTCATCGTTGAGTAGAGTTGGGTCTTAGCGTTGAGATGGAAATCTCTGGGGAAGCTCTCACCAATTGATATTATGTGGGTCCGGGAGGTCTCTGGTGGACCAATGTCCTGAACTCGTGTCTCCCACCTCAGAGGCCCAGGCATGACACTGGCTGCAGTGCCATGGCCCTGTCAGCAACACGGCTGCTAGTGTTGGAGTGTCTCCTGCAGAGGTAGGGGTGGCTGTGACTCACCGTGGGGACAACGACACTGGTAGCAGAATTTCTGGGAAGTACTCCTTGGCATAAGCCCTCCCAGAGTCTCCATGTAACCTTTTTGTACCTTGAAATCTTCAAGATGGAAATACCTGTCTCAGGTGTTCTGTGATGATTTAAATATGGTAGTGGTTGTGAAAATGCCTGAGAAAGGTAAGATATTTCACAAATACTAATTGCCATGATTGTTTGTCTGCTCCATTTTATTTTTATTTTTTTAATTTTAAAATTATATTTTCTTTTTTATAATGTTATTTATTTTATTTTTTATTTTTTTGGCTGTGGCGGGTCTTAGTTGCGGCACTAAGGATCTTTGTGGAGGCATGCGGTATCTTTTTCATTGTGGTGTGTGAGCTCTTTGTTTTGGTTTGCGGGCTTCTCTTTAGCTGTGGCATGCAGGGTTTTCTCTCTCTAGTTGTGGTGCTTGTGCTCCAGAGTGAATGGGCTCTGTAGTTTGAAGCACATGGGCTCTCTCATTGAGGTGCATGAGCTCAGTTGTTGTGGGGTGCAGGCTTTGTTGCCCCAAGGGATCGAACCCGCATCCCCTACATTGTAAGGCGGACTCTTTACCACTGGACCCCCAGGGAAGTCCCTGTCTGCTCCACTTTAAATGAGACTTTAGCAGCTTAACTCCCCACATCTCTCAGACATTTTACTGCTTGCATCATGATTCATAATAAAACTGAGCAGCCCCTCACTGCTGGAGCTGCTGATTCATTTCCTGAACATACAAGGAGATAAAAAGATAATTGATTCTACTTTTATTGATTGCTGGATGTCTCAGAGTTTTTACAAAATAAAAATTTAGAAAAGATTAATGCAGGTTTCATTGCCTAGTAAATTTATCCGATCAGCTTAAGTAATCAGTTAAATCCCGTTTACTTCAAGCTTGTTTTAGAAATACAGCTATTACCTACCTGATACTGTAACAAAGTATTCGGAAATAATTGAATGCTGGATCATCCTTCTAGGGGTCAGTTAATATGTCAAAGCCAGTAGTGAAGATGTGATCAAGAAAAGTGTCATAGGACAATATTGTAGAGCAGATCTCTGAAATGTACTCACCTTGTATAACTGTAACCTTATAGCCATTGAACACCAAGTTCCCCTTTCCCCTATCCCCTGGTAACCACTATTCTTTTGTCTACTTCTATATCTTTGACTATTTTAGATACCCTATATAAGAGGGATCATGCAGTGTTTGTCCTTCTGTGACTGACTTATTTCACTTAGCATTATATCTTCCAGGTTCATCCCTATTGTCACAAATGGCAGAATTTCCTTCTTTATTTCAAGGCTGAATAATATTCCATTGTCTGTATGTACCACATCTTCTTTATCATTTGTCTGTTGATGGACATTTAAGTTGCTTTCATGTCTTGGCTATTGTGAATAATGCTGCAATGAACATGGGATTACGGATATCTCTTGGAGATCCTGATTTCAATTCTTTTGGATATACACCCAGAATTGGGATTGCTGGATCATATGGTAGTTTTATTTTTAATTTTCTGAGGAATCTCCAAACTGTTTTCCATACATAGTGCCTATAGTTAGCAGTAAGGTATTGTGTTCTTAAAAATATGTTAAGCAGGTAGATCTCATGTTGTGTTCTTATCACACACACATAAATAAAATAAAACAAACAAAACCCCATAGGGACACAAGGAAACATTGGAGGTGGTGGGCATGTTTATTACCTGGATTGTGGTGATGTTAATAAGATTATATACATATGTCCAAACTCACCAGATTAGATACATTAATTACGTGCAAGTTTTTGTGTACTAGTTATATCTCAAAAAAGCTGAAAAAAATGTCATGGGAGTCAACTCAAATTTTAATATTCTCAATATTGATATTTTCGTAGGAATTTCGTAAGCGTGGATGTGTGTATTTGTGGATCCCCTGAGTCCTCAGAGGTCATCTTTTAGGGCTGTTATTCAGAGTGGCACTAGTCTCACATTCTCTTATGCTAGGCCTTTTGAGGAGCATTTAGGAATAGGACTATTTACTTTTTATTTACTAAGATCAACGAGGAGGATGGTTTGGGTTTCAGGACATGATTTTTATATGGTTTTGAATATATCAGCGTGTTATGTTAAATCCAGTTATAATGCTTTTTTTTTTTTTTTTGGCTCTACAACTTTGGTGCCACTGCTGATTTTCCTTTTATTAAAAGAGAACAATGCTTACAAAATAATAAAAACTCTATCTAATAACAGGATTAAAAACACACAACTGCTGTCTCAGAAGAGTGGAACTTGTTAAACTGAAGATCCTTTGTGCTGAAAATAATGATGGTTTTTACCTAAGAAAATGTAGGGGCATAGCTACATTTGGAATTAGAGCCTGGAAAAAGACACACTGAGATGTACTTGGGGTGGGAGAAGAGTGGAAAGGGAGAGAGGAATGAGGAGCCGTGATACAGGTGCAACGTGAGGTGATTTTATAAATTTGGGGGATGATTTGTTACACGGCAGAAACTAGCTGATAAAGGCCCATTAAGAACTAATTATCCTTTCATTTGAATTTTGTTTAAATTCATTCCTTGAGAATGAGAATTAAGCCATATAAATCTTGTGCTCTTTCAGCTCTTTCCTCAGTTCCTTACACATTATAATCATTATACTTAACATTTATTACACACTTACTTTGTGTCAGGCACTTACTAATGGCTTTCTGTGTAATAATAAACTGAATATTTGGAAAAACCCAACAATGTAGGACCATGATCTACAGTATTTAGATGAGAAAACTGAGGTCCAGAAAGGAGAAATACCCGCCACCTTCACAAATCCAGTCACTGGCAGAGGGGGTATTTGCACAAGAGTTACCCAGCTCCAAAGCATGCAATTTTAATATCTATAATAGACTTCTTTGGTACACTAAATGGCACCTATATGTATTATGTAAATTCTTAACTATGGTAACAAGTGTGATTCTGTTAGCTACGTTCTAACTTACTTCATTTTTCAGAAAGTGTCCCCTTTGTGGAAAGCACCTAACATTTTCCAGAGAACCTTTTACTCTGGGAGCTATTGGAGTGAGTCACAGCTAAGTTCATTAAGCGTTAGTGCTTCAGGAATGCCTCTGAGACTGAGTGGCATGTTTTAAGGGATGTTAACCATTGTGTGGAAAAGAAAACAGAGAACACGGAGGCTATGGAAATTTATCTCCCTGAGAATCTTTCCTTCTGGTTTTCTCCTGAGGAGGATGTCCTTAGTTCACTTCTAGCACTGCACTCCATCCAGGAGGATTTGTTACATAATCCCCTCCTGTTTGCTGCTGCTTCTCTCAGGCTCTAATCATCTCAGGACCCTATGAAGCACCAGACACTTGAGGACTATTTTATTTCAGATTAAAAATTATATATAAATAGCTAGTGCCATTTGCAGCAACATGGATGGACCCAGAGATTGTCGTACTGAGTGGAGCGAGTCAGAGAAGGAGAAATATCTTATGATATCAATTATATGTGGAATCTAAAAAAAAATTGATATAAATGAGCTTATTTACACAACAGAAACAGACTCACAAACTTAGAGAACGAAACTATGGTTATAGGAGTGGGGGACTGGTGGTGGGGAGGGATAGTTAGGGAGTTTGGGATTGACATGTACATACTGCCATATTTAAAATTGATAACCAACAAGGACCTACTGTATAGCACAGGGAACTCTGCTCAATATTATGTAACAACCTAAATGGGAAAAAAGACTTTGAATAGCCGAAGTGAGAGAGTGGCACGGACATATATACACTACCAAATGTAAAATAGATAGCTAGTGGGAAGCAGCTGCATAGCACAGGGAGATCAGCTCGGGGCTTTGTGACCACCTAGAGGGGTGGGATAGGGAGGGTGGGAGGGAGACGCTAGAGGGAGGAGATACGGGGATATATGTATACGTATAGCTGATTCACTTTTTTGTAAAGCAGAAACTAACACACCATTGTAAAGCAATTATACTCTAATAAAGATGTTAAAAAAAAAAGAATGGATACATGTATATGTATAACTGAATCACTTTTCTGTACCCCTGAAACTAACAACATTGGTAATCAACTATACTCCAATATATGGGGGCTTCTCTGCTGGTGCAGTGGTTGAGGGGACCACTATGCAGGGAACACGGGTTTGTGCCCCGGTCCGGGAAGATCCCACATGCCACAGAGTGGCTGGGCCCGTGAGCCATGGCCACTGAGCCTGTGCGTACCGCAAAAAAAAAAAAAAAAAATCCTCAACAGAATACTAGCAGACAGAATCCCAACAGCACATTAAAAGGATCATACACCATGATCAAGTGGGGTTTATCCCAGGAATGCAAGGATACTTCAATATATGCAAATCAATCAATGTGATAAACCACAGTAACAAATTGAAGGAGAAAAACCATATGATCATCTCAATAGATGCAGAAAAAAGCTTTCGACAAAACTCAGCACTCATTCATGATAAAAACCCTCCAGAAAATAGGCCTAGAGGGCACTTAATAAAGGCAGTATATTACAAACCCACAGCCGACATCGTTCTCAATAGTGAAAAACTGAAACCACTTCCACTAAAAGCAGGAACAAGACAAGGTTGCCCACTCTCAGCACTATTATTCAACATAGTTTTGGAAGTTTTAGCCACAGGAATCCGAGAAAAAAAAGGAAATAAAGGAATACAAATCAGAAAAGAAGTAAAGCTGTCACTGTTTGTAGATGACATGGTACTATATATAGAGAATCCTAAAGTCTCTACCTGAAAACTACTAGAGCTAATCAATGAATTGGTAAAGTAGCAGGACACAAAATTAATACACAGAAATCTCTTGCATTCCTATACAATAATGATGACAAATCTGAAAGAGAAATTAAGGAAACACTTGCATTTACCATTGCAACAAAAAGAATAAAATACCTAGGAATAAACCTACCTAAGGAGACAAAAGACCTGTATGCAGAAAACTATAAGACACTGATGAAAGAAATTAAAGATGATACAAACAGATGGAGAGATATACTATGTTCTTGGATTGGAGGAATCAACATTGTGAAAATGACTATACCACCCAAAGCAATCTACAGATTTATTGCAGTCCCTATGAAGCTACCACTGACGTTTTTCACAGAACTAGAACAAAAAGTTTCACAATTTGTGTGGAAACACAAAAGACCCTGAATAGTCAAAGCAATCTTGAGAAATAAAAATGAACATGCAGCAATCAGGCTTCTGGACTTCAGACTATAATACAAAGCTACAGTAATCAAGACTGTATGGTATTGGCACAAAAACAGAAATATAGATCAATGGAACAGGATAGAAAGCCCAGAGATAAACCCACGCACATATGGTCACCTTATTTTTGATAAAGGAGGCAAGAATGTACAATGGAGAAAAGACAGCCTCTTCAATAAGTGGTGCTGGGAAAACTGGACAGCTACATGTAAAAGAAATAACTTAGAACACTCCCTAACACCATACACAAAAATAAACTCAAAATGGATTAAAGACCTAAATGTAAGGTCAGACACTATAAAACTTAGAGGAAAATATAGGCAGAACACTCTATGATATAAATCACAGCAAGATCCTTTTTTAACCTACCTCCTAGAGAAATAGAAATAAAAACAAAAAATAAACAAATGGGACCTAAAGAAACTTCAAAGCTTTTGCACAGCAAGGAAAACCATAAAGAAGATGAAAAGTAAACCCTCAGAATGGGAGAAAATATTTGCAAATGAAGCAACTGACAAAGGATTAATCTCCAAAATATACAAGCAGCTCAATATCAAAAAAAACAAACAACCCAATCCAAAAATGGGCAGAAGACCTAAATATACATTTCTCCAAAGAAGATATATAGATTGCCAACAAACCCATGAAAAGATGCTCAACATCACTAATCATTAGAGAAATGCAAGTCAGAACTACAATGAGGTATCACCTCACAGCAGTCAGAATGGCCATCATGAAAAAATCTACAAACAATAAATGCTGGAGACGGTGTGGAGAAAAGGGAACTCTCTTGCACTGTTGGTGGGAATGTAAATTGATACAACCACTATGGAAAACAGTATGGAGGTTCCTTAAAGAACTAAAAATAGAACTACCATATGACCCATCAATCTCACTAGTGGGCATATACCCTGAAAAAACCATAATTCAAAAAATCATGTACCACAATGTTCATTGCAGCTCTATTTACCATAGCCAGGACATGGAAGCAACCTAACTGTCCATCGACAGATGAATGGATAAAGAAGATGTGGCACAAATATACAATGGAATATTACTCAGCCATCAGAAGAAACGAAATTGAGTTATTTGTAGTGAGGTGGATGGACCTAGAGTCTGTCATCCAGAGTGAAGTAAGTCAGAAAGAGAAAAACAAAAAATGGTTATGAAGAACCTAGGGCCAGGACAGGAATAAAAACGCAGATGTAGAGAGTGGACTTGAGGACACAGGTAGGGGGAAGGGTAAGCTGGGACAAAGTGAGAGAGTGTCATGGACTTACATATTCTACCAAATATAAACTAGATAGCTAGTGGGAAGTAGCCGCATAGTACAGGGAGATCAGCTCAGTGCTTTGTGACCAGCTAGAGGGTTGGGGTAGGGATGGTGGGAGGGAGATGCAAGAGGGAGGAGATATGGGGATATATGTATATGTATAGCTGATTCACTTTGTTATAAAGCAGAAACTAACACACTATTGTAAAGCAATTATACTCCAATAAAGATGTTAAAAAAGAAATACTGGTGGTAAATTCTATTTATGCTATTTTCTGGCTATAATAGTTTAAGGTATAGTCTTAGCTGAGAAGAGTCGAACACATTGAACAACATTTTGATAATTTTGTTTTTCATTTGATTGTCTAGCATTAAAAATTTGAGCAAGAATAACAAAAATAATATATGGATTTAGGTATTGTTTTAAGATATGGTAAATGAGATGTGATTATTTATATGATGGAATTAAAATATTTTGTAATATACTGTATAATGATAACAATTTATCACATGTGGTTCCATTACAGTGTTTAATGTGATATGTAAAATACATTTGAATCTAGTGTTGTATAAAAATTTTATTAATACTTACATTTTCTATTTGGTTAGAAAAGCAAATTTTCTCCAGATTGGAATTAATAAAAAGAAAAAATGTGGGAACTACAATGACTCAAAATTGTCTAATTTTGCATTACTTACTCTCAAATGGAACTGAAAAATTATTTCAAAATATGATTATAACAATATAAATAGTGCTTACTGATGATATAATGGTGCAAACATTAAATTGGCAATAATCTATGAAATACCCATGTCTTTATTCAATTCCTTAATGAAACATTTGTCCAGCCCTAAAACACAACATCCAGCCACATACAAGAATAAGTGAATTCAGTCTTTGAACATTGCTGACTTTTAATATTAAAAAATTATTGCACGTATTTTTAAAGATAAATGATATGGTCAAAGAATTAGATAGTGCAGATGAACTTAGTCACTGAATTTTACTAGATTTCTGGCAACCTGATCAGGAGCAGTTTCCAGTGGATTGTGGTAGAAGAGGCCAGTTTATAATGGGTTGAGGAGTGAATGAAATCTGAGGATCCTGAGTCTCAGGATGCTTTTTTTTAAAAAAAGTATGGCTGTGAAGGAAAGGAGAGATCATAAACACTGATGGGAAAGAAGCAATAGATGAGGGAATTTGAAGATGTAACTGGGCGTGAGAGGCAGAGAGAGAGATTACGGTATGTATGTATGTATGTGTTTATGTATGTATGTATCAGTCTTTTTGGAAACAGGTATCCTAACTAGTTTGAACAGAAAAGTTTGATGCCATGTGATTTGGGCACTATTAAGAGAGACTATAAGCGACAATGAGACACGTAACCATTATACGCTACTGGCAGACTCCTTCAAATGACACCACTGAACCCAGCAACTTGAAGGTTCTTTGCTGGAGGACATGACTCCACCCAGCTGAGAGCTGTTCCAGGCTGATGATGCTGGAGGATCTGTGGGAGCAGAAGGCAACTGCCCACTCATGCTTGTCTCGAGACCCGCTGCTGGACCAGAGATTGCTGCTGGTGCTGAGACATTTCTTTCTTAGACTTCTCCTTGGTGTGGTTCGTTATCCCCTTTGGATGTTCACTACTTTGACTAACCTGTGTTGTGTGCAATAAGCCGAGGGACTTGTTGGAAAAACAAAAACAAACAAACAACAACAACAACAAACAAGAGAGAGAGACTAGTAGGGCAGAGGAAGTATGGCAACCATGAAGTAAATGTGTCTGATTCTTGTCTGAGTTTTTCGGGAGAATGAAAGGATGTGGAAAGGGTGTCAGCCTAATAAAGAAAGCAGAGCCTCCCTAGTAGGGTGTGGGTGTGAATCGGGGGCTTGTGAGGAGGGTATCATCATGATTGGCAGATGGAGAAAAGCACAATCAGGTAAATTGGGATGGGGGAGGTTTTGAGAAAAGAGTAGGCATTCAAGAAACCAAGTCCTAAATAAAGATCTTCCCTGATGTCAGGGACATTTTCATGGTTTGTCTCTTATTTTTGAGAGGTGGAGAGGAGTCTGGGTAAAATCACTATAAAACTTAGGATCTCTCACTGAAAATTGTAGGTTGAAAGATGAGTAACCAAATCACATGGCTTCAGACTCCTCTGTCCAAACTTGTTAGGATGCCTGTTTCCCAAAAGACTGATACATACATACATGCACATATATGAATATAAATGCAGTTGCACAAGCACTTTTTAAATTTCAATATAGCTAGTGAGTGAAATGCCTTTTACTTTTTATTGATGTCTCAGAAGCCTGTCAAGGATTGACTAAAAATGGCCAGATGGTCATTGTTTTCAAGATTTGCTGCAAAATCTTTGAAACGCAGAGGTAGGGAATGATAATGGAAATGGAGGAAGAGGGGATAATTGTCATTCTATAATAATCTTATTTTCACAGGTGAGAGGGCTTTCTAGCAACAAAGGGATTAGATGAGTGGCCAGCTGAAGCATGGATACCTAAGTCCAATACTACCAATTTAAGGAAAATCAGAGGATGGAAGAAACACCCCAGCAATTTCATATTGGAGTATTTAAGAGTAACTGGCAGACTTGATATAAGGTAGGTATGAATTCTAAATTTTAAAATATTTTCTGTCCTTCTTTATTTGTAAGAATGTTTTACTGATCACTCTCTTGGGGCCTTGGGCATATGCCAGTTATCATCTTTTCTGTGCTACGATTTCTCAATCTGCAAAACAGGTGTCAATGTAGTCCTTACAGGGATTCTGGGGTGGTGCGTCTCACGTTACACAGTGTCGTAACACGTGAGTAAATATTAGGTCTCCTTTTTTATGCTTTATTTTCTTTCTCCAACTTGAAAGCAGGTATGATGCAATTTGCTTCTATGTAACCCTCATGTTCCATGTAGGAGTGCTTAGCTTTGAAAAATAATACAGTATATGTTCATTAACTATTTTGGAAGATCCCTGTTTGAAAAAGGACTGTTGTTCACTTTCTCTTATAGATTAAGAAAAATGAACTTCAGCGTTATGGTAACCATGTTCTTTTTCTGAATTAAAAATTAGTCTGACACACATTGTGGAAATGAGGCATACTATTTAACAATACTTTAATAGTTCTCAGATACATGTGTACCCTCTCCTAAGAGGTTAAATAAGGGGTTCAAGGGTGAAAATCCAGCTGATGGTACTGAAATTAGAACCCAGAATACATACATTCCTTGAGATGTATTCCAACTAAATCAGGATAAGTGAGTGAAGGAAGGGTATGGAAATGATGTTAAATACAAAGTCTTTTAAGCAGCTTGGGAGAAAATGCAAGGATAGCAATCTAGAATAAGTGATATTTATACAAAAGGCTCTGAGTGCACAAGCTGTCATTTTTCTAATCATCCATGAATAAGTACTCTATAAGTGAGAGTGGGACTGAATCTGTATCTTTTTAAAATTTGAAGACTCTATTATTGTTGTTCATTTTAAAAGAAAGTTTTAATGTTATTTACATATATCTGTAAGGAATATCCCTTGAATCTCAATTGAATTTGTGGGAAATGCGTTTTGCATTTGGTTACTCTACTGAGGAATCATTGCATAGAAAAGGGAGAGTTGCTGGGAGAAAAACATGCATCTCCAATACAAATTTATTTTAACCTATCTCACCACCATTTTTGATCAAGTTCTCCTTATTTTTTATTCAAACCCATTTGTGGGGGAAAAGTTTTAATCAAAGTATTAATTCAGTCAAAATAATTATGCAAAATAAACTGTTAATTTAATTGTGGACTATGTATGGAAGCTTATTTCAAAGCAAATGTTTGGGTTCAATCACTAGTGTTTAAAATCCTATGAAGTAACTGGTAATTTGACTTAATTCAATCTTGTCATTATTACTTTCTATGTGTCATTTAAAATTATTTTATTTTCACAGATTTACTATAGAAAAATAAGAAACTTAGATTCAGTCAGCTTGAGATAATCACTATTACCATTTTGATCAGTAGCCCTCTAAATATATATGTTGTTAGATATAAGATACATAGATTTCCATGAAAATGCAAATTTTGCAGGGCTGTAAATTTGTGATTGAATGAATAAGTGCATAGTAACAGAATTAAATTACAACACATCTACAGTTTTTATTTTTTATTTTAATTTTTTTCTGAAGTACAGTTGCTGTACATTATATGTTACATGTGTACAATATAGTGATTCACAATTTTTAAAGGTTATACTCCATTTATAGTTATTATAAAATATTGGCTATATTCCTCATGTTGCATAATATATCCTTGTAGCTTATTTTCTACGTAATAGTTTGTATCTCTTACTCTTACTTACAATTTTTAAATATGCAATTTTCTCATAAAATACATTTTCTATTATTACGATATTTTTATCATATACTTTTTATGGACTACATATAACTTCATGACTTTTATCAGGCCCTAAGCTTGAACATTTAGATTATTTCTAATTTTTTGCCATTTTACTTTTTTGAATTTTTTTAACTGAAAATTTTTTTCCAGCTTTATTGAAATATGACTGGCATATAACATTGTATAAGTTTAAGTTGTACAATGTGGTGATTTGATATATGTATTACTGCAAAATGATTAACACAAGAAGGTTAGTTAACACATACATCACCTCATATGGTTACCATTTGTGTGTGTGTATGTGATATTTTGCAATTTTAAACAGTACTATAATTGAAAGGCTTTGACTACATCTTTGGATATATTTGTACTTATTTTATTAGAATCATTCCCTAGTCATGGGACTGTAAAAGAGATGTGCCCATTTTAAAGATATTTATTGAATACATATATATTCAAATTGTGCTAAAGAAAGATTGTGTCAATTTATATTCTCATAGGCATGGCAGTTCCCATTTTTCTGACTCTTGCCATTCATGAGTTATAATTTGCATGCAGTCTGTTTGGTATTTAAAAAATTATATTTCAGGGTTTTAGTATTATTTGCTTATGGTATGCTTAAACACTTTATTCATATATTTAAGGGCCATTAGTGTTTTGTTGAAGAGTTCAAAGACTTTATTTTCCTCATATTAATGTCCTAGCATTCTTTATATAGGATGGATTTGTCATACAGATTTCATTATATCCTCCAATATTTTAATATTTTATTGAAATTTTAAAATTTAGTTATTTATGGAAATTTTATTTAATATCTGACTATTAAATGGATTTGTGTTTTTGAGCTGCTCTTTTCCTTTAAGATGTTGCCTTTAGGGTTATATTTTAGAAGAATTAATATTATATAAATGATATTATATAGATAAACACTTCCATTTCCTTCTAATATGTATTTTATAATAAAACTCTTTTATGTATTTGATAAACTATTTAAAAAATTTTAAGGCTCAATTTTCTACCTTTTACTCTTGAATTTACCAGAATTTACATTGTTATTGTAAATGAGGTCTTTTTTCCTTTTAGGGTACAATTGACACTTGAATAACAGGGGTTAGATTGAACTGTGTGGGTCCAGTTATAGGCAGATTTTTTTTCAATAAATGCTTACTACAATATAAATGATCTGCAACTGATGGACTCTTCGGATGCTGGAACCCAGGATATGGAGGGCTCTGGACCCTTTGTAAAATTATAGTTGGATTTTCATTTGCATGGGTGTCGGTGCCAATAACTTCCAGTTGTTTAAAGGTCTAACTGTATGTTCTTATTGCTGGGGCATAAGGAAGTGATGGATTTTGATCTTTATTGTTTCTTCACTTGCAACCTGGTTGAATTTTCTCATTGGTTGACTCTTACTGACCCCCACTCTCGTACTGAGCCCAAAGTCCTGCCAGATGAAAGTCAGGAGGGGCAGTGCAGACATTTGTTCTTGTGTCAGCACTGACATGCTTTTCCAGAGACAGTGGTTGGGCCATAGATTGTCCCCTGGTCTAACCTTATTGCCCAGGCTCCCTGCTTCCCCCTCAGTCAAGGCAGGATTTCTCTTCATGCAGTGATCCAGATGCCGGTCAGGAGACTCCCTTCCATGGCCTTGCCAGCACTGTTTCTTGCAAAAATCCCTTGAAATTTTGCACATGTGAACACTGTCGCCTGGGTTTAGGATCTACAGGTGTAGCTTTTGAAACCTTTTTTACATTCCTTTTATCATATTAGTAGGATTTGAGAGGCAGGGAGTGTTAAAAAGGTGGGCTCCATTTTTACCTTCAACCAGAATCTTCAAAGTCAGTTTGTTTATTGGTTATCCTGTGCACCTTTAATTTAAAGAGTTTAAAAGAGCAGAAATTAAAACTCTTAAATAGAAATTGCTGTTTCTAGAAGCCAATTTGCTTTTGTCTCTCTCTGCCTGTTCTTTAACATTGCATTTCTAAGCTGTGCTCTGCTATAATTAATGAGTGCTGTCTTTGACTAGTAATAGATGAAGAATCAATGCATGTCATCTACCATTACAGCTTCTTGACTGCATGAAGAGGCTCATGATCTGGGGGGAGGGGCTTTGTGATTTTTTTTTTTTTCTGGTGCAAATGTAAGTTACTGGATCACCTATCCTACGTGCGACTGCAATTCTGATCCTTATTTCCAATTAAAGAGTAAAATTCGGTTGTTCACTTTCAGGAGTTTCCGACAGGAAGGAATTCTAATGTAGAAGGAAGGAAGGAAGGTTTTCCAGTATGTACTGCAGAAATCACAACACACAGATGCTTTAATTATGTTAGTTGCTTCAATGCAATGGGTTTTCCAACACCTTTACCACCCACTTATATGTGACCTTGAGAAAAGCTCTTCTTGTTTGAAAGCATGAGTTTCTCAGTAGCCAGCACTGCATTTTTGGAGAAAATGACCACAAGGCACGAGAAGGTCACTAGTCTAATATTCTGTTGTGTAAAGATTGTGATCTCTATGGCTTGGCCATAGGACATGCAGACCATTAGAATGGCTGGTTGCTGTGAGTGGCTGAGATTGGGGGTGAAATAGGGTAACTGACGTCCCTCCCTCTGAGAACAGTCATCAAGTCTGGAGGGCTCAGGGACTGCAGGGTGGTTGTTAGGCTCTCACCACATTCATGAGTAAGAGGCTCACGTTCACTCACCGAGCTTCTCACTGTACCTAGATTTCAGGTCATGATTTAAGCCCAGCCAAGAGTTTCTTCTCCTCTTTTACCATAAATAGAAATACTAGGCCTGTGTGATAGAGTTTTCTGGGCTCAAGTCTTTGCCTGCTGTTCTGTGCCGAGCTGCAGATCTGCTGGGATATTTTCTGCTGCGTGAGCAACTCAGCTTCCATTCTGAATATTTTATACATTCTGTGCACGCTTGGCAGAATAAGGGCTTTCACCAGTGATGAATTCATAGTATACACATTGGCAGCTTTCCTGAACTGGTTACTTTAATGACATTATCAATTAGCCCTAAAAGTTGAAATTTAAATGAAATCCACCAACAAGCCTTTGAATCAGCTAATCACAGGAGATGGGCCTAAACAGGCCCTATATAATTAAGCAGGACAATAGTGAGGGGAAATTAATTGAGGGGTGCAGTATAAAGAGCACTGGGTTCTTTTTCCATAGCTTTGAAAAACTCTATAATGCCAAAGGGAATAGAAAAGATCAGATTATGAAATGGGTAGAATCCATCAATACTCTTTATCCTGTTTATTGACACATTTAATCTTTACCCAAAAGCTCTGCTGGCCATTGGAGATACAAAAGGGAGGGAGTGAAGAGGAATTACTTACTTAACCCTTTCTGTTTGGCAGATGTGATACTCATTGAAAACCATTTTATTATCTTTGACGATATTCTGCAGAGTAGAGACTTCGTAGGTGAAGATGTTATGGATGAAGAATCACTCAAGAGATGGAACAATAATGCACAAAAGAACATGGGTGGGAGTGTTATTGAGAAGGAAATCCCACTATTTGTGGAAATGCAGAATATGGACTGTAACTGCTGTTAGGGTTAAAGGAAGGGAGAGGCCAACAAGGTTGGGACAATTAAGAAAGGCTTCAAGGAAATTAGAGGAATAAAATGTGACTTAACACATGGGTGGGATCTTAAGCAGAGGCCAACAGGATGGGCTTTTAGAAAAAATATTCTCTTTTGCTTCCTTTTTTTTTGCTTCTTTTTTATTAGGTCATTTTTTTTTCCTCTTAAAAGAATGAACTTTCTTTGAATTATGCTTAATTTTTTAAAAAAATTTATTGGAGGATAGTTGATTTACAATATTGTGTTAGTTTCAGGTGTACAGCAAAGTGAATCAGTTATACATATATCCACTCATTAGATTTTTTTCCCATATAGGTCATTACAGAGTACTGAGTAGAGTTCCCAAGAATGATCTTTAAAGGAGGGAGGAAGACTAGAAGGAGATTTTGTGTGTGTGTGTGTGTGTGTGTGTGTGTGTGTGTGCGCACATGTATGAGAGAGGGAGGAAGGGAGAGAGAGAGAGAGAGAGAAACAGAGAGACACTGGTGCAGAAAGCACCAGTGAGCACTAGAGAGGAATCCAGAGACAATTTCCTTCATGAATCATTTTTCTATCATAGATGTGTATGTGTTTGAGACTGAGCTCTACTTGGTAGGGCTGTTTCTAAGGCTGTTCAGCATGCTTGTGACTACGAAGGAGCTGGCTTAGCTGCAACCAAAGACTATGGAAGGGAGATTCTCCATGTGGAGAAAAATGTAAGTGTCTCCTCTGAGAATTTTTATCATGTTAAGTTTGTTCTGGAGTCAGGCATTAGAAAATTCATGGTATTATTTAACTTTGTTCTGGAAGGCAATGTTATAGTTTACAAAAATCTTTCACAGCATTATGTCTTTTTTTAGATTTTACCTGTGCAAGGATTCTGATGATAGAAAAGATAGTATATAATATTATATAAAAGATAATATGTATTATTGTTTGAGTAGCTATTTTCAATTATTTTGGGTACCTACCCAAGAGCAGAATTGTAGGGTCACTTAATAATTCTATGTTTAACTCTTTGAGGCGCCACCAAACTGTCTTCCACAGTGGCTAAACCATTGCCTTCCCACTAGTGATATGTAAGGGTTTCAATTTCTCCACATCCTCACCAAGATTTGCTATTTTTCACTTTCTTGAGGGTCGCCATCCTAGTGGATGAGAAGTGGTACCTCATAGTGGTTTTTTGTTTTGTTTTTTGTTTTTGTTTTGCGGTACGCGGGCCTCTCACTGTTGTGGTCTCTCCCGTTGAGGAGCACAGGCTCCGGACGCGCAGGCTCAGCGGCCATGGCTCATGGGCCCAGCCGCTCCGCGGCATGTGGGATCTTCCCAGACCGGGGCACGAACCCGTGTCCCCTGCATCGGCAGGCGGACTCTCAACCACTGCGCCACCAGGGAAGCCCCTCATAGTGGTTTTGATTTCCATTTTCCTAATGACTATTTATGCTGAGCATCTTTTCATGTGTTTGTTGGCCATTTGGAGAAATGTCCATTTCAGTTTTTTGCCCATCTTAAAAATTGTATTTTTTTTCTTGTGGAGTTGTAAAAATTCTTTATATATTCTGGGTACAAGATCTTTATCAGATATGTGCTTTGCTAACATTTTTTTTCCATTCTGTGAGTTATTTCACTTTCTTGATAAGGTCCTTTGATTTGAAAAGTTTTTAATGTTGATGAAGTCTAATATATCTACTTTCTCTTTTGTTCCTTGTGCTTTTGGGGCCATACCTAAGAATTCATTGCCAAATTCAAGGTCATGAAGATTTACCCTATGTTTTTTTCTAAGAGTTTTATGGCTTTAGCTCTTATATTTAGGTTGTTCCATTCTGAATTAATTTTTGTATGTAGTGTTAAGTAATGTTCAGATTCATTCTTTTGCATGTGGATATCCAGTTGTCCCAGCACCATTTTTTGAAGCGACTATTCTCTCCTCATTGAATGGCCTTGGCACCCTTACTGCAAATTAATTGGCAGTAAATGTACAAGTTATTTTTGAATTCTCAGTTTTATTCTGTTGGTCTGCATGGCTATCCTTAAGCCAGTACTACATTGTTTTAATTACTGTACGTTTGCACCAGTTTCTGAAATCGGACCTTTGTTATTCTTTTTCAACATTCAGGGCCCTTGGCAATTCTGTATAAATACAACCATCAGCTTTTCCAATTCTGCAAAAAAGGTCATAGGAACTTTGAGAGAGATTGCACTGAATCTGTAAATCATTTTAGGTATTATTAACATCTTCACAATGTTAATTCTTACAATTCATGAATACGAATGTCTTTCCTGACTGTCCTAAGACAGCCATCTAACTCTTCCCCTTGCTTTCATTCTTAACCTATACCCCTAAAGCTGATTCTTCTCACAGCAGCCAAGATAAGCATTTTTAAAGGAAAATAAGATCATGTCATTCCTGTACTTTCAACCCTCCAATGGCTTCTCCTCACAATTAGAATAAAATCCACAGTCCTCACTGAGCCAGTGAGAACCTGCAGGGTTGGTCCTTACTGCTCCCTTTGTTCTCATTTTCTACCACTCTTTCCTTGCTTACTTGGCTCCAGCAATTCCAGCCTTGCCATTCCTTCAGTATAGGAAGCATACTTCTCTCTCAGGACATTTGCACTTCCTTTCTCCTTTGCCTGGAGAGCTCTTCCCCCTGATAGTTACTTACCTTGTTCTTCTCCTTATTCGTATCAGCTCAATGCTATGTCTTTGGAGAGGCCTTTCCTGACTGTTTTATTTATAGTAGTATTCCATTAGTATCACCCCATACCCTATTTTATATTTCTTTATAGATTGATTACTAAAATGTGAGAAAGGATTTTGCTTCATTCACTACTGTGATTCTAGCATTTAGAGCAGTGTCTGATACATATTAGGCAGCGACTAATTTCTGCATGGAGGAAGGAATGAATGAATTCTCCTCCAGAGAAAGAGAAGTTGAAGTAGCATAACGAACATAAATAAAATAGGATTTGGAATGAGGCAGAATTTGTTTTTTTTTTAACATCTTTATTGGGGTATAATTGCTTTACAATGGTGTGTTAGTTTCTGCTTTACAACAAAGTGAATCAGTTATACATATACATATGTTCCCATATGTCTTCCCTCTTGCGTCTCCCTCCCTCCCACCCTCCCTATCCCACCCCTCCAGGCTGTCACAAAGCACCGAGCCAATATCCCTGTGCCATGCGGCTGCTGCAGAATTTGATTTTTTAATGCCATTCTGTCACTTACCAACTGTGCAATCTCAGTAAATTATTCGACCTCTCTGGACCTCAGTTTGGAGGACATGAAACGGACAAGGTAGTATTTTACTCCAAAGTTGTGGAGAAGCTTGGCTGTTAGGCATGTGAATCCCCTGGTACAGTGCTTGGCAAGAAGGAAGTACTTAAATAATTGCAGCTGTTGCTACGGAGATTATTTCTTACCCTCAGCTAGGTTAAAACACATGAAAGTCGCGTTCCTTAGAAGACAGTAATATATTTTGGCCTCTGGACTCAGAGCTGCAGTATTGAAATTGCTTGGTGTCTGATTATACAAAAGACCGAGTTTTCCAAAAATTGCTCAGCTAGTTTCCAGGGGTTATTTTCTCTTGTTTCTTGTTTTTCCCCCTCGAAGAAGGTGTATTTTGGTTTCTGAGTCCATTAGGAATTTCAAAAGAGATACATGTATATTGATAATCCAAAGCTAGCTTGTTGCCATGAACGTTATTTTGAACCTTCCAATTTGTAATCAAAGTTTCATTGGTGTCATAGTTAACTTCCTCTTGAAACTCCCACACCATTTTCTTAGTGAACTGTTGAGAATTTAGTAAAATTCTTTAGCCAATCTTAAACCGTACTGTGGATGACTTAGTCACAATGCAGCCGGAAACAAAGAAGAGAGACTACGTACGCCATATCATCCGTTCAACCCCATTATTTTATATTCACCGCTGCCACAGACAAGTCCTTTATTAGGGACTATATTGTATCGTATCTAATTCCAGGGTTGGGAACTGAAGTTGCATTGATGATGCGAGGACTGGCTTGGTACATAGCCAGGTGCAAATGGTGGAAGCTTAGTGTTTGATTCTGCTGATGTGCTCTTTTCGCTCAGATCCTGGAACACCATCCCCACTGCTCCTCTTGGTTCTTGTCTCTACTGCAGGCTCTCACATGATGTTAAAGAACACTCAGGGATCAGTCTTTCAGACAGACATGAGCTAAAGATTCTGACATAACTGCCCACGGGACTGGCATCAAGATACTAAATTTGTACTGAAAAAAAAAAAAAAGCAGCACAATCAATCAGATTCAAGAAACTGCCATACCAGAGGGTGGACGGGCACCTGGAGGATAGATGTTATTTCTATTCTTTTTTTTAAACCAATAATTATGCATTATCTAGAATACTGAGTGGTAGAGGTAAAAATCTATTCAATAACTCCATGATCTGACAGTTGAACCATGCTCGCTGATATTGTTTCACACGGCACATTACACACAGCTTGTTCTCAATAAATATTTTTCCTGCATAATGGCTCTCATACACTTCTTTTCCCTCTGAGTTTGAATCGGCAGCCACGATACCCAAGGAGTCTTCATCTTGTTAGCAAGGTGCATTATCTCGTTGGCCATCAAAAGATTAGAGCAGAGGAACAGCTGGAAACCAGCAGGGATGGGTGGGGGAAAGAAAACCTGATCTGTAATTATTTCATTTCTCTTCTTTGACAGCGTCCTCCTGTTCTAAGACATGGATTCAAAGTGACTGAGTGCCTCCCTCCCTAATCCTGTGTCAAGATGAGCCCTGTATACTAGGGTCACAGAAATTGCTTTACTTTCCTATCACAGTGAAATAATGTGCTAAAGCTCCAAACCTGAAGCATGGAAGAAAAAATAGACGTTAAATGTAGCCATAAATATACTCACAGTTTTCTCTTTATTTTTCTTAGGAACCTGAATGGATACGTAGTCCTAAGCAGTACTTTCCAGGGACATGGGGCCTATTTAAATAACAGCTACTTTTTAAACCTGGATTCCAGTTTTTCACTGTGTTTTAATCAGTGAAAGTTAATTTTACAGAAGATATTTTAAAGAAAGTTAATAAGTTTGGGTGAAAACTCAGTTTAGATTCTATGTTAATTGTGCTTTCTCTTGTTTGCTTGTTCCCACACTTAACTCTAGGCTGAAACAAATCAAAATAAAAGGATCAGACATAAGTAAAGACGATGACAAACCAGATTTGGCCAGATATGTGTACAAGGCATTTAGTGTCTGGAAACATAAAAAAAAATGCACAAACTGTGATGAGACAAAATCAATTGTAATGAATGTGTGCTGAATTTCAACTCTGTGCTAAGCACTTAACATATATTCTTTTATTTATTCTCTAAAACAACTCTGGGAGATGATAGAAATAGTAAAGTAGAAAATGTGGATAGTAATAGCTATTTCACAAAGTTTTTGAAGTGCTTTAATAAGCTAGTTAGCTACACAGATGGCAAAATGCCTTCGACATAACGTAATTTATGCATAATAATAATTGATTCCCCTTTGAATTTGACATAAAAGAAAAATCGAAACTCAGTGATGTCAAGTCACTTTCCCTAGGTCTTATATCACTGGCAGATAGTGGCCTAGCTGTTCTAGAACTCAGGTGTTATGAGAGTCCCTTGGAAAAAAGGCTTTTAGGACCCCCAATTCCCCTAACAGTGTCATGAAAGTATTTTTTCTAGCTCACAGAAAGCAGGCGGGACAAACAGAATAGTAAGGTAATAGGGTCTGTGCATTCCTCTTCAGGATTAACATACATTTGCAACAAAAGAGAAAAAATGTATTAGGATCTGAAAATTCCCTTTTAAAAGTCTCTTTTGGCTTTGAATTCAGACTTGCTCATTTTTTATGTCTATTAATGACTTTCAGAGTGAACTGGGATATGTATAAAAATATTCTCAACAGTGTTATTCATAATGGCCCAAATGAGAAAAAAACACATGCTTATCAACAGAAGCACTATACATCAATTAAAATGAATAAATGTCTGCTATGCATTCATTAGTCAAGCGTGTAAAGAGATCTCAAAAATATAATAATGAAAAAATATGTATAATAATGTGTAAAAGAAGCCAAACTAAAAATACATACTGTACAATTCCATTTATATAAAGCTAAAAATAAGCAAAACTAAACCACATTATTTGGAAGTTCATACATAAGTATTAAAAGTATAATAAAGAGCAAGGAAATGATCACCATAAAAGTCAGGTCAGGGTTATTCCAGGATATAGGAGGGAGTTTTAATTAGGAACCATATGTTGAGTGCTTTTGGAATGCAAGGATATTCCTTTTTTGTCCTCAGAGGTGGTTTTAGGGATGTTTACTTTACAATAATTCATTAAACTGCACACTTATATTTTATGCCTTTTTCTGTAAGTGTGCTATATTTTTACATTTCACAATAAGAAAGGTTTCAAAAAAAGAATAGAAACTTGTCTTATTGAGAAGACACATTTCTTTGATGAGAGAAGTAATAGAAGGGGTTAGAACACTTGATTCCCATTCTCATGGCGTGACTTGTCCCCTATTGGAACGGATGCCAGGGCAGGCCAGCAGGGTCTGCTGTCTGTCTGCCTGGTCACTAGCCATCTGAGCCAGTGATGGGGCCTGGGCCTCTGGGGAAATGCCTGGGTCTTTCCTTCATGCAGAAGATGGGAGATAAGCTGGAAATGATTTGGATAGTTTTGGACACTGCTTTTATGGATCGTTTTAGTGAGTTTATCTTTGGGGATTCTGCAATTTCTTTCTCACCTCAATAGAAAGAACCAAACTGTAGTCAGACGCTAAAGAGAAAACATCCTTATTTTCAGCAGACCCCCAAACATCAAGTCAGTCTCACTTCGGAATCTGTTACATCATCGTTAGTAATCATTTTGCATGGTTGCTGAGCTTTTTTCAGGGGCCTGCTCATCTGTGAAATTAGGTGTGTCTGCCCCCCGGTTCCCTGAGTGAAGTGGTTTCAGGGTGGACGTGCAGTTGAACTAAGTCAGCTTGAGGGTGGAGTGTTCTGAACAAAAGAAACCCAGCATCCAGACGGAAGCAGCTTGAGTGGAAGCAGTCACAGGGGCTGCAGGGCAGAGGCTGCGAGCCTGTATCTGCTAAGGATGTAAGATTATCTCAAAAGTCAGGGCCTGGGCTGCTCGTCTTTGACATGACATTTGTAAGATCCAGAACGAGGCTTGAATGTGAGGAGGATGTAAAGGATGCAAGTGATACTTATTTTAAAAAGAAAAATACAGGGCTTCCCTGGTGGCGCAGTGGTTGAGAGTCCGCCTGCCGATGCAGGGGACACGTGTTCGTGCCCCGGTCCGGGAGGATCCCACATGCCGCGGAGTGGCTGAGCCCTTGAGCCATGGCCGCTGAGCCTGCGCGTCCGGAGCCTGTGCTCCTCAACGGGAGAGGCCACAACAGTGAGGAGCCCGCGTACCGCCGGAAAAAAAAAGAAAAAAAAGAAAAATACAGCAGTCAGCTTGAGTGTCTACACAATCTCCTCGTCTTCCCTGGTCAGTCAATTCTTATAACCAAGGCTGATTCCTGACCGTGGTGCATGATTTAGAGTCGAGACTGTATGCTAAACAGGACAGGAAATAAGGTGGGCCCTGGAAGGCTTTAATACAGAGTCTGGGAGGTCCGTGTTCACACAGCCAGTAGGAACCTGAAGGAGAATTCTAAGGCAAATAAGGTTAAAGAATCAGATTTTCCCCCATTCACTCCATATGTCTAGAGTTATGTCTGATGTTTTAGAAAAAGAAGATATCTTCACTGGCTAGTAAACTGCCTGTGACATTTTGGTGATTAATAAATTACTTTGTTAAAGATTACATAGAAAATTGCAGAGCCACTTGCTCGTTTTAACTTATTGAGCTCCTTGTATCAAAACAGAAAGATGGGGTCCTCTGCGTCTGGTAGTTGTCTGCAGATGTTGCCCCATCTGACTAGTTGCAGTACAAATAATTACAAACTAAATCTAGTTTAACAGGGGGTCATGGAAGGCACAGCCACCACTTGTGTGATGCTAAACATTTTCAATGATTCTTGATGCCGGGATTTCCTCATCTCTAAATCAGAGATGACCACATTTTTCCTAAAATTGTTATAAAGGTTAAATAAATAAATATGTATATATAACACACACATATATTATAAATATATATATAACTTCTTTAATTTCATTTAATCCCACATATATGTAACATGCCACATCATACCATGCTCAGTAATGAAAGTCATGGTGCCATGCTTTTCCCCATATGTTGGTGTTCAATGAAAAACCTCATCTACAGGATAACAAAGTAATACCAATTTGTAACTGAATATTTTGCAATATAAGATCCGTGGTTTATGACGTCTGAGTGATTTTTTAAAGTAAGATGTATAAAAATAACATACATCTTTACTACCTATAAGCAAGTTTTCTTTCGTGGATTAGGAACTCTTTATAATTTACAAAGAGAAAACATCCTTAATTTTGGTGAGCCCGAGAACATCAGGTCAGTTGGACTGAGCAGGTCAGTGCTTCTTATATAATTTTGTTTTTATTTTATCGACTGAAATAAGGGTGCTCTCTTGCCCTTTCTACTTCTAAATACCATGCTTAGATTGCATTTCTTGGTTTTTCTTAATGCTTGGTTTAAGCATTAGTTACTGAATTTCTCCTCTGCCCATCCTCATCACATACATGTCAAAAGCCTGTCACTCTCTCTAGTTTAGATTTTTTTTTTTAAATTTATTTATTTATTTATTTAGACTGTGTTGGGTCTTCGTTTCTGTGCGTGGGCTTTCTCTAGTTGCGTCAAGCGGGGGCCCACTCTTCATCGCGGTGCGCGGGCCTCTCACTGTCGCGGCCTTTCTTGTTGTGGAGCACAAGCTCCAGACGTGCAGGCTCAGTAGTTGTGGCACACGGGCCCAGTTGCTCGGCGGCATGTGGGATCTTCCCAGACCAGGGCTCGAACCCGTGTCCCCTGCATTGGCAGGCAGATTCTCAACCACTGCGCCACCAGGGAAGCCCTCTAGTTTAGATTTTATAACTTTGGTCAGATCAATGATTCTCAAACTTTAGAATGCCTTAGAATCACTTTGATAGCTTGTGTAAATACAGATTTGTGGGTCCTACTCCCCTCTGATTCAGTAAGGGAGGATCCAGAGAATGTGCATTCCAAACAAATTTCTAGGTGATGTCATGATGTTGTTGAACTGGCCGAGGGACCACACTCTGGGAACCACTGGGTGACATAAACATTTTATCTTCACATTGTAAAACATACGTTATAGCTGAGCCCTGTATATATACCATAGTTGCTTTCTGTTTCTCATCGATATATTTTTGTTCTCCCTAGAGTTAATAATTGTCTTTTCACCATTTGATTTAGTTTGTATGCACCTATCATTAAGTTATACCCAAATTCTCTCTCAGTGATGTAAATCTCCCAATATGTTCAGATTCATTAGGTATTTTTAAATATCTTTTTAAACAATAAATATCCCAGGATTTTTTTTGACATGTTCCAACGTGGATTGACACACACAGCTGCTGTGTTGAACACCCTACTTTCCAGATTTTGTAGCTTTTTAAAAAAGTATCTGAGAATGTCTTTTTTCTCCCCTTTTATTCCATTGAAAGTTGGTTGACTAAAATTCTAGGTTGAAAGTAATTTCTTTTTGAAAGCATTGTTCCATGGTCCTCTGACTTCCATTGTTGCTACTGGGTAATCTGACATTATCTGATTTCTTGATCCTTTGCAAGAAACCAGTTTTCTTTCTGGAAGTTTTAGAATCTTTTCTTAATATCCAGTCTTTTGAAATTTTTCAGGGGTTCTAGTGTAGGTCTATTTTCATCTATTGTGCTGAGCACGAAATGGGCTCTTCCAATCTGGAAACTCACATCCTACAAGTCTGAGAAACTTTCTCCAGTTATCTCGTGGATAATTTCTTACCTTCTATTTTCTCTGTCCACTTTTTCTGTGACTCCTTTGTGTGTATGATGGACATTCTGGAAAAGTCCAATTTTCTTATCTTTTCTCTCCATTTTCTAACTCTTTATATTTTGGTCCTACATTCTGGGAGATTTCTTCAAATTTACGGGGTTTTTTTCCTCATTTTTAATTCTTAACATCTCTTTCTGGCTCTTTTAATATTTTTTTGAAGCATCCTGGTTTTGCTTCATGGATGTAATATCTTTTATCTCTTGGAAGGTATTAATATAGGTTAAAAACTTTTTTTCCCCTGCACTATCTCTGTGTCCTTCCTGTTACTTTATGTGATTTCTGTCTTTTATAATACAATTTCCCTCAAATATGTGATAGTTGTTGACTGTAAATTCTTATTTAAGAGTGGGCTACTAAAAAGCCGACTGGATGCTTTTGTACCAATAAATAGAGTTGTTTGTCTCTCACTAAACCCTCACTGCCCAGGACCATGGAGCCCTGTCTTCTTCCACCTCTGGAGAAACATGATAACTTATGTGATAGAAAGACAATGAGATTTGATATGAAGATCTGCATGTAGGGTCCTGAATCTCCCCCTTAGAATCTGCATGAGCTTGAACAGATGTCTTGCTTTCTCAGTGTCAATCTGAATGCTTAGAACAGTGTATGGCACATGTCATACATATTTGTGGAATGAACAGATATCCTCAACTGAGAAATGAAGATCATAACACCCTCCTCCTCACTTTGTGGAGTTATTTAATTAAGAGAGTATGTCAAAAAGTCCCTTGAAATTATCAAGTGCTACTCAAATTTCAGAGGTTATTATCAAAGAGATGCTAACATTTATTGCACAAGTGCAGTACTGTAAGCAGGGTGCTGTACTGGTCAGTTTCACTGCAGGCACATCCTTCATAATACATGTGTAAGTATGGATGCTGTGCTTCTGTAAAATGAGAAGCATTGGGGGTTTTTTTTAGGATAAAAAAGACATAATTTAATTTTTTCATAAAGTATAATTTTAAAAAAAGATTAACCCAGGAAATCATGGTCGTTGGTGTTTGCAGATCAGGAAATAAAATATTTCATCATCACACAAACACCTTACGTATAAACCAGCTTACATAAAAAATGAAATTACTGGGCTTCCCTGGTGGAGCAGTGGTTGAGAGTCTGCCTGCCAATGCAGGGGACACGGGTTCGAGCCCTGGTCTGGGAGGATCCCACATGCCGCGGAGCAACTGGGCCTGTGAGCCACAACTACTGAGCCTGCGCATCTGGAGCTTGTGCTCCGCAACAAGAGAGGCCGCGATAGTGAGAGGCCCGCGCGCCGTGATGAAGAGTGGCACCCGCTCGCCGCAGCTAGAGAAAGCCCTCGCACAGAAACGAAGACCCAACACAGCCAAAAATAAATAAATAAATTTTTAAAAATGCCCTTATAAAAAAATGAAATTACTTACAGTGTGAAGCCTAGAGTATACTCCATTCTTTGTTGTTCTGATTATCATAAGCAAACGTATAAGTGCCTTCTTATATCTTGAGAATGAATGATGGATGTTTGAACCACCAGGGTTTCTCCTCATAGCTGAAGCCGTTTTATAGTGTAGAAATTCCTTTTCCATTATTAAGAATGAAAGTCCATTCTCAAGTATATGTGGTCCAACAACTAGCACTCTCAGGATTTGTTGCTTATCTCTGATTAATACCAACTCCACCTTCTGTTAGCCAGTACCCTCGTGGACCATGCGGAATGGCATTTGTTTTGCAGCTTATATTTAGGACACGTTGCAAGGTTAAGAACTACTTCAGAAAATGAAGCTTCTTTAAACAACTCTTTTAACTCTTGATCAGACGTAACCTCCAGTGCATTTATCCTACTATGGCAAAGGGCTTGTGTATACTGTTTCACAGAATCCAGCCCTTCTGGTCCACGAACAAACTTTGTTACTTCTGCAGCAAGTCGTTTCTGAGGACGCCGATTTTCTGGCTCTGTGACATGCTGCTGCATTATGTCATTAATCTCTGGAAGGGGTGGAAAAGTGAAGAGCTTTTGGTACCTTTCTATTGAATCATCTTGCTGCCTGACAACTGATACAATTCAAAGGGAGGTATCTTAACTCTGTGCAGCCAAACAGCACTGTCAGATGACTTTCATGGTTTTGATCCACTTGTAATTAGGGGAACAGTGATTCCAAATACGTCTTCTCCAGTCATCTTGTGGATGAAATCATACCCGGACATGAGATTGCTTAGCTCATCAGATCCACCCAGCCGGATCAACAGCCATAACGCTGGAACAGGTAGTAGAAGTTATAGGCCTGGAGCCTTCAGTATAAGAAGAACTCGTTCATAGGCCTGGAGCATTCAGTATAAGAAGAACTCTTTCGACCTCATGATCTCAGGGCTCTAGTGCCGACGAGTCTGGATGTTCATGCGCAAGCGTCCGCCCACAGCTGCTCGGAAGGGTATGGAGTACTGCGCTGTGAAGCTGCCGGTCGGCTCATCAGCAAAGAAATGCTGATCAGCTGCTGGAGGCCTCTGCGCAGGCGCAATGGCCCCTCCCGCCTGCGCAATCGCTTTGTAGGTAAAGGGGCGCAGCTGCGCTAGCGGACGGCCCACAAGAGGCAACAAGTCGGCCGTGGGATGAGGCAACAGTAGATGGTCTGGAGAAAGCTTCCCGCCTTGCCACAGTGGAAGAGCTCTGGCAATTCTATCTTCATACCCCTTTTGGGGGAGAACTTTTTTTTTTTTTGTGGTACGCGGGCCTCTCACTGTTGCGGCCTCTCCCGTTGCGGAGCACAGGCTCCGGACGCGCAGGCTCGGCGGCCATGGCTCACGGGCCCAGCCGCTCCGCGGCGTGTGGGAGCTTCCCGGACCGGGGCAGGAACCCGTGGCCCCTGCATTGGCAGGCGGACTCTCAACCACTGCGCCACCAGGGAAGCCCGGGGGAGAACTTCTTGAACAGACCCCCGGACTCCTGCACCGCCGGCCACCCCTGAGCGCCGGAGTGAGCCTCACGCAGCCCCAGGCGCAAGACCCCTGAAGGGCCTGGGGCTCCAGACCACCTGCATAAGGAAAAGGACCGCAACATGGGCGCCACCATTTTGGTGGCAGCCAATCAGAAGCAGCCTTGGAATTTGTGAACACGCTCCTGTAGAAGAGCAGGTAGGATTCAACAGAGTGGCAGGATGGGGGAAGATAGGTCCTGTACATGTTGGCTTCCTATCAGGAGGAACTCTGTTAGTTAGAACTTTGAATCAAAGAGATGAGCTGTCTTATAGTGGGTAGGCTTCCTGTCCCTGGACAAAGCAGAATTTTCCAGGAACGCTGCAAAGGAAAATACCTCCTGGAATGCTGTAAAGGAAATTTCCTGGTAGGGATAGATTACGTCACTAGACTCAAAGTGCTCTAAAACCTTTTTTGTCTTTAAGATCTTCGTTATTACAGAACCACAGATTTTAAAGCTACCATCAACATTCCAAATGCTAGAAAATAGACATAAATGTTCTCAGTCAGATTTACTTGGGATGTTTTATAAACATCTTTTGAAATGAATCAGTAAAGAAACAAACATTCCCAATATGTCTAAATCGTTGGAGCTGATTCTGTCTTCAGAAAATGCAGTTTGATAACTGCTTGGAGAGGTCAAAGTACCCTGCTGTAGGACAGTGGCTTCTTCGTTGAGGCCAGTCCTTTATTTGATATTTTCTTAAAGAAATGAAAGGCATTTGGGGAATGCAGACAAGGAGGATGGCGCGCTTCCAGGAAAGAGCACAATTTCTTCCTTGAACGGGCTTGCTGCCCAGAAAACAGGTTGATTCCCATTTTATCTGCAGTGCATCACTCATTTATGTGCAGTGCTGTAGGGCTGCCAGCCTCTGCCTGGATACAGTCTTGTCCCCTGAGAAGGGCTGCATTCATTTGTAACCATCCGATGCTGTTTAGCTGACAAGTCAGCATTTTCATCCTCTTTTACCAAGACCCCAAGAAAAGAAAGTACTGTAAGATCTTCTTTAGCCTTTCAAGGTCGCTTCAGAAGAGAGCTAAAATAAGAAAATATCACTATATTTTCGTTTGAACAGGATTTAAAGGATCAAATAAGCAAGAAATAAAAGAGTGCAGGCTTTAAAGATTGAGTTATATTTTCAGGAAGTGTAAATTAAGGGAGATAATTGCACCTTTTTTCTTCATCTCTCGTTGAAATCCAGGTAGAATTGGTGACTAAAAAAAAGGTTACCGAGCTGCAATGGCTTTGCAGTGTCATTTTCTGACCAATCTCTTCCAGTACCCTGTAGAATAGATACTGCAGTAAAGGATTATCTAATGGTTTAAAGTTAAGCTTCTATTAATAACTTTGGCTCAGGCCTAAGGTAAGGGGAGAGGGCCCACGTAGTTGCAGGTGTCCAATGAATAGTGGTAGAATATCTCAAGAGCAACAGCAATATGTCTCTCACTGGGAGGTTCCCTAGAGCCCTAAGTCCTCATCTACCTTCTACCTAGATGGTATCATCCAATGCCTTGTTTTAAATTCCTATCTGAATATTTCCAAACCTCTGTCTCATGCCCATACTTATTTTAAATTTTAGAAACGTACGTCAACTGAGTAATGAACATTTACATATAAATGGATCAAATGAACTAAGAACTAACCTCTCTTTTGGGGAATAGGGCAGAGGATTGAAAATCTTACTCCTCACTTCATCTCCACTGGGGTTCCCTATACACGATGTATAAGATATATACACAAGGTGGAAAACCAAATAGGAATCAAAATACTCTTCTACTGTGGATCAGCTATTACCTAACACAGCCTTGCCACAGGACTTAACCCAGCCCTCTCTGTTAAAACTGATTTGGAGTGTATGACTCGAGCTTGGATTCCCCAGTGGGATTTCCTGTTCTCTCTCTGTCCTGAAACTAAAATGGCTAAGTCTTCAGATTAGACCCCAGACTAATTACATGGCCTGCCCCTAACAATTAGACTCAGTCCATATTTGTTTTCCACATGGAGGACCAGGACAAAAGTGGAGGACAGGAAGACTGCATAGGGTTCTGAACTTCATTTTGCACATGTTTTTTCTTCCCATTCAATACCTTTCCTCCACTGCCTGATGAATTTCTAATCATTCATCTTGATTAAGCTTAAATTTCACCTTCTCTGAAAATGCCTTGATATAGCAAGCTTTACTTATCCATTGTGCTCCCATAGCATACTGGTGCTGACACTGTGGCTCTTAGAAATATTCTTTGTCCTTGCTGGTTCTTCTCTGCGTGGTGGGGGACTGGCTTTTCCAGGCTGCATTCTCCAAGCTCCTGTATAGCAGCTGAAGCTTGTGGCTGGCATCACTGGCAGGAGATGGGGGATGGGCTCTTCCCTTCCCTCCCTTCATTGAGTGACTTTTCTAGTAGTGAGTATGTTCCTTCAGAGATTCCTCCCTCTGGACATGCTTGCTTCCGCTCCAGTTCCAAGTGGGGAACCGTAGCTTTGGTAACAACATGGTATTAGTTTCCTGGGGCTGCTGTAACAAATTACTACAAATTTGGTGATTCCCAACAATAGAAATGTATTCTCTCCCAGTTCTGGTGGCCAAAAGTCTGAAATTAAGGTTTCAGTAGGGATAAGCTCCTTCCAACAGTTCTTGAAGAGAATTCTTCCTTGTCTCTTCCAGCTTCTGGTGGTTCCAGGTGCTCCTTGGCTTATGGCAGCATTACTCCAATCTATGCCTCTGTCTTTACATGGTCTTCTTCTCTTCTCTTTCTGCATCTTCTACTCTTGTCTCTTGGAAGAAAATTTTTTTGGATTTAGGGTCCACCTGATTAGTTCAAGATACTCTCATCTCAGGATCTTTAATTACATCTGCAAAGACCTTTTTTCCAAATAAGTTAATATTCACTGGCTCCAGGTATTAGGATGTGGACATATTTGGGGGGAGGCCTACCATTCAACCCACTACAATCACTTCCTCTCCTTGTTTCTCCCATCTATGATTGGTAGAGGCCGTCTGCTTTAGAAAATCTCTAGGTTATCTTATTGTTCACTCTTTAGCTGCTCAGATCCTGCCTCTTCTGAGTAGCCGGCTACTTACATTTTCTCTGTTATAAATATTTGAAATGGTTATAGTGAGATCCTGATGGATATATATATAGAGATTTTTCTATGTGTCTAGTATACACTCATAATACAACATATTGTCATGCTTTGTTTACATGTCTATGTCCCTTGGTATGCTGTATAACCTTTGTTATTTTTCTTCCTGTCCCCAGGACTCAACACAATCCCTAGTGTGGAAAGTTTTCAACAAATAATGGATTATGAACAATGAACTGAAGATGAAATGAGAAAAATATGCTTAATAGATCTAAAATCTGCAATGAATATATTATAAAGTGTCCATTGAAACTATTCAAAGAAAATGTGTCCTTCAACACAACAGCATCACTTGGAGAGAAAAATATCTTGATGTGGACAGAGAAATTATTGGCTCTTCAGAGTCCAGGATGGATAATCACCACAAAACAGTGAGTCTGGCAGAATTTTATAAATATTTCTTAACACCTTCTTATCTCTCAGAGTTTCACTCGATAAAATGCTCATTCACGTCAAACGCTTTCCAAACTTCCTTTTTTTACCCGTAGTCAACATTTTCAATAAACAATCTGCTTCTAATTACCACTAATAATTTTAATTGGGGAGTGGGTGTTCTTTATGGATATTATGGTTCAACGTATAATCTTTCCTATAGACTGTTATCTGGACAGTCTTTTAGAATAAGAGTTCTGATGATTTTACTCCCTTTTTAAAAGTCTTCAGTGGTTTTGCATTTTTCACCAAAAAGGTCCAAAGTGGCATTCAAAGCTCTCTTTCGTCCTTGAGCACTCAAATATTCTCTCCTACTGTGCTTGTGTGGATTACTGACATGGTCTTTGGTTCATATACCTTTGCACTTTAATCCTCCACATCTGAGGAAATTTGACAACAGTTCTGCTTGTTTCAACTTTCTGTGTTTTTAAGGCCATTATACCGACCTGGTTAAACCTTGGGAACTAGGTAGATTTGGGTTTGAACTCAGATTCTATTTATTGACCACGCGTGAACTTGAGAAATTCAGTAATGTCTTGGAACTTTGGTTTTCTCATTTGTAAAATGGAGATTTTCATACCTCCCTCAGAGTGTTATTTCTAGGATTAAATGAGAAAATAGATGTGATATCCTTGTCACACAAATTCTTAAAAGATGGTATTATTCTAATCTTCTGTCAAAGATAATTTTCTGATTGAAAGCTTTCCTGATTTTTCAAACGTGTTTCTTACTTTAAAATTTGAAAGTACATTTTATTTTAGTCCTCTTTTAGTATTTATATTACTCAAAGTTAAATTTATCTAACCCACTCACTATATTGAATAGAGTCTTTATGATTTACATTTCTCTGTATCCTTTAGAACAATCCTGTGTCTGGCACATAGTAGGCATTCAAAAAATTGTTGAATTGAATTCATTATCAATCCATTGAGCTGATAAATGGCAGTACGTTCCTGCTCTACGCTCCTTGTTCTGAAGGGCTGTGCTCTATACATTAATCTTAGAATCACAGGGGATGTAGGCCCTGAAGCTGTGGTGTCTCAGTTTCATTATATTAATGAGATAGCTCAGAAGATTGGAAATAGAGTGGTATTTAACCATTGATTAGCCATCAGAAGTTTTCTGAGGTGCTGAAGTATATGTTCTATAATTTCAGAAGCACTAATTCATTTTATAAAAGCTGCTTAAGGGTAGGTTTTCCACAAGCATTAATCAGTTGGGTCACTGTTCAGTGTTGAAGCAAACAATAGCCTAAACCACTTGTTTCTTTAATAAGTCCAGGTGGTTTGGAGTCAGGGAATTTAGTAAGAATGCGTTATCTATTAATTTATTCACACATAAGAATACTTATCATTTACTCCTTTTATTCACTCATCCATATTTTAAGAACTGAAAACATGGTATTTGAAAGAGAAATTATTTCTCTAGTAGAGCCTATACTATTTCTTTGAGGTATTTTGTTAATATTTAGGATTTTTATTGCTTCGAGTATATACATTTATTACAATGTCACATTTTGTTTAATCTTAATATTCTTTTCCTGAAAATTTTGAGTCATTAATATAATACATAAGTTATTCAATTAGTATTAATATTCCTTTTGTACTCAGGCATATTCATTTCTGTCTTGTGATAACTGAATACTTTTAGTGCTGAGACCGCGAGACCCAACCAAATGCCCCAGGGTGCTGATCAGTTGTATAACATCCGATAATATTCCAGCATCCCACACATAAAACCTTTGGTTGATGCCCTTGATGTCACCACCACAGTAAGACTGTGCCAGGTGTCCTCTCAGTGGCTTTACTATGGACCCGTTGATGTCTGATGAAGGGTCTGTTGGGGATGAAAGGTGTTCTCAGTGACTTGAGTTGTCATAACTAAGTCTTAGCCTTTTCCCAAAAATCTATGGGTTATTATCTTGAAGTCGTTGAAATCAGGTCTCAGCAATTGCAGTCACACCCGCACCTTTCTTTTTTACTCTCCTCCAGGGAGAACATTAATGGATTCCCAGAATTTCATTTGCAGAGACACTCAGAATCATCTTAGAGTCATATTTAAGATTTCATTTGATTTACCTTATGGTCATAACCTCACTGATAAACTTTAAATGTGATTCATATCGGAAGCTTTTATGCCTTTGAATTCTATCAGTTTGCAGAAATTGATTTTTTTAAACTTAACCAGTGGATTCTTCTTCCTTTTAAAACAGACTTATTGGGATTTGATCTATACACTATAAAATTCAGCCAACGTAAGTGTACAATTCAGTGGTTTAAGTATATCTACATAGTTGTCCAGTCATCAAGTTATAACCTTAGAATATTTTTATAACCCTGGGAAAAAACCTTATACCCATTAGCAGTCCCTCCCCATTCTGTTCAATCTCCACTATCCCTAGGCAAATATTAATCTACTTTCTATTTCTGTGGATTTGCCTATACTGGACATTTCATATAAATGGAATAATGCAGTATGTAGTCTTTCATGACTAACTTCTTTCATTTAGCATAATGTTTTCAAGGTTCATCCCTATTTTAGCTAGTCCTGTGTTTTATTCCTTTTTATTGCCAAATAATATTGCATTGTATGGATAAACGGTATTTTGTTTATCCATTAATAAGTTGATGGACATTTGGGTTGTTCCATTTTTGCCTATCATGAATAATGCTACTATGAACATTTGTGTGCAAGTCTGTGTGGACATATGTCTTCATTTCTCTCTGGGTAGATACCGAGGGGTAGAATTGCTGGTTCATATAGTATCTCTGTGTTTGATATCATGAGAAACTGGGAAAGTATTTGCAAAGTGAATGCACCAATGAATTCTTATTTTTAGTGTTAATATTGGTCTTACTAATTTTTATTATTGATTGCTCTGTACCATTTTGCTGTGATGACCTTCCATTTTCCTTGTAACTTCTTATTTGGGTTTGTGATGCTTTAACATTCTGGTTTCTTTCCCTGTCTTTTCTGTGACTCTTTTCCCCTTCCTGCAAGCAGTTTTGTTCCTGGTTCTTCTCTCTTTCTACCTCAGCGTTTTCATTCAGCAAAGGATACTTCACTTCTCTGCCTTGTGATGATTCAAATCAGTTACCCCATGATTTAGTCTTTCCTAAGTTGCAGTCACACGGTTCTGATTGTTCTTTTAGCACCTCTACATAGCCGTCTGGTTTCAAATGCAGTATGTCAAGAGAGCTCATCATGCGCTCTGCAAAGCTGGTCTTTTTTTCTGATTGCTGTCTTTTGAAAATTCCTCTGCTGTCCTCACAACTCAGACTTGAAATTTCAGTCATCTTTTATTCTTTCTTCTTCCTTGTCTCTTTTGCCTAATATTTGCCAACTCCTGTCTAGTTTATGTGTCTATCACCCTCAGAGATAGTCCCTTTCTCTGCATTACCCTCCCACTGCTCTGCTTTGCTCAAGCACCCTTATTGCTCAATTTGACTTCCATACATTCTCTTTAATTGGCCCACATAATTGTTGTACTTTTCCTTTTCCTTTTCCCCAACACTTTACATTTACATCGTAATAGTTCAGTCTCATTCCTATGACTCCTCTCTTAAAAATCTTCAAAGGTTCTATATTATCCTCTAAGTAAAGAAACGATTCCTTAGGTGTACATTCAAGTCTCTAACATATAGTCTGGTCTCCACTGCATTCCTGCATAGAGCTTATGTTTGAGTCAATCTCAGTTCTCTTTGTTTATCCACCAAGCTTAGTATTTTCCTGCCTCCAGCTTTGCTCATGCCTCTCCTTGGGGTGCCCTGTCACTGAATCTACAGAAGCCAATTCCTCAAGGCCCTAATAAAATGTGTCCTCCTTCACAATGATACCCATGATCTCACTAGACTGAATTTATGACTCTTTACTCTCAACTCTCACAATGCCTTTTTCAGTTATTTATTACAGTCATTTGATATACATCTAACCTTCCCTCTTTAAATCTATGGTCCTCGAGGGCAGAGGCCGTGGCATATTTATCACAATTAGAGAAGTTGCCATTTCCTGAATATTTACTATGACCTGGGCACTGAACTAAGTATTTTGTCTGCAGTATTTTCTTTAATTATCAAAACAGTCCTCTGAATTATGCATCTTTTTAATCCTCATTTTATAGATGAGGTAGTTAATGCTTAGAGAAGATAAGTAACTTCCTCAAGGCTAAACAGCTTGTAAATGACAAAGCTGGAATTTTAGCCTTCTCTGACTCTAAAGTCTCTGTAATTAACTAGGACTATGTCACTTTCTCTACAATACCTAATTTAATAAATGCCAGTTAAGTGAATAAAAAAGGGCTGCTGAAAAGACACATAAGGTTTAGTAGTTAGGTTTTAGTTCATATTGAAGTTCTAATGCTTTCTTTGGAGTGAATTATTTACCATGTCCGAGCTGTTTACTCATTCATAAGGCAGAGGAAAGGGATAATAGTCCCTGCCTCACAAGGGCATTGTGAAGATGAATGAAACAATGCACAAGATAGCATGTACTAGTAGGCTCTCAGTAAATATTAGTTGATAGTAATAAAAGTAAATTTCCATTTTTACTAATCCTCCTTGATAAGGTTGGCTGTCCTTGAAGGTAGCAAGATGAAAGGAGAGGCATGCAAGCATCAGTAACCATAGCAATTTCACAAAATTCACCCCACCAGGAAATAAATTTTATTATCCACTGTGCAGTCATTCATAGTCATTGACCTAAAATGGAACTAACAAACTATACGATGCTTTATAGTTGAGTGCTGTTTTTACTTCATTTATATATCAATATCTCTAACTACCTATCTATCTACCTATCATCTATCTATCTATTGTTTATCTATCTATGGGTTTAAGTATAATAGCACTAAATTGACCAGGTAACTCTGTCACTGGGTTTCTAGAAGTGACATTTGGATAGTTCAATCTTTATCAAGACGTCGACCTTCTCTTCTGAGCTCCAACTCTGTTCTTGTTGATATCCCTCAATTAGCCTCAAATGTGCAAGTAAAATTTGATTCCCTTTCCTCTAATCTTGTTTTTCGGGGTAAGTATCTCTTTATCTCGCTGACCACAGTGATTCATTATTGCATGTCAAATGCTTCTAGACATTGGTGTTCATGAGAATATTGTCACCTCTATCAAGGCCTTTTATCAAATGAAAAATTTTAATTATAATGAGTGTACATGCTTTCACCAAATTGTACTGTTTCTTACTGTTACCCTTATTTTCATAGAATAAATGCCCTTTGACATTTTATAAGATCCCATTACTAATCAATGGTTGAAGAAATCCTGAATCTTATGTTAACTCCTTATGTAAGATGAATCCTATTCTCAACACCTTTTTCTTTATAAAAACAAAATCAAAGACTTGTTTAAGATACTTGGGGAAAGAGACAGTTCTCAAGCAGGAGGTGAGAAGAGAAAGTGAGGGTGAGTGTGATATGGAAATATAGAGTTAATTTTCTGGTTGCTCTGGCTATCTGAGTATGAGTAAGGTACATTAAGATGTCACAGTAAAGATGAACTTTGTCACTATATTTTCAAGTCCATGACTGAGGAATTGTAGGTGGAGAATTTTCTATGCAGTTCCCATTCTGTTGATATTCAGGAAAAAATATATGAAACTCTTATGTGCTGTCTTGATTTTTTTTTGTTTTGGGTACCCTGTATTCTAATGGGAGGTCTAAAATTCAGTCTTCACAACCTGGAGGGATTTCATAAATGCAGGGTGCAATTTGGAATATTAAATATTTTTAAAAAGTCTCTGTGCTTAAAATGTCATAGCAAAAATCTACAGTAAACATCCAAATCATCTCTATTTCAATATTAGTATTGTAGCTAAATGTGCAGAGATTGCATCTCATTTAATATAATTTTAAGGATGTCTTTGATACTACAAGATAACATTTTCTGTGCTTGTGATTGCTTATAGAAACAGTGATTCATTGATCTGGAGACTACCTTTCTTCAAGGAACAATGGTGTAGAGTTGCTCGTTCTGTCCCTACTAGTTTTTGTCAGGTGTCTGTCGAAGGACCTTTATGTTGATGGTGTTATAAGTAGGAAAGGGATGAGCAGGGGAACACCAGTAGTGTTTCTGGTCCCCACAGTTTTCTTGTGCAAGCGTCAAGGAACACTTTCACATATATGCTCATTAACTTTCTCCAAACGAAATACCCTAACACCCTCATCAGAAAATAGTAAACTCCAATAGCACTCACCAAAATAACATAAAATAGACACAGTCCTAGGACCCTGGAGAAGGACCCTACCAACTCAAACTACTTATTTTTAATTATAACTAAACAATTAGAAAGCTTATTTTTTCATTCAGTATCTTTCCATGAAGAACAATTACTCATTAATCTGGATAAAATTCTGCAAAAGGTAAATCATTTGGGAATTTTGTCTGAAGTTCGAGATAAAATGATATTTCACTTATATTTACATTTTATTATCCTTTGGAGTGGCAAAATGACAGATATTAGGATAGTAGATGCCATGCGTGTGAGCAAAATCTGAACATATAATAACAACTAGGACTACCCTTAACAGATAGGACTAAGCACTTTTACAAGTACTACTCAGTTGATTTGCACTACTTTGCCAAGAAGTATACTATTGCCCATACTATTAATCCCCTTTTGCTGGGCTCAAAATGCTGGAGAGATTTACACACATTCACTTAGGAAGTAAATGGAAGATTTGGAACATGAAACAAAGTTTTTGACTATAGATTTTTTTCTTTTTCCAATATTTAACAATGCATCAGGGGAATAGAAACCTATGTGAACAGACAGTAATGTAGGAGAACCTCTGTACATGGAGTTGGGTGAGAATCTTTTGTCCAGAAGCATATTCCCAATGGTGTATGCACCAATAGGGCTAGTAGTAAGACTGCAAAAAGGTATCTCTTGCTAAGAAATTTGGAATACTGGTGGCTCCTATAAAAATAAAAGGAAAAATTGCATTTCATTGAGAGTAATTCTGTATTTAGGTTTTTATGGCTCAAATAAACATGGAAAGTTACCTATTCAATAAATACTTGGCTAAAAGACAATGGACATAATGATTTCTTTAAAGTTCTCTTTGGTTCTATTTGGATGAAACTTAGAAGACTGTATTAATCGTGGTTTTCTTGAGGAAATGGAAATTAAAAAAAATTAATTGCAGAAATATTTATTGCTTGCTATATACTGGTTTTTATACACGAAGGGTACCAAGATGAATGATGTGGTGATTGCTCTCAAGGAGCTCAATCTTAAAGGAGATAAAGGCATGTGATTTATATGTTATGATATGATTTAGATGACATGGTAAGACAAGAATAAGTATATAAAGGAAGAAGAGAGTGACAGTATACTGAAGTATCAAGGATGGCTTTCCAAAGAAAATAACATCTCATTAGATTTTAAAGAAAGAATGGAACATTCACCAGAAGGTCATGGTCATTCCCACCAAGGAATAATAGGTCCTGGGGCAGGTGTTTATTCCTCCTGGAGCTTTATATTATAGCAATGAATAACCCTCACATGTTGTAGTAGAAAGATTTCCAGGCTAGGATGAGTACATCTGACTTCTATTCCAAACTCTGCCCTTGACTTTCTTTGAGTCACTGGAAAATATCTCCATCTCTCTGGGCCTCAGTGTGGACAGGATTAATACTAAAGTTTCTTCTGTGTCTGATGCAATCAACTTTATTGAACAAAGCATGAGACTTAAGAGTATAGGCTCTAGGATCCAGCTAGATCTGTGTATGAAATCTAGTTTGACCACTTTCTTGCCATGTTAACTTAGGAAAATTCCTTGATGTGTCTGAGCCTTAGCATCCTCATGAGTAGAAAGAAAATAACGTCAACCTCAGAGACTAATTGTAAGGACTGTGTAAGATAATGTGTATAAATGAACTAACTGACACGATTATTGGAGCCATTATACGTTTAGTAATAACATTTAAGGGGGAATTGCATACGTTGGGGGCAGTTGATGAACAGTTGAATAGATAATACTAAAATAAGCTTTTGTGCTTCCTTACATATGCCCTCATTGGTCCTACCCGAGTCACAGGTAAAATACCCTTAACATACTGATGAGGCTACTGTGGGGCCAGTCCCTTGGACATAATTGGCAGTGAGCTCTATTAACACAGGGAACAGGTGAGGCCAGGGTTGTGGGTTTGATCCCCATTGGGGCACTTAGGTTCACATTGCTCCATTTTCAACCAATGGCTGCTGGGTGCTGGTCGTCAAATGGGTGCTGACATGTAACTAAATCTGCTCAAACCTGTGTCGAATCTCAAATACCTTCCTTCTTCCAGATCTTAAGTCACCTAAGTTAGATCTTCCCCAGCTATCCTCTCTAAACATTCACCATCTCTGGATGCCCTTTTTTCTTTTCAAATATTCTTAGCCCTTATCGCTTTCAGGTATCACTTGGTACTTATCCCTTATAATTAATTGAGTTACCACTTTTATTGTCTGTTTCCCCATCGGAAAGGTAAGCTCCTGGAAGGCAAGAAGGTTTCTCTGTTTACTAATATTTCCCTATTGCTTTGATTAGTCATTGATACATAATAGACATGTTGAATAAAGAAATGTCACATGAAAATGTATATGATGCATGCAGTTGCCAACACTTTAACCAAGGAGCATGCAGGGGATTCTTTTATAACAGGAGACAGAAAGCTATTAAAGAGTAAATGGCTTCTAAGTAATGGATGTGAGTTTGCCAGCTGTGAGATTTTCTCTCAAAGTTGGAAAGGTCTATAAAATCCTGTTTCACGCTGGCCAGAGACTATATCTTTATAAAGGCATATTTGCAAAGATTGTCAGCAAGGTTTAAAAACAAAAGGAACACTGGAGAAAACAGCCATTTGAAAATTCATGTCTCCTGAATTCCAGTCACTTGCATGGATCTGTGAAAATGCTGAAGACAGAAAAAATAAAACAATATCAGTAGAGTTATTAAGGTAGAAAACATAATGTACGATAAAACCTATAATTATAAAATTTTCAGTTGAAGAAACACATTATCTGGATTCAGGTATGGGCTGTAGGAGTCATAGAAGACTTAATCTTTATATTTTTGATATTTAATGGTAATTTTAATATATTTCACTCTAACATTTAATAAATTCAATCTTGTAAAAATTATTTTCAGTTTGTCCATTTAAAAATCTTTTTTTTTAAATCACATTTTGACCCTATGTAGCTTGATAGATTGGCTTCACTTTTATTTTAGAGCAGTTTTAGGTTCATAGGAAAATTGAGTGGAAGGTATAGAGATTTCCCACATACCTCTGCTTCCACACATGCACAGAGTTGCCCATACTGACATATCGTAATCAGTCAAGTCTGTACTGTGCTCCACCTGTTCGTCCCTCCCTCCAAGCCCTTGGAAACTATTGATCTTTTTATCGTCTCCATAGTTTTGCCTTTTCCGGAATGTCATATAGTTAGAATCATACAGTATATAGCCTTTTCAGATTGGCTTCTTTCACATAGTAATATGCATTTAAGTTTCCTCTATGTCTTTTTATGCTTAATAGTCATTGCTTCTTGGAACTGAATAATATTCTGTTGTCTGGATGGACAAGTTTACTTATCCATTCACCTACTGAAGGACATCTTGGTTGTTTCCAAGTTTTGGCAATTATAAATAAAGCTGCTATAAATATCCACATACAGGTTTTTGTGCAGATATAAGCTAAATGGGAAAAGAACTTGAAAAAGAATAGATATATGTATATGCATGACTGAATCACTTTGCTGTACACCTGAAACTAACACAACATTGTTAATCAACTATACTCCAATATAAAATAAAGTTTTTTAAAAATAAATTAAAAAAATAATTTGCATTTCCCTGATGAAATATGATATGAAACATCTCTTTATATGCTTACTTTCTGTCTGCATATCTTCTTTGGTGAGGTTTCTGTTAAGGTCCTTACCTCATTTTTTAATTGGATTGTTGGTTTCCTTATTGTTGAGTTTTAAGCATCCTTTGTGTGTTTTTAGAAGACAGTCCCTTATCAGATGTGTCTTTTGCAAATATTTCCTTCCTGTCTGTGGCTTATTTTCTCATTCTTTTGACATTGTCTTCCACAGAGCATAAATTTTTAATTTTAGCGAAGTTCAGCTTATCATTATTTCTTTCATGGATTTGCCTTTGGTGTTTTATTTAAAAAGTCATTGCCATACCCAAGGTTATCTAGATTTGCTCTTGTGCTATTTTCTAGGAGTTTTATAGTTTTATGTTTTACATTTAACTCTATGATCCATTTTGAGTTAATTTTTGTGAAGAGTGTAAGGGCTATATCTAAATTTTTTTTGCTTGTGGATGTCCAATTGTTCCAGCACCATTTGTTGAAAAGATTATTATTGCTCCATTGTATTGCCTTTGCTCCTTTGTCAAAGATATGTTGAGTATATTTATGCAGGTCTATTCTGTTTCATTGATCTATTTGTCTATTCTTTCTTCAATACCACACCATCTTGATTACTGTAGCTTTATAGTAAGTCTTAAATAGAGTAGCATCAGTCCTCCAGCTTTGTTCTTTTTCCTCAATATTGTGTTGGTATTCTGGGTCTTTTGCCTCTCCATATAAATGTTAGAATCAGTTTGTCAGTATCCTCAAAATAACTTGCTGGAATTTTGATTGGGATTGCATTGAATCTACAAATCAAGTTGGGAAGAACCGGCATCTTGACGATATTATGTCTTCCTCTTCATGAATATGGAATGGTTCTCCACTTATTTAGTCTTCCTTTGATTTCATTCATCATAGTTTTGCAGTTTTACTCATATAGATCTTAAACGTAATTTGTTAGATTTACACCTAAGTATTTAGTTTTGTGGTGCTAATATAAATGGCACTGTGTTTCTGATTTCAAGTTCCACTTGTTCATTACTTGTATATAGGAAATCAAATGAATTTTGTATATTAAATACATATTCTGCAATCTTGTTATAATTGTATATTAGTTCCAGGTGCTTTTTTTTGTTATTGTTGATTCTTTTGGATTTTCTACATACGTTTTTCTAATGTCATTTGCAAACAAAGACAGTTTTAATTCTTCCTAACCAATCTTTATACCTTTTATTTCCTTTTCTTGTCTTATTTCATTAGCTGTAACTTCCAGTATGAAGTTGAAAAGGAGTGATGAGAGGGGTATTCTTGCCTTGTACTTGATTTTAGTAAGAAAGCTTCAACTTTCTCACCATTAGTATGATGTTAGGTGTCGGTTTTTTGTAGATATTATCTATCAAATTGAGGAAGTTTGCCTCTACTCCTAGTTTACTGATAGTTTTTACCATGAATGGGTGTTGAATTTTGTCAAATGCTTTTTCTGCATCTATAGATATGATCATGTAGTTTTCCTTTATTAGTCAGTTGATGTGATGGAGTATGTTAATTGATTTTTTAAAATAGATCTTTATTGGAGTATAATTGCTTTACAATACTGTGTTACTTTCTGTTGTACACCAAAGTGAATCAGCCATATGTATGCATATATCCCCATATCCCCTCCCTCTTGAGCCTCCCTCCCATCCTACCTATGCCACCCCTCTAGGTCATTGCAAAGCACTGAGTTGATCTCCCTGTGCTATGCTGCTGCTTCCCACTAGCTAACTGTTTTACATTTGGTAGTGTATATATGTCAATGCTACTCTCACTTCGCCCCAACATCCCTCTCCCACCCTGTGTCCTCAAGTCCATTCTTTATGTCTACATCTTTATAACTGCCCTGCAACTAGGTTCATCAGTACCATTTGTTTTTTAGTTTCCACATGTATGCATTAGCATACAGTATTTGTTTGTCTCTTTCTGACTTACTTCACTCTGTATGACATACTCTAGGTCCATCCACCTCACTACAAATAACTCAATTTCGTTTCTTTTTTTTTTTTTTTTAACATCTTTATTGGGGTATAATTGCTTTACAATGGTGTGTTAGTTTCTGCTTTATAACAAAGTGAATCAGTCATACATAAACATATGTTCCCATATGTCTTCCCTGTTGCGTCTCCCTCCCTCCCACCCTCCCCATCCCACCCCTCCAGGCTGTCACAAAGCACCGAGCCAATATCCCTGTGCCATGCGGCTGCTTCCCACTAGCTATCTACCTTACTGCGTTTGTTAGTGTGTATATGCCCATGACTCTCTCTCGCCCTGTCACAGCTCACCCTTCCCCCTCCCCATAACCTCAAGTCCGTTCTCTAAGAGGTCTGCGTCTTTATTCCTGCTTTACTCCTAGGTTCTTCATGACATTTTTTTCTTAAATTCCATATATATGTGTTAGCATACGGTATTTGTCTTTTTCTTTCTGACTTACTTCACTCTGTATGACAGACTCTAGGTCTATCCACCTCATTACAAATAGCTCAATTTCGTTTCTTTTTATGGCTGAGTAATATTCCATTGTGTATATGTGCCACATCTTCTTTATCCATTCATCTGTCGATGGACACTTAGATTGCTTCCATGTCCTGGCTATTGTAAATAGAGCTGCAATGAACATTTTGGTACATGACTCTTTTTGAATTATTGTTTTCTCAGGGTATATCCCCAGTAGTGGGATTGCTGGGGTATATGGTAGTTCTATTTTTAGTTTTTTTAAGGAACCTCCATATTGTTTTCCATAGTGGTTATATCAATTTACATTCCCACCAACAGTGCAAGAGGGTTTCCTTTTCACAACACCCTTTGCAGCATTTACTGTTTCTAGATTTTTTGATAATGGCCATTCTGACTGGCGTGAGGTGATACCTCATTGTACTTTGGATTTGCATTACTCTAATAATTAGTGATGCTGAGCATCTTTTCATGTTCCTCTTGGCCCTCTGTATGTCTTCCTTGGTAAAATGTCTATTTAGGTCTTCCGCCCATTTTTTAATTGGATTGTTCTTTTGATATTGAGCTCCATGAGCTGTTTGTATATTTTGGAGATTAAACCTTTGTCTGTTATTTCATTTGCAAATATTTTCTCCCATTCTGAGGGATGTCTTTTTGTCTTGTTTCTGGTTTCCTTTGCTATGCAAAAGCTTTTAAGTTTAATTAAGTCTCTTTTTTTTTATTTCTCTTACTCTAGGAGGTGGGTACAAAAAGATCTTGCTGTGGTTTATGTCAAAGAGAGTTCTTCCTATGTTTTCCTCTAAGTTTTATAGTGTCTGGTCTTACATTTAGGTCTTTAAGCCATTTGGAGTTTATTTTTGTGTATGATGTTATGTAGTGTTTTATTTTCATTCTTTTACATGTAGCTGTCTTTTCTCCATTGTATGTTCTTGCCTCCTTTGTCGTAAATTAGGTGACCATATGTGCGTGGGTTTATCTCTGGGCATTCTATCCTGTACCATTGATCTTTATTTCTGTTTTGGTGCCAGTGTCATACTGTCTTGATTACTGTAGCTTTGTGGTATAGTTTGAAGTCAGGGAGCCTGATTCCTCCAACTCCATTTTTCTTTCTCTAGGTTGCTTTGGTTATCTGGGGTCTTTTGTGCTTCCATATGAATTGTAAGATTTTTTTGTTCTAATTCTGTGAAGAATGCCATTGGTAGTTTGATAGGGGTTGCATTGAATCTGTAGATTGTTTTGGGTAGTATAGTCATTTTCACAATATTGAGTCTTCCAATCCAAGAACATGGTATATTTCTCCATCTATTTATGTCACCTTTGATTTTATTCATCAGTGTTTTATAGGTTTCTGAGTAGAAGTCTTTTGCCTCCTTAGGCAGGTTTATTCCTAGGTATTTTATTTTTTGTTGTTGCAATGGTAAATGGGAGTGTTTCCTTAAATTCTCTTTCACATTTTTTGTCATTAGTGTATAGGAATGCAAGAGATTTCTGTGCATTAATTTTGTATCCTGCTACTTTCCCAAATTCATTGATTAGTTCTAGTAGTTTTCTAGCAACATCTTTAGGATTCTCTATACGTAGTATCATGTCATCTGCAAACAGTGACAGTTTTACTTCTTTTCCAATTTGTATTCCTTTTATTTATTTTTCTTCTCTGATTGCCATGGCTAGGATTTCCAAAACTATATTGAATAATACTGGCGAGAGAGGCCATCCTTGTCTTGTTCCTGATCTTGGAACAAGATCCAAGTGGAAATGCTTTCAGTTTTTCACCATTGACTATGATGCTTGCTGTGGGTTTGTCATATATGGCATTTATTCTGTTGAGGTAGGTTCCCTCTATGCCCATTTTCTGGAGAGTTTTTATCATATATGGGTGTTGAATGTTGTCAAAAGCTTTTTCTGCATCTATTGAGATGATCATATGGTTTTTATTCCTTAATTGGTTAATGTGGTGTATCACGTTGATTGATTCGCATGTATTGAAGAATCCTTGCATCCCTGGGATAGCTCCCACTTGATCATGGTGTGTGATCCTTCTAATGTGTTGTTGGATTCTGTTCGCTAGTATTTTGTTGAGAATTTTTGCATCTATGTTCATCAGTGATATTGGTCTGTAATTTTCTTTTTTTGTGATATCTTTTTCTGGTTTTGGTATCAGGGTGATGATGGCTTTGTAGAATGAATTTGGGAGTGTTTCTCCCTCTGCAGTTTTTTGGAAGAGTTGGAGAGGGATCAGTGTTAGCTCTTCTCTAAATGTTTGATAGAATTCGCCTGTGAAGCCATCTCATCCTGGACTTTCGTTTGTTGAAAAATTTTAAATTATGGTTTCAATTTCATTACTTGTGATAGGTCTGTTTTTATTTTCTAATTCTTCCTGTTTCAGTTTTGGAAACTTGTACCTTTCTAAGAATTTGTCCATTTCTTCGTGGTTGTCCATTTTATTGGCATATAGTTGTTTGTAGTAGGCTCTTACAATCCTTTGTATTTCTGTGGTGGAAGTTGTGATTTCTCGTTTTTCATTTCTAATTTTATTGATTTACATCCTCTCCCTTTTTTTCTTGATGAAAAAAACATCATTTTTTATGAGTGATGAGTCTGGCTAAGGGTTTATCAGTTTTGTTTATCTTCTCAATGAACCAGCTTTTAGTTTTATTGATCTTTGCTATTGTTTTCTTCATTTCTATTTCACTTATTTCTGCTCTGATCTTTATGATTTCTTTCTTCCTACTGACTTTGGGTTTGCTTTGTTCTTCTTTCTCTAGTTGTTTTAAGTGTGGGGTTAGATTGTTTATTTGAGATTTTTCTTGTTTTTTGATGTGAGATTGAATTGCTATAAACTTCCCTCTTAGAACTGCTTTTTCTGCATCCCATAGGTTTGGGTCATCATGTTTTTGTTGTCATTTTTTTCTATATATTTTAAAATTTCTTCTTTGACTTCTTCAGCTATGTCTTGATTATTTAGTAGTGCACTGTTTAGCCTCCATGTATTTGTGTTTTTTAAAGTTTTTTTTTCTGTAATTGATTTCCAATCTCATAGCACTGTGGTCAGAAAAGATGCTTGATATGATTTCAGTTTTCTTAAATTTACTGAGGCTTGATTTGTGACCCAAGATGTGATCTATCCTGGAGAATGTTCCATGTGCACTTGAGAAGAAAGCCTATTCTGCCACTTTTGGGTGGAATGTTTTATAGATATCAAATCTATCTGGTCTATTGTGTCATTTGAAGCTTGTTTTTCCTTATTTATTTTCTGTTTGCATGATGTGTTCATTGGTGTAAGTGGGGTGTTAAAGTCCCCTGCTATTATTGTGCTACTGTTGATTTCTCCTTTCATGGTTGGTAGCATTTGCCTTATGTATTGAGGTGCTCCTATATTGGGTGCATAAATATTTACAATTGTTATATCTTCCTCTTGGATTGTTCCTTTGATCATTAAGTAATGTCCCTCCTTGTCTCTTGTAACTGTCTTTATTTTAAAGTCTGTTTTTTCTGATATGAGTATTGCTACCCAAGCTTTCTTTTGATTTTCATTTGCATGGAATATCTTTTTCCATCCCCTCACTTTCAGTCTGTATGTGTCCCTAGGTATGAAGTGGGTCTCTTGTCGACAGCATATATATGGGTCTTGTTTTTGTATCCATTCAGTCAGTCTGTGTCTTTTGGTTGGAGCATTTAATCCATTTACATTCAAGGTTATTATCGATATGTATGTTCCTATTACAATTTTCTTAATTGTTTTGGGTTTGTTTTCATTGTCTTTTTCTTCTCTTGTGTTTCCTGCCTAGAGAAGTTTCTTTAGCATTTGTTGTAAAGCTGGTTTGATGGTGCTGAAGTCTCTTAGCTTTTGCTTGTCTGAAAAGCTTTTGATTTCTCCATCGAATCTGAATGAGATCCTTGCTGGCTAGAGTAATCTTGGTTGTAGGTTTTTCTGTTTCATCACTTTAAGTATATCCTGCCACTTCCTTCTGGCCTACAGAGTTCTGCTGAACAATCAGCTGATAACCTCATAGGAATTCCTGTGTATTTTATTTTTTCCTTTTTCCCTTGCTGCTTTTAATATTTTTTCTTTGAATTTAATTTTTGTTGGTTTGATTAATATGTGTCTTGGTGTGTTTTTCCTAGGGTTTATCCTGTATGGGATTCTCTGTGCTTCCTGGATTTAGGTGACTCTTTCCTTTTCCATGTTAGGGAATTTTCTGACTATAATCTCTTCAAATATTTTCTCAGGCCCTTTCTTTTTCAGTTATTCTTCTGGGACCCCTATAATTCGAATGGTGGTGCGTTTAGTGTTCTCCCAGAGGTCTCTCAGATTGTCTTCAATTCTTTTCTTTCTTTTTCATTTATTCTGCTCCCCAATAGTTATTTCTATCATTTTGTCTTCCAACTCACTTATTTGTTCTTCTCTCTGTTATTCTGTTATTGATTGCTTCTAGTGTGTTTTTCATTTCAGTTATTGTGTTGTTCATCTCCGTTTGTTCTTTAGTTCTTCTAGATCTTTGTTAAATATTTCTTGTATTTTCTCAATACATGCCTCCATTCTATTTCTGAGATTCTCGATTATCTTTACTATCATTACTCTGAGTTCTTTTTCAGATAGATTGCCTATTTCCTCTTCATTTTATTGGTCTTGTAGGTTTTTACTTTGCTCCTTCATCTGTGACCTATTTTTTTGCTATCTCACTTTTTTTTTTTTTTAATGAGTGAGATTGTGTTCCTGTCTTACTGGTTGTTTGGCCTGAAGCTTCCAACACTGGAGTTTGTAGGCTGTTGGGTAGAGCTGGTTCTTGGTGCTGAGATGAGAACCTCTGTGAGACATCACTCCAATGAATATTCCCTGGGGTCTGAGATTCTCTGTTAGTCCAGTGGTTCGGACTCAGAGCTCTCACCGCCGGAGCTTCGGCTCAACCTCCAGGTCGTGAACCAAGATCCCACAAGCCACGTGGGTGGCAAAAAAAAGAAAAAAATAATAAAAAAAAGAAAGAGAACGATAACAAAGTTAGAAATATAGTTAGACAAGGAAACTAACAGGTATGTTAGAAAGAATATAAAAATAAAAATATAGATGAATCAACAACCAGAAAGTACAACAGTACCATAATAGTAAAAAAGAGGAAGAGGGGGAAAAAAAGGGGGGTGAAGGCCTTGGCTTTGGATGGCGGGGCCTAAGCAAGGGCATGGTTTGGGCGGTGGATGGGACCTATGCTTAGGACCCAAAGGGCTGGAAAAGGCCCTGGGGGCTGTGGGGGTTGAGTCTTAGGCTCAACGGAACAGTAGGCATCCAGGCATGCCCCCCACCCCTGGTATTGGGGGGGAACCTCACCTGCGAGCCCAGCAGGCTCCTTGGGCTCGAGTTGGTGGGGCAGTCACCCTCTGCTCCTCCTGGAGGGCCCCTCCCACCTCCCTCTCCTGATCTCCCCGGCCTCCCTACTATGCCCCCAGGAACAATGAGGTTGGGGGGAGGGGTTGGCCCTGGAGGGCAGGGGAACGGCCTGGGAGCTCAGCAGGTTCCCCGGGCCTGAGTGGGTGGGGCAATCGCCCTCCACTCCTCTCCTGCTCCTCCTAGAGAGCCCCTCCCACCTGCCTCTCCTGATCTCCCCAGCCTCAGGGGCGCCAATGCTGTCTGGCCTCCACTCCTCCTTCCCCTTCAGTACCCCCACGTCCTACCAGTTCACTTGGGGGTTCCTCCCATTTCCTTGGGCATCAGAGTCCCCCACCAGTGGCCAACAGGTGACCTAGTTGTGGGGAGACGCTAACTCAGCGTCTTCCCACACTGCGATCTTGACTCCACCCCCTAAGTGATTTTTAAATGTAGAACTAGCCTTGCATGCCTGAGATAAATCCCACTTGGTCGTGATGTGTAATTATTTTTATACACTGTTGCATTATATTTGCTAATATTTTGTTGATGATTTTTGCATCTGTGTTCATGAGAGTTATTGGTCTGTAGATTTTTTGCAGTATCTTTGTCTGCTGTTGGTATTATGGTAATGTTGGCCTCATACAATGAGTTAGGAAGTATTCCTTCTGCTTTTAGATATTAAAAGAGATTGTAGAGAATCAATATACTTTCTTTGTAAATATTTGATAGAGTTCACCAATGAACCCATCTAGGCCTGGTGCTTTCTGTTTTGGTGGATTATTAACTATTGGTTCAATATTTTTATAGATATAGGCCTACTCAAGTTTTCTGTTTCTTCTAGTGTGATTTTTGGCATGTTGTATCTTTCAAGGAATTGGTCAATTTCATCTAGAACTTGTTCCCGATCTTAGTGGTAAGGCTTCTAGGTTCTCACCAAAAGGTATGATGTTATCTGTAGGTATCTTTATTCTTTAATCAGTTGAGAATTCATGAATTTCTGACATTAATAGCATCAAGCCTTCGTTGGAAAAACAGAATCTATCTCTGTCATTCAATAGCTAAATGACCCTTTGCAACTTATTGAGGCTCTGCAAGTCTCAATTTCTTTCTGTTAAATGGAGAAGTAAAATTTCTCCTTTGTACAGAGATTGTGAGACAACATAATGTAGGTTTACAGCACACTTTGCTAACACATATTAAGTACAGAACAAATGTGGGTCAAATAATGAAATGTGCATAAAAACAACGTCAAAAATTTCCCTCCACTTTAGACAAACATATATGAAATACAAATTTACTAGGTTTGTGATGAGTCCAGTGATATCACTTACAAAATGTATTTGTTTGTTTGGTAAAAATTGGGTCTAAGTAAGAATCTCTTTGCATGATTTTTGGGGAAAGGGCAATAGAATTAAAATGTACCTCTCTCTTACTGCTTTTGCATCTTCCCTTTTATCAGATCAAGGCCCCTGAAATTACCCTTCTAAAGACATATTGAAATGAGTTGAGTGTATCTTCAAAAATACTTGTAGAAAATTGAAATGGTGAATAAAGGAGAAAAGATAACTGTCAGCTAATTCCTCACCTAGAATATGGGATTTTTTTAATATTCTAGCATATATGAGAACAGAAAATGTCATGTGTCTAGTAAAATATTCAGTATCAGAGGGATAGTTTATGATTCACCTTTTACAACACAGATGAAGCAGATTTAAGTACTTCTGTACATTGATGGAGTCATGACAGAATTGGTTGATACAGAGTGTCAAAAATGTCTCCATTTTTCTTAAGTTGGTGTAAGTTTTACTAAACAGACTCAATATACTATACACGAATCTGTGTATTCCACATGGTTAAAATGAGGCCTGTTCAATATTGATAGAGCTCATGTGATGTAGGAAAATTCTCAGAAGAAATGTACAAATAAAGAAAAAAATAGAACTAACTCTACCTCTGTTTTACATCTGGGAACAACAATAAAACTATGAATTATATTTCCCAGAGCCTTTGATAAAAACAGCAATTTAAAAACTCTAATTTTTGCAATTAATCAAATAAACTGAGAACTATAAGATTTTCTTTCTTGGGGGTGGTAGGGGAACCATAAATGGGAGTGCCAAAATAATTTGTAAATCTCTGTATTGGAGAGTTGTTAAGTGGTGTCAGTTTTAATTCTGGAAATAAGAATTATCTCCTAGCATATCTGATAGCCTGTGATAATACAATGACAGATACAGAGTAAAACGGAAATACCATATTTAAGGAAATTATATTTTAATGAGTTTTAATCAGCTCTACTGCACATTGCTCATGTCCCCTGATTAAAAATCATTGATTCAGAGACTTCCAATTTAAAATGGAATCTGGCTACAAGCCTATGATGAATCTTCTCCAATTTCCCACTAAATACCTGTGAAGGGAGAAATATATGACACCCCAGAAGAATATAAAATTAGGACTGACAGATAACTATCAGAATATGTAAAAAGGTAACTAGGAAGAAAGTGAACCAAGGAAATGCAAATATTTGTGCAAAAGAAAAAGCATTAAAACTATTTATAAAAATACTTCCTGATCTCTGCACTGCTGCTCTCCCCCTGCCAGACACACATAAACACTCAAAAGTCTGTTCCTTCCTGCTAGAAAATGGCTCCTTTGCAGTATGGCTGCTACTTTTTGAGCATCCAGGTTATTTTTGTTCCTTCCTCATTAAGTGAATATATTTATTTGGGGTACCTAGAAAACAGGTTGCTGGAAAACATCCTGCATTTAGGATGGTAATAAAGTCTAATAGCACCTTAGGAGATGTAGTTCCCACAAATAAATCACTAATGCACTTTACTAATGATATATTTAGGGATTTTACTTTACATATGTGTACTACCCCAGCTTAAAATAATGAGAATCAAGAAGCAAGAATCAGAAGAGGAAATCAGCTGAGAGTTGTGTCTGTCATCTTGCCCTTCAGCTATTAAACTGAAAAGAGAATTTTCCACTAAGCATGTGGGGAAAGAACAGGGATAAAGGCAGTCAATACATCCCATCCCATCCTGTCTATTGGTAAATAAGCAAGCTGAAAAAAAAAAATCTCACTGTTTCTTAGGTTGAGACAAGATTAGTGTGACCACATATTCTGGTTTGTCTGGGAAAGTCCCAGTTTACCACTGCTGTCCAAATATCTCATCTGGTTTCCTGTTTATTCTGAATTTTTTTCATTTTTACTGAAGTATTGTTATCAACAGCAGCATAATAAGCATGTGAATTATGCTTTTATCTTCTGCCATGGTCTTGTCTACTAGGGTGTAAAAGGAATATGCAGTAATGAGAGTTCTTGCCTCAATATATAAATAAATATGAAAGGCCATCAATGATAATACTTTGTCTTTACACTTTCCAGCTCCAATGTAACTAACATCTTCCCGTCAAAGAGTGTACAGAAATTCACTGATGTAACAAGTGAGCTTGGATTGGAGAAGCTAGGGATAATGAACTCTTTCTGGTCTGGGTGATGGTAGGATAATTCAATATGCTGCTCCTTTTGGCTACTTGGTGCATTAGTCAGTTGTGCCATGATGACTGCTTTTTACTTTTAAAAGTGATTCTTGGCTGACGTTTTTAATGGCCAACCTTTATTCAATTTTAGTAACTTTTGTTTTTGAAAAGAATATAAAATCTGTAATTATTTGGAACAGTCTTTCATGTATTTCAGTTAGGTCAAGTTTTAAATTTTGTTGTTTGCCTCTTCAGTACATTTTCTTCTTACTGGTTTTTGTCTATTTGTTCTATCTGTTTTTAAGAGAGTTGTGCCAATATGGTTGTGGATTTGTCTCTTTTCTCATTTATCAGTCAATTTTTGTTTTATGCATTTTAAAGCCAAGTTATGTGGTACGCAGTTTAGATTGTAATATCTTCTGGTAGTTTAATCCATTTATCATTACAATATATTCTTTAATTGAATTAATCTTCTTTCCTTAAAGTCTACATTGTCTGATATTTGTGTAGATACAACAACTCTCTTTTCATTTACACACACACATATAAATCTTTGTAAATATATATATTATGCATTGTAATATATATAGCAACATATATATCATCCTGTATTATATATTATATATAAACTTATATATAGAAATTACATATACATATAGAATTTAATATTTATAACTTATGTAGAACATAATTCTCTCTAAGTTCTCTATATGTTTACATATAATATATAGTACAGGTATATATATGTAAGTATATGTCCATTTATTTTCACTTGTCTTTGACTTTAAAGTTAAGAAATGTTCTCTTTTAATGAGAATATAATTGCTTGTGTTGCTTTTGTAGTTTTTTTTTTGTTTGATCCATTCTGTTAATCCTGTTCATCCGCTTGGAGTATTTAGTCCATTTACACTTAGTGTAATTACTGATATAGTTGGGTTTTATTTTCCATCCATTTTATTTTATTTTCCATCCATTTTTTTAAAATAATTTTTTTAATACATTTAATTTTGGCTACATTGGGTCTTTGTTGCTGCATGTGGGCTTTCTCTAGTTGCGGCGAGCAGGAGCTACTCTTCGTTACAGTACGTGGGCTTCTCATTGCGGTGGCTTCTCTTGTTGTGGAGCATGGGCTCTAGGCGCACCAGCTTCAGTAGTTGCAGCAAGGGGGCTCTAGAGCACAGGCTCAGTAGTTGTGGTGCACAGGCTTAGTTGCTCCGCGGCATGTGGGATCTTCCTGGACCACAGCTCGAACCTGTGTCCCCTGCATTGGCAGGTGGATTCTTAACCACTGTGCCACTAGGGAAATCCCTCCATCCATTTTTTATTTCCAATTTAATGCATCTGTTTTATGTTACTTTTATGTTTTATGTTACTGTTTTTCTAATTTCTTGCCTTTTTTTAGGTTAGTCAACTCCTTTTGTATTACATTTTCTTCTATTAACCTGTAATTATTTGTTCATTCTTTCAATGGCTACCCTAAAGATGACAACATGAGTCATGGCATTATTATCCAATGCAAATTCTTACTTTTAACACTTCTATGATAATGCTATGACACATAGAAGTATTTACTCATCTGTTAATAATGCCATGCATTTCAATTAGACATATTTTATACTCAAAATGCAATATTCTTATTTTTGTAAATTTGATATTTCTTTACATTTACCCTTTCCAGTGCTTCTCACTAATTCTTGTGTATATGAAATTGTTGAAGATTAGTGCAATGGACATCCGTAAACTCACTTCTCAGAAACAATTATTTTAACATTTTATTATACCTATTTGCAAATAGGTGTGTGTATGTGTATACATGCTAAACCATTTCATAGAAGCTGCAGACTTTACCACCTAGAGCATCTTCATGAATATTTTTAACAAAAGGACTTTTTTTACATTATTATGATGCAACTATCTCCAAAAAGAGTCAATATTTACATAATTTCATTTTATACCTAATCCATCTTCAAAGTTCTCCAGTTGTCCCACAAATGACTTCTGTAGTTGTATTTCTCCAACCAAATCCAATTAAGATTTATATATTATAGTTGCTTTTTCTAGTTTGTTACCTTAGAACAGTTCTCTCTATCTTAATTTAATGACACATACTTTTGAAGTGATAAGACCAGTTGTATTGTAGAATAAGCTACATTCTGCATTTATTTATCTGATTGTGGTGTCATTTATCTTGTTTCTCTTTCCCCAGTAGTCCCAGGTAAACTGGAAGTTAAGTCCAAAGTCTTGATTAGATTCAAGTTTAATATTTTTTGTAAATTGTTCTTAGGTGGTATTATGTTCTTTATATTGCATCTCATCAAGAAGCACATAATTTCATGCTGTCACACAATGATGATAAGTTGGATTGCTTAATTATAGTGATAATCTTTTAAAACAAGTATTTTTGTCTAAGATCCTTTAATCATATTATCTTAGTCTAAAGCAACCAAAATTTTGCTCAAGAACATTTTTTATTGTGGTTTTTTTATTACTTATTTTTGATATGTCATTTTATTTAGGAAGGATAGCATGTGTTTTAGATCTCTGTTATATTTCTTGATCTAGCATTTTCATTTTCGTCTATTTATCTTTTTATTTTGCATCCTGAGAACGTTGCCTGTGTTTATCTTATGTATAATGGGTCTCTTTTCTGCATGTCCCCTCTGCCCTTGATTATTCCTAATGCCATTTTAAATTCTGCTTTAAAATTATCAATATTCTTAGTCTGTTCCTCATAGACTGGGTGGCTTATGAACAACAAGCAGAACTGGAGGCTGGAAGTCCAAGATCAGGGTATCAGCATGGTCAGGTGAGGGCCCTGTTCTAGGTTGCAGGCTTCTCACTGTACCGTTACATAGCTGAAGGGGCTGGAGACCTCTCTGGAGCTTCTTTTGTAAGGCATTAATCTCATTCAGAAGGGTGGACACTTAAGGACCTCTCAAAGGCCCCATCTTTTAATAATGTCACCTTTGAGGGTTAGGATTTCAACATACAAATTTGGGGCAGGGGGACACAAACATTCAGACCATAGCAATTACCTTTTTTTTTTCTGGATCCCTTCCTTCACTTTTCCTTACAGTTTCATATTCATTTCTGCATCTTTTTCATGATGTCCTGGTATTATTGTATTTTGCTTATACCACAGAGAAGATTCTCTTTATTTGTATCTTTTTTTGCATTTATCTTTTTTGTAAGAATGTTCTTCTGATATATAGTTTTTTGAGTGCTGCATCATAACCTTCCTTAATAAAGAATAAGTTCAAAGGGCTTGTGTTAATTTCCTATTCTCATTGTGACAAGTTACTGTGAAATTAGTAGCTTAAAGCAACACAAATTTATTATCTTACAGTTCTGGATTTTAGAAGTCCAAAATTAGTCTCATTGGCCTAAAATTAAGTTGTTGGCAGGGCTGGTTTCTTCTGGAAGGGGAAAATCCACTTCCTTGCCTTTTCCAGCTTCTAGAGGCCACCTGCATTCCTTGGCTTAGTGACCCTTTCTGTGAATTATTCCAACCCATTGCTTCCATTGTCACATCTTCTACTCTGACCTAAATCTGAAGGTCTTGCCTCCCTCTTAAAAGGACCTTTGTGATTACATTGGGCTCATCCAGAATAATTTCCTCATCTAAAAATCCTTAATCACACCCGCAAATTCCCTTTCATCGTGTAGATAATATATTCAAAGGTTCTGAGGATTAAGATGTGAACATTTTGTGTGGGGAAGGCATCATTCAACCTACCACAGGCTCCATATTGGTTTTGTGTTTTTGTTCTTTGATATTTAGATAGGATGAGAATTCTAATCTGGTATTACGTCCTAAAATAGACTCCTTACTTGAGTGCTTTTAAAATCCTTTTTCAGATCTTAAGTTGAAGAACTGGTTGATATGCATTATATTGCCAACTCTTTGATCCCAACATTCTGAGCAAATGGTGAGCACCCTGAAGTGCAGTTGTAGTATAAGGAATTTAGTTTCCATGCTACTTTTCTGCATAAATCTACCACCAGGAATAAGCTTCCTGGAATTAATTTTCTGTTCTGTTTTGTCTTCACATAAGAGAGCTTGTCCAGCTCTTTTCCTTGCGTTACTATAAAAAAGGAAGGTCCATATGTATTCAAGAGGTGAAGGTCATGATGATGATAGTGATGATAACGATAATGATTATAATGCCAATAGTGGTTGCCACATATTGAGTGCTTATTTTACGCTAGTCGCCATGATTAAAGCTTTGCACATATTCTTTCATCTCTTCCTTTCCACAAACCCTTGAGGTAAGTACCACTGTTATTACTATTTGACATTTTAGAGAACGGATAGTCACAGAAAGAGTAATTAACTAACCTGAGGTCGCATGGAGAGGAAATAGTGGAGCTGGGGCAGAGGCTTCATTTTCACAGTTTGCTGTAGCAAAACTCACTCCAGGGTTTTTCTAGCACAGTTGGTTCAGAATGCTTTGCTATGCATCAATATCTTTCCTCTGCCCTTGCAAATTGGGACTTGTTAGCAGTGTTCTGCTTGTATATCTTCTGTTAGTATACTTGAAATTATTGTGTTCCAGAGAGAGTGATTATGAGTTGGTTCTTGCTGTGTTTCTACTCAGTATATTCCTATTTGTTCAGTATTTAGCAGAATGTGACTTCATGTTTTATAAGATGTGCATAGCATTACTTTCTAGTTTCCAATGCTGATACATATTTCCTCCCAATTTTGTATTCCTTTGGTCTTATGCTATACTTTAAGAAAGAAACTGGCTTAGATGTTTTTATTCAAGATGCCATCATTCTAGGAAATGCTCTAATCTCTCTTTCTGAAAAATTTCTTTTTAGATAACTTAATGAACAAGTCACCATCTGCATCATTTACTTCAAACTCTCAAATTCACAATAATCTATTGTTTAGAATCATTTTTATGTCATAATTTACTTCATAGCCTGCTGATTCATGTCAGCTTTATTTAGATTAGTAGATACCCAGTTTTGATTTGACTTGACACATTAGTGAGAGACTTTTAATCAAATAAGCAAAACACTTTCTCTGTTGGGCTACTGATCGTGCTCCACTCATTCTACTTATTTTTTTTAAGACACCAAGATAATTTAAATAGGCAAATAGGTTTTCTACTTACACTTCAGCATTTAAGGAACATCATCAAATGTATATCCGTGTGTTGTTTTGGAAGGTACTTGGGAGAACTGTGCTTAAGCCACAGCCCTGTCTTTATTCGTTGTGTGGCATTAACTTTTTTTTTTCTTCTATGTAAAACAAAGGTTGTTGAAACAGATAATCCCTTCCTCCTTTAGAACTGCCTAATTTTCAGTAGCAAGAGATTAAATGGCTAGTTCTTGCCTCAAGTAAATGAATAGAAGTTGAACATAGTTTCTGCTTGGGATATTAGAAAGCAAATGATAATAATGCAAGAACTAATCTTACTATTTAAGAAGATACCCTTATAACCCAACATTTCACTTGAATGTCATAGAATTTGGCCATAGAAGAAACTCTGTTCTGAAAGCCCATGACCTTTCAAGGGTAAGGGAGAAAAAAAATGGCATTGAGACAAACACATTTCATTAGCACTTCTCAAGTTCTTATTAATACAGGTTTTCATTTTCCCTAAGAGCCCTTAAAATCTTTGCAGCAGAAGATATTTGATTAGTCATAAAGCATTTCACAACACACAGAGCTGATATAAGGGGACAGAGAGTCTAAATGGAACAAACCTAGGTCGGAAAGCTGAAATTTGTCGTCAGCTGTTCTTGAAGCTTAACACATTATAAATTTATGCATTGCATATGGCAAGTGAGGGTAAATTAGAGACTCTGGCAAGCCAGACTTTCTGTACATAAGCATCTTTTTCCTTGTGCAGGAGAGAGAAAAATGTAAAGGAAGAGCACTGAAAAGAGTTTCTCTTGGCAAGAAAAGGATACATACTGATTTTAGAATTAATTGTTGTGATGAAAAGAACAATAATCAAGATATACAGTATCATTCTTTAGTTATTATAGTTTTCTTTGTATTAGATTAATGAGATATTCTGAGGCCTAATCTGGTGATTTCATGAGTCAGATAAAAAGAAAGTTTTGCTTGAATATATTTAAACCTTGGCCCAAATCTAAGCATTTAAGGCCTGAATCCAGAAATGATAAAAGCTATGTGTTAGTTTAGACAAAGATATATAAAGGAGAAAAAAAGTCTGTGGACTGGAAATAACATGCTGGTCAAAAAAAATAAAAAAGATATTTGTCATCAGTGCCTTGTGTTAATGAAAATGGGTAGTTGAGAGCTCCTGGGTGCATTTGATACCTTGAGGTCTTGCTGAGAATGCAGCTGCTGGCTCTATATATAGACTTAATTCTGATGCTGAGGGAATAAAAGCATACATACCATAGTAATGAGATTACTGGGACAGCTCCCAAATCGAGACAGCTGAGCCAAATCAATAAATGCATTTTTCTTCCCCTTAAAATTGCTGAGCTCATTAGAAAGACCAATATACTTCATGGTTAGACCTCTTAGACTGTGTTTCAAGCTCCCTCTAGCATTTTGCAAATTAAAAATTTAAATACAAAGATGATTCCCAAATATGACCACACCATCAAAATTACAATTTCCCTAGGATAAGCATTACTATTTTTCTTTTTAAAAATTCCCTTATGCATTTTGGGCATGTGGATTGGACATAGTTTTCTGACTGGTATGCTATCATAGGGAGACCATATGGTACAGTGGAAAATGCAGGAACTTTTAAGTTATACATATTGGAGGTTAGAATCCAAACCACTTTGTGCATTGCATATATATATATATATATATATATATATATATATAAAACCTTTGTATATTCACTTAACTACAGATCAAAACACTTTCCCTTTGTAAAGCTGTAAATTTGAAGAAGACAAAAATTCAGAAGTAATTTTAAGGAAATAGTTGAAGATGCAGATAAATACTCAACTACAATGATAATCCTTGCACCATTGTGTTTACAATTGAAAATAAAGTATTTAATAATGAAAGATTGCTTAAATAGCATGATGTATTTATACAAAATATTATTATGTAACCACTTACATGATAATTTAAAAGAATGTTTTTTGTAATAGAAAGAGGCTCAAGATATATTATTACGTTAAAAAACAGAATCACCTAGTACATATGGTTCGTGTGGTATGACACTGCTGTATGTGTGGTTATGTATATGCACGATACTCATACAATATTTATATACACACACATACATATCACACATAGAAAACGGCATCTAGAAAATTGTGGACAGCAGTAAATAGTGTGATTACGGATGAATCTTCTTTTCTCCTTGTTGCTCCTGTGTATTACTAAGTACTCTATAATAAACATCGTACTCCTTTTATAAAGAATAAAGTTAAACAGTAATAGTTCAAAAATAACAAAAAGACTGAGACTCTCTTCAACCAAACAAAGGAATATTGTAGCACATAAATCGGTAAGAATCATAAACTGCTTACACAGAAATTCAGCCTGCTTTCAGTGAGAAATCCTGAGGCACATATTATGAAGCCCAGTGTGTGACAGGGGCAGAACAAGAAGATAAGAGTCTGAAACTGAATCTGATTAAGGAGACACACAATAAATAGTCCAGACTATTCACAGACTCTTTAAAGGTCTATCAAACCATACAGAGGGATAAGCAATTTTGCAATAATAGACAAAGATGGCCCTTCTGTCTGGGGAAACATCTCAGTAATCATATCCACATCTTTGGAGAAGCAGCAGAGTAAAATATCTGACTAGGAGGTAGGATATCAGATAGGTGTGAGTTTAAGTCCTTGTTTCACCATTTACTCACCATGTTACCTTGGTTACCTTCACATTTCTGAAACTCAGTTTCTTCACTTGTTGAAGGAGAATAATAAGAATTATCATTATCTCAATCACAGTTAACACTGACTAAGGGCTGTGTTCTAAGGGCTACTTGTAACATCCCCTTAAGAGATTAAGGGAGGCTTGTTTGCAAAACATTTAGCTTGGTGACCAAGAACATAAAAAGTGCTCAATAAATGCTAGTTCTCAGTACAGCTACAAGCATAGAAATGGTAATTATTTATTTAACAACTATCATTTGTGGCTATAATTCACACAGCTCTATATTGTAAAACAGGGAGGGATAAAACGATGAGTAAGACACATTGTCTGCTCCCAGGGAATCTACAGTTTTGGGGAGGGGGGAGGCCAGACACAGGAGGAAATGCTGAGGAAGGTCTCAGTGTAAAAGTGGCCAACGTCATGGTGCCAAAGCGAACTCAGGAGTCGTCAAGGGTGTTGTTCTCCCTGGGATCTGAGGATAGATGGCTCCATAGATTGGGAGGGGGGGGTCACCTTTCAGCCCTATCTTAATACAGAAAAAAATGTAGCAAATATTTAACTTCTATTTTGAAGATTATCGTAGAATTGGTATACCTCATTTGACTCAGCTGGGTCTGAAAGTCAAAATATAATAGTGTCCACTGGCAAGATAAGAGAATTATTCTATTGTTTTGTTTTTCCTTAAGAGATGTAATGCCTCAGATCACATTTTTTTTTTAAAGGGTACGTTCTTTTTCCAAACATGAGAAAAATGGTCTATAAATAATTGACCTTTGAAGTTTTAAAAATCACATTATCTTGTATTTGCATTTTTCTCTTATACTTTTCAAAGTATATTTCCAGTCCCTTGAGTCTTTCAACAGTCTTGTGAGATAGCAAAAAGCAGTGTTATTAATCTCATTTTGTTGACAATGAAAATGAGATGCCCAAAGGTCAATGACTTTCTTAAAAGTCATATAAGGTGATGGAATTAGGCTCAGGATCCAGAACTCTTGATTCTTAGCCTTAAATTGTTTTATTTCTATTACACTCAAAAATATTTTAAGACATTTTATACAGATGACATGTAAGTTTTATATTTGAACACATAGCATTAAAAGAGTGCCTTCAATTTTTAGGCTGGTTGAGAGAGGTTTTGTGAAAAGACCATTCTGATACTTCACAAGCCTGAATTACAGTCCACTCCTAACACTGATTGTCTCCTGGACTATATACACAACCAGATCATTCATCTCCAGATGCAACATGCAGTTCACATAAGAGAATTTAAGCAATCCACAATCTTGCTGGACCAAAGATTCAGAAGCAGAGGCTCAAAAGAGCTAGCCCTAGTTTCTGTAGTGTACTAAAGCACTCTGATAGCACAGTGGAGACCGATGATACGGTAATTTGGTATTTATTAAAATATTCTTTCTTGTTTAACATTTATGAGTATGACTGGTGAAAATAAAACTAAAGTTGCTTCTCAAAAGAAGGAGTGCAAAGCACATGTTAAAAGACTTTTATAGTTAATAATGAATAAAGCTGTGGAACATTTGGCACCTCTCTGGATACAGAAATACTGGAGCATTATTTCTCATGTATTTGCCACATGGGGGAAGATGTAGCTTCCACTAGCAGAATTTAATATATCCATACAATTAAAAAAGAGAATAATAAACTTCCATTCCCCAAACTTCAATCATTTCATGAAAGTTAAACAATTCATTCCAGAGGAAGACTGTTAATAATCCAAGAAACCTCATATATTCTAATGTTAATTGTTTTACTATTCAATATAGCCATGCTATTACTTTATTAAATTTGAAATTAGTCTTTCTATGGTCATTAATACAACAGAAATGGGTTCCTATGGATTTTCTTCATTCAAAAATAACAGATTATCTAAAAATAATTTTAAAAAGCCACATATCTGTACTTAAGAAAAATTATATAAATATTAAAAAAGCATAAAGAAGAAAGTAAACACTTGTAATCATACAAAAGACAACTACTGTTAACATTTTGGTGTACTGCCATCATGTATTTTTTCCCCAATCAGGATTTTTTTTTAATATATCTATATCTCCCTGTATGTGTTATGTAAAATTTTGTATTTTTTTATGGAGTCAGAGATTATATTGTATATACTCTATTGCATGATTTTTTTTTTCTCGTGACATAGAGATTTTTCTTCTAAATTTTTGTTCCTAATAGTAAACAAGAGGAGATAACTAACTTTGAGTGTCTTGATATAGAAGCCTAACCAGGTCCATGAAAAATAGACACTTTCTTTGAATTCCGTGTTTTTCTCTTTCATGTGAATTTTGCATTGCAATCCATATCAAATGCATGTTAGTTTTAAAGAATTGTCCCTCAGATATATTTAATAAAATTGACAGTCTGTGGAGATAAGCTATGTTTATCATATGGGTCAAACATCATCTTACATGTAAGGGGACAGGCATCCCCTTTAGAGGAGCATAGACAATACCGTATGGAAAGCCATTCCCTGTGTGATTAACTGATTCTCTAATCCATCAATTGTTTTGTGTGCATGGTCTTCCATTGCATCACTGTGCTGTGAGTTGCACACTGTCTTCCTCTGGGTGAACTTGTGTTTATTCTCCCTCACTCAACTAGCAGTTTTTAAAAAGAATAGGGCCACACTGCTCAAGAGAAGACGTTTTGCAATGAAGAATCAATTAGAGTTTTCTTTAGGACCAGTAATTGCAAACATAGACCTTGGAGTCAGGTAAACCTGGGATCAAGTCTTGTTTCTACTACTTAAAAACTGGTTTACCCGGGAGACCTTCAAGATGGTGGAGGAGTAAGACATGGAGATCACCTTCCTACCCACAGATAAATTAAAAATACATCTACATTTGGAACAACTTCTACAGAACCTACTGAATGCTGGCAGAAGACCTCCGACTTCCCCAAAGGCAAGAAACCTCCTCCTGCCCCCTACGTACCTGGGTAGGGCAAAAGAGAAAAGAAAAAAACAGAGACAAAAGAATAGGGACAGGACCTGCATCTCTGGGAGGGAGCTGTGAAGGAGGAAAAGTTTCCACACACTGTGGAGCCCCTTCACTGGTGGGGTCTGGGGGTGGGTGGGGCGGAAGCTTCGGAGCTACGGGAGAGAGTGCAGCAACAGGGGTGCAGAGGGGAAAGAAGACAGATTTCCGCACAGAGGATTGGTGCTGACCAGCACTCACCAACCTGAGATACTTGTCTGCTCACCTGCCAGGGCGGGTGGGGGCTGGGAGCCAGGGCTCAGGCTTCAGAGGTCAGACCCCAGGGAGAGGACTGGGGTAGGCTGCGTGAAGACAGCCTGAAAGGGGCTAGTGCACCACAACTAGCTGGGAGGGAGTCAAGGAAGAACTCTGGACCTGCCAAAGAGGCAAGAGATCATTGTTTCAGGGTGCTCAAAGAGAGGGGATTCCTTCCCCATGTGCCCACAAAAGGCAGAGCACCACCTAAGCAACCTCCAGAGACAGGTGCGAGCCATGACTATCAGCTAAGACCCCAGAGACAGGCATGAAATGCTAACACTGCTGCTGCTCCCACCAAGAATCCTGTGTGCAAACACAGGATACTACCCACACCCGCAAGGAGCCTGTGCAGCATGCCACTGCCAGGGTACTGAGATCCAGAGACAACTTCCCTGGAAGAACACATGACATGCCTCAGGCTGTTGCAATGTCATGCTGGTCTCTGCCACCACAGGCTTGCACCACATTCCAGTTATGACTGTCAGACCACTCCCTCTCCTCGGCCTAAGTGATCAAGAGAGCCCTAATCAGCTGCTGCTTTAACCCCCTCCTGTCTGGGTGGGGAACAGACTCCTGAGGATGGCCTACACACAGAGGCGGGTCCAAAACTAAAGCTGAACCCCAGGAACTGTGCGAACAAAGAAGAGAAAGAAAAATTTCTCCATGCAGCCTCAGGAGCAGTGGATTAAATCCCCACCATCAACTTGATGAACCCTGCAGAAACTCTGCAAGCCAGAAGGGAGTGGCAGGACATATTTCAAGTGATGAAAGGGAAAAACCTACAACCAAGATTACTCTACCCAGCAAGGATCTCATTCAGATTTGGCAGAGAAATTAAAACCATTACAGACAAGCAAAAGCTAGAGAATTCAGCACCACCAAACCAGCTTTTCAACAAATGCTAAAGGAACTTCTCCTGGCAGGAGACACAAGATAAGGAAAAGACCTAAAAAAACAAACCCAAAACAATTAAGGAAATGGTAATATGAACATATATAATTACCTTAAATGTAAATGGATTAAATGCTCCAACCAAAAGAAACAGACAGGCTGAATGGATACAACAACAAGACCCATATATATGCTGTCTACAAGAGACCCACTTCATACCTAGGGACACGTAAAGACTGAAAGTGAAGGGATGGAAAAAGATACTCCATACAAATGGAAATCAAAAGAAAGCTGGAGTAGCAATTCTCATATCAGACAAAATAGACTTTAAAATAAAGACTATTACAAGAGACAAAGAAGGACACTACATAATGATTAAGGGATCAATCCAAGAAAGAAGATAGAACAATTGTAAATACTTATGGACCCAGCATAGGAGCACCTCAATACATAAGGTAATTACTAACAGCCATAAGAGTGGAAATCAACAGTAACACAATAATAGTAGCAGATTTTAACACCCCACTTTCGCCAACGGACAGATCATCCAAACAGAAAATAAATAAGGAAACACAAGCTTTAACTGATACATAAAACAAGATGGACTTAATTGATATTTATAGGACATTACATCCAAAAACAACAGAATACACTTTCTTCTCAAGTACTCATTCTCCAGAGTAGATCATATCTTGGGTCACAAATCAAGCCTCAGTAAATTTAAGAAAATTGAAATCGTATCAAGTATTTTTCCAACCACAATGCTATGAGACTAGATATCAATAGAAGGAAGAAAACTGTGAAAAGTACAAACACATGGAGGCTAAATAATATGTGACTAAATAATGAAGAGATTACTGGGGAAACCAAAGAGGAAATCAAAAAATACCTAGAAACAAATGACAATGAAAACACGATGACCCAAAGCCTATGGGATGCAGCAAAAGTAGTTCTAAGAGGGAAGTTTATAACAATACAATCTTACCTCAAGAAATAAGAAACATCTCGAACAAACTAACCTTAGACCTAAAGCAATTAGGGAAAGAAGAACAAAAAAATCCCCAAAGTTAGCAGAAGGAAAGAAATCATAAAGATCAGATCAGAAATAAATGAAAAAGAAATGAAGGAAACAGTAGCAAAGATCAGTAAAACTAAAAGCTCGTTCTTTGAGAAGACAAACAAAATTCATAAACCATTAGTCAGACTCCTCAAGAAGAAAAGGGAGAAGACTCAAATCGATAGAATTAGAAATGAAAAAGGAAAAGTAACAACTGACACTGCAGAAATACAAAGGATCATGAGAGATTACTGCAAGCAACTATATGCCAATAAAATGGACAACCTGGAAGAAATGGACAAATTCTTAGAAAAGCACAACGTTCTGAGACTGAACTAGGAAGAAATAGAAAAATATGAACAGACCAATCACAAGCACTGAAATTGAAACTGTGATTAAAAACCTTCAGCAAACAAAAATCCCAGCACCAGATGGCTTCACAGGTGAATTTTATCAAACATTTAGAGAAGAGCAGTGCCTGTCCTTCTCAAACTCTTCCACAATATAGCAGAGGGAGGAAAACTCCCAAACTCATTCTACGAGGTCACCATCACCGTGATACCAAAACCAGACAAAGATGTCACAAAAAAAGAAAACTACAGGCCAGTTTCACTGATGAACATAGATGCAAAAATCCTCAACAAAATACTAGCAAAAAGAATCCAACAATACATTAATAGGATCATACACCATGATCAAGTGGGGTTTATCCCAGCAATGCAAGAATTCTTCAATATATGTAAATCAATCAATGTGATACACCATATTAACAAATTGAAGGTTAAAAGCCATATTATAATCTCAATAGATGCAGAGAAAACTTCTGACAAAATTCAACTCACATTTATGATAAAAACGCTCCAGAAGTGGGCATAGAGGGAACCTACCTCAACATAATAAAGGCCATATATGACAAACCCACAGCCAACATTGTTCTCAATGGTGAAAAACTGAAAGCATTTTCTCTAAGATTGAGAACAGGACAAGGTTGCCTACTCTCACCATTATTATTCAACATAGTTTTGGAAGTTTTAGCCATGACAATCAGAGAAGTAAAGCAAATAAAATGAATCCAAATCGGGGAAGAAGACATAAAACTGTCAGTGTTTGCAGATGCAATGATACTGTACATAGAGAATACTAAAGATGCTACGAGAAAACTACTAGAACTAATCAATGAATTTGGTAAAGTAGCAGGATACAAAATTAATGCACAGACATCTCTTGCATTCCTATACAGTAATGACGAAAAATCTGAAAGAGAAATTAAGGAAACACTCCCATTTACCATTGCAACAAAAATAAAATACCTAGGAATAAACCTACCTAAGGTGACAAAAAACCTGTATGCAGAAAACTATAAGACACTGATGAAAGAAATTAAAGATGATACAAACAGATGGAAAGATATACCATGTTTTTGGACAGGAAGAATCAACATTGTGAAAATGACTATACCACCCAAAGCAGTCTACAGATTCAATGCAATCCCTATCGAACAACCAATGGGCATTTTTCACAGAACTAGAACAAAAAATTTCACAATTTGTATGGAAACACAAAAGACCCCAAATAGCCAAAGCAATCTTGAGAAAGAGAAACAGAGCTGGAGGAATCAGGCTCCCTGACATCAGACTATATTACAAAGGTACAGTAATCAAGACAGTATGGTATTGGCACAAAAACAGAAATATAGATCAATGAAAGAGGATAGAAAGCTCAGAGATAAACCCATGCACATATCGTTACCTTATCTTTGATAAAGGAGGCAAGAATATACAATGGAGAAAAGCCAGCCTCTTCAGTAAGTGGTGCTGGGAAAAATGGACAGCTACATGTAAAGAATGAAATTAGAACACTTCCTAACACCATACACAAAAATAAGCTCTAAACAGATTAAAGACCTAAATTTAAGCCCAAACACTATAAAACTCTTAGAGGAAAACATAGGAAGAACACTCTTTGACCTAAATCACAGCAAGATCTCTTTTGACCCATCTCCTAGAGTAATGGAAATAAAAAGAAAAATAAACAAATGAGACCTAAAGAAACTTAAAAGCTTTTGCACAGCAAAGGAAACTATAAACAAGATGAAACGACAGCCCTCAGAATGGGAGAAAATATTTGCAAACGAATCACCGGGCAACTGCTTAATCTCCACAATATATAAACAGCTCATGCATCTCAATATCAAAAAAACAAACAACCCAATCTAAAAATGGGTGGAAGACGTAAATAGAAATTCTTCCAAGAAGATTTACAGATTGCCAACAAACACATGAAAGGATGCTCAACATCACTAATCATTAGAGAAATGCAAATCAAAACCACAATGAGGTATCACCTCACACTGGGCAGATGTCCATCATGAAAAAAATCTACAAACAATAAACGCTGGAGACAGCGTGGAGAAAAGGGTACCCTCTTACACTGTTGGTAGGAATGTAAATTGATACAGACACTATGGAGAACAGTATGGAGGTTCCTTAAAAAACTAAAAATAGAACTACCATATGACCCAGCTTTCCCACTACTGGGGATATACCCTGAGAAAACCATAATTCAAAAAGAGACATGTACCACAATATTCACTGCAACGCTATTTACAATAGCCAGAACATGGAAGCAACCTAAGTGATCATCGACAGATGAATGGATAAAGATGATTTTGCACATATATACAATGGAATATTACTCAGCTATAAAAGGAAATGAAATTGAGTTATTTGTAATGAGGTGGATAGACCTAGAGTTATACAGAGTGAAGTAAGTCAGAAGGAGAAAAACAAATAACATATGCTAACACATATATATGGAATCTAAAATGAAATGGTTCTGATGAACCTAGGGGCAGGACAAGAATAAAGACACAGATGTAGAGAATGGACTGGAGGACACAGGGAGAGGGAAGGGTAAGCTGGGATGAAGTGAGAGAGTGGCATGGACATATATACACTACCAAATGTAAAACAGATAACTAGTGGGAAGCAGCTGCATAGCACAGGGAGATCAGCTCAGTGCTTTGTGACCACCTAGAGGGGTGGGATAGGGAGGGTGGGAGGCAGGCGTAAGAGGGAGGGGATATGGGGATATATGTATACATATAGCCGATTCACTTTGTTATACAGCAGAAACTAACACACCATTGTAAAGCAATTATACTCCAATAAAGATGTTAAAAAAAATTCATTCCTAAAAAAATAAAAAGAAAAAACTGGTTTACTGTATATTTACCCTCCCTGTGGCTCAGACCTCCATCTTTCAGATGGGAACATCTACCTTATGAGATTTATATGACGATTCAATTAGGTGTTTTCAGTCCTCAGTAAGTTGTACTCTTTATAATTATTATTTGAGGCTTTAGTTTTATGGTCTGTCTATGGAACGTTCTCTCTGTCTCCCCTCCCACCCCATCCCCTCTCGCTACTCCTACACTGTAGTTAGCTCCTCCTCAGTAGAAGCCCCCTCCCCAAGTAGGAACAATATGGGCCATAGAAGCATGTCTATGTAGGCTCTCTGCACCAGGAAAGTTTTCCTATCTCAAGTCATTGAATTTAAGAGGCTCCAAATTGGCACTTAGGGGTAGATCACCAATAAATCATAAAGAAAGTTTCCTTTTCCTAGCTGTGTCTTCTATTTATCATCTTCATGGATAGCAGGATCCACTTATTGGGTTCCAGGATCTTCCTTTTCTAGATATAAGGCTGATTTAATTCTGAGATGTATCACGTGAGCTTGGTAGGTTTTTTCAAAACTCTGCCCTAGAGCTTCTTTTTTCCTTCCTACCCTTTTCTGAGGAAATTTCATGACTGTCATGACCCTCTCATTGAAATGATTATTTCTAATTTTCCTCTCCAGCCCAGGTATTTCCTCTAAATTTAAGGGTCTCTATCCAGTCACCTATGAACATATCCATTTCTTGGTCTCATCATTATCTTGAATTTGACACACGAACAGAACCCATCTGTTGTTGCTCTAGACACGGTCTTCCTCTGGTATTCCCCATTTCAGTGAATGGCGCAGCCAGTCAGTTAGCTGCATAGACCAGAATTCAAGAATACTTTTGACATCTCCTTCTTTTTCTTCCTCTCTGTTCCATGAATCACCAAGTCTTGCCTATTCATTATGTCTCAGATTAAGTGCTCTCAAATCCTTGCCACAAGTCCTGTCTATGCTCCCATGGCCTCTCACTGGATTACTGTAAAAGCCTCCAAAATGGATTTTCCTATTTTGATTCTTGCACTTTCTAATGTTCTCTACACACAGTAGCCACTCTTTAATACATACAGATGTGGCTAAAATCCTTCTAGATTTCCTTGCTTAAATCTTTTATGATAAATACTGAAGTCCCTAACATGGTTTATAGATAGGATGGCTGTATAATTTGTTACCTAGAGTAGCACACATTTGAAAGTGAAAGAGGGGTGCTGTTTATAATTACACCAATAATTAGGGCAGTAAGAGTAAAATGGGAAAATCTGAGGCAAACCAGGGTGTATGGATACCCTGCCTAAAATGTTCTTTGTGATTTAGTTTCTTACCAATATTTTATGCTGTATTCCTCTTCATTCACTGTGCACCAGAAACATTCTTTCAAATTCCCTAATATATCATATTTTTACTCATCTTAGAGATTTTGTACAGCTGTTTTTTCTCTTAGAACACACTCCTTCTAACCTCTCTAAATCCTACTTTCTCCAGTGTAACTCCCTACTCATCTCTCAGAAAATGCTATTTCTTTAGGAACGCATTGCCATACTCCCATTGTACCTTATATTTTTACTTCTGTCTGGTATATAAGAAGGTCAATAAATATTTATCATGAATGAATGAATGTGATATAATTAAATAATAAATAATATAATTCTTATAATATTTGTCTTTCTTACAAGAATGTTTGTTTCAGATAAACAGTGGCCATGCCAGCATGGAACACAGTGTTTTGTACATTCAGTGCTGTCCCAGAGCCAGCTCGTTCTGGTCTGCAAGCGCAGGTTATTAAATTTTCAGGAATTTTATGAGCCAGTTGTTAAATAGAACTATTGTTAAAATTAAATTATATAAACTTTCAATTAAATAACTTATAATAAAAAACAGAGGCAGTAAAAACTCACTTTCCATTACTTCCTAATTATTTTACTACATTTTCCTATATCCTTTGCTCTTGAGATTATATATGAATATTGTATCTGCAAGGTTGAAATGCTATATAATGGTATATAATGCTATATACCATTGCTATATAATGCTATATAATGGTGTGCCAGCATGCATCTCTTCTCTACTCTGCATTCAGTGATATACGTAGGTGCATTTAAAATTAGTCATGGTGGGAGTATTCGCATCATGGAAAGAAACTATTACCATTTATTGTTTTGTTGATTGTCTAGACTTAGAAAAATGATGAAGAAAATGTTAAGAATGCAGAAAATGTTAAACTTATTGTCTGTAGCCACTTCAGTGTCAATAAGACCAGAATCGGAGGAACTATTCCTCTAATATTTGGAAATTATTAACTGATTCAGCAAAAAATGTTGCTCATGTCATTAATGAATGAAGTTCTGACATATGTCTTCACTGTGTCATTTTTCTCTTCTTTGTTAACTCAGACAAACCATCCCCAACCTTTATGTCACAACACCCATTTGCCAATTGCAACTGTAGGTTGACTATGGGTATGAAAGTTCAGCAAAAATCAAGGAAATGTATTCTGTGATAATTAATTGGTAATTTGGAATCTACAGTAAAGAATATTGCATATTTTATTTTTATTTGTAAATTGCTGCCTTGCACCTTTGAATCAGTTACATTTATATAAAAACCGATATTTGTACACATATATCCAGATTGTATTTTTGGAGAGTTGATGGTTAAATATTTACAAATATACCACTGCTCACAGTAGAAACCCCAAAAATATATGAAAGAATATACTGTTGACTCTTCTACATGTCTCCTTTCTTCTTATAGAACATACCTCTAATAAGAATGGTGAGATGTTGGAATGACTGAAAGAATGAAGGTTGTAGGGAAGGGCAGGTGATGGCCATGGTAATATGCCTTGTTAACCTGCATTTGTTGGTGCCCTGAGTATGGAGACAGTTAGTGGGGGAAGGATAGCGGGTGCCCTCTTACTTATTACTATTTTTCATTATGTATTTATTTTATGAAGAAATACTGATTTAAAATCAGCCCTAAGTAGGATTTCTTCTAAATCTGATTTGACCTGTCCTGTTGATTAATAATTAGGATTTCATCTTGACACTGGTATGAAGGTGTATCTTTATCTTGGTTTTTGGTCTTGTTGATATTTGTCTTTTTTCCTTAACTTGCAATTTTGAGTTGTGAATGTTGTTCTCCTTTGCATGTGAGAAATATGTTCCTTAGAAGCACTTTCTTGTTGGAAAAAGTTGTTTCCAAGGAAAATAAATTATTTTCTACTTTCATTCACCTCATTGATTCCCCTGTGAGCCATCTGACTTGTCCATTCATAGCCATTGTTGGGTCAACTTCCTGCATGTCAAGGTTCTCAGTGAGCTTTGATTATCTCATGCTCAAAGGATGATGAATGCTCTTCACTCAGTGAACTAAAAGGCCTGTTTCAATAATCTTTTAGCTTCTTTATGCAACCTATATATATATAATGATATCACCTTTTTATTTTCTGAAGGGAAGAAAAATATTGAAGTGAACCCATCCTCCTGCTCTATTTGTCCATATTAACTTTAGAAATATGCTGTTCATTTATTTATATAATTTGAATATAGAATCTAAGAAAGAGAGAAATGAACATTTATTGTGTATTTGTCTTAATGCCAGATATTTTATGTAAACGGCTTTAATTAATTCTCACATTAACCCTGTAAGCAGATAACTATTGTTGCCTTTTGTATATGAGGAAACTGAAAAGTAAAAGATTGTATACTGACTCCAAGATAGTGGCAGAAGCTGGATTTGAGTTAAAGTCTGTCTGATTGTAAACACTGTTCTTCCCATGACAATGGTGCTATTTTGTTGTTGTTGATTTTTAATATATCAAAGCCTAGTTGTAAAACTGACAGCATAATCAGTTTTGCCACTGTTCTGTTACCCAGCAAGGAGCAGAATGCAGTAGAAAAAAGCTTCTAGGGGAATCAAGAGAGAGATTTAAAGTCTCAGTGATCCCTCAAGCCTTGCTTTTTGGACAATCCATTTTATCTTATTTTTGTGCTTCAGTTTCATTCTTTTTAAAGTTAGGCAGAGAACTAGAAGATCCATTAGGTTTCATTTTAATTATAACACTCTTAAAGTTTCTTTGCTCCCAAACTCCTAGAGAAACACAGAAAATGATTTCTTCATGCAGAAAATATTTTAAAATAGTAAGCAGACATCTCAAACTTCACAATAATACACAAATTGAAGAATGTTGGCTGCCCATTAGAGATAAAGGACTGATTATATTTTGCCCCAAATTATGTTAGCCCAGCATTTTATCATTGGCATCTTGGTATGATTGATATTAGGCAGCTGTCAACATGGGCACGTGGTATTTTCCCTTGACTAAAAGCAGACCATATGAGTGTCCAATTTAAAACATTTAAACAGGAATTGTGGTTTTCACTATGGATGGTCAAAAGGTCAGCATGGTGATGGGGCTGTGTCTTCCGAGGATTGTTGCCGTGGTTACTAGGGCTTCATATGATGTATTTAATGGAGAGCCAGGCGCCTCCTGCTTTGAAGCAGCTGGGATGCTCTGACAAGGGCATGACCTGAGGCTGGAAATGGAGCCTAAAGTGATCAGCCTGTACCGAAATAAGGGGTTGCCTGTAAAGCTGCAGAGTCAAATGCTGTCTCCTAGAATTCTGCAAGGATCAATTAATCAAAGGAAGCAGGACAGGTCGCCTGGAGTGAGATCAGCAACCGGAGATTCTGCTGCAGTTAACTGATCCTAAAGGCAGTAAGAACTGTGCTCTGTAAATTATTTTTTATCTGTGTCATAGGAATTATATTTTCTTCCACTCATTGAATCATAGTTTCTCATCAAGCCCAGGGTGTTAGTCTCCTCTGTGATATTCCTAACGGAATGCTGAGTCAGGAACTTCAGAGTCATCCTTACGTTTTTACCCATCCCGTATGAAGCTAAATTTATGGATTTTTAATTCTGTACTTGACACTGCAGTTTGTTTTTGAATGGGTTATTTTATTTTGTCATCATAACAGCGTTATGAAAATCATTGTTATTTTCTCTATTTCACAAATGAGGGAACTGAGCCACAGAATTTAAGTGTCCAAGTTACTCACAGGTAGTTACGGGTAGAACCAGAATTTCCACCCATGTCTGCCTGACTCTGTAGCACATCCTCTTCCAGTATCCCAGTCAATGACCAAATCCTCTGACTTCTACCTCCTTAATCGTTCCTGATTCATCCGCATCTCCATTTTTTCCAAGGCCATTGCTTTAGCACAGACCTTTATCAACCTTCACTTGATTATTGCAAAAATTGTCCTAAAGGTGTATATACCTACAGATTACTCTGCCATGAGAGTGATCTTTATAAATATACAAAATACAAATCTGATCAAGTTACTTGTCTGCTTAAAATCTCCCAATCTACTGCATATATTATAAAATAAAGTCCAAATGCCTTAGTCTAGCAACTGTATTCTTTTTTTTTTTAACATCTTTGTTGGAGTATAATTGCTTTACAATGGTGTGTTAGTTTCTGCTTTATAACAAAGTGAATCAGTTATACATATACATATGTTCCCATATCTCTTCCCACTTGCGTCTCCCTCCCTCCCACCCTCCCTATCCCACCCCCCCTGGCGGTCACAAAGCATCGAGCTGATCTCCCTGAGCTATGCGGCTGCTTCCCACTAGCTATCTACCTTACGTTTGGTAGTGTATATATGTCCATGCCTCTCTGTCGCTTTGTCACAGCTTACCCTTCCCCCTCCCAATATCCTCAAGTCCATTCTCTAGTAGGTCTGTGTCTTTATTCCTGTCTTACCCCTAGGTTCTTCATGACATTTTTTTTTCTTAAATTCCATATTTGTGTGTTAGCATACAGTATTTGTCTTTCTCTTTCTGACTTAACTTCACTCTGTATGACAGACTCTGCATCTATCCACCTCATTACAAATAGCTTAATTTCGTTTCTTTTTATGGCTGAGTAATAGTCCATTGTATATATGTGCCACATCTTCTTTATCCATTCATCTGATGATGGACACTTAGGTTGTTTCCATCTCAGAGCTATTGTAAATAGAGCTGCAGTGAACATTTTGGTACATGACTCTTTTTGAATTATAGTTTTCTCAGGGTATGTGCCCAGCAGTGGGATTGCTGGGTCATATGGTAGTTCTATTTGTAGTTTTTTAAAGAACCTCCATACTGTTCTCCATAGTGGCTGTACCAATTTACATTCCCACCAACAGTGCAAGAGGGTTCCCTTTTCTCCACACCCTCTCCAGCATTTATTGTTTCTAGATTTTTTGATGATGACCATTCTGACTGGTGTGAGATGATATCTCATTGTAGTTTTGATTTGCATTTCTCTAATGATTAGTGATGTTGAGCATTCTTTCATGTGTTTGTTGGCAGTCTGTATATCTTCTTTGGAGAAATGTCTATTTAGGTCTTCTACCCATTTTTGGATTGGCTTGTTTGTTTTTTTGTTATTGAGCTGCATGAGCTGCTTGTAAATTTTGGAGATTAATCCTTTGTCAGTTGCTTCATTTGCAAATATTTTCTCCCATTCTGAGGGTTGTCTTTAGGTCTTGTTTATGGTTTCCTTTGCTGTGCAAACGTTTTGAAGTTTCATTAGGTCCCATTTGTTTATTTTGGTTTTTATTTCCATTTCTCTAGGAGGTGGGTCAAAAAGGATCTTGCTGTGATTTATGTCATAGAGTGTTCTGCCTATGTTTTCCTCTAAGGGTTTGATAGTTTCTGGCCTTACATTTAGGTCTTTAATCCATTTTGAGCTTATTTTTGTGTATGGTGTTAGGGAGTGATCTAATCTCATACTTTTACATGTACCTGTCCAGTTTTCCCAGCACCACTTATTGAAGAGGCTGTCCTTTCTCCACTGTACATTCCTGCCTCCTTTATCAAAGATAAGGTGACCATATATGTATGGGTTTATCTCTGGGCTCTCTATCCTGTTCCATTGATCTAGCTTTCTGTTTCTGTGCCAGTACCATACTGTCTTGATTACTGTAGCTTTATAGTATAGTCTGAAGTCAGGAGCCTGATTCCTCCAGCTCCATTTTTCGTTCTCAAGATTGCTTTGGCTATTCGGGGTCTTTTGTGTTTCCATACGAATTACCATTGCAACAAAAAGAATAAAATATCTAGGAATAAACCTACCTAAGGAGACAAATGACCTGTATGCAGAAAATTGTAAGACACTGATGAAAGAAATTAAAGGTGATACAAATAGGTGGAGAGCTATACCATGTTCTTCGATTGGAAGAATCAACATTGTGAAAATGACTCTACTACCCAAAGCAATCTCCAGATTCAATGCAATCCCTATCAAACTACCATGGACATTTTTCACAGAACTAGAACAAAAAATTTTGCAACTGTATTCTTTACACTCTAGCTACAGCTTGTGTTTACTGCCTTGTGTCCACTTACTTGCCAAGAACTTTTCCTAAGAACATTCCTCACTCTAATCACACAGTTCACGAATGTCTTGCCCTTTCCTGAACATGGCATGCACTTCTACTTTTCCATATGTTTGGGCATCGATGCTTGAGGGATTGTGAGATAGTAAGTAGTGCCAGGGTGCTGTACTTTGTTAGAGGTAGGGTGAAGAGGGCATATTTTATAGTGAAACAGGAAAAAAAACCAAACAGGATTTCTGTTTTTTTGTGGTTTGTTGTTGTTTGCTCTCTTGTTTAAAATTACAGGAAAGTTTATGAGTTATTGTAGCACTCTGCTAACACCTGCCAAAGGTCAGAGCTTGCTATAAAGCTCATCACTGCAGTGCTTGCAGTCAGAAGCTGCTTGCGCAGTAGCGGGCAACTGAGGCAAGCACTTTTGCAAGCACATACTGGAAGGATGTACTGTGGTGGACCTTCTTAAGATCAGCAGTAGCAGATATGTGCAGAAGCATTCAAGAACCAGTGAGTGACTAAATTAATAGAATTACATACGTATGTTCATAAAACATCACCTAAAGCTGTTCACCAATCCATTCTATATTCGGAAAAGTATAAACGTTTATCATACTGCCGGGTCAAATTTAAATGTAATTTGTAAGCCAAGATATTTAAATTTATTTTGAGGAATTTTTTTATGTCTCTCAAGCTATATAATTCTAACAGTAAAACATAACCTTTGCGTATTATTCAAAATATATGCACAATTACATTTCTTTAAAATATTTTTGTAACTTATGCCTTGATTTATCATACCAATACATTTCTCTATATTTAATAATAAAAAACAAAGTCACTAATGACAAATTATTCTAACTCTGTACTGTTCATTATATCATCCTTTTCAGAGAGCATCTACAAATGTATTATGCTTAAATTGGGTGAGCTATTAAATATATTTCAGACAATCATTATGTGGATAGTTTTTTTCCATTAGTGACTTGTAGAGAAGAATGTTATCTACAGGATCATATTCAGCAAGTATAAATAATTATTGTTAATATTTTCTTTTTTTTGAATTTTATTTTATTTATTTTTTATACAGCAGGTTCTTATTAGTTATCTATTTTATACATATTAGTGTATATATGTCAATCCCAATCTCCCAGTTCATCCCACCACCACCACCACCCCCACCGCTGTCCCCCCTTGGTGTCCATAGGTTTGTTCTCTACATCTGTGTCTCAATTTCTGCCCTGCAAACCAGTTCATCTGTACCATTTTCTTAAATGAAGCTAAGTCTGAATCTAATAGATTACACTATGTTTATTAATTTATTTATTCATTGATTTTTCCAACCCCACATGCTTTTTTAAAAAAGTTAAAACCACAGTGGTGATAGTTTAAAGTAAATCCATTCTACCATTTGTTCTCTGAAAGTGAGAAAGACACAAACTAAATTACTCTTGTAGAATTTTTTATTGTGTATATGTGATTGCCCTGCCTGCTAAAAGAAGAAATAGAGAACTTTGTCTTTCCATGCCTTCAGTTCATCAGAGAGTACAGTTTAGTTTTGGGTGTCCTGTCATAATCTAAGAAACATAATAACACATTTATTTTGTCAAATATATCAGTTAAAGGAGTTTAAAAACAACCAACGCCAAAACATTTGTATGCAATGTAAACCTTTTATACCTTTGGTGTTGAGAGTAGGAATAATATCACTGCTATTGGTATGTAAATTGTACCATACCCAGTTTTCTCTTTCTATTTTGAGATATAATCCCAACATTGGTACATCTAAATCGGCAGGATTCAGCAGTATGACTCCCCCACTGTGAGTTTTATACATCACAAGAGAATGAATATTTTTAAGCTGGAAATAAGCAAGTATTGAACTTACTAAACTTAAATGTTTGGCAGTTCTTAGCACTGAAGCACCTTTTCCAAATCAAGGTTTCTAGTTGTATGTCTTTTTTTTCAATCTAGAAAGATGATTCTGCCAACATGTTCAGTAGAGAGATTTTGAAATTCTTGATTCTGATACAAATAGATTACAACTGAAGAGTGAATTCTACCCATACACTTATGGTCAAGTATTCTACAACAAAGGAGGCAAGAATATAAAATGGAGAAAAGACAGTCTCTTCAGTAAGTGGTGCTGGGGAAACTGGACAGCTACATGTAAAAGAATGAAATTAGAACATTCTCTAACACCATATACAAAAATAAACTCAAAATATATTAAAGACCTAAATGGAAGATTGGATACTATAAAACTCCTAGAGGAAAACATAGGAGAACACTTTTTGACATAAATTGCAGCGATATTTTTATTGGATCTGTCTCCTAGAATAATGGAAATAAAAACGAAAATAAACAAATGGGACCTAATTAAACTTAAGAGCTTTTGCACAGCAAAGGAAACCATAAACAAAACGAAAAGACAACCTACAAACTGGGAGCAAACATTTGCAAATGATGCTACCAACAACGGATTAATTTCCAAAATACAGAAACAGCTCATATAGCTTAATATAAAAAAAGTGAATAACCCAATCAAAAATGTGCAGAAGGGATTCCCTGGTGGCTCAGTGGTTGAGAGTCCGCCTGCTGATGCAGGGGACACGGGTTCGTGCTCTGGTCCGGGAGGATCCCACGTGCCGCGGAGTGGCTGGGCCCGTGGGCCATGACCGCTGAGCCTGTGTGTCTGGAGCTTGTGCTCCGCAACCGGAGAGGCCACAACAGTGAGAGGCCTGCGTACCGCAAAAAAAAAAAAGAAAAAAAGTGCAGAAGACCTAAATAGACATTTCTCCAAATAAGACATACAGATGGCCAACATATGAAAAAATGCTCAGTATCACTAATTATTAGAGAAATGCAAATCAAATCTGCAATAAGGTATCACATCATACTAGTCAGAATGGCCATCATGAAATAGACTACAAATAATAAATGCTGGAGAGGGTGTGGAGAAAAAATAACCCTCCTACAGTGTTGGTGGGAATGTAAATTGGTGCAGTCACTATACACTATATACATTAATTATATATATTTACCATATGATCCTACAATCCCACTCCTGGTCATATATCCAGAGAAAACTCTAATTTGAAAAGATATATGCACCCCGATGTTCACTGCAGCACTATTTACAACAGCCAAGACATGGAAACAACCTAAGTGTCCATTGACTGATGAATGGATAAAGAAGATGCAGTATATCTACACAATGGAATATTACTCAGCCATTAAAAAAGAATGAAGTAATGCCATTTGCAGCAACACGGATGGACTTAGAGATTATCATATTAAGTGAAATAAGACAGAGAAAGACAAATATCATACAGTATCACTTATATGTGGAATCTAAAAAAATGATATAAATGAATGTATATACAAAATAGAGTCACAGACATAGAAAACAAACTTATGGTCACCAGAAGGAATATTGGGGATAGGGTGGGAAATTAGGAGTTTGTGATTAACATATACACACTACTATGTATAAAATAGATGAACAACAAGGACCTACTGTATAGCACAAGGAGCTATATTCAATGTCTTGTAATAACCTATAATGGAAACGAATCTGAAATATATATATATGTATATTTATCACTTTTCTGTACACCTGAAGCTAACACAACATTGTAAACTAACTATACTTCAATTTTAAAAAATGGTTAAAAAAGGAAAAACATGAATCCTATAATTAGTAGGAAATATGAATTTCTTTATATATATATATATATATATATATATATATATATATATATGTATTTTTTTTTTTTTGCCCTGGTTTTAAAACTAAAAGTCCCACACTCCACAAACCCATTCAGTCCTGGGCAAATTGGTAGACTGGTCATCCTAATCTTGGAACATCCTAATATTTTAAAACATAATGTTGAAAATCCATGTTCCATATATTTATTTCATATGTACTTGTGGAAACTATAAGATTTGCAGAAAACTAGGCTGAATATTTTTATCCACCATACTTGACTATTCTCACTTATCATAAAACAATTCAGTAAAATCTCATAAAATGTTAGATAGTTCAGAAAACTGGCTTCCTGTTGATGATGCCTTGGTTTTCCCCTAAATCAAGATATTTGGAACTGTCTTAGCCTTGGTTAACTGTACCACATATGTGATGAATAGCACTCCCAGTATCATTGAAATAATGAAATATTCTCTGCTTGTTTTTGTGAGTCAGGAAGAAATATGGCATAACCATAGTGATCTAATTTACATCTAGTTTCATATTCTTGCTAACTTTCATTTTTCTCTAAGTAGACTAATGTTCATATTAGTGCCTTTGTGGTAAAAATGGCCTATCTGGACTCTTGTAAACAAGGCAGATTTTAGGATTGTTAAACTAGAGCAGTCTAGTGGTTTTTTTTTTTAATATCTTTATTGGAGTATAATTGCTTTATTATGGTCTGTTAGTTTCTGCTTTATAACAAAGTGAATCAGTTATACATATATATATATATCCCCATATCTCTTCCCTCTTGCATCTCCCTCCCTCCCACCCTCCCTATCCCACCCCTCTAGGTGGTCACAAAGCACCGAGCTGATGTCCCTGTGCTATGCGGCTGCTTCCCACTAGCTATCTATTTTACGTTTGGTAGTGTATATATGTCCATGCCACTGTCTCACTTTGTCCCAGCTTACCCTTCCCCCTCCCCGTATCCTCAAGTCCATTCTCTAGTACGTCGAGCAGGCTGGTTTTTAAATAAGAGTTCCTAGAGTAAGGAGATCAATGTGTACCAGTTAATCCAAGAAGACTACAATAAAAAGATTTTTTATTTGGATCTTGAAGTAGAAGGTAGGAAAAAAAAAGAGGGGAAATGGAAATTAGCATCTACTAAGGTAGAGTGTTAAGCTGCTGTCTTTGTACACATTATTCCATTTAGTCCTTACAGTTATTCTGTGTTTGCTATTAGATATAAATGTTTTTAATATGAACTATATAAATGTTTTGTTTTTTTTTTACTAATGGTCAAAATGGGCAATCTTGTATGGTCTAAACAAATATTGTTATCCTTATTAAACAGAGAGTTTTAGTCTCAGAAAAGTTAGAGTTTTTACAGGGTCGAATAATGATGTCCAACTCCGAAGTCCTTACTGATTAATACCTTTCTGTTTTTCCTGTTTTGTCACCCACCAGCCAGACCCTGTAAATTCTACTCTTAATATAGCCAGAATCTGCTGACTTCTCTCAATCTCCACTGCTATCATGTTAGTCCAAGTCATAATAATTTCTCCCACGTAATATAATAGCCGCCCTGCCTCTCTGTGGCTTCCTGAGAATCCATTTTCCATACCGTGTCCAGAGTGACCCTTTAAAGATTCAAAGCAGAAGCAGGTTGTGTCAGTCTTTATTTTAAAATACAATTAAATAAAATTTTAAAAACTAAAAATAACCCCCCCCCAAACTGCTGATGGCTTCCCACCATGCTTTGAAAAAAGTTCAATTATTTTTACCATTTTTTAAACATGGCTGCTGCCTATAACTTAATTAGTGCTTGAGACATAGGTGTTCAGATTGTTTGTTGAATGAATAAAAAGTGGGATATCTGTTAGAGAGTTTGGACGATGAAGTAGGATTGATAAGGTGGGAACCAACTGTAAAGTTTTTTGAATAGCAAGCATTTTAACTTTATTCTCTTGGTCACTGGAACCCATTGCAAGTCGATAACAATGGAGGTTTAGGGGAAAAAAAGTAGTGTCATAGATTAGTTTGAAAGCAGAGAATAAAAAGGGAGAGAAAAAAGTGAGAAAGGGCAAGAAAACCAGTTGAAAAGTTGTCTCAGTTGACTCCACTGGTTAAAGATGGCTTGGGCAAAAAGGTATGCTGCTTGGAAAGAACAAGGAAAATAGGAATTTGAGTTTCTGGGCAACTAATAAAGGAGAAAGAACAAAGGACACTGTGGACTCAGATTATAGTTCTTTTATGAAATAATGACATTTGCAGCAACATGGACACAACTAGAGATTATTATACTAAGTGAAGTAAGTCAGGAGAAAGACAAATGCCATATGGTATCACTTATATGTGGAATCTAAAATATGGCCCAAAAGAACCCATCTACAAAACAGAAACAGACTCACAGACATAGAGAACAGACTTGTGATTGCCAAGGGGTAGGGGGGTAGGGAGAGGGACGGATTGGGAGTTTGGGGTTAGCTGATGCAAATGATTACATATAGAATGGATAAGCAACAAGATCCTACTGTATGGCACGGGGAATTATATTCAATCTCCTGGGATAAACCATAATGGAAAAGAATATATGTGTATAACTGAGTCACTTTGCTGTAAAGCAGAAATTACATGGCATTGTAAATCAAGTATACTTCAACTGAAAAAAAGATTATAGTTCTTTTTTTCCTCTGAGTGACCAGATGATGCTCCTATGAGTGATGACTCCAGTCACAAATGGAAAATATTTTTCTAGGAAAAATATTTTATTTTTAGATGCTTTGAATATGTGTTAAAATATGAAAGTGAAAAAGTACATTGGAGACATGGGACCCAATCCTTTATTTCTTAAAAATGCCTTGAATATAGCCCATTTTCCCCTCCATCTCCCTGCTAGTGTCCTTCTCCACACTTTCATTCCTCTTATTCTCTTGCCTGGGCTAAGAAATGATCTCCTTAGTTGTCTCTGGGTCTTTACATCCTCCAGAGTACTTCCTTAAATGCAAATATGTTTCTGCACTTCCTGACTTAAAACTTGCAGTGGTCTCTCTTGTGACTCCCACCCCTTTGTCCTCATTTCCCAAAGCATCATGTCCAGAATTCTTAGCATGACACACAGGGAACTTTTCTCTCTGTCTCTACCTTAATTCTCTAGCCTTCTCCATTTTTTACTGCCCCATGCCCCACCCCTCCCATGCCCAAGAAAGTTATCAGTAATTGGTGTCAGTAGGTTCTTCATGCTTCACCCTCCATTCCTGACTCTAAGAGACAGTGGACAATACCTTCCCCAACAAAGCAAAAGAAGTCATGGCCACTCTTTCCATGTCAACCACATAGTCAGAAACTTTAAATTATCCAAATAAAAAGAAAGATTCTGACACAGCCTCCAGAAAAGAGCACAAATGCAAGAGTCAAGAAGTGGTGCTTCAAGGAAGTGAGAGTATTCTATAACAAATGCTTCATCTCTATTACATGTTCACCTTTTATCCAGAAAGCTGCACTATGTCAGTGGTCTTCTTGTCCAACAGGAGTAGGTGGGAGTGAGATTGGGGAAGACTTGAGCTGCCCTAGAGCACTGGCTATCATTTTTCTTTTTTTTTTAACCTTGATTTAGAGTAGATTGCTAACTGACCTAAGCCAATATGGTTATGTATGCTATTTTGGGGAATGTTGAGCTGGGTAAAGAGTTTAGGTCTCTTCTGTCACACTCTCCCTACTAAATTATAAGAAAGTAAACCTCAAACCAAGTTCTTTCACAAGTCAATGACTCATTAGAAAATAGCACAGAATAATCTTGCAACCTGTTCTGTAATCTCTGTGTCTTTTAGGAAACTCGTCAGTACTGTGCATGGATGGGCTCTTCAGAAAATCACTGTTTTAGAGACAGGATTCAGTTAGATTACAGCCTTCATCAGGCAACCAGAATCTTCTTAACACAAGATATTTCTGAATCAAGCTCTGTTCCAAGGAGGAATAGCAAAAATCTCAAGCAATATTATACTCTGTTCACTCAAGGCCAGGAAGCATTTCTACAAATTTTAGCTTGAACGCTAGTAATTTCTTCAATGATTATGCACTTCTAAAAATCAAGAAAATGACTTTCTTATGGATCCAGATCTAACAACTTTTCTCTGTCAAAATTAGCTCTTCATTAAAAAAAAAAAAAAGATATCTGAGTGCGGAGAGGGGTCTTATCCAAAGATTGACAGAAAAAGTCTTTCTATAAGCATAGACATATTGTGACAATGGATTTAGAATTAGAATGTAAAAGCAATTGTAAATGATAGTGGCTTCTCCATTTTCCTGACAGTCACCTACACACTTTAACACATTGATTTTTCAATATAATTTTATAGGCCATCAATATTGAAGGCAGTAAACCAAACCTGAGTGTATTCTCTTCTGATAGAGTTAATGCCAAACATATAATTGATAATGTAAAATGTATAAATCATCACTTTTGGCATCTCATCACTTTTTCCTTTAGCATGTTTCCAGAAGGAATGTCTGGAGAGAACAAATCCATGGTTCACTTAGAAAATGACTCTTTAAATCAATACTACCTGTGGATGCACTTAACTGTATTTATTTATTTACTTTATTTATTGATGTGTAACTTAGAATATTATGTCAATTTCATGTGTACAATACAGTTATTCAATATTTGTACACATTATAAAATCACCACTGTAAACCTAGTTACCATATATCATAAACAAAGTTATTACAGTATTATTGACTATATTATATATGCTGTACATTATATCACTGTAGCTTATTTATTTTATTAATGGAAGTTTGTACCTCTTAATTTTCCTTACCTAGTTAACTCATCTTCCCACTCCTCTCCTCTCTGGAAATCACCAATTTGTTCTCTGTATCTATGACTCTGTTTCTATTTTGATGTGTTTGTTCATTTGTTTTGTTTTTTAGATTGTACATACAAGTAAAATCATACAATATGTACATACATATCATACAATATGTATCTCTCTATGACTTATTTCATTTAGCATAATATCTTCTAGATCCATCCATATTGATGCAAATGTCAAGATTTCATTATTTTTTATATCTGAGTAGCATTTTAATGTGTATTTGTATATATATGTACAGACACATGTATATGCATGTGTCTGTGTATGTGTGTGTGTATATATATATATATCACATATTCTTTATCTGTTCATCTATCAGCGTTCTTCCACATCTTTGCTATTGTAAATACTGCATTGAATATAGGGGGGTGCATATATCTTTTTGAGTTAGTGTTTTTTTCTTTGGAAAAATACCCAGACATGAAATTGCTGGATTGTATGGTAGTTCTATCTTTAATTTTTTGAAAAACTTTTATACTGTTCTACATAGCAGCTGTACAATTTACATTTCCATTGACAGTGCATAAGGGCCCCTTTTCTCCATATCCTCATCAACACTTGTTGTTTCTTTTCTTTTTGATAATATCCCTTCTGACAGGTGTGAAGTGATCTCATGGTTTTGATTTGAATTTCCCTGATGATCAGTGTTGAGCATCTTTTCATATGCCTGTTGACCCCCGTATGTCTTCTTTCAAAAAATATCTATGTAGTCCCTCTGCCATTTATTGATTGATTGATTGATTGATTGATGTTGAGTTGTATGAGTTCTCTGAATATTTTGGGTATTAAACCCTTATTGGATATACCATTTGCAAATATCTTCTCTCATTCAGTACACTGCCTTTCCATTTTGTTGAAAGTTTCCTTTGCTGTGCAAAAGCTTTTTAGTTTGTTGTAGTCCCATTTGTTTATTTTTGTTTTTGTTTCCCTTACCTAAACTTCTTTTCCTCTCCTTGCTTATACTTAAATTGTTTTTTTAAACATCTAGTTTCCTGAGGTGGAAGCTAGATTATTGATTTTAAATATTTCTTCTTTTTGAATATATGCATTTAGTGCTCTACACTTTCCCTAATTATAGCTTTTATTGCATCCCACAAAGTTTGATAAGATGTATTTCCATTTCATTTAATTCAGAACATTTTAAAATTTATCTTGTGACTTCCTTTTCAGCCTATGTGTTATGTAGAAATATGTTGTTTACTTTACAAACATCTGGGGATTTTCTAGCTATTTTTCTGTTATTGATTTTTATTTTAAATCCATTACTATCTGCAAACATAATTTGTATAATATATATTGTTTTACATTTGTTAAAGTGTATTTTGTGATCCAACATGTGTTCTGTCTTGGTAAATGTTCTATGTGAGCTTGAAAAGAATGTCTATTCTGTAGTTATTGAGTGGAGTATTCAAAAGCTAACAGCCAGTTTGGCTGTTAGATAAGTTGATTGATAGTGCTGTTCAGGTCAATTATAGCCTTACTGATTTTCTGCCTGCTTGATCTATTAATTACTAATGGGAATCAGGTGTTAAAGTCTCCATCTATAACAGTGTATTTATCTATTTCTTCTTTCTGTTTTTAAGTCATGTATTTTGGTGCTCTATTGTTAGATACATACAACTTCAGGATTCTTGGAGAATTGTTTTATTGAAAAATCGACCCCTTTACCATTATGTAATGTCCTTTTTATCAGTGATAATTTTCCTTGCTCTAAACTCTACTTTGTCTAAAATTACTGTAACTACTTCAGTTTTCTTTTGATTAATGTTAGCAAGATATATCTTTTCCACTTCTTTACTTTTAACCTATCAGAATTTTTATACTTAAGGTGGATTTCCTGTAGACAAAGTAGTCAGACTTTGTTTTTTTCTTTTTAATCCATTCTGTTAATCTCTATTTTGATTGATGTGTTTAACTTTGACCGTATTTAAAGTGATTATTGAAATAGTTAGATTAACCACCATGTTTGCAATATTTTTTATTCAATGTGTTTGTTCTGTTTATTTTTTTCCTTTTTTGGCTTCTCCAATTTTAATTGAGCCTTTAATATAGTTTCATTTTATCTCCTCTCGTTTAAAAAATAGTTGTCCTAGAGCTTGCAATATTTTTAAGCTAATTGAAGTCCACCTTCAAATAACACTATAGCATTTTATCTGAAATGCATGTATTTTATAACAGTACAGTCATCTCTTAGTATCCATGCAGGCTTGGTTGCAGGATGCCCCACAGATATGAAAATCCATGGATTCTCAAGGTTCTTATATAAAATTACATAGTATTCGAATATAACCTATGCATATCCTCCCATATACTTCAAATCATCTCCAGATTACTTATAATACCTAATACAATGTAAATGCTATGTAAATAGTTGTAAATTCAATGTAAATTATATGTAAATAGTTACTAGCATGTGGCAAATTCAAGTTTTGATTTTTGAACTTTCCAGAACTTTTTAAAAAAATTTTTAATCTGTGGTTCATTGAATCCATACATATGGAACTCACAGATATGGACCACCAGCTGTATTCCTAATTCCTTTCTCTCATATTTTTTGGTATTCCTCTTATCCATTTAATTTATCCATGTGCTATCATCACCCAATACTTTTGCTATTATTGATTTAAATAGAGTTATATTTAAGATTAGTTAAGAATAAAAATATTATAAGTTTTAATTTACTTTCACCTATTCTTTCTCTGATGTTCTTCATTTCTTTATGTATATCAAAGTTTCTGACTTATATCCTTTTTCTTCTCACTGAAGCCTTTGTAGGGCAGCTCATCTGGCTGTAAATTCTGTCCATTTTTATTTGACTGAGAAAGTATATTTGTCCTTTGCCTTTTAAGAATGATGCCACTGAGGGACTTCCCTGGCGGTTCCGTGGTTGACTCCGCACTTCCAATGCAGGGGGCACAGGTTCCATCCCTGGTCAGGGAACTAAGATCCATATGCTGCACGGTGTGGACAAAAAAAAAAAAAAAAAAAGGGACCCCTAAGAACAAATAAATGAAGGGATAAACGAGTGATTATGGCTTAAAAAAAAAAAGAAGAATGCCACTGAAGTAGAATTCTAAGTTGGTGTTTTTTTCTTTTAACACTTTCAATATATTATTAATGATAGGACTCTAGTTATGTGTGTATATATATGTATATAATGTATGCTGTACATTAGGTCTCTGGAACTGATTTATCTAATGACTGAAAGTTTGTACTCATGACCAGTAGCTCCACATTTCTCCCCACCAGCCCTAGGTAATCATCATTCTATTCTGTTTCTACAACTTTGACTTTTTCAGATTCCACATATAACTGAGATCATGCAGTATTTATCTTTCTGTGTCTAGTTTATTTGACATAACATGCTCTCCTGATGTTGTTGCAAGTGGCACAATTTTCCTTTTTCCTTAAGGCTGAATAATATTCATATATATGTATATATATCTTGTTATTGTTTCCATATCTTGACTATAGTGAATAATGCTGCATTGAACATGGAAGTGCAGATATCTCTTTGAGATTCAGATTTTCACTCCTTTGGATATATACCCGGAAGTGGAATTGTGGGATCATATAGTAGTTCTATATGCAATTTTTTGAGAAACCTCTATATTGTTTTCTGTAATGGACGTACCAATTTTCATTCCCATTAATAATGAACAAGGATTCTCCTTTCTCGAGATCCTCGCCAACACTTTAACTTTTTGTTGATAGCCATCCTAACTGGTGTAAGGCGACATCTCATTATGGTATTTTTTTCTTTTTTTTTTAAATAGATCTTTATTGGAGTATAATTGTTTCACAATACCATGTTAGTTTCTGTTGCACAACAAATCAAACATATGCATACACATGTCCTCATATCCCCTCCCTCTTGAGCCTCCCTCCCATCCTCCTTATCCCACCCCTCTAAGGTCAACACAAAGCACCAAGCTGATCTCCCTGTGCTACGCTGCTGCTTCCCACCAGCCAACTATTTTACATTCGGTAGTGTATGTAGTGTACATATGTCAATGCTACTCTCACTTCACCCCAGCTTCACCCTGCCACCCCATGTCATCAAGTCCATTCTCTATGTCTACCTCTTTATTCCTGCCCTGCAGCTAGGTTCATCAGTAACTTTTTTTTTTTAGATTCCATATATATGCGTTAGCATACGGTATTTGTTTTTCTCTTTCTGACTTATTTCACTCTGTATGACAGACTCTAGGTCCATCCACCTCACTACAAATAACACAATTTCATTTCTTTTTATGGTTAGTAATATTCCAAGGTATATATATGCCACATCTTCTTTATCCATTCATCTGTCGATGGACATTAAGGTTGGTTCCATGTCCTGGCTATTGTAAATAGAGCTGCAGTGAACATTGTGGTGCATGTCTCTTTTTGAATTATGGTTTTCTCAGGGTATATGCCTGGTAGTGGGATTGCTGGGTCATATGGTAGTTCTATTTTTAGTTTTTTAAGGAACCTCCATACGGTTTTCCATAGTGGTTGTATCAATTTATATTCCCACCAACAGTGTAGGAGGGTTCCCTTTTCACCACACCCTTTCCAGCATTTATTGTTTCTAGCTTTTTTGATAATGGCCATTCTGACTGGCATGAGGTGATACCTCATTGTAGTTTTGATTTGCATTTCTCTAATAATTCGTGATGTTGAGCATCTTTTCATGTGCCTCTTGGCCATCTGTATGTCTTCCTTGATGAAATGTCTATTTAGATTTTCTGCCCATTTTTTAACTGGATTGTTTCCTTTTTTGATATTGAGCTCCGTGAAATAAAAAAAAAGTACATAGAAATAAATGACAATGAAAACACAATAACCCAAAATCTATGGGATGCAGCAAAATCAGTTCTAAGAGGGAAGTTTATAGCAATTCAATCTCACCTCAAGAAACAAGAAAAATCTCAAATAAACAATCTAATCCTGCACTTAAAACAACTGGAGAAAGAAGAACAAAGAAAACCCAAAGTCAGTAGAAGGAAAGAAATCATAAAGATCAGAGCAGGGATAAATGAAATAGAAATGAAGAAAACAATAACAAAGATCAATAAAACTAAAAGCTGGTTCTTTTAGAAGATAAACAAAATTGATAAACCCTTAACCAGACTCATCCAGAAAAAAAGGGAGAGGATGCAAATCAATAAAATTAGAAATGAAAAAGGAAAAATCACAACTTCCACCACAGAAATACAAAGGATTATAAGAGACTTCTACAAACAACTATATGCCAATAAAATGGACAACCACGAAGTAATGGACAAATTCTTGGAAAGGTACAATTTTCCAAAACTGAACCAGGAAGAATTAGAAAATATAAACAGGCCTACCATGATTTATGAAATTGAAACCATAAATAAAAATCTTCCAACAAACAAAAGTCTAGGACCAGATGGCTTCACAGGCGAATTCTATCAAACATTTAGAGAAGAGCTAACACTGATCCTTCTCAAACTCTTCCAAAAAATTGCAGAGGGAGAAACACTTCCAAATTCATTCTACAAAGCCACCATCACCCTGATACCAAAACCAGAAAAAGATATTAAAAAAAAGAAAATTATAGACCAATATCACTGATGAACATAGATGCAAAAATCCTCAACAAAATACTAACAGACAGAATCCAACAACACATTAAAAGGATCATACACCATGAACAAGTGGGATTTATCCCAGGGATGCAAGGATTCTTCAGTATATGGAAAGGAATCAAAGATGACATAAACAGATGGAGAAATATACCATGTTCTTGGATTGGAAGAATCAATATTGTGGAAATGACTGTACTACCCAAAGCAATCTACAGATTCAGTGCAATCCCTATCAAACTACCAATGGCATTCTTCACAGAATTAGAACAAAATATCTTACAATTCGTATGGAAACACAAAAGACACCAAATAGCCAAAGCAATCTTGAGAAAGAAAAACGGGGTTGGAGGAATCAGGCTCCCCAACTTCAAACTATACCAGAAAGCTACAGTAATCAAGACAGAATGGTACTGGCACAAAAATAGAAATATAGATCAATGGAACAGGATAGAAAGCCCAGAGACAAACCCACACACATATGGGCACCTAATTTATGACAAAGTAGCAAGAACATACAATGGAGAAAAGCCAGCCTCTTCAGTAAGTGATGCTGGGAAAACTGGACAGCTACACGTAAAAGAATGAAATTAGAACACTACCTAACACCACACACAAAAATAAACTCTAAATGGATTAAAGACTTAAGTGTAAGAACAGACATTATAAAAGTTTTAGAGGAAAACAGCAAAAACACTCTTTGACATAAACCACAGCAAGATCTTTTTTGACCCACCTCCTAAAGTAACAGAAATAAAACCAAAAATAAACAAGTGGGACTTAATTAAACCTAAAGGCTTTTGCACAGTAAAGGAAGCCATAAACAAGACAAAAAGACAACCCTCAGAATGGGAGAAAATATTTGCAAATGAAACAGCAAAGGATTAATCTCATTATGGTTTTGAGATGTCATCTTTGCATTTCCCTGATGATTAGTGATGTTGAACATCTTTTCATGTTTCTGTTGGCCATTTGTATGTCTTCTTTTGAAAAATATCAATTCAGACCATTTGCCCATTTTTTTGTTTTGTTTGTTTTGCTTTTGAGTTGTATAAGTTCCTTATGTATTTTGTATATTAACCCCTTATCACAGATATGGTTTGCAAATATTTTCTCCCATTCTCTAGGTTGCCTTTACACTTTTTTTTAACTGCTTCCTTTGCTGTGAGGAAACTTTTTAGTTTGACATAATTCCACTTATTTATTTTTGCTTTTGTTGCCTTTGCTTTTGGTGTCACATCCAAAAAGTTACCACCAAGGCCAGTGTCAACGGGATTTTCCCCTATGTTTTCTTCTAGATGTTTTATGGCTTCATATCTTACATCTAAGTCTTTAATCAATTTTGAGTTAATTTTTGTCCATGGTGTAAAATAAGCACCCAATTTAATTCTTCTGCATGTAGATATGCAATTTTCCCAACAACATTTATTGAAGAGACTATCTTTTACCCATTGTGTATTCTTGGCAAATTTGTTGAAGATTCATTGATCATACATATATGGGTTAATTTTGCCTTCTATATTTTGTTCCATTGGTCTGTTTTTATTATTACATCAGTACCATACTCTTTTCATTACTATAACTTTGTAATATAGTCTGAAAAAAGAAACTGTGATGCCTCCAGCTTTGTTCTTGCTCAAGACTGGCTTAGCTATTTGGGGTCTTTTTGGTTCTGTATAAATTTTATAATTGTTTTTTTCTGTTTTTGTGCACTGTGCTATTGGAATTTTCATAGAAATTGCATTGAACCATTTGAGTATTATGGACATTTAAAGAATATTATTCTAATCCATTAACATGGGATATCTTTCCATTTATTTATGTCTTTTTGTTATCTATTTTCTGTCTGAATGGTCTATCCATTATTGAAAGTAGAATATTGAAGTCTCTTACTATTATTATATTGATGTCTATTTCTCCCTTGAGATCTGTTAATGTTGCTTTCTATATTTATGTGCTCTGACATTAGGGGCATGTATATTTATAGTTGTTATAGCCTTTTATGAATTGACTCCTTTGCCTAAAATTACCTTCTTTGTCTCTCATTACAGTGTCTGACTTAAAGTCTATTTTGTCTGATATAAATGTAGCTATTCTCATTCTCTTCTGATTTCAATTTATGTGGAATATCTTTTTCCATCCCTTCACTTTCAGCCTATGTACATTCTCAAATCTGCAGTGAGTCCCTTATATGTAACATGTAGTTGAGTGTTTTTTTAATCCTTTTTTTCCTTTTTAAATCATTTCAGTCACTCTGTGTCTTAATTAGAGAATTTAATCTATTTACAATTAATTATTGATAGGTAAAAATTACTATTGACATTTTGCCATTTTTTGGCTGTTTCGTAGTTCTTTCTTGGACCCTCATTGTGAAAACCTTGTGAGGTTCCTAGAGGGAAAGCCCACAAAAGTGTGGGATCCCCTAAGACTGAGTTCCCAGGAGTTTCTTCCTTTCATGCTAGTTCACACTCAGCTTCCAACAGTAAATCTAAATTGTGAATTTTCCTACCAGTTAATGACTCCCAATTTTTCTCTTCCAGTAAGCGTATCTTTCTGGATACCACCGTCTTTCCAGATTTGGGGTTTGGTGTTATGCCCTATGTCTTCAGTGCTCTGAAGTGTGCAAGAAAAGTCATTGCTTTTTAGATTGTCCAGCTTTGTTTGTTGTAAAGATGGCATAGAAAACTTTTACCTCTTTATGTGTGAAAGCTGAAACAAGAAGTGCATGGGCTTGGAGTTTAAATAGGTAGAAGGAAGTTCAGTAGGGTTTGAGGTTAGGCAATACCAAGACCTATTGAAGTCACACCACCATTTAACATGAGATGTGGGTTTGTGTTGTAGCAGATGGAATAGGACATAGCAATCTTCCACCCCTTGCTCAGGGGACTTTTCAAAGGATGTTTTAAGAGTCTCATCCAAAGGAAAGAAAGGTTCTGGGTGAATATGCTTTCTGGGTAAAATAAAAGACTAATACTAATCATTGGTGGAAAAAAAAAATCACAGAATAAAGTTTTTCTTGGTCAGTCAGTCCCCTAGCTCAGTCAAATTTCTCCTCAAAGCCTAAAGTGATGTGGTTCTAGTAAAGAGTGATTGGGATTTTAAAATGCTGTTTCATTAGTAGCTCTGTTTATAGTGTAACACAGGATAGTCCTTCTTGGGTAATTCTTATGATTGACAGGAAGGTGTGGGCCCAGATACAAGAGGACCTTGCAAACGGATGAAATAATTTAGATGACTGTAGGGGTAAAAAAACAAACATGCCACTTTTGAGTAAAAGACTTTTGAGTAAGAGATTGATATAATATCCCCATTGGTTCAGTATCAACTTCTGAGTCTGGGTACATGAGGGGTTATATTGATGTGTTTGTTCACAGTTTGTGCAACATAAAGGAGATTCTGGCTTAGGAGCCAGGCATTAAAGAGATTGAATTTTGGTTCTAATACTTAATAACTGAGCCATTTGGCAAATTTCTTTGCAAACAATTTTGTAAATTACCTCTCTGGACCATATTTTCCTCCCTAGAAGATGCATGTAGCAGTTATCTTTGTCATAATGATGTCACATAGCTAACCATCACAAAACTCATTGGCTTAAAAAATGTTTATTATTGTTCATGAATATAGGTGAAGTTGGCTGTTAGTCTAGGCTCAGTGAGGCTCTCATATGTCTGTGGTCAGCTATAGTTCAGCTAGTCTAATGCACATCTTAGCTGGGCTTTCTCACAGTTCTGAGATCTTTGCTGGGCAACTGACTCAGCTCTGTCTCATGGGGCCCCTCGCCCTCTAGAAGGTAGGCTTAATCTTGTTCTGTTGGGGAAGGCAGAGGACCAAGAGAAAAAGTGGAAGTGTACAAGGTCTCTTGGGGTCTAATCTTGGAACTGGCTTAGCGAAAAGAATGTATGTATGTAATGTAGAGATATAAAAGTAAAGGTTATTTGATGTTGTGAAAAGAATTCCAGATCTTCAGACTGTGCTTATCTGCAAATACAATCTTTGTGTCACTTTCAGTCATGATGAGGTATATGGGAAGTATCTATGGGATTTTGTAAGTTGGTAAGTCTCCCTCCCCTAGGATTCCTTATTTCCATACTCCTACTGATTCTATCTCAGATCTATGATAACTCTCCATCCTCATTATCATCATCGTATTGGTGGGATGTGTAAAATAATTAGTAAACAGAAACCTGAATTATATAGAGGTGAGAGGCCAGAGGGGGAGCTCTTAGGTCCTATGATGGTAGCAGAGCCCAAAAGGAAGAAGAAAGATTATTCTTCTAGCAACAACCCAGCCAATGAAAAACCATGGACTCTGTTTATGATAGCCCTCCCAACTTCCCTTTTCCCTCTATAAAAGAGTTCTCCTTCCTTTGCTTTGCAGGGACTTGCATGTGGCTTGCTATTGTTGCACACCCCGAATTGCAATTCTCACCTGATCCTGAATAAATTTGTTTTTGCTGGAGAAATAACTGACAAGTCTAGATGTTTTAGGTCAACAGATGGTTGTGATAGCCTCCTAACTGGCCTCCCTGCTTTCATTACAATTCATTTATTTACAAGCATCCAGAGTCATTATATAAAAATTATAAATAAGATTATGTCACTTCTCTATGTGAAACAATAGTTAATTAGAAATCTGAAAGCATTCAAATCCCAAATATTCTTCATGGGATTTTCTTTCACTTGGAAACTTTTGAAATTTTCTTCATGTATTGTTTTGTAACTCAGCTGTACTTTTAAATCTGAGGACATTTCTTCAGCTCTGGAAATTTTATTGTATTATTGCTTTAATAAGATTCACCCTTTTTTCTTTGTTCTTAAATTCTTCTAGATTTATCCTCTGGTTTTCTTATATTTTAATCTTAATTTCCATTTTGCAATATCTTCACTGGGAGATAGAAATGATTTACCAGAATGTTGTTCCCCAAACTTGCTTGTGAAGATTATGGTTTTAATGAGCTTGACCCCAAGGTCTATTTTGATATACTTAACCTTTCAGTTAAGTGACAAACTAGGATAAGTTTTAATTTTTTTCCTCTTGCTATCTCTTCAGTAGTTTTACACATCTCATCTTGAGCTGATGGGCTTGCTAAGAGTTTAAGTTAAAAATTCACCGAAATGGAAAAAGTCACAGTTCTTCTCCTGTGTAAGGAAAAACCCAGTTCTTCCCTATTATATGTTTCTCTTCCTTGTGTGTCTCCATTACCTTCTCAGGAACACTTCAATTCTGGTCCCCAAATATATGAAGGTTTCCCTGCCCCCACTCTCACCAAGAAATTCTCTGGCTGTCCTAAATTTAATTCAACTCTGACATTCTTTACCCAGAGATAGCATCAGATTCCACATGTTGAGGGCTCAGTCCTACAAGACTGCACCCTCCCCGCCACTTCAGATGCCAATCACAAGCCCAGGTTGTTACCTGTACTTCTGACCAACAGGCTTTAAATAAGAGGTTGCCACAACTCCCTCCTTCAGTTCACGTAATTGGCTAGAGTGGCTCACAGAATTCAGAGAAACATTTTATTTATGGATCACTGGTTTATTATAAAAGAATATAACTCAGGAACAGCCAGATGGAGGAGAAGCATAGAGCAAGCATGGCAAAAGTCTGGAGCTTCCATCCCCTCTGGGAGTGCACCATTATTACCACATCTCCAGGTGTTCACCAACCCAGAAGCTCTCTGAACCTTGTCTGTTTGGGTTTCTGTAGAGGCTTCATTACGTAAGCATGATTAATGAAATTATTGGCCATGAGCAATTGACCCAGTCCCTAGCCCCTTGCCTTGCCCCAGAGGTCAGGGGGTGGGACGGAAATTTCCAATCACCTGGTTGACTCCATTGGCAACCAGCCACCATCCTTAGGTGCTTTACAAGTCACCTCATTAGCATAATAGAAGACACTGTTATCACTTTCAAGACTTAAGAAATTCTAAGGGTTTGGGGAACTCTGAGACAGGAGCTGTGGACAAATACCAAATATATATGAGAAATATATTTCATCCGAACGGACAAATATATATTTCTTGTAAACCACAATATCACATTCACCAAGAAGTGTCCTCACATCAATTTTTTTCTTCAAAGCAGTGAGATAAATTGGGTTGTTAGAAGTGAGGGTAAAGTGCAATGTAATATAAATTTAGAAAGTAGGTCAAGTCCTACATCTGTGTCAGGAATAAAAAATGAATCTAAGACTCAGAAAGGGAATATTCAGTAATTGACACAAAGAGAGAGCTCCCTAATGTCAAAGTCATTCGTCATTTGGTTATAGGATTCAGGAACTCTAATCAAAAGCATAAACTCCAGGGAAGGAAACTCCAGTCTGTTCACTATAGAATTTACAAGGTATAATAGGATTTTAGAAGAACAGGCTGTAAGAGAAAAAAAGAGAGAGGAAAAGAGGGAGACTAGTGGTCAGGCAGCATGGAGTAATGGGAAAATCACTGGATTTGAAAAGGAGTTTAACTCAGGTTCAGCACTTGTGACCAAGGGCCAGGTAGACATAACGTCTGCTTGTGGCTCATAATGTCATAAAATGTGAGGATGAAATAAAATATGTGACATCTTTGAGAAGTATACTTTTTATAAAATTTAACAATTATTATGACTGATAAACTATTTTAATTTACAGTAGGATCAGTGATACATTTAATTGTATTTTATTATAATAAAAATTACATTATTTTCTCTATCATCTTTTTTAGGTTAGAAAATTGTCACTAAATGAAAGTAAAGGATATTGAAATTGATATAATAAAAAATTGTAAATTTTGGTCCATTAAACATAACCAAAGTTAGCTGAGTTTTTGATGACCTGCTCCATGTGGAAGGAAATTGATGTCCTCAAAGGCTGCGGTGACATTTTCAAGAATAGTTGGTAAAATATATGATGAGTTTAACAGATTGAAATATCAGTTTGTTATTGTTTGTGCTCTCGCTTGTCTATCATCATTTAATCTTACCCAAGGCAGAAACAGGTAGTATATGAGCTCTGAAGATTATTTATTGAAATAATTCTGAAATAAGTGCTATTAGCAAATGGAAAATATTATTAGAAAGAGTATAAAGTTTTGTTTTTTTTTTATGGACTAATGACCACTTGGCTGATATCATTAAGATACTATGTGGCTACTAACAAGTAGACTGGCTGGGCAGACTCTGGGGAACAATTCTAGCTCTAAGAATCTTTAATAGAGTATAAGTTAATCACTGCCTCTGAACCATTCCCCAGGTGGAATATTGTACTTAGAACATTAGAGCATGTGTCTTTCCATTTACTTTTGCCTCTGGAAAATGTTCTTCCTTTATTCTTAGCCCAATCCTTGCACCTTGAAAACTCAGCACTTGTCATTCCTCAGATAAACCTTTACTAATCTTGAGGCAGGAGATAGGTGGGTCCCAGGCTGAACAGCTGGAGTTTGTCCCCTGTGGACAAATACTCCAAGATGAAGAGGAGGAGGAGCTAAGCCCTGCCCAGATAAGAGACCATATATTTCTCATTTTCAAGGTCAAGGAGACCTTCCTGACTGCACATGCACAGAAAGGCTCCTTGAAGGTCAAAAAGGGAGGGGTCGCCATCCCATAGTAGGTGATGTCAACCTACCCATTGGCCTCTTCGCTGGAATCCACTTTGGCTAAGAGATGCACATGCACACCTGGGAGGACCCTGAGATAAACCAAATACAGACTCAGAACCAACTGGCCAAAGGAAACCCGGAAAAAATGCCCCATATAAGTGATTCAAACTACCATGAGGGCACGACTCTCTCTGAGCCCGCCCACGTGTCTATCCACACGTACCTTTTTTACTCCTAATAAACACTTTACTTGTTTCACTACTTTCCATCTGTCTGTGGAAATTCAGTTCTACACAGCTGACAGGTCAAGGCCTTGTCACTGGACACTGGTCAAGTGGCTAGGATTCAGCGCTCTCACTGCTGTAGTCTGACTTCTATCTCTGGCCAGGAACCAAAACCTTGCTTCAAGTCGCTGCAGGCCGAGGCCACCTGAGATCAATCCATTGTTTTTAATTTAAATATTAAGTCTCTATGTTCCCATATTATCATCTGCATAGTATGATATTTATTACACTGTCTGAAAATTGTGAGTCATTAGCCTGTGTCTTCTCATGGACTACGTAGACATAAGGGCAGGACCTTATATGATTACATTTTCCCAGTTTCTAGCACAATACTTGCTATGCTAGTTATCCTCACTAAAGCAATGAAGTAAAAGGAAACAGCATGGAATTTATAAAAAGACCCGAATTTGAGCCCCAGTTCAGTTTACTTCTAGCCACTTTACTTTGGGGAAATCAATAACTCTCTCCAATGGAGATAATAATAACTTGGTTATATGATTTTTGAGATGTAAATGTGAGATTATGTAAAGCTACTTTGTAAGCAAAAAAACTCTACAGTAATATTACCATTGTTATTGTTCTACCAAAGGAAAGAGGTGTCAGAACTTCTCAATCCCATTATACCAGACAAATGCTGATATCAAATGCCTTTATATTTACAAAGTCTCAAATCCCTCTACAAGCATGTTTCCCAACTAAAATTCTATTATGAAACTCAGAAGTACCAAAACTCCTGGTGAACAACACTGAGGGAGAAGGTCATGTTTGGATGCTTGAAGTCAAGGTGTGGGGCAAGAGTGGAGTTAATCTGCAAACAGTGTCACTGAAGGGGGGGACAGGGGACAAAGAAGACATGATCTGCTATAAAATTTATTAGTAAATAAATTCTTATTCAGAAGTCATAAGTCTAGATGTTATCTAAAAGCTAACATTTATAGAAAAACTGGTTTTGATGGTTTCTCTTATCAGTGATTGTAGATTAAAAACACCCAGCAACTTTCAGAAAAGATGAAATAAATTATGATGTGTGGATTTTCCTTTTCTTTGAAATAAAATTATTTTGTCAGTTTTCATTTATATGCTGAGAAGCCCCAAGTAAAGCTATTGGGTATACATTCAGAAGATCTGAACGTAACTTCCATGTAGAAGTAAAAAAATGAGGAATGACACTTATTTAATTTATATAAAAAGCCAAGTCAGGACTTCTGCTTTGGGGTAGATAGAAAATTTCATAGCAGGCCAATGCTCCTGCTGAAACCAACCGGACAAGTCAGATAAAATAACAATTTTTAAAGATTTGATGTGTCAGAGAACCACAGAACTATAAGGACTACAGAGAAAGCCTGGACTCAGCCTGGTTGTGGACTACTGGGGTATAAAATAAGCACTAGAGATTGGAGCAGTCATGAAGGGTTTGAGTGACAGGTTTAGAGATATGAAAGTCCTCAAACAGATGGCCAATTTCCTCTTTAATACATGTGCTGAACTACAAATCTACGTAGAATAGGAGACTAAAGAACTAAGCCCAAGTCTCAGAAAAGCTGAGTGGAATTTTCCACAGCCTCCTGCTACTTAGAAAACAAATACTTACAAGGGGCAGGAAACCTGAAAGCAAGGGATGAGAACTGAAAACCCCCCTTGGAGTGGTGAGCTGACACAGATGCAAAGCTCTAACTTCTTTTTTCCTGGAGGCACTTGCAGATCTGGTACAGCTATAATCTAAGGATCTAGGCTTGACCTCTGAAAGAGGACCATTCCTGTAGACAGAGAAGTCAGCAGAGCTTTTGTCATTTATTCAGAAATGGAGTGATAAAATTGGAAATTTGAGGGACTTTAAACACAGCTGGTCTCCTCCTCAAGACAGTTGTCAAACTGTGATGCTGTGTGGGATGGAAGGCTAAAGAGCTAAACTGAAACCCCCCAGAAATTAGAGCAGAAATTCCTGTAGTTTTTTATTGCTGAGGAGACAAAGATTTACAAAGATCTCAATTGAAAGCCCTCAGGGGCCTTGCCCTAGGAACAGGTACAAAAAAGAAGTTGACCAAACCTTAACACAACTGCACCTCAGTGTTGGCCCAGAGCAGTTTGTGATTAGATTAACACAATCGTCTCCTAACTATTTAGCAAAGGAAAGGGGAAACCTCTCTTATGGTAGATAAAATAATTTGAAGCGTCTACAATTTTTTTACCCAAATATGTGGCATTCAATAAAAAATTACTAAACATGTGAAGAGATAGGATATAGGGCCAAAACCTAAGATACAAAATAGACACTAGAGGGAAAACCAGCAAGTAGTCCAGATACTGGAGTTGGCAGACAAGCTCTTTAAAATAAATTTGATTAGAATGTTCCAGAAAATAGAGGAAAAGAAGGAAAATAGTAATAATGTACAATTTTAACATGTAATTGGAACATATATAGAAAATCAAATGGACATTGTTGAATAGAAAAATAACAGTCTCTGAATTGGTGATTTTAACAGCAAATTGAACATAACAGAAGACAGAGCAGTGACTAGGGAGAACAGTTAGTAGAAAATACCCAAAATGAAGCACAGAGAGAAAAATGAGTTAAAAAATTCACTGAAATTATCATATGCTGGACTGTGAAGGAAGCTTTATCGAACTCAAAGGTTTAATAATGTTCAGAGTATGATGTCCAGTCCCCAGTGGAATTAAGCTAGAAATAAGTAATAACAACATAGCTTGAGCATCTCCAACCTTTTAGAAATTAGACAGTGCTCTCCTAAGTAATTTGTGTGTCAAAGAAGAAATTACAACTGAAATTAGAGAATACTTTGAATGGAATTACTGCAAAGATACAACACTTAGCAACTTGTGAGATTCAGCTAAAGTAGGGCCCAGAGGCAAATTTTTAATTTTACATGCATATATTAGAAGAGAAAGAAACTAGTAAATAAAAATAAAAAAAATACCCAGGAAAACTAAATTAAATAAAAGAGAAGGAAAATAATAAAGTCAACAGTAGATATTAATAAAATACAAGAGTACAAAGACAAAAGTTGACTCTTTTTAAAAACTTAACATTGATAAAAACCTAGAAGGAGTGATCAATGACAAGAGGAAGAAAGGAAGAAGAAGGATGGAAGGAAGAAAAGAAAGGCAGCAAGGGAGAGGAAACACAAGTAACCAACAGAAAGAATGAACATCAGTACATATCCCCTACATGCATTAAAGTGATAAGAGGATGTTAGAAACAACTTTTTGCCAATAAGTTTGACATTTGGGATGAAATAAATAAATTACTTAAGAAAAAACTACTCAAACTGAAAGTAATGGGAACAAAAATCTCTAGCCTAATATTTAGCAAAGAAATTGAACCCATTGTTAAATACCTTCCACACACAAAAAACAAAAACTGTTGTTTTTGTTGTTACAAAACCCAAAAAACATCCTCATATAACTTCACCAATGAATATTTCCGAATATTTCGAAGTATTTAAGGAAAAAAAATAACACCAATCTTAAATTATTTCAAGGAATAGAAACAAAGGGAACACACTTCCCTATTGTTTTTGAGTACGATATAACCTTGAATTCAAAACTTGATAATGACATTGCACAGCAATCTTTCTCATGGACGTAGATGCAAATATTCTTACCAAAATTTTGGCACAGTGAATCCAGCAATATGTATATGATATATATATCTATATATCATATAGATATGATATATATTTGATATATATATGATAATACATCTTGATTAAACTGATCTTTCTCCACCAATATGAGTAAGCTAATATTTGAAAATCAACTAATGAAGCAATTCTCCATATTAGCAGGAAAATGATGTGTGTGGGGAAATCACATTATCTCTCCTCTTGATGCAGAAAAACATTTGAGAAAATTCAACACTGTTCAGAGTTAAAAAAAAGGAAACGTTTCAGTAAACTAAAAATAAAAAAAGTATTTCCTTATTCTGGGAAATATGGTTGAATTTCTCATTATACCAAGGTAAAACAGCTAAACATGAAGAATGCATACAGTGTAATTCTAGATATATAAAATTCAAAACCAAGGAAGATAATTTATGCTGCTAGGAGTCAGAACAGTGGTTACCATTTGTCTCAGTCTGCTTGAGCTGCCATAACAAAATGCTGTAAATTGGGTGGTTTAAACAACAGTAATTTATTCTGTTCTTGAGGCTGGGAAGTTGAAGATGCAGGTGTCAGAAAGACAGGTTTCATCTTGAGGCCTCTCCTCTTGGCTTGTAGGTGGCTACCATCTTGCTATCTGCCCATGTGACTTCTGTTTTGTGCATCTATGGGGAGAGATCGAGGTCTCTGGTATATCTTCTTGTAAGGGAACTAATCCCATCATGGGGGCCCCACCCTCATGGTCTCATCTAACCCTAAATATCTACCTAAACCCCGTCTCCAAATACCATCACATTAAAGGTTAGGGCTTCAACCAATGAATTTTGAGAGGATACAAACATTGTCCGTAACTTCATCGTTCAAGAGAAAGTAGTGATTGAAGTGATGACCAGGTTCTGATTCTTGAATTGGTCACTGTTTCCATGGATGGGATCACTGTAAAAATACAACAGCTTATACACTTAAAGTCTGGGCACATTTTGGTGTATATGTTATATTTTAAAAAAACAACAAATTGCTCAGAAAACTTTACACGATGTCCTTCTTTTATATATTATCATTTCATGGCTTCTCACCTCTTTTAAGATTTAGGGATTGTGCCAAGATAATCTATATCAACTTTGATCACTTTTTCCATTCTGAGGTTTAATTTGCATTTCTCAAAAAGTTATCCAGCCTTCTAAATATGAAGGCTTTTTTGAACATGATTTATGAAAATTCAATATAAATAACAAACTATTTACAGATTATAATTTTTAAGATATAAAATACAGGACTTAGCAGGAACTTAACCTCCCATTGGCCTTTCTGAAAAATTCTGAATCATGCTATTTCATGCCCTGAGGGCTCTCGTATTATTATGGGGAAAGGTACCCTGAAGCCAGGTAAACTGGACTCAAGTTCTGATACTTCTCTTGTCTGGCTTTTTCTGGAAAATCATAAGTAGCTACTGCTTTTACTTTTCTTCTAGGGGGAAAACGATGACTAGTGCAAATTTGACCTTGACCAGTTTTCGTGAAGATATGAGAGAGAAATTGAGGGAATCGGTTTCTGTGGCTGCTAACCAAGTGATTTTTTTTTTTTGATTGCAGTTCCCTTAGAGATCTGTAACTTTATTTTTCCTCTCAAGGGCATGAGTTAAGAGGTGGTGTTAGGGAATGAGCTTTCACCCCTTATAAACAGACTACTGGTCTGGGGCTGAGGAAATTTGTCCTGTTTTGTAGAGGCTGACTCATTAAGTGTCAGGATGATACCGTGTTTATGTTGTCTCACTTTAAAAAACTGTTGTTTATAAGCTCTGTGACAAAGGCTGCTAAATAAGCTTTCCTGCCTGGAATTACAATATAATGCAACAAGAGAGGCAATTTTATTTTATTTTATTTTATTTTTCTTTTGCGGTACGTGGGCCTCTCACTGTTGTGGCCCCTCCCGTTGTGGAGTACAGGCTCCGGACGCGCAGGCGCAGCGGCCACGGCTCATGGGCCCAGCTGCTCCGCGGCATGTGGGATCTTCCTGGACCGGGGCACGAACCCGCGTCCCCTGCATCGGCAGGCAGACTCTCAACCACTGTGCCACCAGGGAAGCCCAATTTTCTTTTTCTTAATGACCGTGGCCCATGAGTTTAAAACAACTCTATTAATCACTAATCAGGTTTTCCAAATTGCCAAGTAAATATTTACCATGGTGCGAATCCTGTATAATTGTTCAGATTCCCATCATCCTCTGGGAAATATAAAATAATAAAATGTCATTAATATCTGCTTGAGAACATTGCTTTAACTCTTGAATTGCTCATGATGGTCTACTATAGTTTATGTCTTTCAAAGCTACTCCCTTCTCACCAGCTGCCCAGTTTCTGCCTCATCATTTACCTCCAAATATCAGCTAAGGCTTTCTAATTGGTCCTGATTTGCTTTCCTCTGCCCCCTGGCTCCCCCTTTCCTCCTCCACCCCCACTTCCAAATCTATCTTTACAAAATACAGGTCTGAGCATGCCACTCTTTTAGTTGAAATCCTTCCACATCTCCCCATTGCTTTCAGAGGTAAACTCCAGGTTTGGCTTGGAATATAAGAACTTTTATCACCTGACCTTTGCCTAGCTACAGAGCTGAATGACCTTGACCAGTACATCACAATCTCTGCATTTCAGTTCACTCCTTTGCAAAGCTGGGATAATGATGTTCCTACCTCACAGGGCCCCTGGTGAGGATTGAATGAGATAAGGCATTTAACAGACTTAGCTCAGTGCCCTACATGGAGTAAGTGAGCAAGATGTTGGCCGTGTAATTATAATTGTATAACAATAATTAGATGTTCTTATCTCCAACCACTCCCACCACCCACTCTTCTTCCAGTCTTACCAAACCCTACTGGTTGCCACATCCAAAGTGCCTCTTTCATTCTCCCACACCCACCTCCCAATAGCCTATATACTTGGTACAATTCAGACACTAATTCCAATGTGTGTGTTTGGGTTTTTTTACACATCAATTTTCTGGGGACATGAGCCAGGTGTCCCATAAATTTAACTCGATTCTGACACTGTCTACCTGGAGATAGCATCAGATTTCACAGGTTAAGCAGGGCTCAGTCCCACAAGTCCACCTCCACTTCCAATGCCAATCTTAGGTCCAAGTTGATACTTGTGCCTCCGACTATCTATACATTAGAGGTTCCCACAGCCCCCCTCCTTGGTCGTTTAATCTGCAAGAAGGGCTCACAGAACTCAGGAAATCAGTTTACTCACTAGATTACAGATTTATTACAAAGGATACTAAAGGTAACAGCCAAATGAAGTCGTACACGGGGTGAGGTCTGGGAGGGTCCTGAGCCTGGGAGCTTCGGTCCCTACGGAGTTGGGTTGTGTCATGTTCCAGGTACTTGGATGTGTTCACCAACCTGGAGGCTCTCCGAACCCTGTTCTTTTGGGGTTTTAATGGAGGATTCATTGCACAGGCACCATTGATTAAATCATTGGCCATTGGTGATTGTAGCCACCCTCCACTCCCTGGAGGTCAAGAGGGTGGGACTGAAAGTTCCAACCCTCTAATCACATGTTTGGCTCCCCTGGCAACCAGTCCCCATCCTTAGGTGTTTTCCAAAAGTCACCTCATTAACATAAAGAAAGACATCTTTATCACATTCATTATAGGAAATATCAAGGGCTTTACAGGCTGTGTGCCAGGGACAACAGTGACCTAAGATCAAGTATATATATCTTATTATAAATCACAATATTATACCTGGCTATCTCCTTTGAGTTTTATCTGAAGAATGATCTGATCCAGCAACGTTGTGCAAAGAGTGTTTGTACTGCATGTGCCTTTCACTTGGCTTCCTTTGTTTTTCTGCACCGTTCCTGATAATGCCTGCAGATTCTTCAATGAGACAATCAAAGCATGTTATTGAAGGCTGGGGATTAGAAACTTAGTTTAAATGTCTGTGGATTTCTGAAGTGGAATTCTGGCACTAACTGCATTCTTTTTTGTGCTTAAGAAGCTTATTTATTTATTTATTTTTGTTTGAAGTCTCTATATTTTGCATCCTTTAAGGTGCATACAATATTCCAAAATGGTTCTTTTCTCTATAGCTTGACAGAGCCCTGTTCCCCTGTTACTGTCCTGGGGAACCCTGACAAACACACCATAGGATGGAGTCATCATTCTGTTGGAATACAAAGAAAGAGATGAGAGTCTCTTTGGTTCAGTCTTTGGTTCTAATGGATGGAAAGGCTGTTAGCTGCACCTCAGTATGATAGCTGAGGACCTCGTTCCTAGAGTTTGCAGGTGAAAATCTGAAATGGCCACAGCAAGAGTTGAGATGCATCTGGGTAACCCAACAGTGACAACGACAAACCTCTTCAATGAGGCCCAGAGCGCCTGGCATTTTTAAGTCATTGCTGCAAGGAAAGGCAAGTTTAATTACTGCAGATGAAATAAATCAGAAGGATCTCATTGGAAATGCAGACACGCCACACAGCCTTAACTGCAGTAGTCTCAGCCATCTGCCAATAAGGGTAATTTGTTTTAGCTTCTGAAGGAACATACTGCACAGTCTAAAGGGAAAGCTTAAAGACAGAGAGTCCAAATGCCTCTACAGTCTCTGCCTTTAGGAAAGCAACTGAGGAAACACTGGTGACATTGTGGGGAAAAGGATTCAGTTACAGTACCTGGGTGCCCTCTCTGACCCTCCTTATCTCCGCCCACACAGCCTAGTTTCCAGCTTCTGGAAACTTTAATTTTCACTGTCTCTTAAATATACTCATCACACCTTTGCACAAACTATGACTGACTCTACCCTCTACCTGAAATGCCCTTCCCCAACTCACTTGCCTCTGCTGCATTGTATCTTTATGCATGTCGGTCTCCTTACTGAACCATAAGCACCTAGATGCACATCTGTTTTCATTCTTATGTACATATGTTTAACCATATCTTAATATTTGTTAAATCCTTGAATCACTACCCTTGTGCCTGACACAAAGCACATGGTACCTACTCAGAACAAATATTAACAAAAACAACATATGTTTGTAGTATCTACTCCTGGGGCTAACTCTGATCATCTTCCATGCATTTTCTCATTTAATCCTCCAAAAATGCAAATGACCTTGATGTTTTCATCACTGGAATTCTGTAGAGGTAAATAGTGTCCAGGAACTTAAGTTCCTGGCAGGGAACAGGCATGGCTTGTGGGATAAAGACTTATACCTCTATATTAATATTGTTGATGCTGGCTTCTTAAAATTCTCTATGATTTTATATATTTCTTTAGAAATATATAATGTGAGAGTTGGAGGCACAGAAAGGTTAACTAACTTACACTTTTCATCAGAGTTAGGAGGTAGTGAGTGTAAACCCAAATACCTGGCTCAAAACTGTATCCTTACCTCTAGCCTTGAGCATGACACTGGACCCCTCTGACCTCTCAATTTCTCTGGTTTACTCCACAGCTGGGCCAGGTCTGTTCCTTGGGTATAATCCTTTTGGCATGCAGCTTCCACTCTAAGTATAGAGTGATACACATGAAATCCAGAATTCAAGCTCCAGCTCCAGCTGTAGCTCAGATTTCCTTGGTAGCCATTTCCAAACTGAAGTTTCAGTAACTCTTGTGACACTTAGCAAGCACTTACTGAAGATGTTTAGCTGTCTCAGCAACTGTGTCAAGGATTCCAAGACCACCTTCAGCTTCAGTGGTTTACTAGGACTCACAGAGCTCAGTAAAGCTGTCATCCTCATGGTTAAAATTCATTACAAATTGAAATCATATGGATTAAAATAAGCAAAGGAAAAGGGTGCGTAATGCAGTGTCCAGGAGAAACCAGGCCTCAGTTTCCAACTGTGCTCTCCCAGTGGAGTCATATGGACAGCACCTAACTCTCACAGCAATGATATAGGACAATACATCTGAAGTGTTGCCAATGGGGAAGTTCAGCTGTGCTTTGGAGTCTAGTGTTTTTATTTTAGGTCAGTCCCATAGGCATAGGGTGCCTGCAAGACTGACCTTAACTACTCAGCCTTAACCTTCCTCCTGCTCCCCAGAGGTCAAACTGATGAAGTGTGGCCCAAGACCCCAAGCAAATAAAAATATGTATTTATCATAAATCACATTGTTGGAGTAAATCTGGTTTGTCTCAAGTCCCCAGGTATACAAAGATATTCTTATCAAGTAGAGTATTACAGGGACTTAGAGGTTATCTCTCAGAAGCTGGCAAGGGCCAGTCCTTTCTTTGAAATGTTCAGGGTTTGGGTATCCCAAGCCCACTGAATTAACCCTTTACTACCTAACAACAAAATTACATCTACCTGAAAAATAGAAAAATCTCATGGTCTGTCTTCTTCTAAATGTGTTCCACAAAAGCACATGTTGGGGTGCTAATGCATAAGGCATAATTCATATATATTTTATTTGTCAGTTTATAGAAAGCTTTAAAAGATGAATTATCTGATTTTTTGCCACTTTTAGCTGAATATCATATAAAAATTTATTGTTTACTTATGTCTCATTATTAATGGCATGAGAATCAATTTTTTTTAACATTTTTATTGGAGTATTGCTTTACAATGGTGTGTTAGTTTCCGCTTTACAATGGTGTGTTAGTTTCTGCTTTACAACAAAATGAATCAGTTCTATATATACATATGTTCCCATATCTCTTCCCTCTTGCGTCTCCCTCCCTCCCACCCTCCCTATCCCACCCCGCCAGGCAGTCACAAAGCACCGAGTGTGCTCTGCGGCTGCTTCCCACTAGCTATCTACCTTACGTTTGGTAGTGTATATATGTCGATGCCTCTCTCTCGCTTTGTCACAGCTTACCCTTCCCCCTCCCCATATCCTCAAGTCTATTCTCTAGTAGGTCTGTGTCTTTACTCCTGTCTTACCCTAGGTTCTTCATGACATTTTTTTTCTTAGATTCCATATATACGTGTTAGCATACGGTATTTGTCTCTCTCTTTCTGACTTACTTCACTCTGTATGACAGACTCTAGGTCTATCCACCTCATTACAAATAGCTCAATTTCGTTGCTTTTTATGGCTGAGTATCCATTGTATATATGTGCCACATCTTATTTATCCATTCATCCGATGATGGACACTTAGGTTGTTTCCATCTCCGGGCTATTGTAAATAGAGCTGCAATGAACATTTTGGTACACGACTCTTTTTGAATTATGGTTTTCTTAGGGTATATGCCCAGCAGTGGGATTGCTGGGTCATATGTCAGTTCTATTTGTAGTTTTTTAAGGAACCTCCATACTGTTCTCCACAGTGGCTGTATCAATTTACATTCCCACCAACAGTGCAAGAGGGTTCCCTTTTCTCCACACCCTCTCCAGCATTTATTGTTTCTAGATTTTTTGATAATGGCCATTCTGACTGGTGTGAGATGATATCTCATTGTAGTTTTGATTTGCATTTCTCTAATGATTAGTGATGTTGAGCATTCTTTCATGTGTTTGTTGGCAGTCTGTGTATCTTCTTTGGAGAAATGTCTATTTAGGTCTTCTACCCATTTTTGGATTGGGTTGTTTGTTTTTTTGTTATTGAGCTGCATGAGCTGCTTATAAATTTTGGAGATTAATCCTTTGTCAGTTGCTTCATTTGCAAATATTTTCTCCCACTCTGAGGGTTGTCTTTTTGTCTTGTTTATGGTTTCCTTTGCTGTGCAAAAGCTTTGAAGTTTCATTAGGTCCCATTTGTTTCTTCTTGTTTTTATTTCCATTTCTCTAGGAGGTGGTTGAAAAAGGATCTTGCTGTGACTTATGTCATAGAGTGTTCTGCCTATGTTTTCCTCTAAGAGTTTGATAGTTTCTGGCCTTACATTTAGGTCTTTAATCCATTTTGAGCTTATTTGTGTGTATGGTGTTAGGGAGTGATCTAATCTCATACTTTTACATGTACCTGTTCAGTTTTCCCAGCACCACTTATTGAAGAGGCTGTCCTTTCTCCACAGTACATTCCTGCTGCCTTTATCAAAGATAAGGTGACCATATGTGCATGGGTTTATCTCTGGGATTTCTATCCTGTTCCATTGATCTAGCTTTCTGTTTTTGTGCCAGTACCATACTGTCTTGATTACTGTAGCTTTGTAGTGTAGTCTGAAGTCAGGGAGCCTGATTCCTCCAGCTCCGTATTTCGTTCTCAAGATTGCCTTGGCTATTCGGGGTCTTTTGTGTTTCCATACAAATTGTGAAAGTTTTTGTTCTAGTTCTGTGAAAAATGCCAGTGGTAGTTTGATAGGGATTGCATTGAATCTGTAGATTGCTTTGGGTAGTAGAGTCATTTTCACAATGTTGATTCTTCCAATTCAAGAACATGCTATATCTCTCCATCTGTTGGTATCATCTTTAATTTCTTTCATCAGTGTCTTATAATTTTCTGCATACAGGTCTTTTGTCTTCTTAGGTAGGTTTATACCTAGATATTTTATTCTTTTTGTTTCAATGGTAAATGGGAGTGTTGTCTTGATTTCACTTTCAGATTTTTCATCATTAGTGTATAGGAATGCCAGAGATTTCTGTGCATTAATTTTGTATCCTGCTACTTTACCAGATTCATTGATTAGCTCTAGTAGTTTTCTGGTAGCATCTTTAGGATTCTCTATGTGTAGTATCATGTCATCTGCAAACAGTGACAGCTTTACTTCTTCTTTTCCGATTTGGATTCCTTTTATTTCCTTTTCTTCTCTGATTGCTGTGGCTAAAACTTCCAAAACCATGTTGAATAAGAGTGGTGAGAGTGGGCAGACTTGTCTTGCTCCTGATCTTAGTGGAAATGCTTTCAGTTTTTCACCATTGAGGACGATGTTGGTTGTGGGTTTGTCCTATATGGCCTTTATTATGTTGAGGAAATTTCCCTCTATGCCTACTTTCTGGAGGGTTTTTATCATAAATGGGTGTTGAATTTTGTTGAAAGCTTTCTCTGCATCTATTGAGATGATCGTATGGTTTTTCTCCTTCAATTTGTTAATATGGTGTATCACGTTGATTGACTTGCATATATTGAAGAATCCTTGCATTTCTGGGATAAACCCCACTTGATCATGGTGTATGATCCGTTTAATGTGCTGTTGGATTCTGTTTGCTAGTATTTTGTTGAGGATTTTTGCATCTATGTTCATCAGTGATATTGGCCTGTAGTTTTCTTTCTTTGTGACATCCTTGTCTGGTTTTGGTATCAAGGTGATGGTGGCCTCGTAGAATGAGTTTTGGAGTGTTCCTCCCTCTGCTATATTTTGGAAGAGTTTGATAAGGATAGGTGTTAGCTCTTCTCTAAATGTTTGATAGAATTTGCCTGTGAAGCCGTCTGGTCCTGGGCTTTTGTTTGTTGTAAGATTTTTAATCACAGTTTCAATTTCAGTGCTTGTGATTGGTTTGTTCATAATTTCTGTTTCTTCCTGATTCAGTCTTGGCAGGTTGTGCATGTATAAGAATTTGTCCATTTCTTTCAGGTTGTCCATTTTATTGGCATAGAGTTGTTTGTAGCAATGTCTCATGATCTTTTGTATTTCTGCAGTGTCAGTTGTTACTTCTCCTTTTTCATTTCTAATTCTATTGATTTGAATCTTCTCCCTTCTTTTCTTCATGAGTCTGGCTAATGGTTTATCAATTTTGTTTATCTTCTCAAAGAACGAGCTTTTAGTTTTATTGATCTTTGCTATCGTTTCCTTCATTTCTTTTTCATTTGTTTCTGATCTGATTTTTATGATTTCTTTCCTTCTGCTAACTTTGGAGTTTTTTTGTTCTTCTTTCTCTAATTGCTTTAGGTGCAAGGTTAGGTTGTTTATTCAAGATGTTTCCTGTTTCTTAAGGTCGGATTGTATTGCTATAAACTTCCCTCTTAGAACTGCTTTTGCTACTTCCCATACGTTTTGGGTCGTTGTGTCTCCATTGTCATTTGTTTCTAGGTATTTTTTGATTTCCTCTTTGATTTCTTCAGTGATCGCTTCGTTATTAAGTAGTGTATTGTTTACCTCCATGTGTTTGTATTTTTTACAGATCTTTTCCTGTAATTGATATCTAGTCTCATGGCGTTGTGGTCGGGAAAGATACTTGATACAATTTCAATTTTCTTAAATTTACCAAGGCTTGATTTGTGACCCAAGATATGATCTATCCTGGAGAATGTTCCATGAGCACTTGAGAAGAATGTTTATTCTGTTGTTTTTGGATGGAATGTCCTATAAATATCAATTAAGTCCATCTTGTTTAATGTATCATTTAAAGCTTGTGTTTCCTTATTTATTTTCATTTTGGATGATCTGTCCGTTGGTGAAAGTGGGGTGTTAAAGTCCCCTACTATGAATGTGTTACTGTCGATTTCCCCTTTTATGGCTGTTAGTATTTGCCTTATGTATTGAGGTGCTCCTATGTTGGGTGCATAAATATTTACAATTGTTATATCTTCTTCTTGGATCGATCCCTTGATCATTATGTAGTGTCCTTCTTTGTCTCTTCTAATAGTCTTTATTTTAAAGTCTATTTTGTCTGATATGAGAATTGCTACTCCAGCTTTCTTTTGGTTGCCATTTTCATGAAATATCTTTTTCCATCCCCTTACTTTCAGTCTGTATGTGTCTCTAGGTTGAAGTGGGTCTCTTGTAGACAGCAAATATATGGGTCTTGTTTTTGTCTCCATTCAGCCAATCTGTGTCTTTTGGTGGGAGCATTTAGTCCATTTACATTTAAGGTAATTATCAATATGTATGTTCCTGCTCCCATTTTCTTAATTGTTTTGGGTTCGTTATTGTAGGTCTTTTCCTTCTCTTGTGTTTCTTTCCTAGAAAAGTTCCTTTAGCAGTTGTAGAGCTGGGTTGGTGGTGCTGAACTCTCTCAGCTTTTGCTTGTCTGAAAAGGTTTTAATTTCTCCATCAAATCTGAATGAGATCCTTGCTGGGTAGAGTAATCTCGGTTGCAGGTTTTTTTCCTTCATCACTTTAAATATGTCCTGCCAGTCCCTTCTGGCTTGCAGAGTTTCTGCTGAAAGATCAGCTGTTAACCTTATGGGGATTCCCTTGTGTGTTATTTTTCCCTTGCTGCTTTTAATATGTTTTCTTTGTATTTAATTTTTGATAGTTTGATTAATATGTGTCTTGGCGTATTTCTCCTTGGATTTATCCTGTATGGGACTCTCTGTGCTTCCTGGACTTGATTAACTATTTCCATTCCCATATTAGGGAAGTTTTCAACTATAATCTCTTCAAATATTTTCTCAGTCCCTTTCTTTTTCTCTTCTTCTTCTGGAACCCCTATAATTCGAATGTTGGTGTGTTTAATGTTGTCCCAGAGGTCTCTGAGACTGTCCTCAGTTCTTTTCATTCTTTTTTCTTTATTCTGCTCTGCAGTAGTTATTTCCACTATTTTATCTTCCAGGTCACTTACCCGTTCTTCTGCCTCAGTTATTTTGCTATTGTCCCATGTAGAGTATTTTTAATTTCATTTATTGTGTTGTTCATCGTTGTTTGTTTCATCTTTAGTTCTTCTAGGTCCTTGTTAAATGTTTCTTGCATTTTGTCTATTCTATTTCCAAGATTTTGGATCATCTTTACTATCATTATTCTGAATTCTTTTTCAGTAGACTGCCTATTTCCTCTTCATTTGTTAGGTCTGGTGGGTTTTTATCTTGCCTCTTCATCTGCTGTGTGTTTTTCTGTCTTCTCATTTTGCTTATCTTACTGTGTTTGGGGTCTCCTTTTTGCAGGCTGCAGGTTCGTAGTTCCCATTGTTTTTGGTGTCTGTCCCCAGTGGCTAAGGTTGGTTCAGTGGGTTGTGTAGGCTTCCTGGTGGAGGGGACTAGTGCCTGTGTTCTGGTGGATGAGGGTGGATCTTGTCTTTCTGGTGAGCAGGTCCATGTCTGGTGGTGTGTTTTGGGGTGTCTGTGGGCTTATTCTGATTTTAGGCAGCCTCTCTGCTAATGGGTGGGGTTGTGTTCCTGTCTTGCTAGTTGTTTGCCATAGGATGCCCAGCACTGTAGCTTTCTGGTCATTGAGTGAAGCTGGGTGCTGGTGTTGAGATGGAGATCTCTGGGAGATTTTCGCTCTTTGATATTATGTGGAGCTGGGAGGTCTCTTGTGGACCAGTGTCCTGAAGTTGGCTCTCCCACCTCAGTGGCACAGCACTGACTCCTGGCTGCAGCACCAAGAGACTTTCATCCACACGGCTGAAAATAAAAGGGAGAAAAAGTAGAAGGAAAGAATTAGTAGAAGGAAGGAAGGAAGGAAGGAAGGAGGGAGGGAAGAAGGAAGGAAGGGGCATGGAAGGAAAAAAAGAAAGAAGATAAAGTAAAATAAAATAAAGTAAGATAAAATATAATAAAGTTATTAAAATGAAAAAATAATTATTAAGAGAGAAAAAAACAGATGGATAGAACCCTAAGACAAATGGTGGAAGCAAAGCTATACAGACAAAATCTCACACAGAAGCATACACATACACACTCACAAAAAGAGGAATAGGGGAAAAAATCATAAATCTTGCTCTCAAAGTCCACCTCCTCAATTTGGGATGATTTGTTGTCTAAAGGAGAGAAGGAAGGAAAGAAAGAATGAAGATAAAGTAAAATAAAATAAAGTTATTAAAATAAAAAGTAATTATTAAGAAAAAATTAAAGAAAAATTAAAAATAAAAAACGGATGGATAGAACCCTCAAACAAATGGTGGAAGCAAAGCTATACAGACAAAATCTCACACAGAAGCATGCACATACACACTCACAAAAAGAGGAAAAGGGGAAACAATCATAAATCTTGCTCTCAAAGTCCTCCTCCTCAATTTGGGATGATTCGTTGTCTATTCATGTATTCCACAGACACAGGGTACATCAAGTTGATTGTGGAGCTTTAATCCGCTGCTTCTGAGGCTGCTGGGAGAGATTTCCCTTTCTCCTCTTTGTTCTCATGGCTCGCAGGGGCTCAGCTTTGGATTTGGCCCCGCTTCTGTGTGTAGGTCGCCGGAGGGCGTCTGTTCTTCGCTCAGACAGGACAGGGTTAGAGGAGCCGCTGATTCGGGGGCTCTGGCTCACTCAGGCCAGGGGGAGGGAGGGGCAGGGAGTGCGGGGCACGGAGTGCGGGGCGAGCCTGCGGCGGCAGAGGCTGGCGTGACGTTGCACCAGCCTGAGGTGCACCGTGTGTTCTCCCGGGGGAGTTGTCCCAGGATCCCGGGACCCTGGCAGTGGCGGGCTGCACAGGCTCCCCGGAAGTGGGGTGTGGATAGTGACCTGTGCTCGCACACAGGCTTCTTGGTGGCGGCAATAGCAGCCTTAGCGTCTCATGCCTGTCTCTGGGGTCCGCGCTCTTAGCCGCGCCTCGCGGCCGTCTCTGGAGCTCCTTTAAGCAGCGTTGTTAATCCCCTCTCCTCGCGCACCAGGAAACAAAGAGGGAAGAAAACGTCTCTTGCCTCTTCGGCATGTCCAGACCTTTCCCCGGACTCCCTCCTGGCCAGCCGTGGCGCACTAATCCCCTGCACCTGTGTTCACGCTGCCAACCCCAGTCCTCTTCCTGCGCTCCGACCGAAGCCCGAGATTCAGCTCCCAGCCCCGCCCGCCCCAGCGGGGGAGCAGACAAGCCTCTCGGGCTGGTGAGTGCCAGTCAGCACCGATCCTCTATTAGAGAATCTCTCCGCTTTGCCCCCCGCACCCCTGTTGCTGTGCTCTCCTTCACGGTTCTGAAGATTCCCCCTCCGCCACCTGCAGTCTCCACCCGCGAAGGGACTTCCTAGTGTGTGGAAACCTTTTCTCCTTCACAGCTCCCTCCCACTGGTGCAGGTCCCTTCCCTATCCTTTTGTCTCTGTTTATTCTTTTTTCTTTTGCCCTACCCAGGTACGTGGGGGATTTCTTGCCTTTTGGGAGGTCTGAGGTCTTCTGCCAGCGTTCAGTAGGTGTTCTGTAGGAGTTGTTCCACGTGTAGATGTATTTCTGGTGTATCTGTGGGGAGGAAGGTGATCTCAGCGTCTTACTCTTCCGCCATCTTACCGGAAGCCCCTTCGAGAATCAATTTTTATAACATTTTGAAGTGAGTAAATTATTTGTCACTCTATTAAATGACCTTCAACCATTGTGTTATTTATTCCTCATGCCTGTATTTTGCTCTGCATCTCTCTTTTCCGTTATTGTCAAGGTTTAACATAATTTCTCACTGCTCGTTATAAGCCTTCTTATAGATTTAATGCCTTTCATACTTTCTAATCTTAGTGAATCAGGAATGCTACGATCAAGGTCGCTTGACTAGACTCTCGACTGACAATGTGTAGATTCTAAGAGGCTGAGATTTAATGCCTGCTCTTTGTCATGTGGAATGTAGATGCTTACAAGCCTCTTTTCCTCCAGGAGGTTCTTGGCTGCATTCTAGAGATCTGAGATTATTAGACAGATGCCATTAAATACGCTAAAATATAGGGGAAGATGTAACTTTTTCTGTACTCTTAACTATGTTTTTTTAAATCTCTAAAAGATGTATAAACGCACTATAAAATTCATTTTAAAAACATTGTGTTTGCAGATATCTCTTGTACAAGTACATTTTGGGATGGCCTTCCAAATCAGTAAGCAAAGGATTGCTTAATGAATGTGGGTAAATGGCTAGGAATTTCAACAAAATAAAGTTGGTTCTCTCCTTCTCAACTATCATAATAAAGTTAAAAATAAAACTCACAATATCATAAATGGGAGAAATCATTTTCAAATTATATGATAGGGAAAGATTCAATATTCTTAATATATGAAATCTCTCACACATTAAAAAAAGTGAGTATTTTAGTGGTAGAGTAAATGTATTACTGTGTTTTAAGCCCCAAGAGCAGTGTCTGGCACATACTAAGTGCTACATTTTATTTTTTAAATGAATAAATAGTGCAGAGAAGTTTTGGGTATGAAAGTTAAGAAATTCAGATAGAAAATTACTATATGAAAATATGTTCATTCATCTAATTAAGAAAAACAAAAATTAGAGTGAACTTTGGTTTTTGTCTCTCAGAGTTCCAGTGATTAAAAGAATTAATAACAGTCAATAGAGCAACTGTACCACTGTTGTCAGGATTCTGAAGTCATACAGTCTTTTAGAGGGAACTTTGTTAATATTTATCAAATCATGTCTGGGTAATTGAACAAAGATGTTCACGATAGCATCGTGTATAAAGTACAAAATTGGAAATAAAAAAAAACTAAATATCTAAAACTTTCACAATTAAAAGCAAAAGCATTAAGATGGCTAAAAGGCAAAAGTTTTCATCCAAAGACTGAAGATGCAATTTACAGATATTAGCATTCAACACAAAGAATTTTTTAAAACTGTAGCAGTAATAATAGATAAATAGATAACATAGAAAGACTCTTGAATTGAACAAAATTGACGTTTGCAGAAAAAATATCCATTGAATACAAAGGTTGAAAATAAACTCTTATCTTCTTAAAACAAAGAACACCTTGAGTACAAGTTGAAAATACTAATGCCCATGCCCACTCCTGAAGAGTATGAGTCAGTAGGTTTGGATGGAACCAAACAATCTGGGTTAGCAGCCAAAGCCTGATGTGATTTCCATCATCAGGTAAATTTGGAAAACACTAATCAGGTGACAAAGAGAAATCCAAGCAAACAGTAGGTCTGAAATCCAAGAAAATAGCACCAAAAGCATAGAAAATAGAAAATAATTTATTCTCCCTTTACATGAAAGACAGTTAATGTTTTCCCATTGCTGACTCTAATTATTACAGAAATAAATTTCTAGGATAGTTTTAAAAGTTTGAGTTAATGAGACATAAAATGCGAAAATAGGTATGTTTCCCAAATTATTGGAGAAAACCAAACCAAATAAGAAAGCTTAGCTAAAGAAATAGAAAATATGAACAGACCAGTCACAAGCACTGAAATTGAAACTGTGATTAAAAATCTTCCAACAAACAAAAGCCCAGGACAAGATGGCTTCACAGGCGAATTCTGTCAAACATTTAGAGAAGAGATAACACCTGTCCTTCTCAAACTCTTCCAAAATATAGCAGAGGGAAGAACACTCCCAAACTCATTCTGTGAGTCACCCTGATACCAAAACCAGACAGAGATGTCACAAAGAAAGAAAACTACAGGCCAATATCACTGATGAACATAGATGCAAAAATCCTCAACAAAATACTAGCAAACAGAATCCAACAGCACATTAAACGGATCATACACCATGATCAAGTGGGGTTTATCCCAGGAATGCGAGGATTCTTCAGTATACGCAAATCAATCAATGTGATACAGCATATTAACAAATTGAAGGAGAAAAACCATATGATCATCTCAATAGATGCAGAGAAAGCTTTTGACAAAATTCAACACCATTTATGATAAGAACCCTGCAGAAAGTAGGCATAGAGGGAACTTTCCTCACCATAATAAAGGCCAAATATGACAAACCCACAGCCAACATTGTCCTCAATGGTGAAAAACTGAAAGCATTTCCACTAAGATCAGGAACAAGACAAGGTTGCCCACTCTCCCCACTATTATTCAACATAGTTTTGGAAGTCATAACCACAGCAATCAGAGAAGAAAAATAAACAAAAAGAATCCAAATTGGAAAAGAAGAAGTAAAACTGTCAGTGTTTGCAGATGACATGATACTATACATAGAGAATCCTAAAGATGCTACCAGAAACCTACTAGAGCTAATCAATGAATTTGGAAAAGTAGCAGGATACAAAATTAATGCACAGAAATCTCTGGCATTCCTATACACTAATGATGAAAAATTTGAAAGTGAAGTTAAGAAAACACTTCCATTTACTATTGCAACAACAACAACAAAATATCTAGGTATAAACCTACCTAAGGAGACAAAAGACCTGTATGCATAAAATTATAAGACACTGTTGAAAGAAGTTAAAGATGATACAAATAGATGGAGAGATATAGCATGTTCTTGGATTGGAAGAATCAACATTGTGAAAATGACTCTACTACCCAAAGCAATCTACAGATTCAATGCAATCCCTATCAAACTACCACTGGCATTTTTCACAGAACCAGAACAAAAACTTTCACAATTTGTATGGAAACACAAAAGACCCCGAATAGCCAAAGCAATCTTGAGAAAGAGAAATGGAGCTGGAGGAATCAGGCTCCCTGACTTCAGACTATAGTACAAAGCTACAGTAATCAAGACAGTTTGGTACTGGCACAAAAACAGAAAGCTAGATCAATGGAACAGGATAGAAATCCCAGATATAAACCCACGCACATATGGTCACCTTATCTTTGATAAAGGAGGCAAGAATATACAGTGGAGAAAAGACAGCCTCTGCAATAAGTGGTGCTGGGAAAACTGGACTGCTACATGTAAAAGAATGAAATTAGAACACTCCCTAACACCATACACAGAAATAATCTCAAAATGGATTAAACACCTAAATGTAAGGCCAGACACTATTGAACACTTAATGGAAAACATAGGCAGAACACTCTATGACATAAATCACAGCAAGATCCTTTTTGACCCACCTCCTGGAGAAATGGAAATAAAAACAAAAAGAAACAGATGGGACCTAATGAAACTTAAAAGCTTTTGCACAGCAAAGGAAACCATAAACAAGACCAAAAGACAACCCTCAGAATGGGAGAAAATGTTTGCAAATGAAGCAACTGACAAAGGATTAATCTCCAAAATTTACAAGTAGCTCATGCAGCTCAATATCAAAAAAACAAACAACCCAATCCAAAAATGGGCAGAAGACCTAAATAGACATTTCTCCAAAGAAGATGTACAGATTGCCAACAAACACATGAAAGAATGCTCAACATCACTAACCATTAGAGAAATGCAAATCAAAACTACAATGAGATATCATCTCACACCGGTCAGAATGGCCATCATCCCAAAATCTACTAACGATAAATGCTGGAGAGGGTGTGGAGAAAAGGGGACACTATTGCACTGTTGGTGGGAATATAAATTGATAAAGCCACTATGGAGAACAGTATGGAGGTTTCTTAAAAAACTAAAAGTAGAACTACCATACGACCCAGCTATCCCACTACTGGGCATATACCCTGAGAAAACCATAATTCAAAGAGAGTCATGTACCAAAATGTTCATTTCAGCTCTATTTACAATAGTCAGGACATGGAAGCAACCTGCGTGTCCATCGACAGATGAGTGGATAAAGAAGATGTGGCACATATATACAATGGAATATTACTCAGACATAAGAAGAAATGAAATTGAGTTATTTGTAGTGAGGTGGTTGGATCTGGGGTCTGTCATACAGAGTGAAGTAAGTCAGAAAGAGAAAAACAAATACCGTATGCTAACACACATATATGGAATCAAAAAAAAAATGGTCATGAAGAACCTAGGGGCAAGACAGGAATAAAGACATAGACCTACTTAGAGAATGGACTTGAGGATTCGGGGAGGGATAGGGGCAGGCTGGGACAAGGTGAGGGAGTGGCATGGACATATATACACTACCAAACGTGGAATGGATAGCTGGTGGGAGGCAGCTGCATAGCACAGGGAGATCGGCTCGGTGCTTTGTGACCGCCTGGATGGGTGGGATGGGGAGGGTGCGAGGGAGGGAGATGCAAGATGGAAGAGATATGGGGATATATGTACATGTATAGCTGATTCACTTTGTTTTAAAGCAGAAACTAACACACCACTGTAAAGCAATTATACTCCAATAAAGATGTTTAAAAAAAAAAAAAAAGCTTAGCTGAAAGAGCAAAAGAGGCAAAAGACAAAATGGAAAAAAAAAAAGACCAAACGTGAGTTATGGTAAAATAGTCAATCAAAGTACTCTGATTATCCCTATAGAGTGGATAACGAAAGCAAAGAACAGCCCTGTTATCCAATACATACTCTTCTAAAGTAAGGTGAGATGGAATTATCATCAGTAAAATGAAGAGAATATTTTAGACCAAGAATAATTTATAAAATACTAAAGCAGAGTACACACAGCATCAATTAACAGGTAAATAATTCCACAACAAAAGTCTTAAGTGGGAAAAAGAAGACCATTTATAGATTAAAGAAATGATGCCGCCCCAAGAAATGAAGTACTGGTCTTTACTAATTAACTGGAGTATAAAAATTTTTGTAATCCATTTTAAAAAGAGGTATAGAAAAAACTTCACAAAGTTAAGAGTATGTAACTAATGAAACAAAAGGAGTTTTTAATAAATAATCAAATATATAAAACTCTCTGACACATTTGTCTTGGAAGAGAAATGTACAGTTGTCTCAAAATTTTATGACTTCAGTGGGCTTAAAAAATAGAAGAAATGAGTTGACCATGGATATAGCAAAAGGGGATTTTTTTTTTTTTGGTTAGAAAAGTTACATCTGAAAAATACTATAGTCCCAACAGATAATTCCAGGTCCACTTTTACTTTGAACTTCCAAGAAGATTTAATGTTCATGACAAATAAATTATGTGAGGGTGGAAGAAAAAAAATGAAAAGTTTTTCTAATTCATTTAACAAAAAAATACATATTCCTAAAAACTATACCTGATAATGATAGAAAGAGAGGGAGAGGATATAATATGACCATTACCAAAATATAGAAAAAGAAATAGACGGAAAGAAGAGAGGAGGAAAAGGAGGAGGAAGGAAGGAGGGAGGGAGAGAGGAAATAATCATAAAGGATGTTTGGCTTCCCTAGCAATCAAAGAATGTAGATTAAAGTTTGTTGCTATCATGACCATGACCATAATCATTATTATTATTTTTTTAAATGTTGAGCCTTCTTTTAATTATTTTTATTTTTGGCTGTGTTGGGTCTTCGTTTCTGTGCGAGGGCTTTCTCTAGTTGTGGCAAGTGGGGGCCACTCTTCATCGGTGCATGGGCCTCTCACTATCGTGGCCTCTCTTGTTGCGGAGCACAGGCTCCGGACGTGCAGGCTCAGCGGCCATGGCTCACGGGTCCAGCCGCTCCGTGGCATGTGGGATCTTCCCAGAGCAGGGCTCGAACCCGTGTCCCCTGCATTAGCAGGCAGATTCTCAACCACTGTGCCACCAGGGAAGCCCCATCATTATTATTAATGGTGGTGAATATGTGGGGAAAGAAGAAATGTTCATTTATGAGTAAAAATTCTGATAAATTTTCCAAAATTTTGGGAAGTTTCTCCTGGATAATCCTAATCAAGAACTTTATTCATAGGAAATTATCAAAGAGGTCCACAAAGACTTACATACAAGAATATTTATTATATTCTTATTTATGATAGCAAAAAATGGAAAGTACTTAGTATCTAACAATTAAAGGTTGTTTAAATATATGATAGTATATCCATAATGTGAAATTTTGAGATCATCGCTAAAGATTTGGGAGAATGACCTTCATATAACGTGAAAAGAGATATCAACAGTATATAGTAAGGTACTAATATATTTAGATATATAAAATATACATTTAAGTATATTGTGCCAGAATAGCCAACAATATTCTGTTCTTGAAAGAGAAGAACAAAGTTGGAGGACTGACACTGACACTGCCCGACTTCAAGACTTACTGTAAACCTACAGTAGTCAAGAGAGTGTAGTATTCGCAAAAGAACAGACAAATAGATCAATGAAAGAGAATAGAAAGCCCAGAAATAGACCCACATGAATATAGTCAACTGATATTTGACAAAGGAGCAAAGGCAATATGACAGAACAAAGATAATCTGTTCAACAAATGGTACTGAAAAAACTGGACATCCACCTGCAAAAGAATGAAATCTAGAACTTATACTCTTCATAAAAATTAACTCAAAATAATGTTATTTCAGGGAATAGATGTGATAGTCATTCTGTAATGCATTTAGAGAAGTACTTGAAAGAAGCACATGTGATAAAGAAGGTTATGAGTGCAAAAAAATTAATTTAAAATGGAGAACAAATCTAACTGTAAAATGTAAAACTACAAAACTTCTAGAAGATAACACAGGACAAAATATAGATGACCTTGAGTATGATGATGACTTTTAGATATAACAACAAAGGCACAACCCATGAAAGAACTAATTGATAAGCTGAACTTGATTAAAATAAAAACTTCTGCTATGGGAAAGACAAAAAGAATAATAAGGCAAGACACAGACTAGGAGAAAATATTGATATTTGCAAAAAACGTATCTGATAAAAGACTGTTATCCAAAATATACAAAAAACTCGTAAAACTCAACAAAAAAGAAAACAAACAACCCAATTAAAACTGGGCCTAAGATCTAAACAGACACTTCACAAAAGAAGAGGTACAGATGGAAAATAAGCATATGAAAAGATACTCCACATCATATCTCATGAGAGAAATGCAAATTAAAAAAAATACCATTACCCATCTATCAGGATGGCCAAACTCTGGAACACTGACCATCCCTAATGCTGGTGAGGAATGTGAAGTGGTGGGAACTCTCATTCATTGCTAGTGGGAATGTAAAATGTCACAGCCACTTTGGAAAACAGTTTGGTGGGTTTTTTGTTCGTTTGTTTACAAAACTAAATATCTTCTTAGCATAGGATTCAGCAACTGCACTCCTTGGTATCTGCCCAAAGTTGAAACTTATGTTTTTGCAAGAACCTGAACACAGATGTTTATAGCAGCTTTATTCATCATTGCTAAAATTTGGAAGCACCCAAGGTGTTCTTCAGTAGATAAATAGATAAATGTATAGGGGTACATCCAGACAATGGAATATTACTCAGTACTAAAGGGTAATGAGTTATCAAGCATGAAGTGACATGGAAGAAACTTAAACACATATTACTGAGTGAAAGAAGCCAATCTGAAAAGGCTTCATACTGTATGATTCCAACTACATGACATTCTGGACAAGGCAAAACGATGTGGATGGTAGAAGGATCAGTGGTTGCCAGGGGTTGTGAGTGTGGAGAGATGAACAGGTGAAGCACAGAGGATTCTTAGGCCAGTGAAAATATTCTGTATGATACTGTAATGAAGGATACATGCTATTATGCAGCTGACCAAACCCATAAAATGTACAACACCAAAGAGTGAACTCCAGTGTAAGCTATGGACTTTGGATGATTATGATACGTCACCATAGGTTCCTCAGTTTAAACAAATGTACCACTCTGGTGGGGGTGTTGATAATGGGGGAGACTATGCATGTGTGGAAGCAGGGTGTATGTGGGAACTCTCTGTACCTTCCCCTCAATTTTGCTGTGAACTTAACACTGCTCTTCAAAAAGTCTTAAAAAATAGTGTGTATATGTGTATACAGGTAGATTAGATAGATAAGTAGACAGGTTAAAAATTTGCATAAAGGAATTTATATATGATAAATAATTGTCTATTGTGTTAACGGTGTTCATAATTTTAATTTTGTGTAGGGGATTTAAAGCATTTGGGCTTTCTTTGTACAGCTTTGTATCTTTCCCAAGTTGTACAAAGATCAGCTCATAATTAGGGGAAAAATGATACCTTTAGCTGCACAATTCTGCCAAAATAAATAAGTTTGAGGCTATCTGAATTTTGGAACCCTTCCTGGGGATCCAGAAATATCCAATTATAGACACCATCTTAAGAAAGAATGGGATTCGGTTGCTTTGTAGCTGTCTGAATTGTGCTTCTTGTTTCTTACCAATTCATTTCAAGTCACATGCCCCCCATAACTCAGGGGAGGCTGATTCAGAGGAGATTTGTTCTTTGGAGTGGGGTGCTGCATACTTTCATTTCCCAGGAACTCAGCATCCTTCCTTAACTAACTGTATCTGGTTAGCTGTAGAAAATTTACTGTTTCTATTTTAACTGTTCCCAGAAAACCATCAGAGGGTTTTAGCTAGAGTGTGTCTATGAATATTCATAGACAGTCAGCTTCTGTATTAGAAACCACACCCACATCTCTGCAGTATCTGCAGCATGAATAAGGGCGTCCTCTGGGACTCGTAGGGCAGCATGAAAACTTGACAGGAATCTGCCTGCAGAATGCATTTAAGGTTTGCTTTGCTGTGTTGACCTGTATAGAAGAGCCTTTCTGATTAACTTTTTGGTATCCTGGAAATGTTTTTAAGCTTCTTTTTTCTGTTTTGCATGATTTGCCTAATCACAAAACTCTCATAAAATTAAAATTGTCATTTTCTAAAATCAGAGATTGATATGTAGCTTTAAGAAGAGTGTGTATATATATATATATATATTTTTTTTTTTCTTTCTGTATTATTTTGGGATATACAATGAGGCAACATTTTGCATGTATACATAGTAATGAATGTAGAAAGGTGGTGAAATATATAGACAAATATGATGGTTCATGCTAAGCATCTCAATGAGAGTATCATTTTGAATTTGGTATATGAGTATGGGAACATGTATAAGAGAGTTGATATATGGGTAAATATTGGCAACTTGGCAAAGATCGCAGAGCTAGCCAGCTGAATCTAGTGTATATTTTATTCATATGTATCATTTATATACGTCTATACTATGTAACACAAAGGTCAACTGGAACTGTCCCTGTGAGAAACGGGGAACCCTCCACACAATATTTTTTGGTCATTTCTCAAGGCCTAGTCTCTCATGGCCTCCTCTGTTTTATGTATCATCTGTTAATTGTACTAAGTAGGCAAAAGTGGAAATCAGTAGATCTTTGAGAACTGACTACCACCCCCCATATCCCCTGCCAGTGAATCCACAGGCATAAAGACATCAGTGGACTGCAGACTTACTGAAGTTTTCATTTGGGGACGAGAACTTAAAGCTGAACATAGAACTTCAATCTCTTTACAGCATATTTTTTTCCTAAAGTTCCTGCCAAGGTGTATCCCTCTGATCTCGCTAAGCATCCTGCCTTTCTTTTTTTGTTCTCTTTTCCCCTATTTTTCTCTAAAGAATTTCAGTTCTTTTTAACGTGCAGAGTAATTCAGCAAACTTGCATAGCCCAAATTTGCTTACCCAAACCTATCCATGTGCTCTCAAAACAAGGCTTTTCTCATTAATATAATATGCCTTCTTTAAGAACAGTTGAGATTATATAACATAAACCATGCTTTTTTTTATTGGACACACCAGGCTTTCTCTTAAGCAGTAGTGCATCATGGTTCCATATTCCATTTGCCTCCTTACCTGGTGTTCTTCCTGTATCCCCTTTCCTTCTCCAGTGTTTCAAACTTCCGTTTCTATTACAGTGATTTGCAAATTCCTCTCTCAACTTCCACCTCCTCCTGTGCTGCAAACCCACACACAGATCTGCGTGCTGGACATCTAGATTTGGACTCTCAAGCACCTTAAATTGAACGTTTTCAAAGCAAATCTCTCTATCCCACAGACAACTTGCTATTGCTTTTTGTACTCCTTACATTTGTTAATACCACCACTATCTTCACAAACACTCAACCCAGAAACCTGGGAGCCATTATTAAGTTCTAACTTTTCCTTATACTTTATATTGGATTACTAATAGAAATCTGTCTCCTCTAAAGTCGTTAGTTTCCTTTCCAGACCCATTATCTCTCCTTGAGATCTTCAGTATTTTCCCTCCTAGGATCTGAACTACTAAGTTAGTTGACTTCCATTTGGCCTGTTCCTATTCCAATCTATCCTCTTCCACTCGTGCCAGAGAAATCTTTCTAAACTACAAATTTGACTTTCTTTCCCCTCCCACCATCAAAGGTCAAGCCCAAGTCCATGAAGTATTCAAGGACAATGTCTTTCACAGTCAGGCTCCAGGTGACTACCAGCCTTATCTATTTCTGTTTCTCTCCAGACTCCCAATGCTGCTTCTAGCCTCCTCCTCCATTTCTCAGTGAGCTGTCACTTTTGATGTCGTATGTTTCTGTACGTACCTGTGTAAGTGCTGTTGCTTTTGCCTTGAAAAGCCAGTCTTTTTTTTCTAACTGGTCAGTGCCTCCACTTCCTTCTGGATCTAATCCAAAAGAATCTTCTTCTGAGAAGACTTTCTTGATCCGTGTTCTTTTCTCTGTTACTTAGCATTAATTCCCTTCCCACCCCTGTCTTTCCGTAGCAGGAATGTTTTACCCCTTTAATAAAGCATGTGTTCTATTACATTGTAATTATTAACTTAACACCTTGATTTCCCCACTAGAGTGGCAGCTCCCAGATCAGGATTGCATCATATTCAAATTTATTCCCTCCTTATTTAGCACAGTGCCTATAGCAAGCTCAGTGGATGAATATTGTTGAATTAAACAATGGATGATTCTTATTTAATTATTGATATTTGGAGGCAAAGGGACTTCAAATGGGCTCTTGAGAAGACCTTTTATGTGACAAAGACTCTTTCCCCAAACTTCAGTCAGGCTCCTCTGGGCTCTTTTTGTGACTAGGCCTTGTCCTTGGGTCCTGACTTTAGTCTGCCTAGTTCAGTTTTAGCAAGAATCCTGCGAAGTAAGTTTAGCAAAAATCTCCCTACCCTTTATGTCTTCTCTTAGCAATTTTCTACCCACTGACCCCTAGGTCTGCTCTTTAACTATAAATCCCCAGCTGTCTTTTTGTATTCAGGATTGAGCCTTATCTATTTCCTCTATTGGTATAGTCTTGAAACCTATTGAAATAGTCCTGAATAAAATCTTCCTTAACATTTTAACTAGGATCAGAATACATTTTTCTTTAACATACACCATGTTGTTCCCTATGAGATTGCTATGCTCTGCACATAAATGAGGATCTCTGAGAGGTATGCTGATTCTTCCAGACCTTTTTCTAAAGTCTACAGAACTGATTAAATATGTTCTTTCCAACCTACATGATGGTTAATTCTTGTCTAGAGAGTAACTTACTTGTATGTCAGAATTTGTCTCTCTATATCCAGGATAATACCATTTTTAATATCTCAGCACATATGTTCACACTTAAACATATGAAAGACTGGTTTTATAAAGAATGCAAAAGAATATGTGCATCTAAATAATTATTGACCACTGAGATTCTCTAAATGAGATAAAAATGCTAACAAAAGAAAATCACCCAGGGTCTGAGGAGTTCTAAGCATTCATTGTATGCTACTTTTCCATATTTCCCAAATCAATATAATATCCTTAAGCAGCTGTACACTATTGCAATGGTATTGACACTGATTAAATGCTGAAAGTCTCTTCCAGGAACATATAAATTGCAATATTTTTAGGAAATATCTTAGTACTTCATAGTTGCACTTCAGTATTTCTTAAATATTAAAGTATTTCATGCCTACCTCAAATCACATATTAAACAGTACCTTTGCCAAGTACTTTGTTAAATATTTTTTTTAACACCTACTGCTAGAGGCTGAATATGGGAGAAAAATCCAGACCAAGCTCTTGTCCTCATTGAGTTTATTTTGTAGTGCCAAAGAATGGCAATAAACAAGAAAATATGAAGTCTACCAGATGGTGATAAGAAACGTGGAGAAAAATATAGCAATGTAAAATAACATAGCAATGTAAAAAAGATAGGGTTTATGGAGAGGATGTTATTTTATATGGAGTGGTCTGAAAAAGGCCTCTGAAAAGGAATAGAGGAAAAATCTGGAGAGAGAGAGAGAGAGAGAGAGAGAGAGAGAGAGAGAGATCATCCCGTACAAACCCTGTGCAAAGGTGAGGTGGAAGGGTTGAATTATTCAGGGAGCTGAAGGGGTCAGTGATAAGAGAGAGGAGGCAGACAGGAGGTGGTAGGGCCAGATCATTGTAAAGCCTCTGCCTTTTATTTTTGAGTAAGATGGGACCATTGGAGGGTTTGGAGGAGAGGAGTGACATAGCTGTCTTCTTTTTAAAAACAATCACTCAAATAGTTGTGTGAACAATAGACTTTATGAGGACAAAGCCATAAGCAAAGAAAATAGTTAGGAGGTGACTGCAATAATCCAGAGGAAAAATGACAGCAATTTTGACCAGCAGTGTAGTCAAACACTGGGCTGGATTGTGGATGTATTTTGAAGATAGGCCTGCAGGATTTGCTGATAGATTCACCGTTGGATGAAGGGGAAAAAAAAGGAAAGAAGAATGCTTCCATGGCGTTTTGTCTTAACAACATGAGGACTAAGATTACCACTTACTAAGATAGGAGGAGTGGTGATTTTGGAAGGTGGGAGTTGGGTAGTAAGGATATCAGGAGTTTGCTTTTGAATGTGTTAAAAATCTATAACCAGCACTGTCTCTTCGAAAAGGAATCTGTTGCATTTTTTCTTGCCAAGATAGCAAGAGACTTAAAGCTGTAGATGTACCTATGCAGTGGGTGGTGCACCTAGATGGTTAGACATTGTCACATGAAGGTGGGCTACTTGCCTCGAACCCTAGTGGGTTTGAAGATGCAAGTTAAGTGTCCCAGTGTCCCAGAGAACTTTTCTGTATTTCACAAAGGTAAAAGTGGTTTCTAATTAGATAATTAAGACTCAAAGCAGCTTGGATAGAACTCTGTCTAAAGAAAGCCTGCATCTTTCTCTCTAGCATTAAAGCGCAGAAAGCTTTCTCAGCTCCCGGGATTCTTCAACATATGAAAGTACCACTTCTAGCCAAGAGGCTTTCTGTGCTTGCTTATAAAGGGTGCTAATTTTGCCTCAAAAATGAGAAATCATCAATACTGTCTTCCTTAAAATGATAGGCAAGTCTGGAAGTTGAGGTAGACATTTCTGTCTTTTAGAACTCTTGCACATACAGTATTTAATTAGATGTCCGTGCATGCAGAAACTCTATGAAGTAGGCCGGACTAGCACAGTTATTACCATTGTGAGCTAAGAAATCCAACGTTCCCCTTCCCCAAAAAGGAAAGAATAGAAGAAACTACATTCTAGATGTAGAAAGTAGCAGCACAAGGTTGCAAAGGTGAGAGGAAGATTGCAGTATTCTTTACACCATAGCACACAAATATAATCACTGAGCGTCTAACTGCCTTTCTTAATATCTTATGTAGGTTTTCGTTTGGACCCAGCAAAAATCCCTACAGTCGAGTTTATGTACAAGTGTTGTTGGGAAATAATTCAGAGGAAGCTATTGGCAAGTTGAGGAGGGACTTGCTTTTATTGAGTGATCATAAAATATCTTATATAAGCAATTGGAGAGTATCCAGTTCTTTCTGGTTGCAGAGAAACTTATCCTTCAACTCCTGGAAACAGGAATTTTAGACTCAACCAGTGAAGCGCAAGCAAACAGCATTACCTCATCCAAAGAATGTTTCATTGGCTGTTCACTTTCCAAGTTGCTTAAAGATAGTTTCTAATACTTTAACCCTTGTGTTTATAAATCCTACATGATGCAGTGTTGGAACTAACTCTTGATACTAAAGACATTCTGTGTGATATAACATATGATTAAAGAAGCAAATGCCACTTATCTCCATTTAAAACATATCACAATGCTAATGGTCAATTTGATTTAAGAAAAGGAACCTTACTTTCCTTTTTTGCTGAATCGTAATATCTCTATTTGCACACTAGAAAAAAAAAGAGCAAAGAGAATCACAAACGCGTGGTCTTCTATGTGTATCAAACCCCGTGGCTTCCAAACTATCCAATATTTTCCATGGATTATACTTTCTTATACATTTATCTTTGGCAACTTGGGGATTACTCTTGGTTTAGTTGCTGGAGTGGGGAGTAGAAATCTATGTATGTGGAAAAAGAACGTTGAATGCAGCTAAGGTATAGGAGCAGCTTTAAAGAGATCCAGGGGTAAGAGGCTCCTGTCATGTTTATCCTGAGCAGATACTTGCTCTTCTTTGTTATAGGAAGGCCTTTCCCATCATCTCTCTTCCTAATCCCACCGATGCTTTAGGCAAAAGTAAAATCCCATTTCTTCTATTTAAAGCAGTTCTAACTATTCTTACCTCATATGTTGACCCCTCACATAGTGCTTCTGTCCTGTTTCATGACAGTTCTATACTAGTATTGTGACCTAACACATTGTTATCTAACCATTTTTATCTCCTGTTGTCAATTAGATTGTAAATTCTATGAGGTCAAGATGTAGGAGTTACAATTTTTTATGTCTCACTCAGAACCTAGCCCAATAAACATTTGAAGACTGGTTAATATTGTGATGGTCTGAGTCAGAACCTGGGAGTAAGTACCTGAAAATGACCATAATTCTTAATAGCTAACAGGATTAAGAAAGTTCACTCCAGAAGAGAAGATCTGAGTCTTTTGTCTCTTTTACAGGTCACAGACTTAGTTCCTCTGAGTTTTAAGATGGCTGAAGGTATAATGATCTTGGAAAAGATCGAGATTTGACTCGTAGCTCTGTCACTTTCTGTATTATAATTTCGGATAAGCTCTTTAAATTACATGAACTTCAGATTCCTTGTCTGTAAAACTAGGAGAAATGGAACCTAGTTCACAAATAGTTACACGGATTTCAAGAAGTTGCATAGATCCTTCCACCTTGCCATCTTCTTTACCGTCTCCCCTTTACTCTGGGTGAAATTTATTCATTCTGGATGATAACTAAGAAAATTTTGCTCTTAGCAGGAATTTTCTGGTATCACCTCCTACTTTACTCATTCCTGCTCTGTCATGAGATGCTGAAACATTTTACTCGTGGCTTAAATTAACTACACTCTAAGTCCCTAACCAGTTCTCATCAAGACAGAAAGAAGTATATTGACAGCCTCCAATCCTTCTGAATTAATGGATATTGAATTAAATTTCTTGTCATTTATCGGTTTCACCTCTGATGAACCTTGAACCTCTGAACGTCACAGGGATACAGCCTTCAGCTTTACCTCTTAGGTGTACCTCTTTGTTCTAAATGGCTATGTCTTGTCTTCCTGTTCAACTGTTGCAGTTCCATGATAAAATTAGTCTTAACCTTTAACCTAGCTGTTGTTGCTGGCACCTGCCTTTCCTCAAGGATGAGCTGTGCTACGCTCAAAGTATGGGGACTCTTGTGAGCCGTGGGCTTGACCTGGTTCCATGTTATCATGGCTAATAGTAACCTATTTGTCTTGATCTCTTTGGGCCTTACTTTGGATCGCTGGGCAGCTAATTAGCATACATATCCTTCAAGATTAGTTAATTCATTCACTCTTTCATTTTTTCATTCATTCTTTCATCCATTTTCTGAGCATGTAAACTGCACTTCAGACCCTTCCCTAAGTTCTAGGATGCAGAGTTAAGTATACCAGAGTCAGTACCATTGGTCTTGATCTGACCGTGTCTCAGCTTCACCTCATACTGCACTTATCCCAACGCGACTCATAGCTGAGCCTGAATTATCCTTAAATGCTACATTTTACTATTTATAGACAAAGATGTTCTAATGGGAAATGAAGAAAATGTTGTTAACAGATCCAAATGCATATTGAATAGTTTGGATATTTCCTGAAGTCTTTAATTCACCTCAAAACAAATAATCAAATGGTCTTTTCTAAGTAGAATTATTTACATTAAAACAAAATACCAAGTTAGAAACAGAAACATCTTTAGAAGTACTTTTAGGTAACATACTACACTTGCCTTGTGAGAGGCAGAGCATGGGACAAAACAAATTTAATGCAGGACTCTGTCTTCTCTACACAAATGCTCTAATCTTGAGTGGGATGATTTGTTATAGTCCTAATAAAGTTAATGGAAATGATCAAAATCTTTCCAAGTATTTCTTGCTTTTATTTAAAAAATCAATACCCAGCTTTCCATCAAATTGCAATAAACAGTGAAGCCAATATGTAGACTTTACAGAGTCTGCCAGAAGTGTCTATTTTAAATGACCTAATGCAAGGACAAATACTCTAATGCCTTTGTGACTCTCCAGTGCTTGATCCGTTGGCAGCCAGCCTTGTGTTCTCTTAGCCAGCCCTAATAAGAAGAGAGATTGTCAATGGCAGTTGCTCCTCTCTGGTTAGATTTGGGATTGAGTCATATACTTCAGTCTGAATTTCAATTGTCCCATGGAGTCTCTTTTTCTGCCAAGTTGACCTTGGACTTTGTATGTGGAGGTAAGTGCACACCACTACCAGAATTTCAGGCTGGCCCCTGGGACCCCAGCTTGATTTCCATGTTAGAGTTTTCTCTCCCTGAATTGTTAGTCTCTAGCTAAAGTTTTTTTTTTTTTTCTATTTAGTCTGCATAATTAAGATTCTCTTGTTCTATGTAGCTTTTCAATTCATGCATTTTTGCAACAAATATTTATTGAATAATTACAATGTGCCAGCTAGGTACTGGATTACAGCAGGAACAAGATGAGATTTCCTCTACTTTCACAGAGTTTACAGTCTATTGAGGTGATAGGTATTTAACAAGACCTTACTATAAAATGTAATGAGTGCTAATAGGGGAAGCAGAATTCCTGTCTCCTCGAGGGGCTCAATCTTGAATTCTGCTCAATGAGGAAATTTCCTAGAATCACAGCAACAGTTTACGTGATTTCCAAGAGTCCTGCCCCTCTCCCTTTTGATTTCCCCATACTATGTCCTCCCTACCTGATTCTGTTCCTCAACACTGATCACTTAGATACTCATAATTGAGTCTTGTTTCACTATTTCACTATGCTTGGAGCTGCCTGGTTATCTCTTCAGCGGACCTCAGTTGCAAGATCAGCTCCTCTAGTAAGGCTTTGGCATTTTGTCTCAAGCTAGCCACTGTGTCTTACTCTGCCTCCCAGCTCTATAGGCAAAAGTCCCAGAATTCTATGCATATCGGCTTATTAAGATCTCTGCAAATATATATTTATGCAAACTTTGATTTGGAACTGACTTTCTCTGTAGTTAAACCATGTCAGTGCCTTAAGATACAATGCAATGTTTCTTTAAGGAACTTATCTCTAACAGAGAGCCTGATTCATTTTAAGGCCATGCTATACTTTATACTTCCTTAATGAGGTATGTACTATTTTCTCATGTGCAAAATGGAAATAATGAGTGTTGAGTTGAGGATCAAAAAGAGATAATATATGGGAAAAGACTTCAATGCATCCCACTCTTGTAAAGTATTTTTACAGTTGCTTGCTAAGGGATACCCTAGTAAGATGAAAGAAGTGTTATAACTGTCAAAATTGTTTTGCTTATGCCCAAGAGGGTAAAATTTGTTCTTATTAAATGAATGACTTTCTGGTATCAATATCGATTCCATGATACTATTGATGTTTAAATATTTCAGTAAGATCAATTAATAGACAAATCCACTATCAACAAACATTTATTACACAAAGAGAATGTACACAGAAACATATTGAGTGCTTGGGACATTCAGTGATTTAACATCTTATTATATCTACTGAGGAACTTCACTAATTTGGAAGAGTAGAAGCATATATGGGAAGATATAATGGTCAGTATGCAGTTAAGTGTTAAATATGAATAAGATACCAGAAGTGAAGAATGGGAACAAACTTCTCCTGGCAGCCAGTGATTTTCCATTACTTAATCCTCATAATAACTGTGCAAGATTTATATTGGTATCCCTGTTTTGCAAATGAAAGATATGAGACTGAAATAACATCCTTAATTTCATCAAACTAAAACATCTAGTAACTAGAAACCACACTTGTCAATTTTATAACAAAATATAGGTTTTTCCACTAAGTCAAAGTCTTTGGTAGCTCAGAAACTACAAGTTTCTTACCGCATAATGTATTACCCAAATTGGGAAACTTTTGAGAGTGAAAGGTGTACCATTAGTAGTTTCTCTGAAAGAAAAGACATAAAACAGAAATGACCTGGGCAAACTGGGATGTATGATCATCCTAACTACCATGTTTTATTCAAACTATGTCACTGGGAAAAAAAAAAGATGTAGGAATATTTTAGAGCAGGATTGTGCTCTAAAGTAGACAAGTGTTCCAATCAGCACTTGGTGGAAGGGCCATTCCTCTACTCTACCCCCATCTTCAGCTGTGTTCTCAGACCTCCAGTGCTTGAATTTAATATTCTTTAGCTGCATAGTCTTGATAGCTTACAATGCCTCTTCCTTCATAAACCTAGCACCGTCTTTGCTTGAAGCTTTCAGGGATTTAATATTAGCATAATGACCTTGGGGTGGCAGGATGGGTCCCCACATGAACCCGTGAGCTTGCATAATCCCCACTGCCCCTTATTTCTAGCTAGCTGCCTTATACGTGTTACATCAAACAAGGGGTGTTTAGGAGTCACCAACTGACCTAGGTCTGAATCTTCACTTTCCCTCTTAAGTGTGTGAAATTTGGCAAGTTACTTAACTTATCTTTGCCTGAGTTTTCTCATCAGTAAAGAGAGGATAATCATAGGGCCTATGTGACAGGCTTCCAAAAGTATTAGCTACTTTTAGTATTAGTATTAGATAATTAGAATTATCACTGCTTTCTAACAAGCAGAGGATGGGATAAACAGCTCAGTAAGTATAGTTTACTGACTCTTGACAAAGAGAAGCATTATTAGTACAGTAGTGGATTTGAAGTTTTAAGTCTTGGTTTCAGGTCCCAGCATTTCCGTGGAATGCTTTTGGGCAAGTCCTGTTACCTCTCTGAGTCTCAGTTCTCTCATCTGTGTAAACTGCAGCTGATGCTTACCTTTACAGAGCTGTCTACCTCACAGGGTCACTATGAACTTCAAAAATAAAATACTTTATATTGTGAAAAGTGCTACATAAAACTAAATGATTATAAGTTGTAATTCTAACATGTTTTATTACAGGTGATTCAAGAATTTATTCAATAAAATGTATATGGCACTTGGACACTTTCAAATACTTTTAAGTATAAAAATAGCCTTGGCTCTTTTATCACCTGTAACTTAATAGGTGGCTTCTCATTGGCAGGGTTGGATTAAGATCTTAAAAAAACCCACAATTATCAGTTTTTGGTGAAAGTACCTATGTCCAGAGTTTGCCTCTTGGCCAAAAGAGTTGTCAGGAGAGGAGTAATTGGATACAATCTGTTCATCATTTCCAAGGCTCTGAAGAACAGCAGACTGCCTCCTCTTAAATATGTGGCCCACATGTCAAAATGGAAGGATATTATACATTAAAAAATACAGGAATGAAAACATTACCAGAATTAAGTCTAGCTCTGCTTGGAAGAGATTTTGTGGTGCATTGCAGACAAACAGGAGAAGCAGTGCTGAATCCAGTTATAGAATCAGCTTCAATTTCCCCTTGCTGCCTTGGTCAAGCAGCCGAGGAAACTAAGAGAATCAGAGTTCAGCAGTGGGCCAGAAGGGATCCCAGGGCAATTTTCCAGGGGAAGTCGAAAATAATCAGGTGAGAGAGAAAGGCCTCTGTACTGTTTTGAGTTGCTATAAAAATCAGATTAAATACAGAACACCCCAAGTGAAAATCCTCTTAAAATAATTTAAAAATGGAATTTTACATGAAATCTGTATTCTAGAAGGACATACTGAGATTAACATCCACTGCCCTTGAAAGAGATGTGAGTGCTTCAGTCAGCTTTCCCAGGGCATGTGTGGACGCTGAGTGCTTGATGTTGTAATGCCATTACCCTGCTCATTATTCCCAACAGGCAGGACAGTCCCACTTGCCAGTTGGGGAAATGGATTGGGTTTAGCTGCCATAAGCTCACAAACTGGCCATTTCCAGGCTTTTTCTTTTTCCCTGCTAAACTCCACCATCATTCAGATCTGTCAAGCAGAGAGATTTTATAAAATGCACTTAAAACTTAAGTGGTTGAAAGAGCTCACGGTTGCCGAACAACAGAACTTCCAGAGGAAAGCAATGTGAAACGCTGAAGAAATCTCTAGAGAAGAGAGGAAACCTTGCTTCTAGCTGTAGCTTTCTTGTTACATTAAGTGGGAAAAGCATTTCAGCACTTGAGGGAACTCACGTATAAAATGACATGCTTGAATTAGATGATCACTAGAGTTCCTTTCACTATTTTATCTGTGATTGGATGAACTATCGAGTTATTATCGTCTCGGACTCAGACATGACACTTGGGTTTAGTTTGTGATGTTATCATTGATTACAGCATCTTTGACCATTCCGAATCAAATTCCTTAGTTACCTAACTCTCTATGTAAGATACCATCCTGTCAATATATGGTTCTTTTGCATGATTTACTCAAATATTTCTTGAGCATGTATAGTGTATAAGGTACTATACTTGGGCTAAGGGAGTAAAAATGAGTAAATCACAAACACCATCTTCTAGGAGCTTGCAGCACTGCAGAGGGTAGGAAAATGTACACAAGTATCTGTAAAACATGGAGAGGTTCATGAAACTTGGAGAGACCCTAGAGGTCACCTAACAAAGTGTCTTTTATTTGACTCCCAAGACTCCCTAGAGATGTGAAAGGCTTTTATTTGATGATAAGGGTTATACTGTGATGGGTCTTGGAAAGTCTTATGCATCTCTCATATCTTGACAAAAAAAGACATGGAAGCTCAAGTTAAATGACTTGCCCCAAATCACACAGCTAATAAGTGGCAAAGTAGCATTCAAACTCATGCTTTCCAATTACGCATTTAGTATTTTTATGCAAATTCGGCCCTTTATGTAAGGCGAAAATTGATAGATGCACACCAGAGCTATAGAAGTAAAGTGATGATCTTGGAAAGGAGGGAGAAGTTGAATCAGAAAGGAATTAAGGAACAAATTTCATGGAAGAGGTGGCATTTGAATTGGACATTGTAGAACGTTTTAACTTAGGTCTCTGCAGTTGGTAAGAAAGACATTCTTGGCAGAAGAAATATGAACAAAGGAAACAAAAATAGATAGTGACACCATGTGGTTCAGAGGCCTTGGTTTCAATCAGTAGGCAGTTGAAGAATGTTGACATTTTTCAGCCAAAGAATGGCATCATCATATTTATAGTCTTGAAGGAATTATATTTACAATACATATAAAATGCCTTTGTGAAGGTCAATTAGGTGGTCACTACAATTGTCCAGGAAAAGGCAGGAGGGTGTCAAGCAGAATTATCAGACACGGGAGGAGAAAATGGACTCAGTGATTTTAGAAAGAATGGAATTGTGGGATGAGATGAGGAAGTGCTCAAGGGATCACATTGCATCAAGTCTGGTTGACAGCAGGGTAGCAATGTCAGGGCTACAGCTACAGATTTTGGCATTAGTGACCCACAGGAAAATATTACTAGAATGAAGGTGGATAAATGAGCAAGGGAAAGATCATGTATTATTTGTGAATCTGTAGTCCCCACATTAAGTTTGCAAGGATCTTAACTGCAGGGACCATATTTTAATGTTTTAATAACAGGTAATTACAACATAATGTGCATTCAAATAAGTGCACAGATATTAAATGTGAAAATGTCTTTTCACAGAGCAATTGCAATAGAACATTATCTGCATCCCAGATGGCACTCTTACTACTATTCCCACTTAGTTTTTCCTGGTTTTGCCCTTTACATAAACACAATCATGTAGCATACGCTCTTCTGTGTTTGGCTTCTTTTACTCAAAATTATGCCTGTGACTCCATCTATAATACTGCTTGTAGCAGTAGATCATATTTTTCATTCCTCTGTAGTATTCTATTGTATGAATACACCACAATATATTTAATATATTCTGTTATTCAATCACTTGAAATTAAAAATAATACTGCTATGACATCCTTGTATGTGTTTTCAGATGCATGTATGCATGTATTTCTCTTAGACCTAAACTAGGGAGTGTTATTTCTGGATCTTAAAATGCACACACACACACTGATATATCTTTAGCAGACTGCCGAAGGGTTTTTCAAAATAATTATACCAATTTACATTCTCACCAGCAGTGTCTATATCAGTCTTTTAATATTAGTGATTCTGAAGAGTAAGTGGTATTTCGTTGCAATTTGTATTTCTTTGATGACTAATGAGGTTGAGCACCTTTGCATGTGTCTGTTGCTGTTTGGTGATTTGGTTATCCTCATTGATGAATGCCTCTTTAGCATTCTTGCCTGATATTCTATCCAATTATCTGTCTATATGCTAATTGATGTAAGAGTCATTTATTAATTTGTGCTGCAAGTGCTCTTAAACTTTATGTTTTTCAAGTATCTTCTCCCATTTTGTGGCTTGTATTTTGACATTTCTAATGGTATATTTTGATGACCGGAAATTGCTAATTTTATTCCATTCATCCGTCTTTTCCTTTATCATTAATTATGTGTGTGTGTGTGTGTGTGCGCGTGCACGTGTGTGTGTGTCTCCTGCATAAGGGCAACTTTCTCTTCCTCAATATTATAAAGACATTCCTGTACATTATCTTCTCTATTATTTCAAAATTAGGTCACAGTCCACCAACAATTGATTTTTGTATATGGAGTGAAATAGAGGTAGATGTTCACCTTTTCCCAGAAGGCTATCAAAAGACAGCAGCATTCAGAGAAAGACTACCCTTTGCCACTGCTCTGGCATGTGTCAGTATATGTGTGGGTCTGCTTCTGAACCCTTTATTTTTTGTATTACTGTTTTTTCCTATTTATCTATATTTACAGACTGTCTTAATTTTTGTAGCTTTATAAAAAATCTTGATGTCTGCTAACACTGCCTTAATTACTGTGGCTTTATAAAATTCTTAATACCTGGAAGTATAAGTTCTCCAATTTTGCTCTTCTTCAAGTTGATCTGAGCCATTTCCAATCCTTTGCATTTCCAGATGCAAAACACTACTTAAAATCAGCTTGCTATTTTCCATATACTCCTACACACACACACACACACACACACACATTCAAGGATCTGCGATTCTATCAGATCTCCAAATCAGTTTAGAAAGAATGCATATCTTAAAATATGCATTATTCTTTTTGAAGACTATGAACATGATACGTCTCTGTCTCCATTTATTAAACTTTTCTTAATTTCTCTCAAGAATGTTTTATCGTTTTTTTTTTGTGTAGAGGTTTTTGCACATATTTTGTTAGATTTATTCCTAAGTTTACAATTTTTGATGGTATTGTAAATGGTATGGTTTTTCAAAGTTTCATTTTCTAATTGTTTTTAGATAGTATAATGAAATACAATTTACATTTGCACTGTGATCTTGTATCTCGTGACCTTGTTAAATCCACTTAGCAATTGAAACAGTCTGTAGATTTTGTTGTTTATTCAACAATAAAAAGTCACATTACCAATGAATAATATTGCTTCCTCTCTATCTTCATATATTTTTTTTTACTTGCCTTAATGTGCTAGCCAAGACATCTAATACAATGTTAAATGAAATTAGTGATAAGATGTATTCTTGTCTCATTCCTGATTTCAGAGGTAAAGCTTCATATTTCTCACCATTAAGGATACATTTTGCTGTAGGTTTTTTGTAGATGCCTTAAATCAGATTAATAAACATCCTCTATTGCTACTTTAAGAATTTTTGCCATAAATGGATGCTAAATTTATCAAATGATGTTCTGTATAAATCAAGATGATTGTGTAATTTTTCTTCTTTAGTCTGTTAATATGATTTATATTGTTTTAATGTTAAATCAAACTTTTCTTTCTGGCATAAACCCAACTTTATTGTGATGTATTATCCTTTTTATATACGGGTTAATTTTATTTGAATCTATTTTGCTTTTGAATTTTGCAACTTTATTCATGATTGATCTGTCATTTTTTTAATGTCCTTTTCAAGTTTTGGCATCAGGGTTATTCTCCTCTTATAAATAAACTGGGGAAAAGTTTTCATTTTGCTATTCAGTGGAAGAATTTTGGTATTCACTGGAAGAATTTGTATAGAATTAACGCAATTAATTACCAAATATTTGATAGAACTCATTGGTGTAGCTTCTGGACCTGAGGTTTGCTTTGTGGGAAGATTTGTTGTTTTTTTAACTATAGTTTTAATATTTTAAGATACATAAGATTATCCAGATTTTCTGTTTCTTCTTGTGTTGGACCATATCTCCTTAATCTTTAGTTCTTCCTCTATTTTCCAGTACCTGGCATAATGCAGTTGCTCAAATAATATTTATTGAATGAGTAAAGGCCTTAAAAGTGGATTTGGCGTATGAATTCATGAGAAAATAGTGACCCAGACTGCATATGTGTATACATAGTTACATGTGTAAACATACACACACATAGACACATATATACATATACATGTGTTTAATTCTAATGTTTAATGAAGCATGGCTACAATAGGCTCTGCCGTGAGGCATGATAAATCGCCTACAGCTCAGTGGGGAGCAGAGTAAGTAGACACTGGGCCAAAACTAACAGACCCAAATGTAGTGCTAATCTCTGAGAGCATACGTAAACCTGGATGAGTTTATCTACAAGCAACATTAATTATCTTTTGATCTGGGTTGTCATTTAAACACAAGAGAATCCGATCTGATGGATGGTGCAAAATAAGGAGAACTTCTAAATAGTGGGCATACACCTAGTCATGTGAAATCAACATTATGATTGCAGGTGGTCCATTTGCCTTAGAACAAAATAGAAACCAGCAAAGGAAGTAGAGAAAGCAAATCTAATCCCCAAAGTAAATGCCAGGGAGGCTTCAGTTGTGTGTCAGAGTCCTACATACTTCAGTTGGGCTCCAGCTTCAATTTCCAATGCCATCAGGAACTGGAGTGAAAATCAGGAAACAGAGGCAGAAGCCCAGGCCCATAGTCTGGAAACTGATAGTAGAGGTTAATGCAAGACTGCAGCACAATTTACAAGCAGCTGCTTGTGAATAACTACAGAAAAAACAGACCCTGGGCTTGGTGAAGTAAGACCAATACTTGAGCCCCAAAGTGGCAGCCTGTTTCCTTGTAGGTCCCTCTGGTTTCGTCTAGCTTGGCCCAGAGTCTTCACATGATAGGCCCACGAGCTATAGTTAGGACTGCGTGACTAGGGCAGAAAGGGCTCAGGATCGTGATCTCGTAAAGGGTTTCCACCCTGTTCATTCAAGGAGGTCTCATTGTAAATAGATTACTTACGTGTTTTAAAGACAAAATCAGAAATTTTATTGCCTTATTCCTTTGGAAATAATTCAGTGGAATGTGTAAACCTCTAAGTCATGCATAAGATGTAGAATCTGAAACAGTGCTTCCCCAGTGGGACTGTTGTGAGTATACAGGTGGAGGAAGAGCCAGCAAATTAACGGCCTCAAAGACAAAGTTTATGATAAACATCGTATGCCCAGAGAAAGAATGCAAACAATAATACTGAATTCAGACAAGGGAATTAGATAGCAAACGTGCCCTCTCGTCCTCTTTCCCAGTTGTAAGAAGATGCCTTTCATTTTCACATTCCTGAGTTCATGAGGAATGCATTGTATTTTATGAAAGCACATTGTTAAAATGCTTTGATTTGTTTGTACTGTAGGACATGACAGCAACCCGGGGAATCTGGGATGTGTAAGATGTTTATTCTTCCTCTTTGATTATTCTTCATTGCCTTCACTTTCCCTTGCTCTTCACTGGGCATTTTGGTATTCATAAATACCTTTAATAGAAATTATAAATAGAATAAAGGACTCAGAGCTAATGAAGCTATTTTTAACACGGTAATATTGCTGACATGTACTAATATTTTCTGTGTGCAGGATATATCCTAATTTCTTTACATGTATTAGCTCCTTTCCTCATGAGATGGGTACTGTTATATTTTACGCTTGAGGAAAATCAGACCCAGAAAGATTTCCGAACTTGACCAGGTTTACATGTGTTAAGCAGTGTAGTTAAGATTCAAACACAGGGTTTATGAGTCCCATCTGTATACACTTAACCACCAAACTATGCCGTCTCTTAATGATGTCGCATGCTACAGGCAATCAGAAGACCAAATCCTAAGTTATTCAATAAACCTAACTTTAATGTCATCTATGAATTAAATACTGCTGTGCTCTACATGAATAAGATATGCCAGTATGTCAAAAAGATATATGCCCCAAACTACAGATGTGGAAATAGGAACCCAAATTCAGATTTTGTGTCTAATATTACTCCAAAAAAATCAGTGCAGAACAAGGAGCAAGTTCAGATTTTTCTAGCACCTGCCTTAGACTTGAGTTGCAGCCCCATAGCTTTTTTTGAAAATGTATTGATTTATTTTTTGGCTCCATTGGGTGTTCATTGCTGCACACTCTCTAGTTGCAGTGAGCGGGGCCAGTCCTCGTTGCAGTGCACGGGCTTCTCCTTGCGGTTCACGGGCTTCTCGTTGCAGTGGATTCTCTTGCTGCGGAGCACAGGCTCAGTAGTTGTGGCGCACCAGTTTCATTGCTCCGCGGTATGTGGGATCCTCCCAGACCAGGGCTCGAACCCGCGTGCCCTGCATTGGCAGGCGGATTCTCAACCATTGCGCCACCAGGGAAGTGCCAGCCCCAGAGATTTTAGCCACAATGTTTCACAGAAGAATTTGTTGCTGCACCTTTTTCATGCCTGCTGGTAAGGTCCCTGTATCAGTACTCCATTTCTTGGTTTTCTTTCCGCTTATCATCTAAATCATCTTGCGTAGTCTATTTCTGTAGCTGGAGGTAGGTGGGAAGACTAACTCCCACATCTTAGTTCAACCTTACAGCACCTCAATTTTACTTAAATATACTATTCTCAAGTTTTCAGTTCTGGGAACCGTGAGGCTAGAGTTTCTGGAGAATTGATGTTTCTAAGTAGAGGTCACTGCAGTATAAACCAGACTACTGTCTCTGTTGTGTTTATGTAAATGCATGCAGCCTAATCAATAGCGCCAAAAGAAATGGGTGGGAAAGCAGTCACTGTATCGGCCACTGCATGGAAGTGTTGTGACACAGTGACACCGTCTCCTGCTTACCCACCCCAGTGGATTTGTAATGCTAGGTGATTTAAGGCTTATGATGGCTCATTAGATTACACGGAGTCATTGATATATCAGTGGTGGTAACAAGACTTCCACAAATCACAACCATGAGTTCTCTGTGACTCCCAAATCTATCTTTGTAATGTTTTTCATTTTGCTTTTTAACAGAGAGACCTGGTGTTTTAGTCCTCAGTGGCCCTGGCAATCAATCCTATACCAATTCCGGACTTGAAACTGATGGGCTTATCAATCTAGGACATTAACAAAACTCAGGGAACTTTAAAAGTTGTAATCCTTCCTCGAGTCTGACGGCACCGGAACCATCACTACTCAGGGCCCTAACTCCTTGCTTTTTTTTTTTAACCACCATGACTTGCAAAAATCACTTATAAACATTTTCCCCATAGAGCAAGCAATAAAAAAGGATGCCAAACCTTTGGGAAATGCAAAATGCTATATAAATTCAAGTGCAGTTCTGTTCATTGTAAACCTTGCATGGAAGCAAATATTACTTTTATTTAATTTAGGGGGCAGAATTGATGCATTCGGTGAGGAAACTGGTGCAGTGAAAAGAGCATGGATTTGGGTTTGGAGAGACCAGAGTTTACTTCCAGCTTTGCCATGCACTAGGTGTGGGACCTGGACAGATTAATCTCTCAGAGCTTCAGTTTTGTAATCTACATAATAAAGGTAATCACGCACACCCATGCACACACACACATACGTACACACAGCCCCTCAGAGATATGTGAGAACTGAATGAGATAACAGGCAAAGTGTCTAGCAGAATATCTATCTTACAAATTTTCCTAATGTTTTCAATGCTAAATCACTAGAGCAAACAGCGTTCAGTAGGAGACAGGCTAGCAAGTGGTGCATTCAATAAAGTTGCCACAAAAGAAGAGGAAACCCTGATGGAGTCTCATTCTTTCTCATCCTAGCTGCTCTGCTTGGAACAAAAATCGATGGGGACTCAGAATGACATTGAATGAGTAGATGGAACTCTTCCTGAAACTGCTGCATAATGGGTCATTGCAAGTTCTTTAATGATGGTGGAATTACATTGGAGAAGGTATCAAAGAAACATGGTACAGTGGAAGCAATCCTGGACACGTGCTAGGTGTGGAGGGATCTAGTTCCACCTGGTTGCTAGCTAGCCAGTCCCCCAGGCTCTGTGGGTATCACTTTCCTCACCTGAAAAAAAATGGGGAAAATGGCCCAATGACCTTTGATAGCCTTGAACTACTTTTTGAATCTGTGAAATGAAATTCCTTCATGAAAGAGAGATTTTTCTACAGCTCAACAAATAGGCCAGCTGCTAAAGAAGAGCTATAAGCTTTTAGAGCAGGAAAGAAACCTACCTCTATCATTTCCAGGATGGAAATTTAGTTTCAGCCGTCTCTGGAGCACCGGCTGTTGGCAAAGCCGTGGGCTCAGTCACTGAAGAGTAAAGCACTAATGACCTTATTCCAAATGGGAAATGTCACTTGTAGATGCAGCAGCATTTTTCTAACCAGTATCATTTATAGAGTTATTCCAGACCTTGGGGATTTTACAACAAAGTGAAAAATTTTTTTTTAAAAAAGAAAAGAAAAACCTCTCTTGGCTTGAACATCTTCTTTGACAAATGAGAGAGTGGAACAGAGTAATTTTAAAAGCATCTTCCATTTCTAAATTCTATATTTTTATTCTACATACATCATGGATTCTTGATAATCTCTCAGTTGTATTTGGAAATGACACAGATTTAAGGGATACTAAAATGACTTTTCTCCTCAAAAATGTAAAATGACTCTTCAGTGCCTAAATTTCAAGTTCCTGAAACCTGGCATTCAGATCCTTCACAACATACAATTTATCAATTCAACATGATGTTTTCCAGGGTCACTTTCAACATACATTACTCAATATACATATACAATTTTAGAGGATCCATAATATTTCTTGCCACAATTGTCCATTCCTTAAGTCTTTGTAAAAACTCCTTGAATAAGGGATTGAAGTTTTATTTTCCTTTTAGTTCTTGTGAATGTTTTGCATATAGCTGGTGCTAAAATATATGAAAATATATCCTTAAGTCTTTGTAAAAACTCCTTGAATAAGGGATTGAAGTTTTATTTTCCTTTTAGTTCTTGTGAATGTTTTGCATATAGCTGGTGCTAAAATATATGAAAATATAAATGAATAAATGACATCAAATCTTTTTTTTTCGAACACAAAATGAAGGAGCAAAAAAAAAAAAAATAAGGAAACCCAATGAAAGTGTCAGGAAAGGAATAGAGAGTGGATCTTCTTTAACTAGAGGCTTAATTCAGATCAGAGAGATATAGGAGTGATTGCAAGCAGGCAGGGTCTTAGCTCTGCAGCACACCTGTTGAAAATACTTGGAAGAAAAAAATCAGTTTTATTGGGTTGAGTATATATAGATTCAAACAAACTACTTCTGCTCAGTTATACCAGGTGAGAAGCACGTGGAAGTCATTGATTGTTGAAGATGGTGCATCCTAACTTACAACCTGGTGCTGTGTGATCCTGAACAAACTACTTAACACCCCTAGGCTTAATAAAACTGAGAGTGAATGAGGAAATGCAAAGAACATAGCACAGACCTCGACCCTTAAATGTTCGGAAACATGTTAGTTTTATTCCCCTCCACTAATTTTGTATTTCTTATTCTTCTCTATGAGATTATAAAGAAAAAGTCATGTGCAGCCGTTTAGATGATCAAAAAGCATAGGGCATTTTATGACCTGTAATCTTACTGGAGTCCATCCATGATAGATTGACTTTGCTTGCAGCCAATTCTGGTCATTTTCATCTCTTTGCCCTTTTCTACACTATTGCTTCTTTTAGACTGCCAATCAAGCAATGTGTCAGATGTAGCATAAACCTAAAGAATTATTGACTCATTTTTTAAGAAATGGAAATTAGGGAAACTTTCCTGTGTGGCAGTCACTTTTGGGTGAGTTTCTGGACACTTGGACAGCTTTGCAGTTTCCAAACTCAGAATTGTGTCCTAGGCCTATTTATCTGTCACCTCTCCTCCTTGCAGAGATTTAGCAAAATGCCATAACTCTCTTAACTAAAGATTTCAGGATTTCCAAATGGGCCATTATAGAAGAATTGTCTTGGCTCTATTGGTTCCCACGTCTTCCTGAAAGTCTAACCTGGTGGTTCTGAGGAGAGCACCTTCACAACTCCAAAATCCTATTAAATTAACCCAAATTGTGGAAACAATTCCTCCCAGTGATCTGGTCATGTTTAGTTTATAACTTTAATGTTTTCCTATTGCTGACTACATCTAATTTAAATATTTCTTTAAAAAAAATTTCTATTGGTGTCTAGTTGATTTACAGTGTTGTGGTAGTTTCCTGTGTATACAAAGGGAATCAGTTATACCTATACATACATCCACTCTTTTTTAGGTTCCTTTCCCTTATAGGCAATTACAGAGTATTGCGTAGAGTGCCCTGTGCTACACAGTAGGTCCTTGTTAGTTATCTATTTTATATCTCATAGTGTGTATGTGTCAATCCCAGTCTCCCAGTTCATCCCTCCCCGCCTTACCACTGATAGCCATAAGTTTGTTTTCTACATCTGTGACTCTCTGTTTTGTAGATAAGTTCCTTTGTACCCTTTCTGTGGAGTCTTAATTTAAATATTTCTAACTAGCTTTCAAGTTCTTCTATTGAATGGCTTTGTTGACCCATTCAACCCCATCTCCCCCGACTCCCCAGCACCTGCTGTCCACAGTCTTTTAATGTTCTACCTCGTTATCTTTACATAAATGTTACCCACCCCTGAAATGCACTCCAGGCTCTCTAGTCCCAAATCCTTTTTCTCTATCAAGGTCAAGTTGGCTTTATCTTCTCCATCAAAGCTTTTCTGATTAGTCCAACCTTTGTAATTTTGAATTTCTTACCTCTGCCGCTTACACCCTTCCCTACCCCCTCAGCTTGCAGGCTTCTGTATTGGAACTCAATCCCTCTAGGCGAAGCCTTCCTTCCTCATGCCCCTGTCAGCCATGTCTCTTTGTATCCATATTTTATGCCTGACAGGGGTGCTGTGAATAGGAGCAGGGCCTAATGAGAAGGATGGAGAGAATTATTAAATTTTTTTCTTTTTGCCTGTTTCCTAAGATCGTAGGAAACTGAGTTTCATGAGATTTTCATGACTTAACTGTATAGAAACTGATCTGTTTTAGGGCTCATGTAATTGCATGTGGCACCAAACCAGGAAAAAGGGTGAATATTCTCCCCACCTCTGCGTGAAACTAAGCAGAATTTTGATGTTGTAGCCAACAGGGTCTAGGCAGATCACAGATGCCGCACTCAGTGTGGGTAATTGATGAATGTCAATGAAAAGAGTAGCAAGAAGAGAATTTGCTATTTTGGAAAGATGTGTGATTAGGGTTTCAGGAGAGTCTAAAAAAGATGGTAGGAAATATGGGGATATATGTATATGTGTAGCTGATTCACTTTGTTATAAAGCAGAAACTAAAACACCATTGCAAAGCAATTATACTCCAATAAAGATGTTAAAAAAAAAAAGATGGTAAAGCATCTAAAGTATACTTAGTGTCCTCCCAAGTTTTTTTAAAACTAGGATTTCTCTCTCATATTATTCAGTATAGAAGCCACATTGAAGTAAAGAATGACCAAATATCTTCATCCTAAGTGCTTCTCCCCCAGTAGCACACAGGGTAGACGGGGAACTCTGAGTGGCTTTTTACTTAGGAGAGGGGTGGGCGGTGGGGCTGAAAATGCACTTAACGATCCACCTTCTGTGGTAGCAGAGGCCGAGGATGCGATGCCCTTATTACAGAAGATTATTTGTTCTGGTTCTGACTCTGTTTAGGACGTCAACAAGCCATTTTCTATGCTGAGAATGGAGATGGGAAATCAGGCGTGACTCATTTATCTATCTTAAAAAACACATTATTTCTTTTTAAATTACAAAAAGTAATCTCCTTTGCTTTTAACTAGTAAATTATGCAAACATATAGAGAGAAATTTACTCATTTCCTTGCCTCCTTTACTTTCTCTTCCCTGCAATGGCCAAAGTTTGGAGCCTGAAAGACAGTGTTTTGCAAGGTCTTTGGGGTTCAAACCCATAGACGTTCACACGTGAGGTAGTTCACACTGTGTTCCTCTTCTATCTGAGGTGAGTGCTTGACACTTAACACGGGATTTTCTTCTCGACAAATTAGCCTTTATTCCCAAACTGATATAAGTGACTTGATAACAAGGATGATTTAAATTATCTTTTGTTTCCTATCAGATACATCCTTACCTCCCAAACCAACCCAAACCCATACAGCACCAAGGTGTACTGCAGACCATGTCTTGAGCTTCCTACCCTACTCTGGTTGCCATTAGAAATACCATAATTTCCTTGGTTATCATTGGCTTTATAAAAAACTAACTAAAACCAAACTTGTAGTTCTTCTATTTCTAATATCATGCCCGAATGCAATTGTCTTAAGGAGCAACTTTGTACCTCCTGTGGTTAAGAGAAAAATTATATACTGAACAATACGCATAGCTGAAAAATTTGGTATGAAAAAGACAAGGATTTTAACCACACGAATGCAAGTATTAGCATCATTAGCTTAGTGGATTTTTAATATTTTTCTTGTGACATAGCTATTCCTCTTTTAAAAACCATCTCTACTTATACATGTGTGCATCCTCTGAATCTGCTAATAAAAATTATTCTCAGTAATAAGAAGAAAACTGCACTGTCATCTTCTAACTACTGTAGTGTAATGCAAGATAGTTTAATCACCACCACATCTAATTAAAATAGTAAATCACTTAAAAAAATCCTTGTGTATTATTGAAGACTTGATTATAACAGGCCTATGTTAGCAGTGCCCCTTAAAGCAAAGAGGTAAGTAAACCCATTACCCAGAAGAAACAAGCCCTCAATGCTAGGCTCCTTAGTCAAAAGCAGGATGCTTTGTGAAGTCAATCAGATTTCTAGTGACACTGTCATCCATTGATGCTGTTTCAGCATTGCAGCAAAGCAGGGTTCTGTCTTGATCACTTGAAGACTGGTAATCTCATCTATTTCATTAATTTAGGGTGGTTTACAGAAGTCATGCATCGAACTTCACAGTAAGAGAACAATTTACCCTTTGTGTATTTGTTCAGTTTTTGAGTCTTCCTTTCATGAGATAGTGTGACATTCTTCTCTGCTCCCTCCTCTTTACTGGGTGAACTCACAGATGCTGATGTCTATGGAGAATTTGCACAACCTTAGTGGCGGTCATGGGCTTCCACCTCTCTGGTTATTCCAGGACACCTCCTAGTCTTCTCATTCCAGCCAGTTCTCTCCAAATTGCCAAGCTCTCCAATTACAGTTGATTTTCACTATGTGGGCTCTTGATGCTTCCTGTATTGCAGTTTAAGGACCCACTCTGCACATGTCTCTTTGGGTCAGCCTCAATTATGTCTCTTAATCACAATTTTACATGGGCCCTCTGGCAGGATGTTGATGGAACCATCTTGGTGCTTGATGAATCAGCCCCTCTATACACTCCCTTTAGTCTGCCCAGCCTGAATTCTCCACTGGGGGAAACCAACTTGAAATATAAAGGAAAATATATTGCAGAGATCAGAAAAATTGCATCTTTTGGTGTCTCAATCAGAAAATTAAAATATTACATTTTCATCGAAATTGTCTAAGTTATTTACTCATTTACAGGTACCAGAAGTCTAATTTCTGAATTAGATTACTGGGTCTCAGGATGAACAGAGAACTTATGTCCATTAAAGGTATTTTTTTTTTCATGAAACATACATATAGTTTAAAATATCAAATGATATTCAAGATTTATAATGAAAGATAGGAGCTCCTGCCCCATACTTTCCCAGTCACTATACACTAAACAACCAGTACTGTAAGTTATTTCCACTACCAGATACCTCCATATTTCTAAATAAGTCACTTATGTTTCCATTGGTACATTTGTCAATTTAGGAATTATCTACCATCTTCCATCTGAGAACGATAAAGACTCACCACTCTTTTATCTCCTTCTTCTTACCACTTGTTTCCTAATCTTTCCAAAATAGGTATAGCACAGTTGTTTTAAATATCGCTCATAGTTGAACAGCACAGTATAGGTGATTACGTTTCTTTCCTTGTACATTTTTTTCCTTGGATTTCAAAGAGCCCCATTAAAATTTTTTTGTATTAAACTCTCCAGGACAGGGTTTTTTTTTTTTACCTTGGATCTATTGATAATTTGGTCTGATAATTCTTGGATGGGATGGTAAAGGGCAGGAGGCTGTCTTGTGCATTGTAGGATATTTAGATGCGTCACTGGTCTCCTTCTAACACCTCCATCTAGTTGGAACAACCAAAAATGTCTCCAGACATTGTCATATGTCTCCTGAAGAACAAAATCACCCTCACTGAGAACCACTGCTCTAGAAGAACTGGAAACCACATCTCAGGATGGTAAAGACACCTTGTTCTCAGCCAGGTCCACTATTGTGTTTTTGTTTATCTCCTCTTGAGGACATCTCTTCTGGAGCTTTCTATCCTTTCTGCAATCTGACCAGAGACTTTCTGGGACTCCCTAGGACAGCAGTCATCCTGGGACCTCCCTCCACCCACATCTGGGAAATTTCCTTTACTTTTCTACTATGTTGAATCATCTGTTCCTCAAATCTTTTGTCTTCTTTATCCTTTTATTCTCGTACATTTTGGAGCACCTCCTCTACCAACTTCCAGTAGGTGAATAACAGCTAAAATTTTGAAAGCTTGCATGGTGAAAATGTTTATTCTACCTTCATACTTGATTATGAAGTTTAGCTGAGTTTAGACTTCCGGTTTGAAAAACATTTTTCCTCAGTATTTGAAGGCATTGATCTGTTTTCTCCCAACCTCCTATACGGTATTGAGAAATATAATGATATCCCTGATTTTGATTCCTCTTTATAACCTATAACTTGCCTCTGAGGTTTTGAGTTCTTCTTTTTAAAACTGGTGATTTGAAATTTCAGTACACTATAACTTTTTTTTAATTAATTAATTTTTGGCTGCATCAGGTCTTCGTTGCTGCACGTGGGCTTCTCATTGCGGTGGCTTCTCTTGTTGCGGAGCACGGCTCTAAGCACACGGGCTTCAACCATCATGGCTCGTGGGCTCTAGAGCGCAGGCTCAGTAGTTGTGGTGCACAGGCTTCGTTGGTCTGTGGCATGTGGGATCTTCCCAGACCAGGGCTCGAACCCGCGTCCCCTGCATTGGCAGGCGGATTCTTAACCACTGCGTCACCAGGGAAGTCCTTTTTAACATCTTTATTGGAGTATAATTGCTGTACAATGTTGTGTTAGTTTCTGCTGTATAACAAAGTGAATCAGCTATATTACACTGTAACTTTTAAGGTGGGTACTTTCTATCTGGAAACTCACATGCCTTTTTGAAGGCTTCTCCACTCTGCCAAATGGTACACACCTCCTCTTCCTTCCCCTGGGCAACCCCATCTACTGCCTTCCTCCTTTGTGCCTTTCATCACACTATTTTATGACCATCCATTTAGAGGCCTATTTTGCTTTCCCGTGAGGGTTGGGTTTCTTAGGGCAGAGCTTTATCCACCTGTATATCTTCATGTCCCTAGAACAATACCTCCAACACAGCAAGTGTGCAATGAATCCTTGTTGAATAATGAAGTAAATGGATAATGAAACAAGAAGAACCTAAATGCTATCAATCCATATTTGTGATTCATTTTGTTATTTTTATGCCATTTTTTCCCCCTCTGAAATTTACCAGGATTATTGGTCTCTGTTTCTAGTTTTTGCTTGTTTGCTTTTAGAAGTGTCACTGAGTGGGGGAGTTCCTAGTGAAGAAGATCATATTTTGGCTGTTCTGTGATCCTGAAATGATGTTCATTCCAGCACTCTCCTTTCCTTTTTTTTTTTTGCGGTTCGCAGGCCTCTCACTGCTGTGGCCTCTCCCATTGCAGAGCACAGGCTCCGGACGCGCAGGCTCAGCGGCCATGGCTCACGGGCCCAGCCGCTCCGCGGCATGTGGGATCTTCCCTGACCAGGGCACGAACCCGTGCCCCCTGCATCAGCAGGCGGACTCTCAACCACTGTGCCACCAGGCAAGCCCCGTCTTTCCCTTTTTTTAAATTCACTTGTATTAGAGTATAGTTGCTTTACAATATTTTGTTAGTTTCTGCTGTACAGCAAAGTGAGTCAGTTATCCATGTACATATATATATATATATATATATATATATATCTCCACTCTTTTTTAGATTTCTCACTCTTCTTTCTGAGCGTTCTCTCAGTTGAAGATCCAAGTGAACCCAGGCAGGAGTATGACATTACATTGGCCTTGTGTCTGATAATTCAGTTCTGAAGGTGGGATGTTGAGTGGCACAGGGTCCAGCTGGTGAGATTTTCAGCATAGAAACCTGTTAAAACACCAAAGCATCACTAATGAGATGGGATGAATTGATTTCTATTCTGAATTGCTTGGCAGTGCCTCAGTACTGAGGCATCAGATGTGCTCAGTGTGCTACATGGAAGACCATTTCTTTTTTTTAAATTTTATTTTATTGATTTTTTATATAGCAGGTTCTTATTAGTTATCCATTTTATACATATTGGTGGATACATGTCAATCCCAATCTCCCAATTCATCCCACCACCACCACCCCCGCCACTTTCCCCCCTTTGTATCCATACGTTTGTTCTCTACATCTGTGTCTCAATTTCTGCCCTGCAAACCGGTTCATCTCTACCATTTTTTTAGGTTCCACATATATGCGTTAATATACGACATTTGTTTTTCTCCTTCTGACTTACTTCACTCTGTATGATAGTCCCTAGATCCATCCACGTCTCTACAAATGACCCAATTTCGTTCCTTTTTATGGCTGAGTAATATTCCATTGTATATATGTACCACAACTTCTTTATGCATTCATCTGTCGATGGGCACTTAGGTTGCTTCCCTGTCCTGGCTATTGTAAATAGTGCTGCAATGAACATTGGGGTACATGACTCTTTTTGAGTTATGGTTTTCTCAGGGTATATGCCCAATAGTGGGATTGCTGGGCCATACGATAGTTCTATTTTTAGCTTTTTAAGGAACCTCCATACTGTTCTTCATAGTGGCTACATCAATTTACATTCCCACCAACAGTGCAAGAGGGTACCCTTTTCTCCACACCCTCTCCAGCATTTGTTGTTTGTAGATTTTCTGATGATGCCCATTCTTACTGGTGTGAGGTGATACCTCATTGCAGTTTTGATTTGCATTTCTCTAATAATTAGTGATGTTGAGCAGCTTTTCATGTGGTTCTTGGCCATCTGTATGTCTTCTTTGGAGAAATGTCTGTTTAGGTATTCTGCCCATTTTTGGATTGGGTTGTTTGTATTTTTAATATTGAACTGCATGAGCTGTTTATATATTTTGGAGATTAATCCTTTGTCCGTTGATTCATTTGCAAACATTTTCTCACAGTCTGAGGGTTGTCTTTTCATCTTGTTTGTAGTTTCCTTTGCTGTGTAAAAGCTGTTAAGTTTCATTAGGTCCCATTTGTTTAGTTTTGTTTTTATTTCCATTACTGTAGGAGGTGCATCAAAAAAAATCTTGCTGTGATTTATGTCAAAGAGTGTTCTTCCTATGTTTTCCTCTAAGAGTTTTATAGTGTTCCATCTTACATTTAGGTCTCTAATCCATTTTGAATTTATTTTTGTGTATGGTGTAAGGGAGTGTCCTAATTTCATTCTTTTACATGTAGCTGTCCAGTTTTCCCAGCACCATTTATTGAAGAGACTGTCTTTTCTCCATTGTATGTCCTTGCCTCCTTTGTCATAGATTAGTTGACCATAGGTACATGGGCTTATCTATGGGCTTTCTATCCTGTTCCATTGATCTATATTTCTGTTTTTGTGCCAGTACCATATTGTCTTGATTACTGTAGCTTTATAGTATAGTCTGAAGTCAGGGAGTATGATTCCTTCAGTTCTGTTTTTCTCCCTCAAGACAGCTTTGACTATTCGGGATCTTTTGTGTCTCCATACAAATTTTAAGATTTTTTGTTCTAGTTCTCTAAAAAATGCCATTGGTAATTTGATAGGAATTGCATTGAATCTGTAGATTGCTTTGGGTAGTAGAGTCATTTTCACAACGTTGATTCTTCCAATCCAAGAACCTGGTATATCTCTCCATCTGTTTGTATCATCTTTAATTTCTTTCACCAGTGTCTTATAGTTTTCTGCATACAGGTCTTTTGTCTCCCTAGGTAGGTTTATTCCTAGGTATTTTATTCTTTTTGTTGCAGTGGTAAATGGGACTGTTTCCTTAATTTCTCTTTAAGATTTTTCATAACTACTGTATAGGAAAGCAAGAGATTTCTGTGCATTAATTTTGTATCCTGCAACTTTACCAAATTCATTGATTAGTTCTAGTAGTTTTCTGGTGGCATCTTTAGGATTCTCTATGTATAGTATCATATCATCTGCAAACAGTGACAGCTTTACTTCTTTTCTTATTTGGATTCCTTTTATTTCTTTTTCTTCTCTGATTGCCATGGCTAGGACTTCCAAAACCATGTTGAGTAGTAGTGTGAGAGTGGACATCCTTGTCTTGTTCCTGATCTTAGAGGAAATGCTTTCATTTTTTCACCATTGAGAATGATGTTTGCTGTGGGTTTGTTGTATATGGCCTTTATTATGTTGAGGTAGGTTCCCTCTATGCCCAGTTTCTGGAGAGTTTTTATCATAAATGGGTGTTGAATTTTGTCTAAAGCTTTTTCTGCACCTATTGAGATGATCATATGGCTTTTAACCTTCAATTTGTTAATATGGTGTATCACATTGATTGATTTCCATATATTGAAGAATCCTTGAATCTCTGGGATAAATCCCACTTGATCATGGTGTATGATCCTTTTAATGTGTTGTTGGATTCTGTTTGCTTGTATTTTGTTGAGGCTTTTTGCATCTATATTCATCAGTGATATTGGTCTGTAATTTTCTTTTTTTGTAGCATCTTTGTCTATTTTGGTATCAGGGTGATGGTGGCCACATAGAATGAGTTTGGGAGTTTCCCTTCCTCTGCAATTTTTTGGAAGCATTTGAGAAGGATGGGTGTTAGCTCTTCTCTAAATGTTTGATAGAATTCACCTGTGAAGCCATCTGGTCCTGGACTTTTGTTTGTCGGAAGATTTTAAATCACAGTTTCAATTTCGTTGCTTGTGATTGGTCTGTTCATATTTTCTGTTTCTTCCTGGTTCATTCTTAGAAGGTTATAGCTTTCTAAGAATTTGTCCATTTCTTCCAGGTTGTCCATTTTATTGGCATAGAGTTGCTTGTAGTAGTCTCTTAGGATGCTTTGTATTTCTGCAGTGTCTGTTGTAACTTCTTTTTCATTTCTAATTTTATTGATTTGAGCCTCTGCTTCTTTTGCTTGATGAGTCTGGCTAATGGTTTATCAATTTTATCTTCTCAAAGAACCAGCTTTTAGTTTTATTGATCCTTGCTGTTGTTTTCTTTGTTTCTATTTCATTTATTTCTGCTCTGATCTGTATGATTTCTTTCCTTCTGCTAGCTTTGGGTTTTCTTTGTTCTTCTTTCTCTAGTTCCTTTAGGTGTAAGGTTAGATTGTTTGCTTGAGATTTTTCTTGTTTCTTGAGGTAGGCTTGTATTGCTATAAACTTCCCTCTTTGAACTGCTTTTGCTGCATCCCATAGGTTTTGGATTGTCGTGTTTTCTCTGTCATTTGTCTCTAGGTATTTTTTGATTTCCTCTTTGATTTCTTCAGTGATCTCTTGGTTATTTAGTAACGTATTGTTTAGCCTCCATGTGTTTGTGTTTTTTACGTTTTTTTCCTTGTAATTCATTTCTAATCTCATAGTGATGTGGTCAGAAAAGATGCTTGATATGATTTCAGTTTTCTTAAATTTACTGAGGCTTGATTTGTGTCCCAAGATGTGATCTGTGTTGGAGAATGTTTCGTGCACACTTGAGAAGAAAGTGTAATCTGCTGTTTTTGGATGGAATGTCCTATAAATATCAATTAAATCTATCTGGTCTGTTGTGTCATTTAAAGTTTCTGTTTCCTTATTTATTTTCATTTTGGATGATCTGTCCAGTGGTGTAAGTGAGGTGTTAAAGTCTCCCACTATTATTGTGTTACTGTTGATTTCCTCTTTTATAGCTGTTAGCAGTTGCCTTATGTACTGAGGTGCTCCTATGTTGGGTGCATATATATTTATAGTTGCTATATCTTCTTCTTGGATTGATCCCTTGATCATTATGTAGTGTCCTTCCTTGTCTCTTCTAACATTCTTTGTTTTAAAGTCTATTTTATCTGATATGAGTACTGCTACTCCAGCTTTCTTTTGATTTCCATTTGCATGGAATATCTTTTTCCATCCCCTCACTTTCAGTCTGTATGTGTCCCTAGGTCTGAAGTGGGTCTCTTTTAGACAGCATATATATGAGTTTTGTTTTTGTGTCCATTCAGCGAGCCTGTGTCTTTTAGTTGGAGCATTTAATCCTTTCACTTTTAAGATAATTATCGATATGTATGTTCCTATGACCATTTTCTTAATTGTTTTGGGTTTGTTTTTGTAGATCCTTTTCTTCTCCTGTGTTTCCCACTTAGAGAAGTTCCTTTAGCATTTGTTGTAAAGCTGGTTTGGTGGTGCTGAATTCTTTTAGCTTTTGCTTGTCTGTAAAGCTTTTGATTTCTCCATGGAATCTGAATGAGATCCTTGCCGGGTGAAGTAATCTTGGTTGTAGGTTCTTCCCTTTCATCACTTTAAGTATATCATGCCACTCCCTTCTGGCTTGTAGAGTTTCTGCTGAGAAATCAGCTGTTAACCTTACGGGAGTTCCCTTGTATGTTATTTGTCATTTTTCCCTTGCTGCTTTCAATGATTTTTCTTTGTCTTTAATTCTTGCCATTTCGATTACTATGTGTCTTGGTGTGTTTCTCCTTGGGTTTATCCTGTGTCGGACTCTCTGTGCTTCCTGGACTTGTGTGGCTATTTCCTTTACCATGTTACGGAATTTTTCGACTATAATCTCTTCAGATATTTTCTCTGGTCGTTTCTCTTTCTCTTCTCCTTCTGGGACCCCTATAATGCAAATTTTGTTGCATTTAATGTTGTCCCAGAGGCCTCTTAGGCTGTCTTCATTTCTTTTCATTCTTTTTCTTTATTCTGTTCCATAGCAGTGAACTCCACCACTCTCTCTTCCAGGTCACTTATCCGTTCTTCTGCCTCAGTTTTTCTGCTATTGATTCCTTCTAGTGTATTTTTCATTTGTTACTGTATTGTTCCTCTCTGTTTGTTTGTTCTTTAATTCTTCTAGGTCTTTGTTAAACATTTCTTGCACCTTCTTGGTCTTTGCCTCCATTCCTTCTCTGAGGTCCTGGATCATCTTCACTATCATTATTCTGAATTCTTTTTCTGGAAGGTTGCCTATCTCCACTTCATTTAGTTGTTTTTCTGGGGTTTTATCTTGTTCCTTCATCTGGTACATAGCCCTCTGCCCTTTCATCTTGTCTGTCTTTCTGTGAATGTGATTTTTGTTCCACAGGCTGCAGGATTATAGTTCTTCTTGCTTCTGCTGTCTGCCCTCTGGTGGATGAGGCTATCTAAGAGGCTTGTGCAAGTTTCCTGATGGGAGGGACTGGTGGTGGGTAGAGCTGTGTGTTGCTCTGTTGGGCAGAGCTCAGTAAAACTTTAATCCGTTTGCTGATGCGTGGGGCTGGGTTCCCTCCCTGTTGGTTGTTTGGCCTGAAGCGACCCAACACTGGAGCATCCTCAGGCTCTTTGGTGGGGCTAATGGCAGACTCTGGGAGGGCTCATGCCAAGGAGTACTTCCCAGAACTTCTGCTGCCAGTGTCCTTGTCCCCGCGGTGAGCCACAGCTGCCCCTGGGCTCTTCAGGAGACCCTCCAACACTAGCAGGTAGGTCTGGTTCAGTCTCCTATGGGGTCACTGCTCCTTCCCCTGGGTCCCGATGTGCACACTACTTTGTGTGTGCCCTTCAAGAGTGGAGTGTCTGTTTCCCTCAGTCCTGTCAAAGTCCTGCAGTCAAATCCCGCTAGCCTTCAAAGTCTAATTCTCTTAGAATTCCTCCTCCAGTTGCTGGACCCCCAGGTTGGTAAGCCTGACATTGGGCTCAGAACCTTCACTCCAGTGGGTGGACTTCTGTGGAATTGTTATCCAGTTTGTGAGTCACCCACCCAGTGGTTATGGGATTTGATTTTATTGTGATTGTGCCCCTCCTACCATCCCATTGTGGTTTCTCCTTTGTCTTTGGATGTGGGGTATCTTTTTTGGTGAGTTCCAGTGTCTTCCTGTCGATGATTGTTCAGCAGTTAGCTGTGATGCCGGTGCTCTCGCAAGAGGAAGTGAGAGCAAGTCCTTCTTCTCCGCCATCTTGAACCAATCTCAGAAGATCATTTCTTTTCCTTTCCTGGGCAGCCTAAAGACTGCAGAAGATAATGATATCTAAATCTAAGTCCCTCTTCAGAGAGAGCATCACACACATTTCTGAGATCAAACTAATCTCCAGCTACTTTGCCGGGTGGACCTGAAGAAGCATGTTCCAGAGTCAGGACCTCAGATTTCTTCTTTTTTTAAAAAAATGTCACCTTTCCCGGGCCATCATCATAAACTTTTATATCAAGAGGCTGATCCTGATAAAGTGAGGAATGGAAAAGTTTAAATATGGGATGAGAATGATTTTTAAATGCTGGAGGATTTGCCTAAAATCATTCATGTTTTTCTATCCAGCAAGTCCTTTTTTTGAGTCCTTTTGGAATGACGACAGACCTTTGAATATTTTCTTCCCTCTAATCATTACTTCAAAGAACCTGGAGAAGGTGTGAAAAATGAAATTGATATCTGTTGCTTCATGGCCAAAACCCAGGCCCACCCACTGCTCTTCGTTGGGCAACCCCTTTCTAGATCAAAGTCGCGTTCCCCAGGAATAAACTCTTAGGTCGTTCACCAGCGACCTGTTATGTTGTTGTTACATTGGTGCCTGACTGTTACCCACTCCAGCCTCAAAACTGGAATGGGTGACAGTTCAGATCATGCTTTTAGTCTGAGCCCCGTTTACAGCTGTATGTCTGGGGACCACTTATCGTTAGTTTCCTTGTCTATAAAATAATCGTTGTCACAGAACTTTGCAGTGGACATCCCAGGAGAAGTGTGTAAAGGTCTAGCAGGTGCCTGGAGTCTGAAAGGGTGCAGTACAGATACCCTCTCTTTCCTTACCTGTGAAAGGTGACCACTCATCTGGGGCATTTTTTTATTATTATTAAAGCAAGGAAAAAGGCTTCATCAGAGGGTTCTGCCTCTTTATTGATGCCTGCCACCCCGTGACCCATCAGCTGCTAAGTGTCAATAATTCTGCTGGTTTTCCTTCCCTGAACACAGATGGTGGAGGCAGCATCAGACAGTTCCCAAGGCATGCTAAACTGAACTAAAACATCACCCAGGGAGAGCCCCGTTCTGTTGAGAAAGCATCGTCCAGAACCTGAAGTAGTTGTAAAACACAGAAAAGATTCCAGGATCACAAGCACCCCCTAGGGAGTGGCCAGGAGAACGGCAAAAGGTATTAAAGCCTCAGCTGTATCCCCAGACACAGCTCTCTGTGGACAGCAGCATCTCAACTAGGGTAAATCGGCTAAATCGTGAGGTGACTCTGCTGCCTGGCTTCCCTTTTCTTTCTTTGCTGTGTTAACCCATGAATCATTGTCCCTGAGGCTGCAAAGGGTGGGAAGTTTGGTGGATGGAAAATGAGAATGGGAGTGAGATATCTTAATTTCCTTTCCAGGAGTCTGAATTTGGGGGAGTCTCTGCTTTTTCCCTATAATATAATCAAAAGTATATTTACACCAGCAGCGTGGGAGTGATTGAAAGCGTACTCTTTGGAGTTAGACTTCCTGGGTTGATGTCCTGACTATGTAATTGAATCAGCTGTCTCTCTTTCGGTGGATTATTTGACTTTTGACCTTGATTTTCTCAAACTATAAAATGAGAATAATAATATTAGTTCACTCAGAATTGTTTTAATTTTAAAATGAAATTATACATATGGAGTGCTTAGAATAATGCTTAACAAAGAGTGTGCACTCAGTAAATGCCGTACTTGCTCTCCTTGTAGCAAATTGCTGGTATCCATGGCAAGAACACTGGGTTTTACATTCAGTTATCTAAGATTCTCTAAGACAGCTCTGGCATAATTTCTTCTGAGCTAGCACTCGGGTGACGCTGAAGACATCTTTTTCTAGGTCTTTCATTCCTGGAGACCTCTGAGGTTTAAAGTTATATGTATCTTCTTTCCTTAGCAATCAATATCCATTACGTATAGCTCACGGTTACCACTTTTCCTGGAGAAAGATGCTAATGGATTCTGTCAAGGCCATGAGGCAGCCACTTCCTTACAGAACGGCTTTTGAGTTTCTTAAAAGCCTGACCTTCAGTTAGAAAGTGATCAGGAAGCTTCCAGTGAGCTCAGGAGTCTAATCAATGTTTCTCAGTCTTTGGTGATGATCAGTTGTCATCAAGGGTCCACCAAAAAGTCATGTCACACAGGCTGTGGCTTTTCCTGACATTTTCTATCCATTAGGTGTCCCTGGAAAAGGGGGAGCTCTTCAAGTTTCCATGGCAGAAGTGGCTAATCTGCTGGCCTTCTAAAAAATAAGGACACAGATAATACAAAATTTAAAAACAAAAGCAAAACCTCACAGGCGTCTTCAGGAGACTGGGTTATTTGGGACTATTGACAGGTCAGCTTCAAGAAGACTGGATTGCAGAACTGAGAATAAATAGTATTTGTCTTTCCAATTTAAAATCTCCAATCAAAGCTTTCAGGCTGCCAGCCCAGCTCCCCTTTTGTTCAGTGATAATGATCCCTATTTTTCTACCTCAACCCATGACCCTGGCAGACAGGAAGTTGTGTCTGGCTAAATTCACAGAGTTACCTCCTTAATAATCAAGAACAGGACTTTAATACATTTCTTAGTACGTTTATTTAAAGTCATGATTTTGACGGCCTGGTGTTGTCTGACAAAGGGATGAAATCGTCCAGCAAGCTAAATCTTCACTCACAGGAGATTTAGTTTCCTATGTCGCCACCTAGTGACCATTCTAAGAACTTCATTGATGGGTTGTCAGGTACAGACAGACCTGCCACATATATATGCACGTTTATAAGGAGGTTATTACCTTTCTTTAGAATATATTTCCCAGTTTTAGCACATGTGTGTGCTAAAATGTGTGGATTTTTTTTAATTCCACAATCTTGTGTCAGTACAGATGCTTTGAGAAAAAGGCAAATTGGGTATATGGAGCTGGTTGATATTTGAGAATACAGTCATCCCTTTGTAATCATGAGCTCTGCATGCAGGGATTCAACCAACTGAGGATGAAAAAATATTTTTTAAAAAATTCACAACGTTCCAAAAAGCAAAACTTGAACTTGCCACATCCCGGCCACTATTTACATAGCATTTACATTTTATTTACAACTATTTACAAAGCTACTATTTTCATTGTATTGGGTATTACAAGTAATCTAGAAATGACTTAAAGTATACTGGGAGGATATGCTTAGGTTATATGCAAATACTTTGCCGTTTTATGTAAGAGACTTGAGCTTGGGAGGAGTTTTGTTTGGGGGCCCTGGAGCCAATCCTCCACAGATACCGAGGCAGGACTGTAATGGATGCTGTTGGCAATGCTGGTTTTGTCTTGTTTTCGTTTGGGTCACCATCACTGCATTCCTGGCAGAAATGATGTAAAAATATACTTGAGATTCCTTGGCACTGTAGCATTTAGACAATATATTATAACAAATACGGATTCTGATTTATTTTTTTGGAGAATTTTTTTTTTTTTTTTTGCAGTACGCGGGCCTCTCACTGTTGTGGCCTCTCCTGTTGCGGAGCACAGGCTCCGGACGCGCAGGCTCAGCGGCCATGGCTCACGGGCCCAGCAGCTCCGCGGCATGTGGGATCCTCCCGGACCGGGGCAGGAACCCGTGTCCCCTGCATCGGCAGGCGGACTCTCAACCACTGCGCCACCAGGGAAGCCCTGGAGAATTTTTTAAAGTGATTTTGTGTGAAGTTAAACTGCAGAATCTATCCCCCAACTGCCCTCCACCCCCTGCAATGTACAGCTACTCACGTCTCTGCTCAGTTTGACTTCTTTTTATATTTTACTGATTTCTGTGGGGTTCCCTGGTTCTGTATCACTCACAGGTCAGAGGTTTGGGCAGCGGTTTTGCTCAAATTCTGGGAGCCGATACACCTTTGGCCCTCTGCCCTTGATCTGTGCCTGGGCTGGGGAGCATCGTCAGAGTTCAGCTGGGTTTCACTCATGCCTTGGATTTTCCTCTGTGGTGCTCTCTCAGGTACTCACCCCCCAGGTGGGGGTGGGATGGTGTGGGGGGCTTGTCAAACCTGCCATGCTTCTCTCATGCCCATACCCGCCTCTTCCCATTTCAGGTCGGTCCACTCTCACCCTCCCTATGACTAAACCTCAGCCTAACTAAGATGCATCTTTGTCCTATTTGTTTTCTGTTGGCGCTTTTGCTGATCAATCGTTTGACTTCCTGCTCACCAACCCAAACCAGCCCACTGAATGTCCTTAAAAAATGTAAATACAGGGCTTCCCTGGTGGCGCAGTGGTTGAGAGTCCGCCTGCCTATGCAGGGGACACGGGTTCGTGCCCCGGTCTGTGAAGATCCCACATGCCGCGGAGCAGCTGGGCCTGTGAGCCATGGCCGCTGAGCCTGCGCGTCCCGAGTCTGTGCTCCGCAACGGGAGAGGCCACAGCAGTGAGAGGCCCGTGTACCGCAAAAAAAAATATATATATAAATACAAAGTTAGATAAAAGGTCTTGGAAGGAGCAGTGCATGTGATGGGCCCTGAAGCCCCAGCTTCATGAGCTTGCCGATAAATCTGTCTCTGTCCAGGGCAGAGGGCACATGACCTAGCTGTAAGCACAGCCCAGCATCCCAAGACACAACATCCCAGACCCGTAGCAAGCTCCGTCTAAGTTGAGGCAAGTACTAGCATCAGGAAGGGTTATTTATTCGTGGCAGGGCAGCAAGGCACTTACGGGGCTGAGGTGGAAGGCAGAGGTGCTCGGACAGTAGGTCTAGCAGGTACGTCCATTCCCACCAGGAGTTCTGTCAGTGCCTGTGGGTTCAAGGGAAAGGATTCAAACCCTGGGAGGTGACAAGAGCTAGAAATATCAAGGCTATGAAATCATAACTGGCTCCATAACCAGGGACAGAACTGGGCCTACAAGGGGCCCACTAGTAGGGGATGGCTGTGAAAATGCTTCCTAATCTGTAGACAATATTGGAAGAAGAAGATCCCTAAGAAATAGAGCAGAGAGAGGCAGCATTTGAAAGGACTGTAGGTAAAGTCTCTAAGGCCCAAGTTGAGTAGTATGGGCAAGCCTGGTGAATACCACGTGAAATTAAAAAGAGGCTCGATTGTCAGAAGGCCCCTGGGGTTATTTGAAAAACAGGGAAGCAGATTAGAAGACTAGAGTGATTATCTAGGCAGGAAGCAATGAAGCAGGAGGACTTAGGGAATTCCAGACATATTTATAATTGGAGAGAAGAAATATGAAAAAAAAAATCACTAGAAATTGGTAGTTAGCTGAATGTGGAGCCCAAGACAGAGGACATGAGTGACGTCCTCGGAAAGGACACCATGAGGGGAGTTTTCTGAAAGAGATATGGGAACAATAAAAAAAAAAAAAATCAAGAAAATGGTTCTTTTAAAGGGGGAATATCACCCAAATGTATATTGTTCATCAACACGTATTGTTCAGGCAAATATGGATATGTGAACATCCCTTCATTTTGTCTTTTAAAAAAAAATTGTCTATAGTTGATTTACAGTGTTGTGGTAGTTTCAGGTGTACAGCAAAGTGAATCATTTATACATATACATATATCCACTCTTCTTTAGATTCTTTTCCCATATAGGTCATTACAGAGTATTGAGTAGAGTTCCCTGTGCTATGCAATAGGTCCTTATTAGTTATCTGTTTTATATATAGTAGTGTGTATATCTCAATCCCAGTCTCCCAATTTAACCCTCCCCCTGACCCCTGCTGCCCCCACCGCCCCCGCTCTGCTTCCCCTGCCAACCATAAGTTTGTTTTCTACATCTGTGACTATTTGTTCTGTAAATAAGTTCATTTGTACCTTTTTTTTTTTTAGATTCCACATATAAGCAATATCATATGATAATTGTCTTGGACATGAGGATTATTTGTTTGCTTTAATGAGGCTAGTGTATATGATATGGAATTTCTCTTTTCTCAAAAATTTACATAAAATATTTCAATTAGTATATTTTGCATTAAGCATGCCTTTATCGGTATTGTTTCTTTCTTTCTTTCTTTTTACATATAAAGATTTATTTTAATCAGGTAAGTATTCATCATCTCTTTTTTAAGTGTCCGACTTACCCTGTGGAGGATACGCAGGAGACAGGCACTTTTGTGGAGGCCAGAGCACGGAGGCAGACTCTGTATCTCCTACCCAGACCAGACTCATGTCACTCTGGAAAATGGGACAAATTAAATCTATAACACCTATCAATATATACTGTGAAACGTTGTTTCATTACCACAGGCTGGTAAATGCCCTCGGTGCATGAATTCATTGCCCATCCAAGGTGCCAGTTTTGTTTCTTAAAGGAATAGCTTTGATTAGAAAAACAGATGCTTTTTGAAAGCACACTGGGTACAAAGTGCTGAGTCACTGCTGTCCTTTGCTGATTTCACTCACTCTCCCATCAACCAGTCAGCAGAGCCACAGAAATTCACCAAGAACCATCCGCTTTCTTCTTTGATTTGCAGTCTTTATTTCATTGAATCAGAAAATTTGCAGTTAGCCCTTGAAAACTTTATTTCAGTAAGTGAAAAAATAATTGCAGATAGCTTTAGCAGTTAACAAAAAAGAAAATAGAGAACCCATGAGAACACTTTGAGGAGCCCCCATATAAGAAGGAGCTGAAATCATTCCCAGGACAATCCCGCGCATCACCGTCAACTGACAAGAAGGGAAGGAAACAGTGCAGAAATCGCACAGGAAGTGCTCAAACCCGTATATTGTAAGGATCTCAAAAGTCCTTCGTGGGAATTGTCTTTCTTCTCTGCTGGAGTCAATTTTCTGAAATTTTTGTAATGCTCTGACTTTTCTGTCACGTTCTTAAGGAATTCTAAAAAATAAGGGATTTTGAATTAACTTCTAGTCATTTAGAATTAACAGGAGCATTTCATGTCCTCTTTGGCTGCCACCACAAGTTTAAGAAGGATTTTTGTAGTTAAAGTGACTATTCTTTTCCCTCTTTCACTGTCTACCTTTTAATTAACTAGTGGAATCTGATGTTTCCTGCACAGATTTCCTTGGCATCTCTACAGGAGAGAAGTTTATTTAAGCCATAATTAATGGTAATTATGTCAGGTTCAAATTAAGATAAGTACTTTTATGTTCCCAAAGAAATAACCTGTTATAAGAGATGTTTTACTTCTTAGACTCAGCGTTGTAATTTACTATCCTCTAAGTTTTGACTCTTCTTTTTTTTTAAGTAATTAGATTAATATTTTGTAAGAAAATCCTAGAGCAAGAAGACTATTTTTTGTATTAAGCTAAGGAGCATTTGAAAAATGGTAGATTTTTTTGGTAGACTATGTCTATGCCATTCTACAGGTAAATATTACAGAAGATGTTGTTTCTCTTCACCGTTTTCTGTCTGGATAAAAAACATTGGAAAAACTACCAGAAATATGTGTAGCAAACATCTAGGGAAGGTTAAGACGATCTTGCATCCGGAATCCTCAGCCTAGCCTTGCACGGCCGTTTTGGATATCCAATTTCAAGCTCTAAATAAAAAGCGATGGTTAAAAGTAGATTGTTTTCTGCAAAATCTATAAGCATGTTATATTTCATTTATATCTACTAATTACAGTAACCTTTCTGGATTCTGTTGTACTTCATTTATTCACATTCTCCCAGATCGCCTTAGCCATGGCTAATTAAGCCGTCATTATAAAATAAAATCAACAAGCCTATCACAAAAGAAAGAAAATCATTTTATTTTTCAATACAAGAAGCCAGTTTGCTTGCACTAAGGAGCATCTCTTTCTACTCCCCAGTATGAGACAGGTTCATCCTTGTGGAGTGGAGGGACCATTAGAAAAGTCTTGTCTTCTCCATCCCAACAGGGAAAGTGTATTGGGCAGTAGTTCTAGTAAGAATGCTTTCTTGGGGAAAGCTTCACATTAACCCAGTACATTGCAGGGACTCAACAAAAGTCACTGAATGGATGAATGAAGGAATGAAAACAAAAACTCTGAATGCTCATTTTGTCTCCCTTTGGCAAAAATCACAATTTTTTGATAAATATTCTGACATCAGACCTAATAATTCAAAAGTGAAATCATTCCTGGGGCATAGTCAGTTATTGATTTGTAAGTGAAAACTTGGACAAAGTAATCATGAAAAAAACTGTTCCATTAGAAAGGATACCTCTTCTATGATTACCAGTACTGTTATGTCCTTTAAAATACCTCATGAGAACCCATGGGTATGTATACTCTATCCAAGAAAAGTTTGAGAAAGAAATTTTGTTTTTGTTGTTATTTGTAAAATGTATTCAGACTCTGACACTGTTGAATTCTAGCTTGCTCCTTCAGTCAGGTTGAAAACTCTTGGACTAAAACATGCACTGCTGAATTATCAGTTAGAAATTTAAGCATATCAGGGGAAACAATTTCAACCTTCCTAATCTTTTGATAAGAACAGAGGATCTCTCCAATCAATGAGTAGACAAAGAACACAAAAGGAGGCTAGCATTTGAAAAATCTGTGTCAGGAACCAAACCAGATTTCACACACAGGCACACATACACATGAACACATATACACACAGACCACCTCTTTTTGATCCATGAAAAACCTAAGACTGTAAATCGCTAGGGAATGGAGGGGTTGGGGGTGGGGTGAGGCAATGATAGTTCAGGATAAGTGACGTTTTATCAGAAGCCAGGTTTCCTTGTTATCCTGATTGTAACTCTCTCCAACAATATATTTGGTAAGATTGCCAAACATTTTTCAAGTACTAGAGCTTTCCTTCAAAAAACATCTCAGTTGAAATCCCAGTAAAACCAATTTATAAAAAGGGACCGTGCTGGTGGAGCAGGGCATGGGGAGATATGCTCATTCCGTGCCACGCTGACTATACAGCACGTTCTGAGACCCTTTTGTGTGACAGGCAGATTCTGTGGAGCCACAGACTGAACACTACCTTAATCACACCCTTCTGGCCATTGAACAATGCGTAATGAGAATTGCTGAGTTTACAAAGATGTAGTTGAGAGTCTCGGTGATTTCGGCGTCCAGTTCTGAATAGGAAGTGTTCTGTGTGACCTTGAGGATACAGGTGTAGATAAAGGTACAGGGGCTCTTAGAAACCTGGTAATATCTCTTTTTTGGCTCCGTGTCTCTCGTGCATGTGTGGGCTGATTTAGCTAATTTGTTTCTTTCTCATCAATATTTATTCAGGGAAGACATCTCCTCAGTTAGCGGAAAGCCCTCTCCTGATCAAGGCCTCTCTGGAAGCTGTCATTGGGTTTGACCCCTGAGAACCAGGGCTGGGACCAGGGCGAGGTGAGCGAGGCATTTGTCCCAGGAGCAGCATTTAAGGGGTACAAACAAACTCTGTGATCACAATCAATAATACGTTAATGTGTTGTTTTTTAAAAAAAAAATCAGAACTAATTCCCAAGAATTCATGATGAGCACAGTCAGTATTTTAAATATGACGGTATCTGACTGTGTGCTTATAAGAGTCACTGTGCTCTTTATCACCCTAATCCCAGCCCTGCTGAGAAGTAGGACGTTCCTGTTTCTGCCTCAAGTCAGAGAGCCATGTTATACTGTTGGAAATTTTCAAGGGACCAATGAGTGGTTAAGAGGTACCAAGATTATTAGTGAAATGTACACAGACCAGCACAACCAACAGAAAAGAGCCAAGGGACCATACCAGCGTGATGCAGTGTGGACTCAAGAAACTGGTTGACGTCTCTCCGAGGACTCTGCAGTTCTTGGCTGACGAAAAGAGATACTCTTAACCTGCAGTTAGGGCTCAAACAACTATGACTGTTTTCCGAGCCTACAAAATACATTTGCTAGTCGTCTCTAGGATACAGTCCTAGTAAATGTACAGATATTGAAACACACAGAGACCATATCTTGCCTAGGTTGTTCTCTTGTGATGGATGAGTCTAACAACTTATCTGTACATCAAGCATACATATAAGAGTGGGAGTTTCTTTACATGTTATGATATGAGTAGTTAAAGGTCAGTCTGTTAACTTCCAAATCTTAGAGTCTCTAATTGTCTGCATGCCTGAAATTCCACAACCAGGCACATCCCTTTGGACCTTGGAGGTCTGTGAGGATTTCCAGAACTTACTATTGTGATGCAGATGTACCCTGCGAAGTTACCCTTTTTGAAGTGCTTTCTTTTAAACCCCACCCCCCCACCCCCCCACCCCCCCCCCCCCCCCCCCCCCCCCCGCCCCGTGGACATTAATACAACCAGGCAGCATGGTTCAGTGGAAACAGGACCTAGGAGAGGCACTGGGTACCAGACAGAAAAGCTAACCAAATATCATTAATGTAACTGGGAAAGGACACCAAACACAGATCTTTTCCAAACCACAATTTTGCTGAGAACTGGCCTTTGATGGGTAACTAATGTATCAGACAGGAGTCAGCTAAATCATTATTATTCATATAATTTTATGACAAATAATACAAAAAACCTAAACAAGAGATTCAAGGACCCAAACTGTCCTATACAATCTGTATTTATAATATATTATGCTATATGGTTAATTAAATTCGTTCATATATTTAACAAATATTTATTAAGCTCTACTTCTAAGTTCCCCCATTTAACTAAAAATCCAAAAAGCCCTTAAGGATTTTGTATTCAATATAAATATGCCCCAGGCTCTATTTGAACCTCTGATGACTATCTATCATTGATCATACGCTCAGGCTAACTTCACCTGAATCCGTTCTCTGGGAGTGCAACTGTTTTGCACATTAATTTAAAGAAAATGTAATTAGGGAAGTTACTGTGACAGTGCATGAGGCATAGTAGACACTTAACACATATTAAGTGCTAAATATATACCAGACACGGTGCTAAGTGCATTTACATTCAGTTTCTTATTTAAACCTGATATTAGCATCCTGTGTTCTCATATCAGAAAATCTCAGTGTAAGCTTAAAAAATTATTACACAATATTTTCCTTTCATTTGCGTGGACAATGTAGACTTGTTGATTTGGGTCACCACTGGCATAATAAAATGTATGATTGGATAAAAATGATCAACCATCATATTACCAGAGAAAGGGTAACTATACAGACATAAGTAAGAGAAGTTCAGTAAAAGCCTTTCTACTATGATGTCATATATGTGTTCCTGGGGGTAGGGTGGGAGCTTGTTCTGTAATATTGTACAGTAAAAAGCACGGGGCTTTTGGGACATGAAGAGTTGGGGTAAAGCATTCAGAATCTCTGGAGACGTGGAGCAAGATTACCACTAACCAAAAAAAAAAAAAAAAAAATCCTAATTTTAAAATACTAGCACCATTATATTTTCATTGGCATTTGCATCTAACAAGGATCAGTTCATACTTCCTTCAAAACTTAGGTCCTAGTGGGCAGTTTCATCGGTATAATCTTATCGCAAATTCTTTCCTCACTGGTTAACTTTTTTAAAAGGAATGCTTTTGTAGCTTCCTAACCAGCACTCACATTTTTTTTTTTTTTTCCACTGAATCAAATGCTTTGGAAATCATAGCTGTTGTTAAAGGTGCTGAACAAGCCACTGCTTGCAGGGACTTTTACAGGATTGTCAGCTTTTTTATTAGGTTTTCATATATTGCTATGGGTGTCATTTTAATAAACTTTTCTTTTAATGTAAAAGATACACAAAGAAATGTACAAACAGAAAGTATGAGGTGGGTGAATTTTTAAAAATGAGCACCTATGGGTAACCGAACCCCACCCAGATCAAAACATAAAACTTTAACCGTTCCCTCTGAAAATCTTCCCTGTGGTACGACTACCCTGACTTCTAATACCATAGAGTAGTTTTGTCAGTTTGAATTTATATAAGTTGAATCATACAGTTTGCTTTTAGGTTCAGTGTGTTGTCTAAGAGTGTGTGACAGTAAGATATCACATACAATAGTATGTTGTAAATGTCAGTAGTTTGTTCGTTTTTCCTTCTCTGTAGCGTTATTGGACATTCGTATTATTTTCACTTTTTGCAAATAATGCTGTTGGAACATTATTGTTGATGTTTTCCGATATACACATGTACACATTTCTGTTCGGTGTGTTCATAATGACAGGAATTGCTGGATTACAGTGAATGTGTATGATCACGTTTAGGGTATAGTATGAATTTTACCTATTGGTTGTACCATTTAAAGTTTCATTAGCTTTTATGAGAGTTTTTACTCTCTATATCCCCACTAATAATTGGCATTGTTGCCCTTATTCATTTTTAGTCATTTCTTGGGAAAATACAATACAGATAAAAAACACACACAAAACAGATTCATGGCTTAATGAACCATTTAAGGTAAATATCCTTGCAATCACTGCACTGATTAAGGAATAAAACTTTGCCATTTCAAGTTTCCTATCATTACTGTCACCCACTTCCTCCCCCCAAATTAGCCACTTTCCCAACTTATAATAGTGACCTCCTCCTTGCATGTGATTATACTTTTACCCCCGAATATTTATCTCTTAACACTATCATTTAGTCTTGTACATTTTAAATTTTTTACGAGAAAAAGATTTTTCCCAGTATTTTTCTCATACTGATCTCTAATAGAATTTTATTTTGAGAACATATTTTGTATGACCCCAATTCTTTTAAATTTATTAAGATTTGTTTCATATCCCAGAATATGGTTTATGCTTGTACATTTTTCCAGTCATGCACAAATTAGTATTTTATTTAACCATTCTGCTCTGAAATAGTGTCTTGGTATGTTTGAGTCCTGCCGTCCTCTCCTTCCCCACCTGTCAACGGAAGGTTATTGGTGTGGAATCAGGTTAGACCATTCTGCATTTCCCACCTCACTTAGCTTAGGGATAGTTCCACTTCAAACATACATACAACTACTTTTTAAATTGATTAACTAGTGCGAATGATATTTTCTTACATGTAGGGGGTGAATACCAGGTAAGATGGACTCAGTCCTTGTCTGCTGCTCATCACCAAAGTATCCTTTATTCTCCACTCCTAGGGTTTCTCTCGGTGGGCTGTCAAGAAAGGAATTGAATGTTGATACCAGCTAAAGTATGAGGTAAGCCAGTGGTTAATATTAAATCATCTTGGAGATTTTTTAAAGACTGATACTCATGTTACACTCTATAACAATTAAATCTGATGGAGGAATCAAATTTAGTATTTTTTTTAAATCTCCTTTTAAAAAAAATTGGAGTATAGTTGCTTTACAGTGTTGTGTTAGTTTCTGCTGTGTAGCAAGGTGAATCAGCCACGCGTATAGAAATATCCCCTCTTCCTTGGATTTCCTTCCCATTTAGGTCACCACAGAGCATTGGGTAGAGTTCTCTGTGCTGTACAGTCTGTTCTCATTAGTTATCTATTTTATACATAGTAGTATATGTATGTCAATCCTAAATCCCTTTTGATTCCAGTGTGCAGCAAAGTTTGGGAGTCACTGGGATAAACATTTCAATGAGAGCAAAGTGTGTAAAAGCCTGACTTATTACTAATCTACTTGGCCTTCAGTAAGAGGCTTATACTTTTCTCCCATCTCTATGGCCATAAAGCTTACATAGTCTCAGTCATGGTCCCCTTCAACACAGAGAGAATACAGACATACCTTTGAACTTGCTTCAACTTTAATACATTTTTTGTAACGAATTAATACTATGACAACCACAACACCAATAATAACCAGGATGAGCCCAACCACCAGGATGGAGATATCTGTAACATTAAGACACATGAACTTCAGCCAGGACATCAACTTTAGGACGATGGAATATTAACACTTAACTGAGCTGTTACAATTCTGCTTATTCCTTCCTTAAAGGGCTTTAATTCTCCCTCCACCAGTTATTTTTTTAAATAAAGTAAAAGACCAAAACATTGCACAAATTATTATCTGTATTAACAATTAACACTCCACCCAAGATTCCATTGTGTTTAAGGGAATCACAGTCAGCAGGAAAAGTTGGATTGTCAGTTATTGACTATAGAAAAGGCCTTACTGTGTTACGGGTTCTTAGAAGAACTCATCCAAATTTAACTAGAAGGAGATACGTTCATTCTAAAAAGAAATTTTAGTAAATTCAAACTTGGGTATTTAAATATCCAATGTACCAAGAAGACCATACAAATCCATACAGAAATACAACATATGTGCAGTGGACTTAGAATATAAGCAAAAAGCATTCTCACTGGTGAGGCTTTTGATATATGAAGGATATTATATTAATCTAGGATGCTCACTGGTAACATTTAAGGTTTCCTCCCATTCCGCAGATGCCTGTACTGCCTCACACTGGCACTCAAGTTCACCATCATCCACCTGGAAGAGCCGTAAATCATAATTCATCAAAGGACTGAGGTAAGTTGTGTTTTGAAGCTCATTTAGCTTAGTGCCAGCTCTACATCAAACACACACACCCAAAAACACACACACCCACGCACTCATGAACTTTTTATTGATTAATTAACTAAACATACCAAAATCAACGTTGGGAAAAATAAGCAAACAAAATACAAGGAGCAGCTGTCTTTGAAGATGGCCTTGGAACAAGAGAATGATCCTGACAAATTCAGAACCAGATGAGCCAGGTAGTTTGACTTATTTTTCCAGAAGCCATAAATCTTATTAAATGAACAGCCCGGCTAGAGCTGGACATGTCATAGCCAAAGAGGAGACTCTAACTAGGCTTAGTAACAGTGAGATAATATTAATGTGGGAAAAGAGTGATGGCATAATGTTTAGTTCATCAAAGAGCATTGTGTAATGGTTAAGAACACACACTCTTTCTGTCCTGAATTCTCAGCTTTTCCTTGCGCATACCATCAGTGCGACTGGTTCGCCATCTCTAAAAGTGGGCATAGAAATAGTACTTATCTTTTAATGTTGTTATGAAGCTTTTAAAATTTAATGTATATGTAAAATAATTGAAAGAGTACAACTCTATATACGTGTTACTGATTAATTTGGCTTAGGAAAGATGTTACCCACACATGCAAACTGCTAGGTACTGCTAGTATTGAACAGTGTTAAATGAGTGAAAAAAATTGCTTTTATTGTTTTTCTCAAAAGCTTTAGGCTAATGTTGATATTGGTGTAATTTAACTGTAAGTGAAATTATGATAGATCCAATGTTAAACTTCAGGTTTAAACTTCATTCATATGTAAGCTCCTGGGTTTCTAGATTACCAGTCCAATGATAAGACATATACTTGCAACACTGGCATTATCTATGTATAATACTTGGTTTGGCTTTTGGATCAATATTATTGATGATACATGAAAAAAATGGATCCCAAATGCATATTTTATTTAAAAATCACTATACGTACGTATATACATACATACATACACGCTCATGCGCACACCTGCACTTATACATGGGCTCAGGAATGAAGTCTTGTGTAAATAAATGACTGGTAAGACACTAATTTTAAAAGGAGTCAAACCTTACAGAATTTTCATTGCACTGAGAGGAGCAGTTGGTTGAATTGTAGGCCTGTGCAGTAGTCACACATTCACCATTGCTGCACACCTAGAAATGAAGTCACCAAGATGAATTAGAATTACTTGCTCTTAGAATTTGCATCATTTGTTCTGTTGTGAAAAACCACATGTAGAATCTTCTGTGGAAGAAGAAATCTTCTATAAATATTCAATGGTTATTTGAAATGTGTACTGCACATTCAAATACTGTTGTATACAAACATTAATTATTATAATGCCTATGTCCTTATTAATTCTTCAAATGTTAATCTATCAAAGATTCCACCATTGTAATTGCAGCAATTTCTTCTATTCCTTCTATGAGGTTTTTTTCTGATTTGATAAGGATCTATGATCGTTTATTTCACAGTTGCTGGTTGGGCATTTTGTCAAAATCAATTAATCTTCTTATTTATACTTATTACTTTCGTTTTAAATTATGCTCGTTTTGGGGGGTAGGTTTTATGACCAAATTACTGTTGTTGTGTTGCTTGTGGTTATTGCCTGGCTTATCTTAGCTCATTTATTTGTCAACTGTTATTTTTAGTTTTACCTGTTTCTTTAGAAAAAAAGCTTACATCTGGAAATGTTTTTCCAACTCTATTGAGGTATAATTAACAATTAAAAATTGTATATATTTAAAGTGTATATCGTGATGACTTTAGGTACTCTTATACATTGTGAGATGACCACAAACAACCTAATTAACCCACCCATCACGTCAAATAGTTACTTTTTTTGTGATAACACCTAAGATCTACTTCTCAGAAAATTTCAGGTACACATTACGGTATTATTAACTATAGTCACCATGCTTTACATTAGATCTCCAAAAGTTATTCATTTTATAACAGAGAGTTTGTATCCTTTAACCAACGTCTCTCTGTTTTCCCTACCCCTCGTCCTCAGCAACCATCATTCTCCTTCCTGCTACTGTGACTTTAATTTTTTTAGATTCCACATATAAGTGAGATCATACAGTATTTGTCTTTCTGTGTCTGGCTTATTTTGCTTAGCATAAGTGAAATATCCAAGTTCATCCATGTTGTTAAAAAGGATTTCTATTTTTTAAGGCTAAATAATATTCATATATATATATATACAAAGTCACATATATGTGTATATAATCACATTTTCATTATCCATTCACCTGTCCAAGGACATTTAAATTGTTTCCATTGGCTATTGTGAATAATGTTGCAGTGAATACGAAAGTGCAGATATCACTTCAATTTAAATTCATTTTCCAGTTGGCTGGAGTACTTGACTATTCTTCTTTTCAGAAAATAAATGCTGTCTAATTTTACTGTATATTGTCTTAATCATAAGGTTGTGCGGGTGTTGTTCTATTACTTTACACTCTGAATAATAGCTTGGTTATATATATGGTTTTAGGGTCACCATATTTCTGTTTCCCAAAACTGTGGATTTTGCTGCATTATCTTCCGGCATTTTTTGTTGGGGATACATACGATGGTAACTTGATAATTTTTCCTATTGAAAAATAATACTTGCCTTCTTTTGTGCTCATAGAACATTTTCTTTATTGTTGACTTCATGGTATGAAGATAAGTCTAAATGCTCATTTATTTTTACGATTTTTTCCCGGTACTGAGTTTTTACTTTATTCATTCCTAAGCTCAGGGACATTGTTGAGTATTATTTCCTTAATTACATTTTTTTACCTCTATTCTGTTTCCTTTATCTAGAATTCCTATTAACACTGTATCAGGTTTCTTAGCACTGTTTCTCTTGCTTTTATTCATTTTCTTTTATTTTAAAAAATTTCCTTATCTTATTTTTCTGTGTTAAGAAGTTTAGCTTCCAATTTCCTTTTTTTTTTTTTCCCCTGGAGTTTCTATTCCATGGCTTACTGCATAAATTGCATATAAACAGGCAATCACGATTCATTTTGCACTTTGAAGGCAGTGCTTCTTGATTTCAAATTATATCATTTTTATAGATTTAATATCCTTCTAAATAGTATAAAATATAAATTTAACTTATTTCTATAGGATTTTCGTCTTTTTAAAAATGCATCTGTTTCATAGGAGACTATCATCTTTGATATCTCACACTGGTCTCCTTTGTTCACTGTACTGAATTCTCTTATGTCTGTTGTTTATCTTCTTTCCTTATGCTTATAGAATGGGTTTTCTATATACATGATTAAACAGTGAGAAACATTGTTTTAAAACCCACGTAGACCTCACTTCAGGTATTTCAGGCTCAACTAAAGGAAAATACTGAGATGTATTTTATTTTGATTCTGCTGTTCTGTATGTTTAATAAAGAGATAACTACAGAGACAGTTTTTGAGCAATTCTTCCCTGGTAGAGAATGAAAGAATTAACTAATTTCCTCTCTTTCTTCTCTTCTCTCCTCTACTCTCATTCTCTCTGCAGTCTACTATCTTTCTCTCTTACTGTTTCTCGTCTTTTACTTTTCATCTTTTTTTCTTATCTATGTTGTAAGTTCTATAGTATAACTAAGGAAAAGGGCACCCAGGGGTAATGGGATATGTTTGTCCTCTTTTCCCATGCCAAATTAAAATTTACCCAGAAAGAATAACTACTAAGAGAAACTAGAATGTTTTTAGGCATTTAAAGTTCCTCAAGTCTAAAAAATAGTATCTCAGAATAAATATGAAAATGACAAATTCTGTCAGTAGTGTCCTTGTGATACCTCTACAGACTAGCGTTTGCTATGCATAGATTCCCTCAATAGGAATTGGTTCAAGAATTGGTACCATTGTGAGTGGCGCACTTCTGTACTAAGATTTCTCTAGAAGGAATTAGGCACTCAATGTGGTGGTACATGGTCGTGATGTGTTTGCACAATCACGAAGTGTTCCTTAATAACTGCTCCCCTATCAACTTCTTGGCTTAATTCCTGCCATTCTGTGAAAGGGATGTCGTACGTTTGCTTTGTACCTCTGGCTGATTTTCCTTACCTGAAGTGAGTAGAAAATTATTCGATATTTTCTTCAAACCAATGCCTCATATACTCTATCTTACTGAACGTCCTTGAACTTTCTAGTTTGTGGTTGGTACACATACCCAAATTTTCACAGCTATTAACTCCTCGCCATTTTTATGTTTATTTAGTCTTTCAATGGGAAACTGTATAATTAAATCTATGGACTTGAAATAGAGGTCTCTATGAAATTATTAAATTCTGATTCTGCTTTTACATGCTGAATTTTTACTTTCCAATTCATTTATCTATCTCATTATATGAATGATACTGTAATGCTTGTGGATGGCAGTGTCAGGGGGTGGTGCATATCACAGAAACTGCTCAACTTCAAAATTGCTGATTTTCTCTATGGCGTTATATTTTTTCAAATATTCTTTTGTTTATAAACCTTGATGAGATGGCTACTGTTTTTAGTTTACATTCTCACGTTTTCATCTTGGAGTGATAAAGCCTTTCCAATCAGGCTTCACTCTACCTGTTCAATTTAATTTTTTGCCATTTCACTCGGAGTGCCAGTCACTCTGAAATTGTCAGCTACCTGTCTATGCCATACACTTGTACCTTTGCGTATTATGTAGGTATATTTCTTTTTAAAAAGTCTTTTCTCATCTTCTGTGTGTTGAAAAATGTTGTTCATAAAGTCAAAGGTGAAATGTTGCTCATTTAATGGCATCAGAAGATGCCACTCTGTGTTCTACAAGTAAAGTCAGTCACTTCCTTTGGACTCGTGCACATTGATCACATCACCATGAAAACAGTTGAGTTAGATTGTAGTGATACACTTAATTTAATCTACGAAATTCTCAAGTACACTCATCTTTACATCAAGTGTGTCCTGCACAGACACTGGCACCATAGTATGTGCCCAGCAAATATGTCTGAATGAATAAAATAAATGAAGATTCTATGGCTACTTCATAGTCAAATGAATTTTTCAAAAAAATCAGTCTATAATTTTATTGAGCATCTACTGTAAGACACTAATTAAGCACATTTATAATATTTTCATAATTTGTATAACAAATATTAAGCAAAATGAATATTTACTATAGTGTTATTGCTACTCTGCTCAATTAAAAAAAATACTGCAGAGTTTTTTTCTGTGTTCCCATATATAAGCCCTCTGGAACCATTTATAGGATCCAATGAGGTTTTAAGTGACTGGACAAGCAGTTTTAATAAAACAAAGGGCCCTCATCTTACCAGTCCATCTCCACATTTTGTTCCAGGAGCAACCAGGCCAAAATCCTTAGAATCGTGGTATAAAAAAAAAGTTTTGCATTCAGTGGCATTCTGCTTCAGAGCCTTCTTAAGGTGATAGATCTTTTCTTCTCCAAGGACAGAAGAATGCTGCCCACCTGTGCAGAATATCTTTCCACATTTGATACCTCTGAAGGAAAGGAAGAGTATTCTCACACTTGGGACCAGAAATACAATAGAACTTTAGAGACTAGGTTGGAAGTGAAGTGGCCCGGTCATGTTTTTCTAAACCAGGCTTGTCAGAGAGGAGAGGCTGGGTAAACTGTTGGACCCTGTTTCCTGACCCTGGAAACTGAGATGAGTAGACAAAGATGTAAAATGATTGTATTTCTTTATGATATCTATGTAATTCTCATAAAGCAATATTAGCTCAAGTTTACAGGAGAATATTTCTTATTAGTAATTTGAATTAGCATAACTTGAATCAGGATATTAAGATTTCCTTCTTACTCTTTCTTGCGTGGAGCACATCAGTTGATTCTCACAACAAATCTATGAAGTTGCTATCATTATAATCACCCCCCCTACAGATTAGGCCGCAATTGGAAGTGAGAGAAGTTAAGCTACTGCCCATTTTTAGGATTATATTTAGAAGCAAAGTTGAACTTGATTCTAGGTTTTTATTATTGTTGTTTTCAGTCCAGATCCTGTTTGGGGGCACACAGAAAGCCTTGCCAAATGTCAGAAACAAACCCAGAAGTGGGGGTCAGCACATGCTTTTTAAAAATCAGATCTAACATCCAATTGTCCCATTCTGTCTTCAACTTCAGCATCTACCTTTCTTTCTTCTGATGGCTTTCCTTCTTTTTTCCTCTTCTCCCCTTTTCTACTTATTTTTGCCCTCCTTCTGTTTGCTTCTTTCTCTCTTTTTTTTGTAGCTTCTTTTCCTCCCTTTCTTCCTAAGAATCTTAAATCTTTCCCATCTTTCCTCCTTGTGTTCCATGACTTTCAGTTACAAAATACAGAACATAAATGCCTGTTAATTCCATCAGGGATGTGTGCTCTCTCCCTTCTTGCTTCCCTTTCTTCCTAATCTCAGTAAAAACAGGCTGGCAGCTGTCAGAACAAGAGCTGTTCTGATTTTGCAAAACACTCTGAGAGGGCACGTACTTTTCTTCACAAGGAATTAATACGTGTTTCGTGTGTTTGCAGTATCCAAATTTATTTCCAATTTTATTCATCTTGTAGCAGATATCAGAACTGTCTTTTGCCTCTGGGACCCAAAAATGGTATGATAAAAGTAAAACATTGAAAGCATGAATATGACAAATCATAAAATGCCTTACTTTTCTAATATAATTGAAATTTCAGTGTCATGTAGCAGTGAAGCAGAATGGGACAACTAAATAACTTAAAAACTATCCTATTGCCTCGGGAGGATATTTTAGGAAGGAATATGAATATAAAAAAGAAAGAAACATACCTTAACCCACATACCGAGCTAGTCAATTAATATTAGAGGTAAAGTCAATGAATATGAAAGGTATTATTTAGAAAGGTGCCAGGTAATACCTGCCACAAATGGCATTATCTCCAGTCTTGTCCCCAGATTCCTAAGGGACAGTAACAGAAATAACGGCTGTTATCTTTATCAATCATTCACTGTAATTGTCTCTCGCCTTTATCAAACACTTCAGAGCACTATCATCCCGGGTGGGACAATTCCCCATGAAGCAGTAGCCTTTTGCATTCTTGCAAGGAAATCCATTTATTTGGAATTGGTCCTTAGGACACCCGGAAGAGTGGCCAGTACACATCTCAGGAAAATGACACTCATCTTTTGCTGGTCTGCGTATAGACGCTGCTTTTTTCAACTGTTGAAGAAAAATGAATAGATTGAATCTTGGACATCCATAGGTTAGGAAAGGTTCAGTAAGTAGGAGGAAGTAAGGAGGTTGACCCATTTAATTTATCTAAAAAAGTTTTAAGGATGGATCATGACTTCCCTCTCCACTCCACTGAGAATTATTAGCATTCTTGGTTTTTATGTGATTTTAGGAACGACAAGTTGGTGTTTTTGAAATTTGGTATTAGAGCAGCACTGAGAAGAGTTGGAATGGACATAAAATGGAGAAATGAAGCATATGTTTTGTTCATCTTGCCTTCTTCATCCCTTTAGTACATGCCTTTCTCACACCCCACCCCACCGTACACGCGCAGCTGGGAACGCCTGACTCTAATGAGGAATCACCACTCCCAATAAATCAGATCTTTTCAGATGAACTAAAAACATACCCAGGCTCTCACTGCTGGAGGGCACGACATGCAAATATTCTCTCTCATTCAGCCATTCAATATGCATTTAATTTGTGCTGGGTTTTGGAAAAATTTGAAGATGAATAAAACACACTTCCTTTCCTTTGTCAGTTCGCAATCTAGTGGCGTGAAAGAAGTGTCAATAAACCCTTAGACAGAGGCATTTGGACTTTTGGTCATCTTTCCTAGGAATATATCTCCAGCTACTAGTCACTGTCACTTTCCAATTCCAGGATAACCCTTTTCCCTTTCAGTTCACTGTTGTTGGGATGCCATTTTCCCCCTCAGCTGAGGTCAAATAGGTTGGTAATGATCGACAAAAAAAGCAAGAATCATGTTAGCCGTATAACTCCACTCCTAAAAGTCCAAGCACTGCTTACCTGCTTCTCCACTCCCCAGACCATAACACTGCTTAGTATTTAGAAGTCTGAGCATCTCAGAAGAGGCTGTATTGGGTACGAGCAATCTTAGCTCCAATCTGGGATTAGTGGTGGAAGGTCATTCAGTGGCCAGACGACTCTTTGGTTCTATGTATACTTAATAAACTGAAAACAGAGAAACCCAGTCCTAGCAAAGGATCTTACCTGTCGAGATTCACAGCATTCTCCTTCTGCACAACTAAATCCTGGCTTCAACATACATTTGTGTGCCTCACAGCAAGGATTAGTGCATTCCTGGCAATAATCAAAAATGAAAAATTAGAAGCAGTTTGTAGTTTGGCTCCTGTTTGAAGAGTTAATTTGTGGTGCTTCTATGCAATTTAGCCATAATTGTTTTTCAGAGTTAAATCCAATACATGGTCCTTGACTATGATATGTATACAAAGACTACTGCATGCAACTGGTGTTTGGGACTTTTACTTTGTTTCCTTCCCTTGTGCTCTTCAGTACTCCACAGCTAATGATTCTCACTGGTAGCATACAAAGCCCGGAGTTTGTGACCTTCCATTCTCCTGATGACTTCTGTTCTCTGGAAGAGTCCTGCTGCTTCTCATGCTAAATGTTGGGTGTGAGATAATACAACTTCTGATTTTATATTGTCCTCAAGATGCTAAATATTTATGGCTGAACTTTTAACAAAATGCATCGTTAGATAATAATAACAGGATGGACACTTAGACCCTATCTGCTGAAACAAAGTTAAGACTGCAAAATATTGTCTGCATCCTGTCATGTAAGGTACTTCAAGTGTTGGAATGAAACTGTAGGACTATTCCAAAAAATGCACATAGGCAAAAGCATCACTTTCCAAAGTTAGGATTCTCTTTCCATTTAATCTGAGACATTTGAAAAATAGAAGCTGTAACCTCTGGACCTTCGCTGCCTCCGCTCTGATCTTGGAGTCTCTTCATAGCCAGAGTGAATTTTGAATTGTGCAGTGTCTAGAAAATAGCTACTTAAAATGTGGTCCTTGGACCGGCGGCCTTAGACAACCTTGCAGGTTGGTAGGAATAGGATCTCAGTTCCACTCCAGACCTACTGAATCAGAATCCACACTTTAACAACATGCCCAGGTGATTTATGAGCACTTGATAATGTGAGAAGTCATTATCTAGGACACATACCTATATGATGACCTCTTGAAAGAAAAAGCTCCTATGTTAGAGAAAAGCAGAATAAGAATTAATTTAAAATATGCCTCCAAGGCTTATTCTAAATGTACCAGAGACTGCAATGAATATGTGTAAGTTTAGAAGGTTTCTGCTCAATTAACTTTTCTAATAATGTGAACTGGTCAACAGGGATATAGACTAACCTCATAAGACCCTGAGTAAAACTCGATTGACTGACTGTGAGGGATTTTGTAGAACAGATTCCTACCGTGCATGAGAGATCAGACTTAACGACACCTATGAGCCCTTCTCACAAGAGGAGCCAATTAATGTATAAACCAGGCTAATGTGATGCTTTGAATCTCCAGCAAGATCATTACATGACTTGGTAAGAAGCCTTGCATTGAGGCTGCACCAACAACTTTTTTTTTTTTAAAGCACAGTTTTTAAAGCTTTACAAGAATTACCATCGTTGATTAATGGCTACATCCCTGTCTAGATTCTAGCTGAGGTTACACTTTGTAAATGTAAAGGCAACATCATTTGCAAATACCTGAACAGGGCCACAATCACACTCTTCTCCGTCGTCCAACCTCTTGTTTCCACAATATGGATAATCACTTAACTTATCAGAAAATGGAATATTGAACATGCACGTTGGCTTGTAATCCTTGAGATATTGCTGGTACTGGGTTTTGCTGCATTTACTGAATTTTAGTGCAGGAATGCTAGAGGTAGGACGAGTTAAAAATAAAGATTAATCATATCAATGCATAGTGGTAGAACAGCTATGAAAGTTCTGTGAAGAATTTAGAACAAAAAACATACGTAAATGATAGACTCAAGGTCCATTTACCTTTTTTACTCTTGTCTCACTGTTACAGCAGAGTAGTAGCTGGGCTCTTTATTATAGAAAATGTCTTATTGAAACACAGCCAACACATACTATTTTAGTGAAAATACTCAGACTATATATCCTCCAGAATATCCTTCCTGAAGCCCATGGTTCCGACCAATTGTGCCTGCTGCTCCCATATCACTTTTTATTTGCCCCACTTGAAATAATCTATATATTTGCCTACCATCCATGCAAGAATACAAGCTTCTCAATACAGGGACTGACTCGTGTTCAAAGTTTTTAAAAATAAGCACTAGTTAACACAGTGCCTGGCGCAAAGTAGTTCTCTATAAACATTTTCTGAAACAAACTGTTAATATATAGTACGCTCTTACACATCTTAGGAATGTGATATATTTCTTTTTAAGCTGAAACTTGCCTCCCTTCCATCTTCCTTTTGTTTTGACTCCTTTGTTATTATTATTGATACAATGATTGGATACAGATGGACTTTTAAAGTCTTGGATACGTTTGAGTGGGATGTTATGGTCCCCCCAAAATATTACTAATTATGTAGATAATGATGTAAAATTAGATATCAGTTACTGAGTTCTTACCCAGGAGATATCAGGAAAATTCCAGATAATAACCATATGTCCCTACAATATTGAGTTTTACTCAAAGCCACTCCCCCAATATTGAAATATATTCTCTATGTTGTTTAAGCCTCACCTTCCATCACTATCCATCACGCATTTTCCCAAAGTACAGGTACATGGGTAATCATCATGCCGCATCCCAAGGTCATGCCCCAACTGATGTGCCATTCTGCTTGCAATGGCATTTAGGTCACAGGTCAAAGATCCTGATGCCAAAAAAGATGTGCATTAGAAAGTTCTGTAAGATAGTACACTACAGTACATAAAGCTTTGAACTAGTGGTTGAGAGCTGGTTTCTAGCTTCCGGTTAACTAGTATTTTATCTAAGAGGTCGTGGACTTAGTTATCTTCCGTTCTTGCACCTTAGTTTCTTCAGTTATATAATGAGGTTGGACAAGTAACCTTTTGGATGTCTCTAACACTAACACTTTGAAATTTTTTTTTTTTTTGGTGCAGTCATTGTTGGTTTTATATAGACTCATTTTTACAAATAGCTCAAATTTATTAATTAAAATCCTACACAATAAAATAAACATTATTGATTGTCTTCTATTATTAGATATTCAAAGGGAGTAAAAATAAAAATATGTGAGTTTTGGGTTTCCAATTTATAGTCTCACATTAGGCGATAATGTTATACAATCATGAAGAGGCAGTTACCACTATGAAAAAAGTCAGAAGATCAGTAATGTAAAATCCAACACAGAGTTGATAGTTATCTCTGTTCTTAGTTCTATTTCATGTTTTAATCTCTATATTAATGAAAAAAATTAAATTTCCAAAGAGGGGTGGGATATCAGGTTACTGTAAAAGTAAAACACCCCTAATTTGGTGATTTCATCTTACTCATATGACATTTAAAATGTGTCCTGGATGGGTTATACTGTCATAGTTGGAGTGGACAGCCTATATTAGATTAATTTGACTCTACTATGCAAAATTTTGTTTCTAAAATACCATGGGCAAAGGCGTAATCATAAAAAGAACCATAGGAATAATAAATCAGGTAGCCATTTTAATAAGTACTGGCTTTTAAGTTCAAGGTCTTACAAGACTTGCTTAAGCATAACAACAATTAGGCAGAGACACTATAGGAAATCAACCCAAACCTTGATATCTTTTTTTTTTAAACAAATTTTGTAATGTATTTTCATAGTCTTTGTGCATATCCTTTTTTTTTTTTTTCCTTTCAAACCTTGATATCTTAAAGAATGTCTTAGTGTTATTTGGGCAGCATTTACTAGAAGTGTAGTGACTTGGGAAAGGATCAGGTAAACAAGGGGAGTCAGCAGTATGTAGGTTTTAGGCTTTTTGAAAGTGAATGGTAAAGCCATCTACGTATGATATTTTCCACATAAGAACAATTATCCTTACTTGCTAAACCAGCCATCAAGTTTTATGTACATCACGTGTCCTTATAAATAACTATATTTAATATGCAAAAGAGATTTCCTAATCTTTGTAGGTTAATTTGTGTATGACATTCATATAAACTCGGAAAACACTGGTTTATCTTCATTATTTATCTATAGTTTTTAATAAAACATTTCCCATTTAATAACGGAAACATGACAGTTTCATCGTGACATTTTGGTGGGAATGTATGACAGGATGCATACATGGTCCCTTTCAATAGGACACAGAAGATTACAGAAATCTAAGGTAAGCATTTTGATTAAGTAATACAACATAAATAAAACACAGCCCACCTTAACGACACTGGAGGAATAATAGGGCAGGCATATACCCCCTGAATAGGAAGTTCCTTGTGCATGTGCTTAGAGCCACTTTCCACTATGAACGAGATATAAATAAACTCGTAGTTCAGTTAACACAAACACTGAAGTGCCGTGAACCCCCCCAATGCTAGTGCCTTGGCACTGGAGTTCTGGAATTGAGGATGACCTTGGTTGATATGAAGCTCATTTTAAACCTGTGGTATTTTAGAGGCATTGAGAAAGTCAATGTAGTCTTGAGTTGAAATCATAAAAGAGTACTTTCCCCCCAAAAATAATAATAAGGTCAGAGTCCATTTGACTTGACTTTAGTTTGCCCTACACTCAACTTTGGATAACACCACTTAAAAGACCAAAAAAGTTTAAAGTGTTCAGAGGGTAAAATGCAACATAGTGAATGGACTCAACACCACGATTAATTTGCCGTGGTGGAAAATTAAAACAAAAAAATTAATCAACCGTAGAAACTCATAGAGGATTTGATAAGTATAATCAAACATTTAAAACACTTGTCATGTGAAAACAGGTCTATTCCTGGGTTATCTAAAAAGACAGATGTACATGTGTATATTAAAGGGAGCCAAATTTCATATGCTTTCAAGAAGAATATTTAGAGTTGGACCACTTTAAAAAGAACTATCATAGGCTGAAGGGCCGTACGTAGAGTATAATAGAGACGGTTCAAATACAAGAAAGCTAGTCAGGCTAGATGACCCCTTTCAGTGTTTAACTTTTCTGATCAAGGAGATATGCTGTATTTCTTTCTTCACTACTGATATGTTTCTGTCCCTACATTTTAAAGTCATTTAGTAGCACTCCCCCATATCTCTATTTGTAGACATACTATTGGTGGTGAAGCTACTGCTCAGAGTAAGAGACACACATGGAAGTAAAAGATTGTCTACTTATACCAAGTTAATTTTCCTAGGCTAATTTATTAAGTATTTTAAGACATACATCCAAGGAATAGGCAAATAGAGCTAATCTTGCCTGCTGTGAAGGTCATGATAATATTTTACTGTATCTCCATAACTTTGGGGCACAGTAGTACGTGAATATCTGAACCCAACCACTACTCCCCTGGAGATACGTGTTGTGGACCATCCTGGATATGAAAATCAGAAATGATATTTGGAGGTCTGGTTCACTCATCAGTCTGCCAAAGGGCTGAACCTGACCTCTGACTATGGGCATTGGAAGCTTCACAGTTCTGAGTTCAGACTGAAAGTTAACATTTAGATAACGATAGAAAGCATATTTGCAGGCTATGTTTGTAGACTTTAGGAGAAATACTGGTAATATAGGTAGATGAAATAGTTAAAGTGGATACCACTCTTATAGAGTAGCTTTAAGGACATCAAAAGAGATGCTAAAAGACTCCACTGCTTCAAATTTGTTCTTCCCTAATTTAACATTCCTTATGGTGACAGGACTATGTGAAACACAAAGTTGATGTCAGATCAGTTCCACCATAATTTATCATTTTCCTATAGGCTGAATAGTGTACTAGGTATTTTGAATGACAAAGTGGTAAAAATAGCCCCCCTTTTAAGGAATTAATGACCTAGTATTACAGAAAAATCCAACCCTTTACTTAGGAACATTAAAGCTGTGGCAGGTTTAATTTATCAGATTAATAATCTGTTATCTTAAGTATAGATGCTCTTGAAGAGCTGGTCTGGATGCGCACACTCTGTTGAGGGAAAATGTCCAGAAAATGAAGTGCTTTCTCAGAAAGGTGGGTTTCGGTGCAGTGTTGAAATGGCATGGCGTGGAAGGCTGAAGAGAGTTCAAATTGGATGCTGATAAGTAAAGTAAATGGATTCTAAGGGTGCTTTGCTTACCTAATGACATTTTCAACTCTGCCCAGCAACATGAATATTTCAGGGTTTTCATTTCTGATATTAATCATTATTAGGAAGAAAGGTTATTTACAAGCTCACCTGGAAATGTTCTGTATAGCTACACATAACATTTTTGTTCCTGTGGCTTTTATCCAAAAATCAGCTGCTTTAAAAAGTATTTTGGTTTATTTGTTTTGTTTTCTTTTTTAATAATCCACCTAAGATGTGCAGGAAAATAGAGCAGCGACATACCTGAGTAACATAACATGATCAAAATTCTTCCTCTTTTAAAGGATTATTTCTTGCCAAGCCGAAAAACGTAATAAGGTTGTTTCTATTTTAGAATCTATACCTATTTTGTCTCCATTTGTCCATATTTCAAGGCCAACTAATGTCACTTGAATGTCCAAGGTTTTATAAATCTGTTCAAAGGAGAAATAATTTTTCACAATGTCAAGTTGCAGAAGGATCCTTTATCATGGCTATATTCCTTTACATTAAAAAAAGTAATTTTAATGCATGAAGTACATAAGCAAAAGTTTAGACCTCATTTTACAAACAGTTGTATTGAAGCAGAATGTAGAGTTGAATCGTCCAGAATACTGGGTGAATTGCCGTGACCAACAAAGAAACTTGACCAAAAACACCTGATTCTCCTTGAACTATTATAATCCTTACATACACTGGGCTCAGGATATGTCTAAAATAAATAATTTACTAAAGCTCTGAGATTATACCTGACCTGAAAATATGAATTTATGAACAGTGGCACATAATGGAATGAATGTTCTTTATTCATCTCTCTACTTAGGTCATGAGTTTGTTCTGTAGCAGATTAGAAAGTTGATATTGTTTTCAAAAACCCATAGCTTAGCTTTCATGTTTGTTCCCCATGTTTGATTTTTGGAACTACTTTGTTGTGTAAGAAATCTTATTGGGGATTGCTCAAAGCCTCAAAACAGACAGAAATAGTTGTAGCCCAAGGATTCTCACCCCTACTCCCATCTGCTTTTGTAAACACCTAGTTGATAGGTACTTTGATGCCACGACAAAAGAGTTGAAGAGTTTAAGTCATTTCATAACCGTGAGAACTATGGTTCTCATAAACTTTTTTTTTTTTAACATCTTTATTGGGGTATAATTGCTTTACAATGGTGTGTTAGTTTCTGCTTTATAACAAAGTGAATCAGTTATACATATACATATGTTCCCATATCTCTTCCCTCTTGCGTCTCCCTCCCTCCCACCCTCCCTATCCCACCCCTCCAGGCTGTCACAAAGCACCAGGCCGACCTTTAGTTAAATCATGATCTCAAACCTAACTAGATGTCCATTCCTTTTGGCTCTGATCGTATTGTGGAATAAACCTTATGAATTAGGTCCCACCAAGCAAGATAATTTTTTTAACCTTTGAATTCTCTACATTCGTGGGTGGGCTTTAGGTCCATAAAACTGGATTCAAGTGCAAATGGGAACAATATTTGTTATTCTATGGATGTATTCTCTTCTAGTGAAAAAATATCCTATAAAATAAAGCCATATTTTATCTACAGAATGCTTGGATGGGTTTGGATATACATATTTGGAAGGTTGTTGAGAAAGAACTTTGGAATTTCTGAGACAAAAGAGGTGAAGACATGAAAGTAAAGTGAGAAAGGATGCAGTGAAATAATGAGTGTGGAGGATAAAGGGCCAGTAAGAAGAGATATGACGGGAAGAGTCAAGGACTTTTAGACTGTGCTACTTTAAATTGTTTGTGGTATGAGCCCCCAGTCTGAACTGAAAATCTTTAGTAAAAGTTCAGCAATGTGCAACAATCTTGGAGATGGGACCCCAAGGAGAGAGTTAGAGTCTTATATTTGGGTCAGTGTTAGAGGAGTAATAAAGACAATTGCAAGATATAAGAAACAGGAGAAGCAGCACTTGAGATCACCCCCAGAGCAAAGCCAGTACTGGGTGTGGGAGCTCCCCACTATGCCCAGGAAAGGGATTCATTTATATCCAAGGCTAATGGTAGCTCTCAGCCCCTCCAGTCCTGTTTGGGAAATTGAGAGTACCCTGAAACAATTCCTCCACCTCCTGCCCATGCTAGGGGGCTGAGACAGCCCCGCGCACTGTGGAGACTGTTTTCCAGCCCCATCTGACCCGAAGGGCTGGTGAGAACACCTGAAAGATATGCATCCCAGCGGTGCTCAAGCTGAGAGAAGGGCAGACAGAGCCAGTAGTCTGCAAGCAAAGCCAGTACTCCTATTCAGCTGGGAAACTTGGGGTCAGCTTGAGTTAAGGCAGCAAACAAAGAGCTTTACCAGTTTCAGGGCTGCTTCTCCTGCTGTGCCCAAGCAGGGAATTTAATTTGCAGCCCCGCTCATTGCTGAATATAGACTTCAGCCTGTCTGACCAGGGACCCTCACTGTGAGACGCTACATAGCCCATTCAACTGCGGAACTTGAACAGAGTTCAGCCCGTGGCTTCCCCCGTCTGCGGAGCAAAACTGGTGGCCTCATCTACCCTGGGAATTCAGTGCACTCAGGTCTGATTCAGGCCCCAAACATCCTAGTGAAAAACTAGAAAAAGATCAAATGTCCTTCAGCTGGTGAATGCAAAAACCACTGATCTAAAGGAGCGATTTCTTACAGTGTCTTTCTTTGGGGCCTCTTTATCCTGGTAATGGAGCTGGTCGGAAGGAGTCAGCTTTAAAAAGATGTGTATAATTCACAGTCTTGCTTCTTTGACAGGATACTAGTTCATTTCATGTTAGACGAATTAATCATTTTAGCGAATTTTACAGAAATATTTCCCCTGATTTCTCTGTCTAAACATGGGCAATAAATTATAGCTTGAAAGACTTTTTGCTATGCAGAGGTCATGGAAGAGTGATTTAAAATAGTGGATTTGATCTACTCATGATGGGTATTCAAATCTTTGTACATTGCTTTATAAATTTTGTGATAGTGACCAATATTTGAAACTTATGTAAATATTAAGTGTCATTTACTTAGAAAACCAAAAACTTAGGGCTATGATGCATTTGTTGCTGTGATTTTTTTTTCAATGGAATTTTGCTAGACTACTTGGTGAACTGTTATGTTTTGGGCTGTCTTAATATCAGTATTACTACAAAAATCCAGCAGAGATCTATCCTAAAAGTTTCTTTCCATTTGTGTTTTTGGCTTGATTCAGACTGTATCAAATCTTACCATGTTGACAAAATTGACCGTTCCCCAAACTCGATTCCTCAGTTTGTTAGGGTGATTATTCTTGCGATACTGGAAATATAGACATCAAATCAATACTCATTAATCATAGGAGTTGAATAAAAATTCAACATCATGAGATATTTCGAAGAAAAAAATTCATTGGCTTTCCTTCCAGAGGGCTAAAATATCTGGGCAACTTATGCAGAAATAACATGTTTTATATAAAGTAACTAGATATAGCAGTTTCAAAAGTCATGCTTCACCTTGGCACTACTTTAAGGTTTTCTTTATGACTCTGTTCCCTCTTCACATTAAATATATTACATTACGTTGATTTATTAAACCAACTGATAAGTGTGCTTTAGAGTCCATATTCATAACAAAACTTACTAAAGCTCCACAGCAACCATTATATTGCAAAAAACAACTTTGTCCGCACTCCTGTATCCATGGTGGCTACAAACTAAGGAGCATGTAATCAAGGACCTGGAGCCAGGGATAGGATGGAGAGGGACAAGAAATTGTGGTTTCCCCTCCTTTCTCTCCAGGAAAAGGCTAAGAAGACAAAGCAGTTTCCTGCTCCAGCTAATTTTCTATGTTGTTCTCTTCTTACAAATGGATTCCCTATTTGTACTTGTTCTCAACATTATCAGTTTAGACCTAATAAAATACACTTAATAATAACATAAGGTATCCCGTAGAGATACATGCAAGTGGTCAAGCTTCTTTTATAATAATAATTTAAAAAATGCCTTTTCTGAATGCTGCAATTATCCTATAGTTAACATTCCATTGCTCGCCTGTTATCTTAAATATCTGAATACCCCCAAAGATATTACATTAGAATCCCTTTAATTTTCATTTCCTACCCACTCCTCAACTTACTACTCATTGATTTAAATGCCACTATTCTACTGAAACTATTCCTGATAGGCCCATAAATGTCCTCTTAATCATCAAATCCATTGCATTACTAGAGTAAACCTTCATTGTTATGCACACTTTTTCTTTTGATATGTGCTGGATTGGGTTTGCAAATATTTTTAGGGTATTTGCAGTCGTATTTGTAAGTGAGATTGGCTTATAATTTTACTTTCTTGTCTGGATTTGTTATCAGTATCATCATAGGTTGTTATGGTAATGACCCTTAAGGAATCACTCTTCCGGGTATCTGCACCGATGTGTGGTTCCCTCAACCATTGATTCTAGACTTGGCCATATGACTTTAGTTAATAAGACATTTATAAGTGTCCTATAAGCAGAAGCTTGAAAAGCTCTTGTACATTGAAGCCTGGTCTCTCATGATGTTTTGATGCCCAGCTATAATACCAGAAGAACGGGCTTGTCTACTTGGGACACGTGGGCCAAACCCAACACTATGTACCAGACAAGTGGCTAAGGCCAGGTTACACCATCCAGCCAGCCCAGTGGAAACACCAGATTACTGCAACTGTATAAATGACCCACACTAAGTTTTGGGTAGTTTGTTACACAGCAGTAGATAACTAATATGAACGTTATAATAACTATGAAATGTGTGAAGAATGTTTCCTATTCTTGAAAACAGTGTATAAAAAATGGGGTTTTCTGTTACAATAAATTTTGGTAAAATTTGTCTTTAAACTCATCTGAGCCTAGTTATTTGTCAGTAGATTGTGGACTACTTGTTTAACTTTAAAACTATGTAACATTCTTTTTGGAGTTTCCTATTTCTTCTCAAGTCAGCTTCTTAACATTGTACTACATTCTTCTACTCATAAATTTATTGGCACAAGGTTGTACATATATTTTTTAATGATATACATATAACCTTTCCTATATTTATAGTTATGTTTTTCTTTCATTCCTAATTTTATTTGTACTTCTATTTTTGTCTTAATAAGTATTGTCAGAAGTTCCTCTATTTCATGTATCTTTCCAAGGGACTAGCATTTGACTTTGTTTCTTTTTGTCTTGTGCTTTTTATCAATTTTACTCATTCTTAAAATTATTTTTCCTTCTCTTTTTTGGTTTTATTCTGTGTTTATGTTCTAACTTTTCCAGTTAGACTCTTAATTCATTAAATTTCTTTCTTTTTTAATATAAATGTTTGTCTATAAATGTCCTTCTAATTACTGTTATGCCACCTGCATCTAGAAAAATTTATCTCAACTAATGTTTTCTTTTTGCTATTATAAATATTTCATACTTTCAGATTTGACTTGTTTAGTCAATTAATATTTGGCAATGTATTTTTCTTTTAGTTTCCAAATCAATTTTCGTTTTGTAGTCTAGTTTAACAATTTTTTTGTTATACCTTCCAGTTTGGTTGTGGTTAAAAAAAAGCGGTGATCTTCTCCATATATATCTTTCCTATCTGTTTTACTTCCTTTGTGGCAAAATGTCAGTTTAATTCTTGAAAATGTTTTGTTTGAACTTGAAATGAATACATATTGTCTTTTTTCTGGTTGCAGTATACATCCATCAATTGATTAGATCAAACCTATATTTATGTGGTTCAAATCTTTTCTATTTTTGTTGAATTTTTTCCCTGCTTAGCCTAAAATTTTCTAATAGAGATGTAAAAAACAACCCTTCTTACCCTGTAACCATGTTTTTTGTTGTTGTTGTATATCTTTTTATACTCTGCTGTAAGATGTATAATCTGAAATATCGTTGGATGATTTGCAGTTCTTGGAGAGCTCATTCTTCTTTTCATTATGTTGGTTGACTCTTCCTCGTGTGATTAGTTTTACCTTGGATTATGATTATAGGGCATTTTTGACTTGGAGTCTAGCAGTTTACCGAATTTCTGATCAGTTTTTTTGTTGAAAGCTTGGCGTGGCATTTCTGTATCTAAAGAAAAGTATGTCATGCTCCACATCAGTGCAGGACACAGGCTTAGGATTTTGTTTTCTCATGCATAACATTTTCCCTGCCCATTGCTACAGGCAGACAAACAAAACGTTTCCTTTCTCTCTGCAGTTTCACTAGAGAGCTTTTCCAGTTTCCTTTCAGAGATGGGACAGCCCTTTGTGGCTCTGGGCCTTATGCAATATATTCTGTATACTGTGTGTTGTGTCACCATGCCTTTGAATTTTAGTTACTGTTTCGATGGAGATTCTCTGCCTCATTTTTAGCACTTGGAGATTTTCTGTGTTTTTTTTAGCTCAACTATAGATGGTGAACATATTTTCAATTTTTTGAATTTGTTCATCAGTTCCGTATGTTCATGATGTGGAGGGAGGTTCTATTTTGGCTTAGTCTGCTGTACTGCCAAAGGACATTATCATCTCTTATATATGCCTGTTTGGGGAAGCTAAAAACAGAACATGGAACCTGGAATGGAATTCTGATTGAAATACTACTTTCTCTTTGTTAAAAATCACAACTATAGTTTTATAAGAATGAATGGGGAGCAAATGTTTCTCTGAAAACTTACCATGTTATCATCAGCAACAATGAACAGTTCAATATACTTTTCCTTTTCCATACTCTGGAAATTTATGGAAAATTGAATGAAGTACGGTTAATGTCTCTTATCTTAACATTTTAAGCTAAAATTTTCAAGGTGAGAAATGTTAGTATTATTGGAAGTTGACATGCAGGAGTATATCTAATAATTCTAGAAATGTAGGTAAATAAAACCCACTATATTATTAAAACGTGTGGTTCTATGCATCAGATTCTAGTAAACCTGAAACAACATTCCATATTTTATTACCCTTTTTATTTTTGTTTAGTCTTTCAGGTAAAATAAGGATTATAAACAAAGAATCATGAATCCAGTTTTTAACATTTAGGGTTTTTTTTAATTTACAAAGTAAATGCTTACTAAGTAAGCTCATGTAAAAGGACCATTTACAGTTGAGAGCAAGACATATAACTGGCCAACAGGAGTGACTGTATTCCTTCTACTCCTCTTCTATCTCCCAGTCTCCCTTTATGGGAGTGTCAATTCCAAGGAAACATATGAAAGTTGTTAATTATAGATCTTTTATTTTATAAAACACAATACCAAGAAATTCTAAGTTTTCAGCTTTCAGTGTCATGCATTGAGGTACATGCATATGCTCTTGAATATAAACCAGAGGCATATTGTTCAAATATTTGACTGTCATTCTTTTCTGAACTAAGTAATCATTTATTTATTGATTTATTCAATCAAAAAACCCCATCTATTAGGCATCTAGTAAGTTTCAGACACAGTCTACACCGTGGATATGTGAAGAAAATAAACACTCACACATCTTAAAGGCTAACATGTAGAGGGGATTTAAGTTGATATGAACAAGTATAGAAAAGCCTAAAATATGGAGGACTATCATTGTGCCTTCATTCTACTAGAAATTCCACCTTAACAATGAGAATATTTGGCGTGATGAAAGGGGGATAACCTGGCTTATCATCAACAGCTCCTCCCAAAAAAGTGGCAGGAAAGACAAGGAAAGAAAAGACAATATCTAAGAGAGATTTCAAGATGTAAATTTCATTCTTTCCAACCACTTATAGCCCTAATACTATAAATCTATATGTAGGATTGTAGATATGCCCCTTCTTAGAAACTGATGAGACAAACTGGGATTTGCTGTAGGGAATGAACACTTTCTGTATAGATAACAAAAACAAAAGTTTGACATTTCAGATTTCAAACAATGAAGATTCAGATTCAGGCAGCCTATACACTTCATTAATTGGGCTCATAATCTCTCTCTTGAGATCAGTAAGAAAGTAAGAGGCATTTGACTTGGGATAAAGATAATTTAAAAATAAGGCACTCACTTCCATTTTGGAGTCTTCCATGGATTTAGTATTGTCATTTGGAACAGCTGTCCTGGTAAAATTGAGCTCTGTACAGGAATAATTGGCAGGTTGCTGCATCTGGGGTTTATATTTGAACACCACATGTTCTCCTTCATCTGAATATTTCACTGGTTCAATGAGGTACCTTCGGTCACTCACCCTGAAGAACCCCCTGTGGAAATTGGGAATACAATTGTCTCTTTAAGATCTCTTTCATTTTACTGCTACATTACTTACACAATATTTCTCTGTTCCACTTTATGGAGTTTGCCTTTTCAAGAAAGGGAAACTGCAGAGTCAAGGCCTCATGTAAGCATGTAGCCAGGTATTCTGAGAGACAAAGAGGTGAGATGGCATGTAACCTTTGACTCAATAACTTTTCTAAGAGTCAGCTCATCTGGATTTTCAGAAGTTTAACAGCCCAACCTCTCCTTTGAAGCATAGGTAGAGTAACAATTCCCACCCAGGGTTGAGGACCTCTGGCAAGTGTGAGTTCTTGCAAAAATTTTGTGAATTTTCATGTCCATCATTCATTAATTACAGAGTAAATATATGAAGGTGCAGACACTATTATGTGGTAATTGTGTCATTAAAGGGTTTCTCATTCTTTAAAATTCTGGGACCTACTCAAGTAAAATCCTCAAAAATGAAGACACAGGTTTCTTGCTCTTTACTCTTTGCCACCCCACATCTTCTTCCTTTGTCCTTGAGCCCAAGATCTAGAGACAACAATATAGGCTTTACTTGTGACATTTTTTACTTTCCAGAGTCTGGAAACACTGCCTAATTTAGTAAAAAGCTGTGAAGCGTTGTGGTGTGATGCAGTGGGAATTCACAGGCCTACAAATTAGGAGGCCTGGTTTTTGGACAGAGTTCAACCACCAGCAAAATGAATGCTCAGGAGCAAGTCTCTGATGTCAGTATCCTGATCTGTAACATGAGAGGACAGGCTGGATGAGTTCCAGTCACCTTCCAACTCTGAATCCCTTGATCATATACTGAAAAACTTGTCTTGCTTAGGGCTGTGCTTTACATCTTTTTTTCAAAAATGAACATAAACAATGGGCTGGAGTGGATCCTCATGCTGAAAATATACAGTAGCCTTTTTCCATTAATTTTTCTATTTAAAGGTCTTAAAAAGAAAAGAGACGTGAATGTCTTTGAAAATTCATAGGAAAACTCATAAAGGTAGAAAGATACGGTGCATACCTCAGACCGTTACATGTGCTGATACTGGCAGCACAATCAAATTCATGTATGATGGATCCGTGGTAAAAACAGGGATCCTAAAATAGATGAAGAGGCTACTGATGTAAGTACATGTATTGATATTATATAAATATTAATACCTACATATTTTATGTTCACAATACATCATTATTTCATTTTCACAAACTACACTTATGTTCATTTCTGCATTCATTCATGCATTCATTCATTGGAAAATTTCGAAGCTACTTTAGAAGCCTTTTATTTTAATTGCATGATTACTTTGTGTGAAGCAGTGTATGAATTCTTCTTTCACAAATTTAAGAGTCTATTAGTTGATGCTAACCTCAGAAATGTGACCCTTTTCCTTTGAAATATTACTTTTTTAATCCATCTTAAAATCCTATCAGACTACCCCTCCTGTGCTATTATTATAAATTTCCCCCAGTTGCCTATGAAATAAAGTCAAAATTTTTGATGATCGCAGAAATTAGGTCTCACTCTCCAACCAGGTCCCCTCGTGGCTTTGTCTCCTGCCTCTCTGCTTCAATCAAGTTGGTATCTTTATTACTCCCTACTGGGTGTTCTATCCATGGTGATTCCGCCAAATAATTTCTCTTTCCATCAGTTCCTTATGTTCAGCTCCTGCCTATGTGTGACACTTTCCATGGTCCTGGACCGCAGACTCTCACAGACGAACAACCACTCACTGTATAAAAGAATGTTACCCAGTTTTCTTACTGTTCTATTTTACAAAGATTGCATTATGACTGAGATTTCATAGTTGATAGCTGCCTTAAACAGAGGCAATATGGTTTAAAAGTATACATTTAATAGAAGAGAATAAAGTCATCCTTGGCTAGAAGGCTGCAGTGGGCATGTTCTGTAAAGGGGAATAAATATAAAAATAGAACTCATATCCATTGGAATAATATTCATGATTAATGAACAAAGATTCATTTGGAGAATGAAGGAGAGGATTCAGTGTTGGTGCATCAGAAGGACAGGGCAAGAGGATTTGACTCCCATAAGGGTCAGTTAGATGGAAGTTTTAAACTTGTTTCATGTCTTGAAGTTTTATCCTTTAGCTTAATTACTATTCCATCATGGTACCTTATACTTCTCTGGTGTCCTGCTTTACCCTTCCTCCAGACTTAACCCCATTTTGGGTACATAGAAGTCAGTGTGGTAAAGGAAAATACATTAGCAGTCATTGATTTGCTTGTTAGGCAGTGATCAATCTCCTTTAGAGGTCAGAATGTCATAGTTTCTGTTCTAGAATCATTCAGTGATGGTAGTCAATGCAGGAGTAATTTCTGATGTAACACTTTCTGAAGCTGCTTGTAAAGCTAGGATGGGATTTAAAAATCATACGAGGAAACAATAGTTTCAGAGAAGAGACATAGGAAGGTCCCATAAGATACCATGATCTGAGGATGCTTGGTGATCTGCTCTCCTTTTGTGGAGTAGTATGTCTCACTGTAATCTGAGGCTAGGAACTGCCTGGAAAAGAGGGCAGAGAGGTAGTGAGATTCGCTTATTCTAAAAAGTTAGCAGATAAAACCTGTTATGTGAGAGTGAAGGCTCTAGGCTGCTTTCACTTCTCAGCAAGATCCTCTTATGCTAAAAGCAAATAAGCAAAATCAATCCCAGTCACATGAAAAGCCTTTCTACCTAGATTTCATGGTTTGATAAAGATGGTAAAAGATTCTGGCAGTTTTAACAAGGCATCATTTTGAGAAGAACCTAGAGAAAATATTATCTAAGTAAAAATCTTCTTGCCTTAAGCGCCAAAATTAATGCAAAAAATTGTGATGTATATGTATCATATGTATAAATGTATATACTATATATGTTTTATCTAAATATACAGCTGTTGGGTTAATATGTATTAAGATATATGTATCATATGTACATAGATATGGATTTAACATGATTGCAAAGTTTTTACATTTTACGTGAAATTATACAATATTAACTGTAAATATTGTAACCTCTAAAACAAAAGCTTTAAACTAAAGCAGAGAGATATTGCTATAAAAACAATCGATAAACAAAAAGCCAGTAGATAAGAGTAAAAAAGAAATCAAATAATTCGAAGATCCAAAGAAGGGCAGGAAGAGAAAACCAGAGGAACAAAATGAGAGGCAAACAGAAATTCAATATTAAATACAACCATATCATTCATGACATTAAATGTTAATGGATTAAACTTTCCAATTAGAAATCAGATTGTCAGAATCCACTAAAAAGGCAGAACCCAACTACTTGCCATCTTACAAGAGACACATTTTAAATGTTAAGGCACAGGTAGGTTGGCATGAAAAATAGTACATTATGGAAACAGTAAATATGTGAATGCGGAGCTAAGCTGTATTGATATCAGGTAGAGTACAGTTCCCAAAAAGACGGGCATTCCATAATGGCATAATGATAAAAGAGTAAATTCACCATAAAGAAAAAATAATAGTACATGTGTATAACGTAATAGCTAAGCTTCCAAAACATGAAGAAAATATTTTAAAAATTGAAAAGATAAACAATTCCAAATCATAATTGAATGTTTTGACATTCCTCCCTCAGCAGTTGACAGAACAGATAAACAAGTAATATAAGTAAAAATAGAAGATCTAAATAATCCTATCAACCACTTTGTCCTAATTGTTGTTTATAGAGCACTTCACCCAGTAACTGCAAAATACATATTCTTTTCAAGGTATGTTTAACAAATTAGAACATAGGTTTGGCCATAAAACAAATTGCAATACATGTTTTTAAAAATGATATCATACAAAGCTTGAGAAAGGGTATGTAAAAACTACCAAATATTGGAAATTAAATAACCCACTCTTAAATAATCCATGAATCAAAGAAGAAATCTTAAAAGAAATTAGACAATATTTTGAAAGGAATGATAATAAAAATAAAAGATGTCAAGGTGTTTGAATTGCATCTAAATTAATGCTTGAAGGAAATGTCATGGTTTTAAATATTTTAAATACTATGACAAAAAGATCAAATGTTTGCATAAAAAAGTAAACACTAAATAAGTGGAATAAATTAAATAATAAAGATAATAGATGGATTCAGTGAAATAAACAGACAGTAGCAATAATAAACAAATTCAAAGGGTGGTTATTTAAAAAGATCAACAAATTGATAAACCTCTTTAGATTTGTCAAGAAAAAAAAGAGGGAGAACTCAGATTACCAATATTAGAAATTATAAAAAGATTATCATTTAAGGTACCACAGATATTAAAAGAATAATCAGAGAATATTATGAAATACTTTATACCAAAAATTTGACAACATACGTGAAATATACATTTTCCTTGTAAATTACAATTTTAAACTGACATAAAATGAAATAGAAAATCTGAATAACCCTCTCAATAAAATTGAATTTGTAATCATAAAACCTCCTCCACACACATACACACAAAATGTCCCTCAAGGTAGTTTCATTCGTGAATTCTATTCAACAATCTAAAAATAACATTCTTCAGAAAATATAGGAAGAGAGAACACTTCCCAATTCATTTTTAAGAACACTTCCCAATTCACCTCTTAATATTAAATATGTGACAAAGACATCACACACACAAAACTAAAAATGCAGAATAATATCTATCATTAACATGGTGTCAAAATCCTTAAGAAAATCTTCGTGAACTGTATACAGCAAAGAGAGTTTTATCACAGGGATGCAAATATGGTTTAACATTCAAATATCAATCCGTGTAAATTACCATATGGACATTTCAATGGATACAGATGAAATGCTTTCAGTAAACTTCTCAGGAAGCTATCTTAATCTCATAAAGTACACAAATGACAAGTCTATTGGCAATATAATATTAATCATTCAATATTTATCACTTTTCCCTTAAGATCAGGGATACTGTAATATTGCCAACTCTTCTATTTCTACTCAGATTGTACTGGAGTTCCTAGCCATTACAATAAAGCATAGAAATAAAAGGAATAATGACTAGAAAGAAAGATATACAACTGCCAATACTTGCTGATGAACATCTCTAAGTAATCTATGAAACAATAGATAAATCCGTAGATTAAGACCTCACAACAGAAAAATGAAATAATAAAAAACAATTCTGCTTACAAGAGCACTGAAAGCATTAAATATGTAGAAATACATCTAAGCAAAGACGTCTGAGAGCTGTACACTGTAAACTACAAAACATTGTTGATAGAAATTAAAGATCTAAATTAATATAGAGATGCAACACGAAGACTCAATATTGTTGATATCAATTCTTTTAAATTCATGTATAAATTCAGTAAAATCACAACCAAACTTCTAGCAGGCTCTTTAAAAAATAAAAATTAACAAGTGAGTTCTAAATTTTATAGAGAAATGCTAAGGATCTAGAATTTTTTTTAATTCTGCAAAAGAAGAGCAAAATTATATGTTACCCACACTGGCTTTTAGACTTACTTTAAAGCTGCAGTAATCAAGACAATGTGGTCATAGCTTGGGGATTGAAAAGGAGGTGAACAGGATAAAATAGAGAGCTCAGAAATAGTCATTTGCTTTTGGTCAAAGGTGCAAAAGCTATCCAATCCAAAGAAAGGCAATTCAACAAAAGAGGCTGGCTATGTATATGCAAAACCAAGAACCTTGACCCACCTTCAAATTACACACACACACACAGGCACACACACACAAACACAAACACAAATTCAAGATGATAATAGACCAAAACTAAAACCCTGAAAACGTTAGAAAATTTAGTAAATTGAAATTTCTTCAAAATTATAAATTTTACTTTTTAAAAGAATATTAAGAAAATGAATATAAAAAGTAACAGGATGGAGAAAACAGTTAACAAGAAATATATCTGACAAAGGGCTAATCTCCAAATTGTATGAAGATCTTCAACTCAGTAAAGGACAATTAACCCAATTAAAAATGGGTAAATATTTAAACAGACACTTTACAAAAGATATACAAATGGACAATAATCACATAAAAAAGTTTTCAACAGGGAACTGAAAACTTATCCAAAATGAAATATCACCACAAACCCACCAGTATAACTAAAATTAAAAAGGGGCGAGAACACAAAATGACAAAGAGGATTTGGAGCAACTAGAATTCTCATACATTGTTCGCAGTATTTTGGAAAATGATCTGACAATTTTTTATAAAACTAAACATATACATACCCTGTGATCCAGAAACTTCACTCCTTGGCGTTCACCAAGGAGAAATGAAAACATATATTTATAAAAGGACTATACAAGAATGCTCATTCAAGCTTTACTCATGATAGCCAAGTGCTGGAAACAGCCAAGGTCTCCATCAATAGAATGGATAAAAAAATGCTAATGTGTATATGTGTGTGTGTGTGTGTGTGTGTGTGTGTGTGTGTGTATACATATATATATATGTATATACACCCCCCCACACACACATATATATATATACATATACATACACATCATGGAGTAGTACTCAGAAAGGAAAAGAACCACACTTCTGATACATGAACTACATGAATGAATCTCTGTCTATGGAATGCTAAAATAAAGAAGCCTTACACAAAGGGTACATGCAGTGTAAATCTATTTATAAAAACTTCCAGAATGGACAGAATAATCTATGATGAGTAAAATCTCTGTGAATAGGTTTTGAGAGAAGTTGACTAGGAAGGAGGAGGAGGAAATTTTCTGAGTGACAGTTCTTTTATAATTCACTTGTATAGAAATTTGGGTAACACAGGTATGTGCATTCATCAAAATTCAATGCATGTACACTTGAGGTTGTGCATTTCATTGCATGAAAATTTTACATCAAAAGAAAAACTGTCAACACATATTAAACTCTAATGATATGCTTGCTGAAGTACTTAGGGGGAAGTATACTAATGTCTGCAATATAATTTGGTATGCATAAAAATAAGATGGAGGATGGATGGATGATAGAGGAATGGATAGACAAAGAAATATGATATAAAATAAATATAGTGAAATGTTAATGAGCATATTTGTATTTGTATGTCTTGATGGGATTATGGGTATATGTTTATTCATTTATTCAACAGTGGTGCACAAGATACAGGTCACTGCCCTCAAGGAAGCCACAGCTTGGCAAAGAAAAAATCAAGCAAATGTAATTGGGTATTATAAGCATCATAATACGAGAAATTCAGTGACTGTGTGAGAGATATTGAAAAGAGGGGTCAGGGGCAAGGAACAGCACATGCAAAGGCCCTGAGGTAGGAAGAAGCTTGACACATTTGAAGGACAGAGAGAGGTTTAATATTGCCAGAAAATCAAGTGTAAGTTGAATAGAAATGAGAAACGAAAAGTTAGGAAAGAGTCAAATCATGTACAGCCCACTAAGTCACTTAAGAGGATTTGGACTTTAGCCTAAGAGCAAAGAGAAGCAAAAGGTTTAGGCAGAAGAATGCAGAAGTTGGTCTGGTATTTTAGATGGCTTGCTTACTATGGATAATGGATCAGCAGAAATCACGACTGTAGGCAGAAAAAGAATTTACAGGTTATTGATGGTGTACAGGTGATTTGAGCAGGGGAGTGGCTGCAGGAATAGTGACGAGTAGATGATTCCAAAGACTATTTACATACTAGAATCTTCAAGGCTTAGTGATTGCTTGATAGAGGAGGCAAAAGAAAAGAGTCAAGGATTGCCCCAGGTTTCTGGTTTGTTTAACTTTTTCACCACTGAAAGGTGGATCTTTTGAAGGAGGGGCAGCTTTGAGGGAGGAAGAGGGGAGGTTTGTGTTTGTTGAATGTGAGGAACGCATTAGTTAGGACTTTTTTGATTACAAGTTTAATATAAAATTAGAACTTTATTGTAAAGATGCAGAATTCATAGATGGCCAGACAAGAAACTAGGTGCTCAATCAAATAAGAAGGGTTGAATCCCATCTTACGACATAACTATATGTATAGGTGTGTGTGTGTGTGTGTGTGTGTGTGTGTGTAACAAGATGTTATAATGGGACTTTTGAAATTTCAGTGCTTGAATATGGATTTTATATTAGCTAATATAATGAAACTGTTGTTAGTATTGTTAAATGTGATAATATTGCTTTTCATCTTGTCATTCTGCTGTCAATAAACAAAATTTTCAATTTTTTTATTTTAGAATTATATTTATTTTTGTTTAATTTTGAATTCATTTTAATTTTAGAAGCATTTTAGATTTAGAGAAACATTGGATAGACAATACAGAAAATTCCCATGGACCCCACAACTCAGGTTTTCCTGTTGTTAACACCTTATATTACTCTGGTATATTTGTCACAACTAATGAACCAAGATTGATATTATCAATTAAAGGCTACATTTATCCAGATTTCCATAGTTTTTGTCTAATGTCCTTTTACTGTTTTAGGATTCCATCCAGGACACATTATATTTAGTTGTCATTTCTCCTTAGGCTCCTCTAGATTGTGATAGCTTTTCAGACGTCCGTTATTTTTGATGACCTTGACAGTTTTGAAGCATACTGGTCAGGTTTTTTGTAGGCTTTCCCTCAATTTCGGTTTTTCTGATGTTTTTCTCATGTTTAGACTGGAGTTATGGAGACTTGATAGAAAACAAAATCAAGTGCCACTTTTCATCACATCAAATAAAAAGTACATGCTGTCAACATGACTTATTACTGATGTTACCATGGACTGCTTTGCTGAGGTAGCATTTGTCAGCTTTTTCCACTTTAAAGTTATACTTTTTCCTCCTTCCATATTATTCTGTCTACTCTTTGAAAGGAAATCACTATGCACAGCCCATGCTCAAAGGGTAGGGCTCCTCCTGGTGGGGGCGGGGGGCACGTTTCTACATCAGTTTTTTGATTCTTCCTTATGGGAGATTTGTCTATTCTCCCTCATTAATTTACTTGTTCGGTCTTTTATTTATATCAATATGGGCTCATGGATATTAACTGATACTTTGTGTTATGGTCCAAAACCATGTTATTGCCTTTGTTGCTCAAATTGTCTTTTTGGCCACTGAGAGATCTTTCAGCTGGCCCCCTGTGTTCTCTTGACATATTCCCATCAATGTGGGTTTGGGTTTGTTTTTTCGTTTGTTTGAGAGCTTCCTTACTTTCTAGAACTACAAGATGCTCCCAACTCATTTTGTATATTTCGTGCCCTGTCCAGGCTCATCTTGTAGATTCATATTGGAAATTTTCATATTAGTCTGGATTAAGTCTTAAGACAATAGTCTCTTAAGACAAGAGACTAGTTCTCTCTTGTTTCTATAAATGTACTGCCCATTCCTCTAAGGTCTACCCACCATTAATATATTGGATTCCGTTTCTTCTTGTCCCCTAGCCCCAATATCATCATTCTGGCAAGTTCTTTCTCGAGACTGAATACTCTCAATTAGTATATATACAAATATGCTGCCATTTTTATATCTTTTCAAAAAGCATTTCTTCTTTTACATCACCCTACCTTCCACCCAGCTACTACTGCTTTCCTGACTTCTTTTAATAGCACAGCTTCTTGAAAGATGAATGTACAGTTCCTCTCTCCCCATTTGCTCTTGAAATTACTCCAAACATACTTTTCATCCTTTACTCAATGAAACACTTCTTGTCAATGTTACTGCTGATCTGCACCTTTGCCAGATCCAGTGGTCAATTTTCAATCTTCACTAACTTGACCTTTTACAACCTTTGACACTGTTGATGACTTTCACCTTTTGAAGAGTTTAGCTCATTTGTGGGTCTCCTCCGTGCTTATTCACTGCTTCTTCTTAGTCTCAGTTGTTGCATCATCCTTCCCTCCTCAGTATCTAAATACCTCAGATATCCAGGGCTCGATTCTTGGAATGTTATATACAGTCACTAACAAGGTGGTTCTCAACCAAACTAATGGCTTTTTCTTACTCTGGTACCACAAATCTAGCAGTGCCTTGCATATACACACTGTATTCAATATAAATTTGTTGAATGAAATAAACCTAATTTGCAACATGATTATTATCTGGCTACATCCACGTGTGTTTCTAAAAATTTTGAACGTAATTGAAACAACTTTAATCCAAATGAGCATCTCTACCAGTAGAGTTTCTGATAATCTTTCAGGTCATTACAAGAGATAGTTGAAGACTGATTGGCGTACTCAGCATATCTGACCCATCACCAAACAAATACTCATCCACATATCAAATGGAACTTAGCAGCTTCATTCACAGTGACAGTTAAAGAGAGCATTTTAAATTGGGTGATAGGTTGGAACTATATTGAGCTTGCCTTTATTACAGTCTAAATTGTGGAAACTAGAATAAACAATGTTTAAAATACCAATTGTGAAATCCCAATTATTTATGGTGTCATGTTAAAGGATAAGGCTTAAAGGCATTTGTCTGATGCCTTTAGTTATGGCTGAGCTAACTTTCTAGCATGTCTATAAGATTAGAGATGTGACATTATCCATGGCTAATCCAGGTGAAACAGCCAACAACTTTCAAAGAAGAAAAATTTTTGGAACTTACTCGTGACCCATAATCAATAAGTGAAAAGCAGACATTAAGATAAAATTTCTGCATGGCTCTGTGTTCTTATTATACACTAGTGCTTTTTTTGAGGGGAAAAGAAACTTTATTTTTTCTCATAAAGCTCTATCAAGTGACTAGTGTGGAATAGTGCAATATTATAATATAACTAGTTTATAATTTATTCTCACTCTCAGGTCACAGCTTTCTGTGTTTAAATTAACATCATCACTAAAGTATATAAAGCTTTAGAAACAAACAGTGATCCCTGAAGCAGATTTCTATCAAAGAGGCTCTGGGAAGTCTGCTTATCAGACAAAAGCAGATTTTAAAAATTAGACAAATATGAGAACGTTCTGTCCGCTCATATCTTAGCTGCAAATTAGTGAAGCAACCTCTCATATGAGGTTCTCCAATCGAATGCCATCTTGGTTTCAGGGAGGGGTTTGGAGGTTGTACATTCTTGTGTCCAATCCTTATCATTACTAGGATCACCCTTTAACAAGCAGTGAAGCAGTATGTGTCTTGGGGGCTTCCCAGCTTTGTGAAGCGCATGTCCACTTTCTCCCTTTGACCTCCCTCACAATCCAGGTACCCCTTCAGGCTTGCCGTCCTGAGCGTCCTTCTCTCTTTCTTTCCCTCAGTCCACCTCCCCCTCTCCTAGCCAGCAACTTAGAGAGCAATCCCTCACCCCTTCTTTTTTTTTCCTTTTTTTTTTTTTTGTGGTATGTGGGCCTCTCACTGTTGTGGCCTCTCCCGTTGCGGAGCACAGGCTCCGGACGCGCAGGGTTAGCAGCCATGGCTCACAGGCCCAGCCGCTCCGCGGCACGTGGGATCTTCCCGGACCGGGGCACGAACCCGTGTCCCCTGCAACGGCAGGTGGACTCTCAACCACTGCGCCACCAGGGAAGCCCCCCTTCTTAAGGACTTAACAGAGTGAATTCACAATAGTGGAGGCCCAGGAAGCATGACAGATGATAAAGAATATATTCTAAGTCAGAAACGGCGGCGCACTCTGCAGACTCAAAACGCTTATTCTTGTTTGTCCTTTGCCAAGAGAAACATGAAGAAAAGGGGCAGTAAATTCAAGTGAATGAAGAGAATGAAGTGAATAAAAAAAAATCTTATTCAAATTACAATAGAAATGGCAAAAACTTCACACAGAAATACTGGAATAAAGGGTAGCGTTTTATGTCTGACTTTAAAAGAAATATCATTATAAAGTACTCCAAAACCACGTTAATTAAGGGGAACTTGCAATTCTTTTTGTAGAAGCTAGTTTCAGCCCATTAATTGTGTTTTAAGTGCATTGAAAAGAACACTAGATTCAAAATCAGGAACTCTGTGTTCACCTGTGACTAATTCTGCTACCTCTGCCAAATCACTTATTTTCTGGGCCCCAGTGCCTTATTTATAAATTGGGAATATCAGATTATTTGATCTTTAAGATTTTTTTTTAACATCAGGATGCTATGTTTCCATGCTTTTACTGAATTTTTTTCTCCTTTCCCAAGACCTCTTCACTGTAAGTAGAAATTTTGACTTGATAGAATAATGACAAGTTCGGAGTTTTTTTTTTCATCATTACCCTACTTTCCACAAATTAATATGCATAGTAAATGTCATGTTATAAATGCAACAAGAGCCATAAAAAAATTGACTCACTCTGCTACCCAAAAGGACAAGGTTATTCCTGGGGAATGGCAGACCCAGACTAAAAAGAGTGCATAGAAATTTCACCTCTTAATTCTGAAAGTCACATTACTTAACTAGTGACATTGAACAAATTACTTAATATTCCTAGAGTTTTGGTTTCCTCGTGGCAAATTAAAGATAATAGTGCTTCCTACACAAGATCACTGTGTAGATTAATAAGATAATTAATGAATAGTGCATAATACATATACGACTCTCAGTTTTGTTGAAGGGTTGACATTATTTCTCACCTTCAATTTAACTGTTTCATAAGAGCTTTAGGGAATACACTAACTTCGGTAAGGTCAAAATGTTTAAACAACATAGATTTAAAGCCAAGTGGTGACAGGGTATGAAATGAAATGCAATTAGATTTTCTCCAGTTGCATAAGTGATAGCATTCATGATCCTATCCACAAGTCCAATTCCTACAGAACTATGTCACACCTTCACTTCACTCCTCAACAAGCTGTAATTTTCATTTTTAAACAATTTATAGTAACTCTCTTGATCTCTCATGCCCTTCCAGAAACCTTGCTATTTTCCTTTTATAGCAAAAACTTCTCAAGGAGCTATCTATAATCACTGTTCTCAGTTCTTCATTCTCTCTTTAAGCCACTCCAGTCAGGTACAAGAGACAATCTCTTTTGTACCCACTACTGTACTGAAATTACTCATCAAGGTCACCAATGATCTCCATATTTTAAATTTGTGGTTAATTTTCAGTCCCAATTTCATTTCTTGGTCATATTCAATTTGTCATTTGACCCTCTCTTTTTTTTTGATACACTATCCTTACTGGAAAGGAAGCCCTGCTTTTTCTCTCTCATTAGATGCTTTTTTTTTACTTTGATTCACTCATTTCTCCACATATCCCAGACCTTTAAACATTGGAGGGTCTCAGGTCTCACTCTTTGAACTTATTCTCTTTTCTGTCTATACTTATTCCCTTGGAGATCTCAACAAATCACATGTCTTAAAAACTATTGCGCTGCTGTTGATTGCCAAATTCATAGGTCCCAGAATTATTTCCTTGACTCCAGTTGTCCATTTGGCATCTCTATTTTGATGTCTAGTGAGCATAACAAATTCAGTATACACAGAAACAAAACTCCTGATTTTCATCCCCAAAACTGCACCTCCGCACATCCCGCTCATCTCAGGAAATGACAATGCTGTCAATCAAAATAGCTACTCAAGCCAAAGACCTTGATGTTGGCCTGGGCACCTCTCTTTCTCTCATATTCCATACACCATCTCTCAGGAAGCTCCAGAAGCTCTTCTTTCAGAATATACTCTGCATCTAATCTTTCTCCTCTCCTCCACTGCTACCACTCTGAGCAAATCCACAGTCTGTTACTACAGTAACCTCCTGACCAGTGGTTTCACCATGTCTATCCTTGCCTCTCCCTCGTAGTCTCTTTTCCAAAAGTAGTTAGTGATCATCTTAAAATGGAAGCAATGCCACGTCAATTCCTGTGTTTGGTGTCCTCCAGTGGCTTGCCGTCTAATGGTGAGTGGCAGCTAAATTCCTTGTGGAGATTTACAAGTCCCTACATGGTCTGGAGCCCTGTGACTCTTGGACCTTATCACTGGCTCTTCTCAGCTCTCTTCAGCTACTCTGTCCTTCTCCCTGTACCCAGGATGGACACGCTAGCCCATTGTCGCTTCAAGGCAACATCCCTATGGCTCCCTCCCTCACCTCTTTTAGCTCTTTCCTCAGTACCTTTTCACCAAGACGTTCTCTGTTCACTCTATTTTAGATTGCACCTGTCTTTGAACAAATATCTAAGCACTCCGTACCCCCCTTCCCACTTGGTGAATGAAGGCTTCTTAGTACCTGGTCAGTAAAGACTTTTATTCATGTATTTATTTTTCATCCTCTGCCTGTTCTAAAATGTAATGTAGAGATTTTTTCCTGTTTGGTACTATACCCCCAATGCTTAGGCTTGTTCCTTGCATTTAACAGACTCTCAATAAACTTTTTGTGTAAAGTAACCATTTATTTCAGGATATTGTCCATAGAGCTTACATTTTCTTTTCAAGAAACTGAGTATTACCAATGAATGACTGAGATTCTGGCCTCTTCTGCCTTTCTGAAGAGGATTTCTTAGTAGCATGGATGGTCAAATGTAAGGAGACATAAGTTATCCTATCTAGCCACTGTTTGCACGATATTTTAAGATTATCAACAAAACGGTGTAAGGACTTTATTTTTAGCCAAGTGACCGTTTGGTTGGTTGGCCCGTTCAGTTCTTGGTGCCCCTGCTCCTTTTATCAGCATGCCTGTGGGAGTTCTCCTACACAGTTGGCCCTCCTTTCATCTGCCTACAATTTCAGCTGAAACATCTTTGTTCAAGGTTGATTAAACAGAACTCAGAGTATACTTGTCAGTCTTTTGTGGCTTCATCATATGCTTCATTCTATGCCACCCTTTGCCTCCAATTTGACAAATATAATAAATCATTGTCTGGGGTGAGGGGCCATCATCCCCTGTCTACCCTCCCTGAACCCAACACATCTAGTACCACATTCTTCATGATACTTCTATTACCCCTATTCCCAGCATAGCATGCGCTGCTCCTTCCTTCCCCTGACTCCTGATACCCTGCCTAGCTCTGCTCTACAGTCTGCATGTTGGTATGTAAGTACCTTTGAGTGAGTCTTTCTCCTCTGCTTGTTATGGTAGACTAGATATAGTGGAATACACAGTATCGAGTAAGTTTGTTTGTTTATTTCTTAATAAAGTGATATATCTGAAGTTACCCTCTGCCTATCACTGCTCTCAAATATTCGCAGTCATAGGAATTATTAATATAATTTTCACTTTATCTTCTGAAATATGTGCAAGCCCTTTGAAGACAGAGACCACGGCGAGCATTCACATGTCACCTGCGGAGTCTAACAGTACCAGACCTTGCATGTTGTTGGTACTCAATAAATAGTAATGTAAGAACTTGATTATAATTTATCATAACATTATTGCTACACTCATTTTATAGAACAGATGATAAATATTATGGATTCACTGGGACTGAACAAAAATTTCACAATAATTCTCATTTTCCTGAAAATGGGAGCTTCTTTGGGTCTCTGTGTAGCTAACCTAAGCCTGCTTAAAAGCCCCCTAATCGCTGTGACTAAGGGCTATTCATGGACCATCAAGTAGTAGGAGTCAGGGTCATAGTAATATTTCGAATAACTTGGATATCGATCGTGCCTTTCTTCTGAAAATGGGAAAGAATGTGATACCATCTCTACAGTCTGCCCATTCAAACTCTGTAGACTGCTTTCACCCACAGTAATACCTTCCGGCACAGCTTGATCTCGATGTTACTGTACCAGCAGCACTTCATTAATCGTGGAGCAGAGGCTGGGAATGGCCCTCAAACCTGTGCCAGAAGCTCCCCATGGGGCCAAAGTTGTCACCTCACAAAGAGAACATTAAGGGAGGGAGGGGTATTGGCACCTGGATATTCCTTAACTCAGAATGCACAGTCTTGATTCAGCCTTGAAATTAAAAGCTTGGTGAAATAAAACTTATACCCTGAGCATTCACTCTGTCCGTCACTTGCTCGTTCAGTGTTAACAGTATGTGGTAGTTAAATAATAATTTAGCCAGTTTACAGATGAAAAAACTGAGTCTCAAAAAGGAAATTCACCCATTCAAGGGTAATCAGCAAATGGTGGAGCTTTGTGTATGCCCAAGTCCCTTAGACAATGTGTGAGGTTCCCATTATCCTGCTCTCTCACTTCTGAGCATAACAGAGAAATCCTACAGTAGTGATAATCTCAAAAAAAAAAATACTTTTAATCTTTCAAAGTAACCAGCCCCTGCATAAGGTTTGAAATTCCCTTCCAGTTTCAAACTCTAGCCACGTGCCATACAAATATGGAGTATTTTGAGCCTTTGCTTTCCACGGTGCTTTGTTGGTGATGGTCCTGCTGCCTGCCAGTGGCCATGGTTAGAAGCAGAAATAGAAAGAGAAAGTTGAGATTGAGAGTTTTAATTTTTTTCATTGGTTTCTTCTTTTAAGAATCATACTTATTTTTCCCTAATTCTTAAGGAGACGTCACCCAAGAAAATTATTTATTCTCATTCTCTTCCTATGAAGTGAGGAAGTATGCTTTTGTTTTGTTTTTGTGTTATGTTTTCCTCTTTTGTTTGTTGTTACGGCTTGAGCCCCTCTAATCTTTGCTTCTGCCATTCCTTTGTTGAACTTTCTCAGTTGCTTCAACTGAGTAATACATTCTTGTAGAAACTGTAATAGTCTTTTAAGCAGGACAAAAAAAAAAATTAGTTGGATATTAATGGAATGATGAGATTTGCTCAAAGGTATGAACTCTGTAGGAGAGTATTGCTATGAAGTTAAATGAAATTGTTTAAAAACAATGTAGATGAAGTCAACTCATATCTAAAATTCTGACAGATCCTTTGATTGGGTGATCAATGGGGATGTTAACAATGGAACATGTTAAGTGGGATTGGGGAGGTGGATTGTGCCATGAAAGAAGGCTTTCCAGGTAGGTTGAAGATGGAATATGAAGAAGTCAGTTTGCCAGAGTAACAGAATGATACTTTATCCTGAAGACAATAGCTGTTAGAATTTTAAACACAGAAAAAATATTGTCAGACCTGTTTCTCATATGATAAGGACATCTGGCATGATGGATTGGAGTGGAGAAAGGAGAAAATGGTGATGATTGTACCAGATCTTCTGACCAGGAAGGAGAATTTTATCAGTTTTATCTTAATTTAGTTTTCACTCACATTGGTAAATTTCAATCCTATCCCTCAGATGGAGGGATTTTATTCCTGGGAGTTTTCCTTGCTAGAGACAGGATATTCCAGCTGTATTTAGTGTGGAATATTAAATGTAATGATTTGTAACCCACTATTTGGAAGGTTGCTCTGTGATATTCCACAAAATTAAGAAATAAAATTGCATCCATTGTATTTTATGAGCCAGGGGTTGTGATATGATGGTCTGTGGGCCACCAGTTTTATAAATAAAATTTTATTGGAACTTAGCCACACCCATTTGTTTATGTATTGTCTATGGCTACTGCAGAGAAGTAGTTGTTACATCAGAGACCACATGGCCCACAAAACCTAAAATACTCGCTATCTAGTCCCTTACAGAAAATATATACCAACTCGAGTCTTAGGCAATGTTGTTTTTGTCAGTGTATTTTTCCTTCGTTTGTTTTTAAAGTTTTGAACCATTGAGGAGATAAATATTCAATAGTATTGAGGTTGCTGCATTACATTTTACTGATCAGAGCTCTTAAGAGGAACTGAAATGGAAATCTGGAGAAAAGAGTTGAATAGAAGTCCTCTCAAACAGCCTAAGTTACAGAGTACTGCACATATACACACAGACATGTACACACACACATAGTAAAAAACAGAAAAGCAAGAAGAAACAAAAATGGAACAATTTGTTTTGCTCACTGTGTTACATAACGCTTTATCTTTTTTGTTGAAAGAAAGCCAAACTTGTCTTTTAGAGTATTTAATCTCATAATGAAGTTTCTAGGCATTCTTTTCCTGGACACTGAGGCACCACTCTTTGTTGAAAGTGTGTAAATGGTCTTGTCAGTATAAGTGATGCAAACGAATGCAGTCCTCAAAAGATGCACAAGAAGTTTTCCAACTGTGTCCTGAGTTACCCTCCTGTTGGTGAAGAAGGCAGAGCTATGGAAAGTCAGAGATATTTAGATGGTCCATCAGAGATTGAACAAAGAGAAAAATGATTTCTATTTTAGAAATTTACTAAAGTTATTTTCCATGGGTTTAGTGCTTACTGTGTCTCACACACACAGCTAGCAATTTATATATCTCTGTTAAACTGCCAAAAGTTTGCAGCATGTAACCGTACTTCATCCAGTGCCTCTACATCCTGTGTCCTCATGTATTAATGGGGGGTAATTTCATAGGTGAGTAAACCTATCTCACTTTCTAATTTCATACAGGTGGTAAGTGGCAGAGTAAGGATTCTAACCAAGTCTGTATTCTACAAAGCCAGTGCTTTTCAGGATATCACACTGACTCTAATAAAGGTCAATACCTTTTTTAAAAATCCCAAGCATCTACCTCCTGTCAACATTTATGATTTACAAAACAGAAACAGACTCACAGGCTTCAAAAACAAACTTATGGTTACCAAAGGGGAAAGGTGGGGGGAGGGATAATTAGGAGTTTGGGAGTAACATATACACACTACTTTATATAAAATAGATAATCAACAAGGACCTACTGTATAGCACAGGGAACTGTACTCAATATTCTGTAATAATCTATATGGGAAAAAAATCTGAAAAAGAATGGATATATGTATATGTATAGCTGAATCACTTTGCTGTACACGTGAAACTAACACAGTATGGCAAATCAACTATACTCCAATAGAAAATAAATTAAATTTTTAAAAAGATACACTAATTTTAAAAGATTTATGATTTAAAGCAGTTAGAAAGCCCATCTGGGTAATAAGAACATAGAAAGGTAACTGGAAATATATAATTCTGAAGAAACACAAACTTCATCAGTACTACAAATCAGTATGTATCCTAGACATACATTTTCTAAAATTAGCTCTGATTCCATTAGGGTTGTTAAATACTGAAGGATTCTTCTAGCTTAAAGTGCTCTGTTCCTAATAAGGAAATCTGACTTCAATAACATGCCCTGGGCAAAAAGCCCTTTATCTGGAAAAGTAAAAATCAAAAGAACATTTAAGTCAACCTGATGAGTTTTTCTCTCTATTTTACAACAAAATATTTTGGTTCTCTAATTTCTGTGAAGCTTATTTTAATTTCCCAAGTGGAAGTAAAACAAAAACAAAACAAAACATAGTCACTTCTTTTGCGTGAAAATAATGGATTTTTTTTCTGCTTGGTTGTTTTCTGTGTGTGTATATGCACAGGACTTACGTATATGTATTTTACTCTAAAGAGAGAGTAACTAACTAGGAAACTAACTAGGAAATTAGTTGATTTCTGAGATTTATTAAAAGAGAAATTTCAAGGACTTAACCTAGAGCTACTTTCTCCTACTTTTGCTGTTCATATAAATTTTATGATCTTGCCATTGTATGACTGTGCAATATAGAGAAAATATTTTTGTGTTTCTGCAGATCAAGGATCTTCTGAATAAATTTTGTAGAAATTTTGTACTCTGACCTAAGAATAAGCCATGAGAAGATAATACACCAGTATAGAGAGTGAGAGAACTCCAGTGACATTTATCTAATTCCATAGGTACAAGTATGAGTTAAAATTTCAATGGAAAATGGGACCTGGGACCTTGGAGGTATATCTGTAGGTCATAGAAGCCTGAAAGTCTGGGGCATCTCTGGCCTTTGGAGGGATATATTTATATTCCAAAAGATTAGAGTAAGAACTTAGAAACTTTTCCATCCTGTCTCTAAGGAACAAAGGTTTTTCTGTCTTCTTTTTGGACTGGAGAGAAAGACAGCCATGAGACAGCTGAGAAAATCCATTTTTCTCCATTTCTTGCTTAGGGAGTATCTGACCACTCAAATAAGTTTTCCCATCTGGCTTTCATTGTATTGTCTTGGGGTAAGAGTGGAACAAAGGAAACAATACAGCTATTATTATGGAAATACTAATAACTAATCTCTCTCTGATCCAGAACACCTCTTATTCACATTGAGGACAAAATTAATAAAGATGAATATTTAAAAACCCAGAGGTTTACTTTTTGTTGCTTGCTTCAAATTGATGTTTTCATCTTCGTGTATTATGTATCATTATTAGTTACCTTAACAATTTTTTTAACTACCCAGTGTAGGAATAAGTAGGTTGGTATGGATAGGATGATAGATTAGAAGAGAGAGAGAGACCAGGCAATAAGCTTTGATATTCATATTTACTAGTTTTTTTTCTTTTTATTTTTAATGTGGGTTACCAATTAAGGGAGATATATGATTTTTAAAAAGCTAATTTAAATCTGAGGATAATGAATGAATATTTGACTATACTAATTGGAGATCCCATTACTTTTCTTAATGAAATGCATGCAAATGTTCCAATTCTCCATATAGTTAAAATCAAATGCTTTTCAGGAAGAGAGACTCAGGACATACACTATCAAAGTAACTTCTTAGTAACATAAATATTCTCACATACATTATAATGGCTTATGTCAAGGACATTGGGACTCCACAAACATGTGTATGATATATATATAGCTCAATACATCTAAAAAAGGTACCTCATAGATTATCTCATGTGATCCTGGTAATACCTTGTAAGCTAGTAAAATAGAAATTATCCTTATGTCTTAAGCTATGAATAGTGAAGTTTAGAAAGAATAAGTGGCCAGGCCAAGGCATGCAGACCAGGCGTGTAGAATTCCCATAAAACAAACAAAAAATATTTACAAGCATACCTCATTTTATTGTGCTTCATAGATATTGTGTTTTTTTAGAAATTGAAAGCTTGTGGCAATCCTGCATAAAGCAAGTCTGTCAGTGCCGTTTTTTCAACAGCATTTGCCCACTTCGTGTCTCTTTGTCACATTTTGGTAATTCTCTCAATATTTCAAACTTTTTCATTTTCATTCTATTTGTCATGGTGGTCTGTGGTCAGTGATCTTTGATGTTACTGCTATGACTCACTGAAGTCTCAGATGATGGTTAGCATTTTTCAGCAATAAAGTATTTTTAATAAGGGTATGTACTTTTTTGGATATAATGCTATTGCACATTTAATAAACTACAGTATAGTGTAAACATAACTTTTATATGCATTGGGAAACCAAAAACTTCATGTGATTTGCTTTATTTTGATATTCACTTTATTGTAGTGGTCTGGAACTGAACCTGCAGTATGCCTGTATTGAATGGAAAAACACTGTGAATAAAAAGACATATAGTTCTGGTTTGAATAAGAACTTCAAGAACTGGAAATGATTGCATTTCAATCATGAGATCGATGTACAGTGCTCTAAAATAAGTTTCTTCCTGCCCTTTTATCTAGTGATGAGAAATGGAGTACATGGAATAGTTTCTGTGAGTGGGAGGTACACTTATGTTTATAAATTCATGATGCGTTTTATCTTTGTATTTAGCGTTTATTTAAAGGGATTGGATTTTTCTTATATTTTACAATAAGAACAAAGTTTTGTTAGGATGACTGCATCCAAATACCATCTGTTATGGTTAAAATGTTATTCTTCACTGCTTTGAAACTATAGGTGTTAAGGTGACAAATTAAACTTAGGTGTTCTTTTCTCCAAAACCCACAGATAACTGATGAATGGAATAAGAAAAAATAGGTCCAAATATTTCCAATTTCCTCATTACGGGGTATTGAAATTTGGGTTTATACTATAGACAACCAGAAAACAGAACAAATTATATGTAATGATATTTTTAGAAATTAGACAACAGGCTTCCCTGAAATAAGGGAAACAAACAAGGAAGCCCCACAGTAACCTTGATTTCAACCTGAAATGCAGCACAAGAAGAGGAAACACAAACATAGCCTATGGTTCTGCTGAATTGAGGAGAGAGTTCAATTGGGTGGGAGAATCCTTAGGAAGATAGGATTTGTAGATCAGTGTAGCAGAGAAAGTGCTCCAGAAATCTGACATTGGGTCCATAGAGTTCATGGATGAACAAAAATTTGTGCATGTGTGTAACAGAAAACTTCGTGAATCAGGAAAATAGTGACTTCTGAAGAAAGAATAATTACAGAGGAGTAATAAACCAAACAATTACAAAAGCTCAGCTAGTAATTCTACGAGCTAAATTCAGAACCAGAATGGAGAGACTTTGTCCATCACTCAGAACATTCAGTAGAGTAAGGGGGGATCACATCTTAGTAGTAAGGCTAAGCTAGTGCTAGATTCATGCTCTAAAAGGCTACTCTAGATCCATGCTAAAAGTTCTAGAGTCCATGCTGAAAAGACTATCAGAGGGAAGTCCAGTACACTTTATTTATTTATTTATTTTATTGGAGTAAAATTGCTTTACAATGTTGTGTTAGTTTCTGCTGCACAATGAAGTGAATCAGCCACATGTACACCCACATCTCCTCCCCCTTGGACCTCCCTCCCACACCCCCATCCCACCCACCTAGGTCATCACAGAGCACCGAGCTGAGCTCCCTGAGCTGTACAGCAGGTTCCCACTATCTATCTATTTTACACATGGTAGTGTATTTATGTCAAACCTAATCTCCAAATTCGTCCCACCCTCCCCTTCCCCCCCCATGTCCACATGTCCATTCTTTACGTCTACATCTCTCTTCCTGCCCTGCAGATATGTTCATCGGTACCACTTTTCTAGATTCCACATATATGCGTTAATATACGATATTTGTTTTTCTCTTTCTGGCTTACTTCACTCTGTATAACAGACTCTAGGTCTATCCATGTCTCTGTAAATGGCACTCTTTCATTCCTTTTTATGGTTGAGTAATATTCCATTGTATATATGTACTACATCTTCTTTATCCATCCATCTATCGTTGGACATATAGGTTGTTTCTATGTCCTGGCTATTGTAAATAGTGCTGCAATGAACATTGGGGTACATGTGTCCTTTTGAATTATGGCTTTCTCAGGGTATATGCCCAGTAGTGGGATTGCTGGGTCATATGGTAGTTCTATTTGTAGTTTTTTAAGGAACCTCCATACTGTACTCCATAGTGTCTGTATCAATTTACATTCCCACCAACAGTGCAAAAGTGTTCCCTTTTCTCCACACCCTCTCCAGCATTTATTGTTTGTAGATTTTTTGATGATGGCCATTCTTACTGGTGTGAGGTGATACCTCATTGTAGTTTTGATTTGCATTTCTTTAATAATGAGTGATGTTGAGCATCTTTTCATGTGCCTCTTGGCCATCTGTATGTATTCTTTGGTGAAATGTCTATTTAGGTCTTCCACCATTTTTTAATTGGGTTGTTTGCTTTTTTGATATTGAACTCCATGAGCTGTTTGTATATTTTGGAGATTAATCCTTTGTCCATTACTTCATTTGCAAATATTTTCTCCCATTCTGAGGGTTGTCTTTGCATCTTGTTTATGGTTTCCTTTGCTGTGCAAAAGCTTTTACGTTTCATTAGGTCCCATTTTTGTTTTTATTTTCATTACTCTAGGAGGTGGGTCAAAAAAGATCTTGCTGTGGTTTATGTCAAAGAGTGTTTTTCCTATGTTTTCCTCTAAGAGTTTTATTATAGTGTCCAGTCTTATATTTAGGTCTTTAATCCATTTTGAGCTTATTTTTGTGTATGGTGTTAGGTAGTTTCATTCTTTTACATGTAGCTGTCCAGTTTTCCCAACACCACTTATTGAAGAGGCTGTCTTTTCTCCATTTTATGTTCTTGCTTCCTTTGTCATAAATTAGGTGACCATATGTGTGTGGGTTTATCTCTGGGCTTTCTATCCTGCACCATTGATCTATATTTCTGTTTTTGTGCCAGTACCATACTGTCTTGATTACTGTAGCTTTGTAATACAGTTTGAAGTCAGGGAGCCTGATTGTTGCAGCTCCTTTTTTCTTTCTCAAGATTGCTTTTTCTATTTGGGGTCTTTTGTGTTTCCATACAAATTGTAAAATTTTTTGTTCTAATTCTGTGAAGAATGCCATTGGTAATTTGATAAGGATTGCATTGAATCTGTAGATTGCTCTGGGTAGTATAGTCATTTTCACAATATTGATTCTTCCAATCCAAGAACGTGGTATATTTCTCTTTTGTTTATGTCATCTTTGATTTTTTTCATCAGTGTTTTTAGTTTTCTGAGTACAAGTCTTTTGCCTCCTTAGGTAGGTTTATTCCTAGGTATTATACCACTGATGAACATAGATGCAAAAATCCTGAACAAAGTACTAGCAAACAGAATCCAACAGCACATTAAAAGGATCATACACCATGATCAAGTGGGGTTTATTCCAGGAATGCAAGTATTCTTCAATATATGCAGATCAATTAATGTGATATACTACATTAACCAATTAAGGAATAAAAACCATATGATCATCTGAATAGATGCACAAAAAGCTTTTGACAAAATTCAACACCCATTAATGATAAAAACTCTCCAGAAAATGCATATAGAGGGAACCTACGTCAACATAATAAAGGCCATATATGACAAACCCACAGCAAACATTCTCAGTGGTGAAAAACTGAAAGCATTTCCACTAAGATCAGGAACAAGACAAGAATGTCCACTCTTGTCACTCTTATTCAACATAGTTTTGGAAGTCCTAACCTCGGCAATCAGAGAAGAAAAAGGAATAAAAGGAATTGGAAAAGAAGAAGTAAAACTGTCCCTGTTTGCAGATGACATGATAATATACATAGAAAATCCTAAGGATGTCACTAGAAAACTACTAGAACCAATCAATGGATTTGGTAAGGTTGCAGGATACAAAACTAATGCACAGAAATCTCTGGCCCTCCTATACACTAATAACGAACAATCAGAAAGAGAAATTAAATCAGAAACAAATCCCAGTACACTTTAAAGGAACACAACAAAGCCCAGGATTCAACAGTATAAGTCTACAATGCCTGACCTCCAATAAAAATTACTAAACATGATAAAGAAAAATATTACCCAGTACCAGGAGAAGATCAACCAATAAAAAAAGAACTAGAAATCACAGAAATAATGGAATTAGCCCACTAGAATAGTAAAACATTGATATGAAATATATTCAAATATTTAAAAGAAAACGAAGTTAATAAAGTGATAAATGACACAAAGAATACAAAAAAGGAATTATTAGAAATAAAAAAATTGGTCTCAAAATTTAAATTTCTGTTTATGATTTACAGTAGATTAGGCATGCAAAAGGAAAGATCAGTGAACCTGAAGATATAACAATAGAAAATGTCTATAATGGAGTGTAGAGTGTAAAAATGCTGAAAAAAATAAACAAAATTTCAACAGCTTATGGGAAAAAGTCAAGATTTCTAATATGTATATAATTTTAGTCCCATAAAGAGAGGGAAAGTAAAAGTAAACAACCCAATCTTAAACAACCAATGATCAAATAAGAAATCACAAACAAAATTTAAAAATACCTTGAAGCAAGTGGAAATGATAAAAAAAAAAAAAAATTCAAGAAGCCAAAGGAAAAAAACCTTTACCTACAGAGGAGCAAAGATAAGATTACATCTAACTTCTCCTCAGAAACTATACAAGAAAGAAAAGAGTAGAGTAAAATATTCAAAGTATTGAGAGAAAACACCAACTATCCTAGAATTGCGTACCCAGAATAATTACTTTTTAAAAGTGAAGAAGAAATAAAGACTTTCTCAGACGAAAAACACTGAAGGACTTTTTTGCTGGTACACCTGCCTTCCAAAATGTGTTAAAAGAAATTCTTCAGAAGGAAGGAAAATGATCAAGTCAGAAACTCAGATATACATAAGGAAAGAGCATTGAAGGAGGAGTAATTGAAGGTAAATAAAAAGTTTTATTGTTCTTATTCTTAATTGATCTAGTGGATAACAACTTGTTCAAAATATTATCAACAATGTATTCAATTATGTTATGCTTATGTATATATCATATAATGGTTGTGATATATAGATATAGATATAGATAGATATAGGGTGTGTGTGTGTGTGTGTGTGTGTGTGTGTGTGTGTGTGTGCGCGTGAATTGAATGGTAGTAATCAGGATGGGACTGGTGAGAAATTAGAATTATTTTGTTGTTATAAAATACACTACCTGGGGCTTCCCTGGTGGCGCAGTGGTTGAGAGTCCGCCTGCCGATGCAGGGGACACAGGGTTCGTGCCCCGGTCCGGGAAGATCCCACATGCCGCGGAGCGGCTAGGCCTGTGAGCCATGGCCGCTGAGCCTGCGCGTCCGGAGCCTGTGCTCTGCAACAGGAGAGGCCACAACAGTGAGAGGCCCATGTACCGCAAAAAAAAAAAAAAAAAAAAAAATCCCAAGCATATGTCATTTACAAGAAATCCACTTGTCATCTACAAGATATATATAGCTTAAAAGTAAATGGATGGAGAAAAAAATACCATGCTAACACTAATCAGAAGAAAGCAGGAGTAGCCATATTAATTTCAGACAGAACAGACTTCAAAGCAATGAACGTTATCACAGTTAAAGAGTATTACATTATGATAAAGGGGTCAATTCTCCAAGAAGGTATACCAATTCCTACTGTGTAGGCACCTAACAACAGCGTGTTGCAAAGGCTGATAGAACTGCAAGAAGAAATAGATAAATCCACTTGATAGTTGATAGTTGGAGGCACAACACTCCTCTCTCAGAAATGGACAGATCCAGCAGTTGAGAACCAATTAAGACATAGCTGAAATAAACAGCACTATCAATCAACAATAGAGTTGGCATCTATAGACTACTGCATCCAACATCAGCAGAATATACATTCTTCTCAAGCTTGTGCCTAACATTGAGCAAGATAGACCGCATTCTGGGCCATAAACCACACCTTAACAAATTTAACAGAATAGATATCATACATCTGCTCATGGACCACAAACTAGAAATCAATAACAGAAGGATAACCAGAAAATCCCCAAATACGTGGAGATTAAACATTGAGGTATTAAGGTAAGGCTGGACCTCAAACTTTACTTCTGTTTTGCAAAAGACAATGTAAAGAGAATGAGAAGACAAGACACAGACTGGGAAAAAATATTTGCAAAAGACACATCTGATAAAGGACTGCTATCCAAAATATACAAAGAACTCAAAATTCAATAGTAAGAAAACAAATGACCACATTAAAAAATTGGCCAAAGTTCTTAACAGACACTTCAGCAAATACTATCTACAGACGGGAGAAAAGCATATGAAAAGATGCTCCATACCATATATCAGGGAAACACAGGTTAAAACAACAATGAGATAACACTGCACAACTATTAGAATGGCCAGAATCCAGAACACTGAGAATACCAAGTGCTGTTGAGGGTGTGGAGTGCCAGGAACCGTTACTCATTGTTGGTGGGAATGCAAAATTGTACAAGCACTTTAGAAAATGATTTGGTGGTTTCTTGCTAAACTAAATATACTCTTTCCATGTAATACAGCATTTGCCCTCTGTACTACTTTCCCAAAGTTGATGACGACTTAGGTTCACACGAAAACCTATATGCATGAGTGTTTATAGCTCTTTTATTCATAATTGCCAAAACTTGGAAACAACCAAGTTATTCTTTAGTAGGTAAATGGATAAATACACTGTGGTACATCCAGACAATGGAATATTATTCAGTGCCAAAAAGAAATGCGACCTCAAGCATGACAAGACATGAAAATACCTTAAATGAATATTAATAAGTGAAGAAGCCAACCTGAAAGGGGTGCTTACTATATGATTCTAACTCTATATACAATATTTGGAACAAGGCAAAATTATGGAGACAATTAAAAGGATGAGTAGTTATCAAGGGTTGGGGCAAGGAGGAAAAAGATCTGCAGAGCACAGAGGATTTTTAAGGCAATGAAAATGCTCTGTTAGATACTATAATGATGCATACATGTCGTTATACATTTGTCCGAACCCTTAGAATGTACAGCACCAAGACTGAACCCTAATGTAAACTGTAGATTTTGGTTTACTTAAAAAAAACAAAAAGAAATAAAACCCTTTTTTTATTGAAGTGTAGTTGATTTAGCATGTTGTGTTGGTTTCTGGTATACAGCAGAGTGATTCAGTTATACATATATATCTATTCTTTTTCATATTCTTTTCCATTATGGTTTATTACAGGATAGTGAATAAAGTTCCCTGTGCTCTACAGTAGGGCCTTGTTGTTTATCTATCCTATATATAATTTGCATCTGCTAATCCCAAACTCCCAGTCCAGCCCTCCCCTGCCTCTCTGTCCCCTTTGGCAACCACAAGTCTAAAAACAACAATCCTTTTTTTTTTTTTTTTTGGAATTTTTGAATTTTATTTAATTTATTTTTTTATACAGCAGGTTCTTATTAGTTATCCATTTTACACATATTAGTGTATATATGTCAATCCCAATCTCCCAATTCATCACACCACCACCCCTACCCCGCCACTTTCCCCCCTTGGTGTCCATATGTTTGTTCTCTACATCTGTGTCTCTATTTTTGCCCTGCAAACCAGTTCATCTGTACCATTTTTCTAGGTTCCACATATATGCTAAAACAACAATCTTTTAATCTTGGAAAGAAATCTTTAAGAAAATGAAAAGGCAAGAGATAGATAGCCTAGGAGGAAATATTTGTAATAGGTATATCTGACAAAGAACTTGTGTCCAGATACATAAGCAATTGCTATCACTCAATAATAGGATACACAACACAATAAAAATGTACAAGTGATCTGAATGCACACGTTGCACAAGAAAATAGATATAGCCAATAAGCGTACAAAAGTGTGTTCATAACATTTGTCAATAAGGACACGCAAATTAAAATCACATGGAGATAATGCTGCATACGTAGCAGAATGGCTAAAATTTAAAAAGATGAATGATACTAACTGTTGGTGAAGATGTGGAGTAACTTGAATTCTCACATATAAACTGATGGGAATACAAAGTCATAATATTCTAGAAAACATTGTGTTACTTTCTCATGTTAAATATATACTGCCATATGGCCTAGTAATTTTATCCTTGGTATTTTCCTGAGAGATAAAAATGTATGTCCCTAGAAAGACTTGTACACAAATATTTATTGCAGTTATAGTCATGATAGCCACAAACTAGAAACCACCTAAATAGCCATGAAAGGTTAAATCGATTACACTAAGCATGGCACAGCCATACAATGGTGCTCTGCTAATTGATTGTAAGAAATGGACTGCCAGGGCACACAAGTAAATAGATGCGGTCGTTTTAAAACATGTTCATAGATTCTCTGAACATGGACCTCTCCTCTTGAATCTAGACTGACCACAGGGGTGCATTTGCAAGCAATACAGTACAGCACGCGTGATGCTATACAACCTCCGGGACTGTGTCAGAAAAGGCTGTGCAGCTTCTGCCTGGCTCTGGACGCCTTTGGATCCAGGACCTGCTGCATGCTAATGCTCACTCACCATGCTGTGGGGAAGCAGCAGATAAGTGTCCCAGTCTATAGAGCACAGAGGTCTCTGCCCATAGCATCAACCGCTAGATGCATGGGTGACATCGCCTCAATTGCTCTGACATCCAGGCATTTAGTCACTCCTAGTACTTCCAGCTGAGACCCCAGACAGTAAAGGGCTGTCCCCACCGTGCCCTGCTGAAATCCTAACCCACAGAGCCCATGGGCAAACTAAACTCCAATAAAAATTAAAAGAAAAGAAAAGAAAATGCTCAAAACAAAACATAGGAACAAACATACAAAAGGAACTAGAAACTATAGAAGGGTGCTATCTACCTGCTCAAAGAATGGGTAGATGTCTGCAAATATTTGTCCATCTGTGGTCACTAAATCACTCATCACCAAATCCTCAAGTAAAAACAAGGGGGAGACACAGAGACATGCTTTGGGCTGCTTACAATATTTCAACACATAATGCTACCTACTTAATACTGGAATTTCAATGGTCAGGAAAAATTAACTGTTATTTGCTCATTTTCTCCTAGAAGTTTTCATGTTCTAGCAATATTTATCTCTTTTCCATAGGAAAGACCAGCAAGGAATTGGAAAGTAAGTTCTTTGTTTCTGACAGCAGGTGTCACAGTTGCCTAATAAAAGAGAAGCATGCTGTAAGTTTTCTTAATGAAAAAGAGAAAGGCACTAATCACTTTGACATATGGCTTTAAAAAACAGGCAACTAGTATCATTAGCACATTGTGAGAATTGACATGGTAATGAGTGCCTTCCTGCATTGGCAAGTAACATGCTGGTAAACTACAGCATTGATTTAATTATAGTTATTGAAGAGAAAAACAGAACACTACCTCATCAAATGTGTGTGTGTGTGTAAAAATATACATCCATATATACTACAAGCAATATCCCAGCTTCATAAATGTTAAAATGTGAAAGGATGTTACCCTTAGCACCAAGGAAATATGGTCACTAACCACATGCTGTTTGCAAGTGGCTGGTGAGTTTCACATCCCTGCCACTGCTTCCCAGTTTCCCAGACATCTGCCCTGTTCAGTTTCCCTTGCACAGAGCCTGATTCTGGAGGGTGCCAACCGAGTGTCAATACACCTGCTGGCTGATACTTTAAGAAAACAACATGATGCTATACATCATCAGAATTTCGAGGCCACAGGGCCTGGGGTGATGAAGGATGGTGGTGGGCCCTGGTATTTGCTGATGGACACAGGAGGTGGTGCCCTCTTTTCCATTTGCATTTTTGGAGATAAAGAATTCTCTCTGCTGCCTGAAATAGGAGCGTGCTTTTTTTTCCCCTTGGCCCACAGTAGGAGTTCAATAAATACAAGAAAAATAAACCAGGTAACAATCTCCACACAATGACCATCCCAACCCTGGCAGCAGACCATGAGAAACGTTATCTCCCAGTTTTCAGCGGAAGCTTTTATCTTTCTTTGCTCACATTCTTAGAGAAGACTTTATTGTTGAATATTGTTTGTTTGTATTTCCCTTTTTTTAAAAAAGTAAATGAGCCCCTAGTTTTTCATATAATACATCTCTGCACTCAATCCCAGGCCCCTCATTTCAGCGAAGACCATCACACCCTTTTGGGTGGATATCCCTATGTAAGACAAGAGGTCGACATGCACTGTGGTCAAAAAAGATGTCGTCTTGTAGCTGAGTTGTGCAGAATATCCTGGCATATTCCAAACATGAGTCCATCTTCCTCAAACTTACAATTTCTTCTGTACTTCTATTTATTCTACAAAAGGAAGAAATATTGCCATAAATGTTCAAATAAATAGACAACAAAAAATAAAGCAAAAAAAAATACAAATCCTAAATTATCAATTATGGACTATGAGATTTTTTTCCCCCCATGGAGACAGCCCTCTCCAGGGTAAAAGCTGGAATCTCCAGTCTCTAAATTGAATTACTGGGCTAATGTTGCCGAAAGCAAAATATAGATGATGCCACTGACTTGGAGGATGGGGAGGACAGAGTGATGGTCATATCAGCCTGGTTCTTGGTGGGAGGGCATGTGTACGGGACAGGAAGTCATCACATAGTAGCATTAGGAAAGAGTGAGGCACCAGGATGTGGAACAGAACACACATGCCACATCCAGACTGAATGGCTGTCACTGAACTGGCTGCACAAACTGATTTAGGAATAGTCGCTAGATCCTAAATAATGTGACACATCAATGAAGAGCTTTGGGATTTGTAGTCCTCTAGACGACATACAACAAGAAAAGGCAGTATTTAAATTAGGGGGGAGAAAAAGCTGTTAGAATGAATAAGTTAGTTGAGCAAGGTCATAGATTAGATACATAGATCAATGAAACAGAATAAAGAGTCCAGAAACGAGCTCTCACATATAAACGATTGATTTTTTTGTTTTTACAAATGCATCAAGGAAACTCAATGAGGAACTGATAATTTTTTTCAACAAATGGTGCTGGAACCACAGGCCATATATGGAAAAAGTGAACTTTGGACCTTACCTAACACCACGCATGAAAATTAACTTGAAATTCATCATAGAGCTAAATGTAAAAAGCATCAATACAATAATAAAAATTCCGGTAGAAAACATAAGAGAAAATCTTAACAACCCTAAGGGAAGAAGGATGTGCGAATATAGAGTAAACAACAAACATTTAAAAAAATCATAAATTAGCCTTCCTTAAAATTAAAAACTTTGAATCTTGGAAAGATAGCATTAAGATAATGAAAAGGCAAGTTCCACTATACCCAATGGGTGTGTATATATATATATTCATATTCTGACTTATCTGAATGTTTTTAATACATATATCTGACAAGGACTCGTGTCCAGAATATTAGCACTCAAAAATGGTAGTAGATGGATAGCCATAATCCAAGAGATTTGTGGTCCACAGGCAAGAAATGAGGGGTAAGGCTCAAGTCCCAGGTAGAATTAACAAGGAAAAACAAGGGAGCAGGTCATCCTGCATCTTGTGTCTCCAGGCTAAGGTTAAGGAGAAAGGAGGGAGCTTGTGTAGGATTTAATGAGAAGATAGCTTTCCTTTTGAGTAGAAGGGGAAAGGAAAAATTTGATGAACCCTTGGATAGGAGATAGCATGGTTGGACTAATTTTAATTCTTAGGCAGAATAGAGGATGTATCCTAGTGATTCAGTGTTTACTCTTGGCCCTAATCTTTCTGAAAGCCCACTAAATGGAACATCCACCCAACAGGGCTTAGCAGGGTTCCTCTTGGCTGAATGAACCAGGTTACCTCTAGGGCCTGCGAGTCTGGGAATGAAACCCAAATGCTTGAAGTCTCTGACGTATGTCACTCTGCCAGAACAATCTGCAGACCTCTGAGTTCCTCTGATCCAATTTTTTTTTTTTCCTTTTATCCCTGGGAAATAAACCAGAGTGTCCTCAGTATTTGACCCTTCCTTTTGTGTTTCTGACTAGGGACAATAACCCTGTGGTTTATACCCCCTGCCCAGGCTCTGAGTGACAGCTGTGTGGAATCTGTAAACCCCGTGGGTAATTATCCCAGGTAATCAGTGCAGTCAGCGTGGTGTGTGAATGTGTGTGTATGTGCAGTACATTAGCAGTGCTGGGAGGAGACCACTTCCAGAGCATGCATGCCCATCTGTCCTCTGAGCTTCAAAGAGTCTTCTTAGGTGGGAAACTGGTCAAATCTGAAAGGAATAAGGAAGAGTGTCCTTAGAAACTCTTAAAACGCAAGTAGAACCAAGATACCGACTTCCTCATTCAGCAGTTAACCAGAGAGCAGTTTGTTGTATTGAACTGAATGGATAAAGCTTGGCCAGGGATGCAGCTTTCAACCCCAGTGGATCAACTTTGTTAAGATGACTTGAAGGAAATGCAGACTGGACGGGTAGTAAAGATGGGCTCTGCTGCTATATATATTGTGGCCACACGAGGGCGCGTAAAACCCTAAATAGTGTCCACAACTGCGAAAGCCGGCGTTGAGTCCACAGATCCTGGCCCTGCCTGAGCCCCTCTCTAAGCTTCCAGACTTCAGACTAAAGTCCACCTGCCCTGATCCTGGAGTCCTCTACTCTGTTCAACAACGCGCACTGGTCACAGCCCCTCTGATGCGGGAGAAAAGGGGACTAGACTGAGATGCAAAGATGGGGAAAGGCAAGAAGTCCTTGCTCCTGGGAGGTCCTGAAGATCAGCCGGCCTCGGAAGGCCCCTCCCACCCTGCTCTGTGTCGCTGATGCCGCTGGGATGAGCAAATCTGCTGTCTGTTCCCTGTCACCGGAACTTGGCTCCTTGTCCAAAGCCTTCCTGGAAGAGAGTCTCCTGCAGGGAAGTAAGCGGCTTTCCTGGAAACTTACAGGGAGGGCGTTGCAGATGGTTCTTAAGTGGGATTTTTAGGGATGAATAAGGCTCAGAAATTCAGGACGAAAAGTTAATAGATAATAAAATGGAATCCCTCCCGTGGAAATAAAGAGGAGGAGGAAGGGCCCTGGGCAAAGTCCATGAAGATGTACAGTCCTTTGGACTGGCACTTGTCAGAAAAGCCACACTGTGGGAAGACGGCTATCTTTTATGTTTCCTTTTTATGCTGCTATTTATTTCTTCCTATTATTAAGTCTATAGTAAAGTTAGTTTTTTCAAAAAGCACTTTAGTTAGATCTGCTAAGAGAAACAAGAAAGAAGTCATTATTTTTCATTATTTAAGATTGGCTTGTGTCGATAACAGTTGAGGAAGAGCTATATCAGGAATTTTCGTGGTGCATCAGCAGAAGGAAAATGAGTGAGCCCAGTCCAGGAGGACAGTCAGGGGCTCCAGAATATTTGAAGAGTTAGACATGTTTCCTGTATGATGGATTAGTTTTCTTATAAGTAATCTCTATATAGCTGATCTCACTGTGTAGTTCTAATTTGATGCCACAGCACTGACCTTTCAAACCTTGATTCTCCCTCTCAGCTTCTTCCTGTCTGTCCACGGAAACATTATTACCTACCCTTGACCCTGATTTCTCACTGCTTTCTTGTATCCCGTGGACCTTATTATACCTGAGAAAACAGCACTTCTCTTTTTACCCCTAAGATATGTAGGGGCACTCTCTCCCTCTTACAGGTTTACCTTTTCTTGATGATTGTCATTTGTCTATGAAGATGCCCAAAATCCCGATTAATTTGATTTCAGAAATTAAAAGCTCTGTCAATTTTGGGCTGTCCCTAGGTGGTGGTAGACTTGGGGATAGGCAAAGCTGAATAGCTGTGAGTAACTATCTAATGTTCTGATGTATTGATATTTGATGGTCAAGATGAAGAATGATTTTTCCAGTCACCTGGTACCGAGTGGTAGCCACCTAGAAAGGGTATTTTCTAATATATCCATTGAGGAGAGTAGATTTCTTTTCCTTCTACTCCCTCTCTCTTACCTTTTCTCTTCTGGTGAGCTTCTTCTATTTTTTAAAAATTTATTTATTTGGCTGCGCCGGGTCTTAGTTGCGGTACGTGGGACCTTTATTGCGGCATGCAGGATCTAGTTCCCTGACCAGGGATCGAACCCGGGCCCCTTACATTGGGAGCGTGGGGTTTTAACCACTGGACCACCCAGGAAGTCCCTGGTGAGCTTTTACTGATCCTCTGTTTCTATGCCTTCAATTTCCTCTTAGAATTTGTTGACTACGTGATCACAAGGAAGACAGAGAAAGGCAATGTAAAAACTGATTCCAATATTTCAAGACTTCCTGAAACATGTATTTGAAAAGGAAGCTCTTTGGAGGAAACAGAAGTAACATCTGCAGTGTCTGTAGAAAGCAGATTACTGAGCACTATCTGTAGACATTAGTTAGGCCTTTGAGCTCAAATTAATTTTCCAACATCCTAGGTTCTCTTAGGATTTATGACACACTCTAAGGTTTAATATATAAATGCCATCTGAATGCTTTAAGATGTGAGGTTCATCCATTCCAGAGATAATCCCATCAGAAAGGAGGATAAAATGGTAAACATCTAAATTATTTGTAAGTGATCTGACATTGGGACTCAGGGCACTGGAGTTTGAGTTCTGTCAAACTTTCCTATAGAAGTCTAGATAAATCACTAAACAACCTCTTTGGCCACAGATTATTTCCTTATGAAATAAAAATAATAATATTTTTCATGCATATCTCTTATTGATTTCATTAAGAATCAAACTAAGTAAAAGATATAAAAATACTTTGAAAAACTTACAGCGTCGAACAGATGTATGGTGGTGTTTTGATTTTGCTTTGGTTGGAAACAAAATTATGCCTTTGAAAAGTAATTTCTGGATGTTAAAAACACATCACATTTAACTGTTGGACTGTCTGCATATTACCAAATGTCAAAAGCAAACTATCCAGATGTTTGGTCTACCAACATGCCAATCATCTGAAGGTTTCCAAAAACAGTATTTAAGTCTTTATCACAGCAATTTTTTTCCCAAATAGTTTGATGGCTCCTGATAAACTCAGTGGGAAAACTTTTATTTAAATTGGTTATTTGGTAATATGCCAATTATACCCAGCCTTTAAAAATTGTCCAAATCTCTAAGCCACTTTTCTGAAGATGCTATGTTTTCATGACAAATAGAAACGGAGCAGGACCCTATGGTCCTTGTCCCCCAAGTCCTCTGTCTGTCTTTCATCTGTGGAAAAACTTTAGCCAAAGAATAAGTTTAATCAGAGAAGTGAGAAAATGCAGAAACAAAGGAAAATGGTCAAAGGAGACCAAATAATAATAGTTTAGTCATTAAACATTAGTCAAGGACCCTTAGTTCCTACTCAAGGGCTATAGGTAATATTATGAGCCATATCCTGTGAGCTGTCTTATAGGTACTGAAACGCTCACCAGGTGGAAGAAGCTAACTACATGATGATCGGACTGTAGCCATGACATAAGCTGCCACAATTCCAAGAATTGGCCTCAAGGAAATGGGAACAAACCAACCCTAGAACTGAAAATTAACTGTTCTTAAAACAATCAAGATGGCAGTGGTCAGACTACCTCATGACCAATTTCAAGATGACGGTCAGAGCTGACTGTGCTGTTTCTGCATGTAGTCTCCTCCTTCAGCCTATAAAAGCTCTGTCAGTATCGGGGAGTCAGCCTTTGGATGGGTGTCCACCCTGGTATCTGGCATCCAAAATAAAGCAAACTTTCCTTTCCACCAAGCTTGCCTCTTTATTGGCTTTTGAGCAGCGAGCACTAGACCCCACTTTTGGTTACAAAATGAGGAGTTGTTTAGAAATTTTAAATTATGTAATAGGACATTTTAGCTAGGCAAGGGCTTGGGACTTACAGCCTGAAGCCACTTGGAGTTAGGTGTTGCCCCTCCCCCTCAATATACATCAGCTTTTGGAGCTTAGACGCTATTAAGTAGAATTGGAAGGGGTCCTCCCTATTTCAGCTCTAGTCCATGTATTTATATACTGTCTCAATAACTGAGGGAGAATAATCTTTTAAGGTGGAAAAAAAAATCAAAATCCCGACTCTTGCCTTTGAGGTTTATAGATATAAACCCATGTTCAATAGACTGGAGCAGCCCTAATCAAGGCAAATTTCAGAAAAACACTAGGGATCTTTTAGGGAAAAAAAAAACAACACTGAAAGGAAGAGGAAAGGACTAGACTATGTATATGGACTTAGTAGGTGAGAAGAGAGTGGAAAAGGGATGGAGATCATATTTCTGGGCTATTAGAATCCATTCCCATGACCTGGGCATTCTGATAACACTGATATACCCTGGACAAAGTGATGTTAAGTCACATGAGTATGACTTAAAAATTTTAGATATAAAATGCTCTAATCAGTGGTACCTTGGTAAATTTTTAACAACTGGCTCTCAGGGGGAAAAAAAGGCATGTTTGCACATAAGTACATATGCTTATTATAAATTTTACTGATACGAAGGGTGTGTGTCATATAATTTTTAAATAATAATAAAGCATACAGTATTCTTTATTGTAAATTTCACACAGCCTTTGGATCCTCACAGGATGCTTTCTTTGATTTCTGTTGAACAATTGTGTCTGTAGCCAGACTAGCTGCTGCAAATGATGAATGAGGGTAGTTCTGATATGAATGTCAGAACTTGTATCTTTGTTTATGCAAATGAACAGAAATGAAACCACAAAAATATATATTGGAATTTCTCTCATTTGTCAAAAATGTGAGTGACTTTAAGTGGTTAATAGTTTTCCAATACTGAAAGAATAGTCTCTCAATTTTTTTGTGCTATTCACATTGTAATTGCTATAAAGACTCTTTTTTTTTTTTTATCTTTTTGCGGTACGCGGGCCTCTCACTGCTGTGGCTTCTCCCGCCGCGGAGCACAGGCTCCAGGACGTGCAGGCCCAGCGGCCATGGCCAACGGGCCCAGCTGCTCTGCGGCACGCGGGATCCCCCCGGACTGGGGCACGAACCCGTGTCCCCTGCATTGGCAGGCGGACCCTCAACCACTGCGCCACCAGGGAAGCCCTAAAGACTCATTTTTAAGTTGAATCTGCATTATAAAAAACTTCTCCATCACTTTCTGAAATATAGACAATGCACAAAACAATCAGTGATTTATAGCACTTGCCTATTTCTGTAATAAAATTCTCCCACCAGGGTCCATTTCAAAGCTACTAATGTGACATCACTGAACACAGAGTAGAGGTGTACACACTACACAGAGTAGCACACGGGTATACAGACAGTCCCAGACTTATGATGGTTCAACTTACAATTTTTTGACTTTATGATGGTGCAAAAGCGATACCCATTCAGTAGAAACTGTCCTTCGAATTTTGAAATTTGATCTTTTCCCGGGCTAGTGATATGTGGTATGATCCTCTCTCAAGATGCTGGGCAGTGGCAGGGAAGCAAAGCCCCCGGCCAGCCATGCAATCATGACGGGAAACAACCCATACACTTATAACCATTCTGTACCCAGGCAGTCATTCTGTTTTTCACTTTCAGTACCGTATTCAATAAACTACTTGCAAGATTGAACACTTTGGTGTAAAACAGACTTTTTATTAGATGATTTTGCCCAACTGTATGCTAATAGAAGTGTTCTGAGCACGTTTAAGGTAGGCGAGGCTAAGCTACGATGTTAGGTGTATTAACTGCATTTTCAACTTAACGATGGCTTTGTTGGGACATAATCCCATCATAAATCAAGGAAGATCTGTATGAGATTTCCATCACATGATTATGGTAGACCTAGACAACAAGAAGAGCACGGGTTAGTAAAATGTAGTATGATAGGAAGTGATAAGTTTTCAGTGTGTCCTTTGCTTCTGTGACTGCACCACGGGGTGTCGTAAGGCTCAGTGAAGCAGATTCCTCCTCAAGGTTGGTGGGCATCATCCAATCTGTGGAGGATCTGAACAGAACAAAAGGTGGAGAAAAAAGAATTGTCCTGTTTTTTCTTCCTGCCTGCCTGCTTGAGCTGGGACACCTCATCCCAACTTCTCCTGCCCTTGGACTGAATTACAGCACCAGCTCTCCTGGTTCTTCCGATGGTAGATCTGGGGACTTCTCAGCCTTCATAATTGTGTGAGCGAATTCCTCACAACAAAACTCAATTTCTCTCTCTCTTACATAGGTAGGTAGGTAGATAGATAGACAGACAGACATCTATAAATATAGATATAGATATGTATTTATCATATGTATATGATAAATAGATATCATATGTATATGATATATATCTATTTATCATAAAAAGTGAATAAATGTAAATATAGTATGTATGGTGTTTCTCTGGGGAGCTCTAATGTAGGTTTTAATATAATGTATTTAATTACACATTTTTTATGGGTTGCTTTTTTAGTAATGGCTGTGTTTTACAACCAATGCTAGCTGTCTCCAGCATGCCACTGGTTATAATCCTTGTAGGTCAAGCGGTTTTACTATAAGAAGCCTCTATCTGAGCATGAGGTAGGGGAGAAATAAACCTAAAGAAACCCTTTTTCCTTGGAAGATTAGGGTGGGAGTTTGTATCAGACCAGTGGACAGTTGGGGATATTGACAAGTCCTGGCTGCAGCAGGGCTACCAGCAACATCAGATGTGCAGCTTCACTGTAACACTTGTAGTTACAAACCCACCAGTAATATGGAAGCAAGGAAGGGGAAGACAGCCGACAGGAGCAAGCAGCGTTTTCTGGAAGGTTGCTTGTTTCAAAACCTAATCTTTAGAAGTATGTTTAAGTTCCTGTTCTCCCGGCCCAGGCATCAGTGGAAATGTGGGCAATTATTTTAATTGTTAAAAAGGGTTTAGAGAAACTTCAAAAAGAAGTCTAGTCTTGTGTGACTGGCCTCAAGTCATTTCATTTCGGGCATTAAAATATGATGTGACCTTTTCCATCTCCATCACGATGCCCAGCTCTCTGTGGCAATGCCGTCAAATGACCAGAGGGAAAACTGTCTAATTATGTGAGGCTTTGACGTCTAACACAAACCTACGGCAAAGCTAGAAAATATTCATTTTTGAAAATGACCACACAGAAAATCCTCAAAAAGTTGCGCTTTTATTCATTGACATTGTGGTTCATTAAGCCAATAGATGAATTGGTGGCATTCCTTGGTGGCTAAATTCCAGTGTAAGCAATGCAGACTTCTTCAAATTAATATTAAATGTGATGGTGAAAGGATTACACATGACAAAATTAAAAATGCTTAATAAGGGGCTTCCCTGGTGGCACAGTGGTTGAGAGTCCGCCTGCCGATGAAGGGGACACGGGTTCGTGCCCCGGTCCGGGAAGATCCCACATGCCGCGGAGTGGCTGGGCCCGTGAGCCATGACCGCTGAGCCTGCGCGTCCAGAGCCTGTGCTCCGCAATGGGGGAGGCCACAACAGTGAGAGGCACGCGTACCGCAAAAAAAAAAAAAAAAAAAAAAGTGGGGTTAAAACACATGTCACTTAACAGTTTACAATTCTGAATTGAGCCTGCATAATTCAGCAGAACATTTTGAGGTGTTTTAGTCAAAGGCTAATTTCTTTTGTTCTCCAAAGAACAGAGCTAAACAACAGCTTCAGGGTCCTTAAAAATACACTAAAGATCAGGCTTAGAAAACATGCAGCTTCTCTAAATACATTTATTGACCTGTTGGCTGGAGTGGTAAAACTATAGGAAGCATAATGACTAGTGAAAAGCAAAATATATCTCAGGGCAACCGTGAGAATATGCAAGATTCCTGGCATGTTTAGATTTCTTGATTCTTGTCCTGGCAAGTAGCATCTCAATGAAGTGGATTTTTGGATTCATTCTCTGATCAAAAGAAAAAAGTTGGAAGCCATGGTTATTATAAATTATAAAATATTATGTAATAATAATAAATATTTATAGAATTTTAAAAATGCTAACAACCCTACTGAAAGGCAATATCATTAGCTTCATTTTACAGGTGAGAAAACTAATTAAATAACTTAGCTTAAAGTCCCTAGTTTGGGGAAGAACTAAGAAAAGAATTGAAGTTTCCTGAGTCCAAGTCCAATTTTCTTTCCATGATACTAAATTGCCAATCTTGCCCAGTAATGGGGCATGCCCACCTATCATTCCAAGCCCCTAAAGAGTTGAATGGATGTTTGCTGTGACGCTATGCTTCTGGTCACTGTGACAGAGGAAGAAAATGGGCCTAATGTCTAGCATTCCCTGCAGAATGGATCACACCAGGGGTTCAGCTGAGTGCAATGATGCTTGGTGAGAGAATTAATGATGTTCCTCATCTTATGACCCCTCTGATCCTTTCCTTGAGGAAGTTATAGTCAATGGTTTTTGAGTCGATTATTCACTTTATAATCTCTCTGCAGTTTCCGTCCCAGAAAAGATTCAGGAAATTCAGGAAAGGGTGGGGATTTGTAAGAATAACTCCTTTAATATAATTTATCCTGAACCTTTCCCCTATTTATAACTTTTTGTTCTTGTTGCCATTTTTAGATTTGGAGACTGTTTTTCACTGAAAGGAATATATTCAGAACAATTAGGTTTCCTAGTATAACTTATGTAGGAGTGTGTAAAACACAAAAATAATAAGTGAACTATGAATTATTGAGGCATTTTGAAAGGAATAAAATTGCTAAATCTTGTAGTGTGTTCTTAAATGTTATTTTCTGACTACGCTGCAAGTTTCAATGATCAGCACTTAAGAACAAAATTTGCTCTTCAATTGAGACCTTTTTAAATAAAATTTCCTGTCATATTACTTTATATTAAACTTATAACTAATAGAAACTTATACAAATTTTAGCACAGATTACAGCAGTCCTGATCTAGTAGGTGATAAAGTAGCCACTTTTCTCATTACTATATTAGTATGCACACAACTCTGAGTTATTTATGTTCATATTGATGGCTTTTTTCATTTCTGAAACTGAGTCATTTAAAAAATGTAAAATAAATTGTGTTTTAGTGTATTGTAGAACTCAGTGTCACATCTTTCTTAAATCACATAGAAGTATGAAAATATTTGGAAACAAAGAAAAAAAAGTCTTACGTGTTATGGTTTACTGTTTTTTCCACAGTCAGCTTCAGGTTTTAACATACAGGTCGTGGCGTCACAGCAAGGATTGGCACATTCCTTTAAAGCACACACACAATGCGAAAGTGGGTTCAAGTATTTTTTTTCCTGTAGACTAGGTGCACAGAATTCTGGTACAAGATGACAGTGAAATTTCACTTTCTAAACTAAATTACTCTGCTATACAAATTCTAATGGAAATGACCAAGGAAATTTAATAATAGAAAAAATGCTGAGTAGTGAAAACTACCTCCTAAAAGGACAAAAATAGAATTATCCAAGAATTATCCCAAATAAATTTGCCCACGTGGTATTACATGTAAGTTAATTTAAAAGCTCAAAGGACAATATTTCTATACTATTCAAACAGCTTGAAGATAGAGAAAAAAATTTTCTTAATCCTCAGTTCATTTTACCAAGCCTGCATAATTTCGATAATGAGATTTGGTAATGAATATACACATACATACTATTCTCATTTATGAATATAAATGCAAAAACTTGAATAAAATATTAGTAAAACACTAGCTTATTAATATAACAACTCTCTATTACAAACTATGCAGGGTTTTTTTTGTCACCAAAAATGCAAGAGTGACTCAGCTCTACAGAATAAAGTAATATAATCCATCATATTAAAAGGCTAAGGGGAGAAAACAACTAATATTATAGTGATAGATGGCAAAAATTAGTACAAATTAGGTAGCCATTATTTACTTATTTAAGCATATATTAGTAAACTATGAACAGAATTATGCATCATTATGATAAAATCTATCTGATGAATAGCAAAAATATATTCAATAATATAAACTATAAGACAAGAATTATTTATAAGCTATGTAAAGCAACTATACTCCAATAAAAAGTAATTTAAAAAAGTTACTCATAGGCTATATCTTAATGTAAATTCTGACAAATGCTATGAGTGAAAAAATACATGAAAGTATAATAATTGGAACATAAAATCACACTTTCATTATTCATATGTGGTACAATTCTTGACCTAGGAAAAAAAGAGAGGATCAACTCTAAAAACTTTGAATGAGTCACTAAGATAGCTGTTTAAGATAACAATAAAATAACATCAAGAACACTAATAAATTAGAACCTAAATAAAAAAGAAAACATTATACATATTAATAGCAAAAAGAAAAAATTGGAAATACTTCAAAATAAACTTTCAAAATGTGCAAGAACTGCATGAAGAACATTTTATATAACTTCCCTGAAAAACTTCAAAGGCAACTTGTCTTTTAAGACAATACTTAATATTGTGAAAATGCCAGTGGCCTTCAGAGTGAATTATGAATTTAACACGTTTCAACCAGAATCTCAATTGTATTTGTGGGCAAGTTGACAAAAAAAAAATACTGGGAGTTTTATAGAAGAATGAACACTGGATAATTGCTATGTAAACACTGCCAAAAAAAAAAAAAAGCCAGTGAAGAAATTTTCTATTAAAGATATTAAAGTGTGTTACATAGTTACAGTCATTAAAATAGCATTTCAGTTGTGTGATAATATCTAGACAGATAGATAGAATGATTATTTTTTAAATCCAGAAAAATACCTGCATATATACATAAAAATAATAAAATAGCATATAAGATCATGGAAAACTGGATTTTTCACTAAAGGATACTATATAAAGTATATATACACTACTTTTTGGATAAGAAAACAGTTGTTTAAAAATTCAGTTGTTTGTAAGCTTGAACTCTCTCTGATTTTATTCATCTGTAGAAGAAGAAAATCAAGATATGGAAAAAGTATAGCAGTTGGATGATATACTTAAAGAATATTAGATATTATACATCATATATAGTAGTTTCTCTCTCTCCTCTCCTCCTCCCTTCTCTCCCTCTTTTTTTTGTAGGTGTGTCTGTATGTACTGAATACACGTTATTTACCTGCTGAAATTAGAAATAGTAAGGATTGTGAACAACTTCAATGATCTTCCACCCAAGAAACCACATGGGAATGTAAGGAAGTAAGAATGAGATAAACATAAGTCTAACTTATTGTAGGGTATCACGTCATTTGTAAAATTTCATATCTCATTATAATTAAGAGAATATTTGCAATATTCTTTACAAATGATTGTTGCACCATGTAAACTTTTAATATAATTCAATAGCTTAAAATTTTTGAATAAATAAACTCAGGCATAGAGAGATTACATGCCTTCCCCATTGTCATAGAGCCTCTTAAAGTAATGGATAAGTCTTGGGTTGCAGTAGGCTTCACCAATTACTAGCTTTGTATCCTTGGATCTAGTTACTTAAATTTTCTGCATCTCACTTCTTTTCTAAATTGGGAAAATAACAAACCTATTTTGTAGATTTGTTGTGAGTAATAAGGAGATTGTGATTATAAAAGCATTTTGCAGATTAACACATAAAAATTCTCTTCAAATAGTAACTCATTTTCTCAACCTTAAAAGTAAAAGAAGATTGCTAAGAAAATAGAATGCTTTCTTTTAGAAACCCAATCTGGGATTGCTAGTAAACATTCTATCAGAGACATTCTTTAGAGTGCACTGATGCCTTGAAGGGGTCACATTTTTATGAAGATTAGCAGAAGTATAGTAATTATCTTAGACGTTCTATGTTAACCCATTTTCTACAGGTTTGTGTGATTTTTCTTTTTTCTCCTTCTGTTTTAATTTCTCCTCGTTTACACACTGGTTTGATGAGAGAAGGCCAGCACTTTTTCTATGGAGAGAACTTACTTCTAGACTTTTAATTGTTATTGCTCAACAAATGATCAGCTGTGACTTTATGTGATTTAGGAATTTCTGACTAATATATTTAGGAAAGATCATAAGTGACATGTTATAGTTAATGATTTACTTCTTTACACTGAACTTCATACAATCATGTCATAAGTGTATCCTGGCTTTGAAATGCTTTTCAAAAGATTACTAAAAGCAGTACTGAAAACAAGTGCAAGCCTACGTTTTACTAAGATGTCAAGTTTGTCTTTAAAAAGAATTTCCAAAAAAACATTTTAAAGGAAAAAAAAGAAAAAGAAAACAGTATAATTCTTATGCAACAATAACTCCTTAGTAAAATTTTTAAACCGTGGATATTTTCATACCTCAGGAGAGCCACAATCACAGACTTCTCCTACTTCCAGAAGTTGGTTCCCACACACTGGTTTTATCGTCATATTTTTAGGAACCAGTGTTTTCAGCAAGCAGCTTGGTTTTTGAGATAAAATATATTTTTTAAAATGTGAGCGACTGACTGTACTGAAATCCTTTGGGAATTTTGAACTGCAACCAGAAGAAAAATGAGACATATCATGACACACAGTGATAAGTGAACATGAGAATCTGACTTGTCTAACGATATTATGTAGTTCAATGAAAATTCCAAATTTAGTATAAATGGACCATGTTATATGTGGAGCTTCATAGAGCAGGCATACTCTGCTGGTTGAAAAATTCTTTTCCTAGACACCCAGTTGTAGAGTTGGAAGAATTTAAATTCCCGTGTGGATTCACTTCTGTCCTAAAGGGCAGCAGTGATGAGCCTCGCCATTTGTTATCATTCACTCATCTCGCCGAGGGCTAAGAGGTAGGCGATAATAACAATGAATAGTGAAAGGAAATAATTGCAGAATTAGAGGTTCTATGGACATATTTATCTATTTATGAACACTTCAAAAGCAAGGTATGTTTTTTCATTTTTCTATCCCAGGTCCTTGCAAAGTGCCTGGAATTAAAAGGCAACTATTAATAACATAAAAATGAATTGATTGGTGATGGGGATTTATAAGGATGTTGTCATCATCTTAATTAGATAAATATTTTTAGAAAATACATTATTTTAAGCTAAAATTATTTTAAGTTAACATGGTCACTATACTTATAAACTCTATCTTGGCATATTTGGAGATCTTAAATAATGAACTCTGCTAGCTGGTAAATCCTATACATCAAGAAGCTGGAGGGTGGGGATTTCCCTGGCAGTCCAGTGGTTAAGGCTCTGCACTTCCAATGCAGGGGGCACGTGTTTGATCCCTGGTTGGGGAGCTAAGATCCCACATGCTGTGCGGTGTGGCCAAAAAAAAAAAAAAAAGAAAAGAAAAAAGAAGCTGGAGGGTGAATTAGCAGGAAACAGCCCTACATAAAAAAAAAAAATTTTCCATCCAACTATATAGGCTGCATCTGAATTCTTTGGGATTTAAGAAATATTTTTTCTCTAGGGTGACAAGGGCTCACCTCAGATATTCATTCATCACACAACTCCCAGAGAGACACTTGGTGTTATATGGAACATCAGGCATACCGAGGGCATGACCCAACTCATGTGCCATCACTCCTGCAAGAGAGACACTATTCTTTCTCTTACCCTGGAAAAAGAATAGAAATATCTATTACTTCTGATTTTATTCAGTTATTTGTTAATTTTTGCCAATGTTCAGTGTTACAAAAAAATAGTTTGACAGATGAAAATTATTGAATCATTGAGCTTCTTGCCCTGTCATTGGTTATTGAAAATTGTTGCATAAACATTTGAAATGATTGCCTCCTGGGAATCTAACCATTGAGCCAGTGCTCAATCAATATTTGCTGAATTAATGATGAATTCTTGATAAACCATGGTTAAATTATGGTAATTCCATTCTTTATAAGAAGTACTAAAATACACCATAGTATATACTCAAAGACCTCCAAAAACTATTGCCGTGATGACTATGACATTGGTAGTGTTTGGCCGTATGACACCAGCATGCACTTTGTCTGACCTTCCTGGCCATAGATACTAGGGATGATTAATTTGAAGTTGCCTTGGGCCCCAGAGGGCACCTGGATTCCCTTTACGTCCCAGTCTTCCTGTTCTCATTCACTAACACAAACTAAAGAATGAAACCTCTGGGATAGTCAATGTAAAGAGATATTCTGTTTCATAATCCAAGGAATCTTCAGTGTAGTGATCTAGCAGGAGGTTCATTTCTACTTTTATTTACTGACTCAGAAAATGTACATTGTGCTAACTCTGAATAAGACATTGTGCTTGTCTTCCTGAAGGTTATAGAACCTCATGGAGCTATATTTTTACAAACCTCAATAACGGCAACAGACGATGGGGAACACAAGGAATTCAAGGCTGCCAGTGCTGTAATTCGATTTTTGAAGCCAACTCCACTGTGTGAAAGTTACAGGCACATTGTCACAATTTGAATCTTTGGAACCATCAGCTTTTTTCAACTCTGTTTGAGATTTCCCTAGTTCCCCTATCCTTTTCATATTCATGAGGCCCCCGAAAAGCTTCTGCTGTTCTATAGCATTATAATGACCACAGATGGCTATCCCACATCCAAGAGTCGATTTTAGTGTTCTGACATGGGTCTCCAATAATCTCACAGGTGAACTGCTATTAGTAGAACTTTAGGCTCTCTGACAACTGATCAGGGAGGTAGAATTGAACAGGAATGTCTGCCAAGAAACATTTGGGATAACTATCTTCTCTGCCAAAATAGGCCTGGCCCTGTCCAGCGTGTGCTCACGTGAGTAGCTGAGCGTGGTCATGGATCTTCATCTTCCCCAGGTTAGAACGATGCCAATTCAGAAAGTTTTCAAAGGTGACAGCTGTGTTGGGTACCACCTTTATCTTATCACCATCAGACCAGACTTCCATACCTATCAAGACCACTTGAACATCTATGGTATTATACATCTGTGGAAAGAACATTTTTCTTCATGAAAATGTTTGAGATTTCTGTTTTTAAAAGTTTTGATTGAAGTATAGTTGATTTACAATGTGTTAATTTCTGTTGTACAGCAAAGTGACTCAGTTATATATATATATTCTTTTTCATATGCTTTTCCATTATGGTTTATCCCAGGATATTGAATATAGTTTCCTGTGCTATATATATATAGTAGGAGAGATTTCTTTAGTATTTTAGATATTTTACTGACCACAAGTGATGCATAAATGTATCCAAATTTTGAAAATAGAAAACCTAGAAGTTGCCTTTTCTACAGTATATGTGATTTTACCTTGATGTTGATCATATCTGCTAAATTTCCCAAAACTGCTGGCCTTAAGCCATTGTGACTCTCCCAGCTCCTTATTTGGTGAACACATAGGGAAGCCCTAAGCTCCTGTGTGGAAATATATGTTTAGAGAACAAATATCTTACCACATTGAGTAGGTTTATCACATCAAACAGAAAGCTTCTTATCAAAGTTACATTCCTATTATACATGTTATACTGTAAAACAGAAAATGCAAAGAGTAATTAAAACCACAAATTAAAATGAGAAAGCTGATGGGGTACAGGATTTTACATTCTAAGAAAAATTACACGTTTCAATGTAAATAAATGTCTGTTCATTCCACGTCTATCTTATATAAGAATCTATTTCAACAAATTCTAATTCAAATGTAAGACGTTTTTGGCAGGAGAACAATTTGGCATTCATATAAAATTTCAATTCAAACTAAGTTAAATAAATCAAATTAATTTCAGTGTTTTTAAACCAATTTAATATTATTAAAATTTGGTTATAAAGCAGTATTTGAGAGAAGCACAGATTCTAGTATTTTTGAGCATATGAACATAATTTGTAAAGTACAGATAGTTTTATGTCTATATGTATTATAGTGAGAACTTTAAAAAGACATTAATAACCCATTCTTTTATGTTTCTAGTTATTGTGGTTGTTTTACTGTTGCTATCTGGCATTAAGTATATTTCCAATATCTGAATATTTTGGCAGAAGATTTTAAAGGGGGGGATGAATGAAAACTATTTTTGACAAAGCAGGTAGAACAGACAAGACAATCAGGTGGACAGGCTTTGTATTTTCAGCTAGAATAGTTTATTGCTTGTGTCCACTTGATAAGAAAACTTAAAAGTTGACTTAACTGGCCAAAAAGTACTTATATTTCATACTCACAAAGGCATTATCCAGCACCAAAAAGAGATCGATGTATTTCTTAGCCTGAAGAAAGTCTTTCTTTACAAAGAGTGAAAGAACATTGTTAATATCGTCAACCTAAGAGATTAAAAAGCTTACAAAGATTTAAATAAGTAAAGAAGGGTTGGGCTTTACTCATACGAGTCATTGCTGGGTGCACCAGTATTTCATACATCATTGCTGAAATGAATGTTGGTCGGAAAGCTGCACTCACCTTTGGCCTTTTGAGTGACCTTGAGGTTCGAATAAGGCCCTGTTTCCTGCCGACATTTCTTACACCACAGGTGTGATTAGCTGGGTCTAGCTCCTCCTGGTTGTATATGAGGACAGCATGTTCTTCTTGGTCTGTGCTTTTCAAAGGCTTTATCATGTATCTCTGATTGTGATGTGTGAAGTATCCCCTGCGAGATACAGAGGCTCATATTTCAAGATTGTCTTCCAGAGTCACATCCACTGACCAGAGTGTGGAGGGATACCTCTCCCTCAATCCCAAACTCACACATAGAGTTTTCATTTGTAGGCCTTGCAGCTAACTTTTGCTAACTTAAGTTGTACTCAGTATTTGTCAGTACTAAAATAGAGCCTATTTTAATTACCTAGAGAATTCTGAACAAGAAGTACTAAGGTGAAGCTATCCCAAAGAATTTGGAATGTACACCATAGTTTATTTTCACATTTAGCAAATATTTCTTGGCAGTTCCCAGACATATAATGGAAAATGCAGTAAAGGCATGTTTAGATACCAAGAACCCCAGAAGAGAGAAAGAATGATGAGCAGATCAGCCAGAGGAACAGTTTATAATTAGTATTAACTTAAAGATTTTCTCCTCTTAGAAGGAAAATTAGTTCAGAAATACAAAGTAAATCCATATGTTGGAATATTAGAAAGCCAACACAGCTGTTAAAAATTACATCTATGAAGGTATTTTATGACCTGGGAAAAGGCTTATGATGTCATGTGGTATGTCCCAGGTTGGCAGAAGAATCATGTATATTTTATTTCATATTTCAATCATGTAAAAGATGTATTTGTCTATATGCATAAAAGGCAGCAACCATGACAAAATATTAATAATAGCGATACACAGAGGTAAAATTTTATGGTGGATATTTTTGTATTTGTGCTTTCTCACACGTTAAAAATTTTCCCTAATTGGCAAGAATTATTTTAGTAAACAGAAATACCACACAGACAGACACACACACATACCCATACACACAAACTTCTAAAAATTATGTTCAACCATGACAATTGCAGGGTAGAATCTTTAAGAAAATGAAACAGGTGGTTTTGGGGAGTGAGTGGTAGAGTGGGTGATAAACATGAAAATGGATCCAGATATCATCAAGCTCCAGAATGTAGTACTTGTTTAAAAATTGCTAACTTTAACTTTTACTGGAACCGCAGATAATGAGTGCAAGGATGATACATTATTCTTCACTTTAACCACATATATTCAACATTTTATCAATGGAGACAATTTTACCAGGATAGTAAGAAGATATGGTGTTCAGAAAGACTCAACCTTGTGTCACAAAATGGTTCTTGATGTTTAACATTTTTGCAAGTGGCACTCACCTCAGCCCATCACAAGTACAAATGCTGGCAACAGAATCCTTTTCATTTAGGACGTGTCCTTTATAGTAGCAGTGTTCCTAAGGTTGAAAAAAATGTGTTTGTTTTTTTTAACTACAAAAGTAAACATATCACAGTTGTGTTGAAAGCTCTTATCTTGACTATGTAGGAAAGTTCTTCAAGTAGTGGCTGTGGCCAGACCAGCTCCCAGAAACAAAAACATTGAGAACCTCAGCGGTTTCATGAACTACTCCATGGGGAATTTGAATCTAAATGGACTCATGGCAAGAGTGGATGCTGCATTTGAGAAGTAGCCAGTTCCCCAATGGGATCTATAGCACTCCCCAAGAGCTCTCAGGTTTGAGTGTCAACTTTTGAGAATATAGTTCCCTTATGCAAGCTCCACTGTGCATCACATATCAATAAAATGAGGTATTCACTTTTCCAGATTCTAGAGTCCTCAGGGGGCCACATCACCACTCCTGAGCCCCTCAGACTAACTGGTCCAACTCATTATTTTAACTAGTGTGTTAGTGGCATCCCTTTACCAGCATCCGAAGCCCAGAGAATTTATCTACAACTAGAGATTCACACATGGTTGGCGCTTCGTAGAAGCAAAGTAATGGGTCACTTATGTAGAATGATCCAAGAAAGCTAATGAATAAACTCTTGCTCAAAATAAACTGACTTGCCTCAGGGTCTGAAAATCCATCTGTATCTTTCTTTCCTTTGTAAGAAACCTTGTCGTCATAAACATTTTCTTATAGACGACTTGGAAAAGGTACCACATTAAGATATCACTGGCTATTCACACTTGAGCATGAATAAATTTATCAGATATTTTCCCCAGAGGTCAATGTTAGCAACAATCCAGACATCCATGAAATGAGAGTCTTGACTTGAGAAGGGAATGGAGAGTCATTCTGTGGCATAAGTCTTGTCTGTTTTTTTATAGAAACATAGATATTTGGGCACCATGGAGGGTGGCTCTGAGAAACTCGCTTAGCTTGGTAATACTCTATGAATGAGTCTTTTTATATTCTCTTCCTGTTTTTCCCTTGGCCTTGATTCTCTATGTCTGATATCTATACCTTGGCATTATTCATATGATGGTAGTTTAACCAGATAAAAAATTATATTAATTAAATAATGTACCTTTTCTGATCTCAGGATAAATGCATATATCATTAGGAAACAGTAAACAGCGACATGACCTTTCAAGTACCTAGGGGACAATATTTCTAACCTATTGATAAGATGGTTTAAGGGAAAGCAGACTTTTGGTTGCTTCTAAAAATGCAACACTTGGAAGCCTCCTACTACTCCTGTCTTTTAAAAAAAGATACAATTTTTTTCATCTGTTATCTCATTGGTCTTAGATGAGCATCCTGTTTTCAAGTCCTTTAATTTTTTTTAAGTTGCCCTTGAACCTATGAATCTTATGATGTAAGCAGCAGATCCAAGTAAGAGTCCCAGAAAGCATTCGGAACCTACCATGTTCTGAGGGCTTGTTGTGATTTTCTCTCCTCTGGGTGAGTAATATGTTTCAAGGTAGTCTGGCCCCAGGAGATGCCTGTAGAGAGCAGAAAGCTGCATGATACTCTCATGGTGGTAGTAAAGGCTAATATTCCTGTAAGATCATCAGTACTAAAGGAATGATAATGTCTACAGTGAGAAAGAGCTGGCATTCTGACCACTGGTCCTTTTCCAACATCAGAAGTCTGCTCCTGAAGCAAACCAAAGCATTAGTTATACCTCTTAGATCTGAGGAAAGAAATACCCTGAAATACTTTTCTGATAGAAAAATCACATAGGAATTTTTCTACCTTCAAATGGATTATTTTGGGATTCTTTGAACCAAGGATATAGCCTCCAAAGGATCTCTGTAGGGTGTTGGGTCGTAAATACACATGAAGGACCATTGCATTCAGGGAGAAGTTTACTGACTATTATAGAACTTGGTGGAGCCCCATACCCTGGGATCTATCTCAAACTTGTGTGTCCGGAATGAGCGTTAGATATATGTTATTATAAAAGTAATGGAGAAGAGGACCTTCAAGATGGCAGAGGAGCAAGACGGGGAGATCACCTTCCTCCCCCAAAATACATCAAAAATACATCTATATGTGGAACAACTCCTACAGAACACCTACTGAACGCTGGCAGAAGACCACAGACTCCCCAAAAGGCAAGAAACTCCCCACGTACCTGGGTAGGGCAAAAGAAAAAACTGACACAAAAGAATAGGGACAGGACCTGCACTTCTGGGAGGGAGCTGTGAAGGAGGAAAAATTTCCACATACTAGGAAGTCCCTTTGCAGGCAGAGACTGTGGGTGGCAGAGGGGGGAAGCTTCAGAGCCACAGAGGAGAGTGCAGGAACAAGGGTGCAGAGGGCAAAGTGGAGAGATTCCCCCACGGAGGATCGGCGCCGACCAGCACTCACCAGCCTGAGAGGCTTCTCTGCTCACCCGCCGGGGTGGGTGAGGGCTGGGAGCTGAGGCTCCAGCTTCAGAGTTCAGACCCAAGGGAGAGGACTGGGGTTGGCTGCCTGAACACAGCCTGAAGGGGGCTAGTGTGCCACAGCTGTCCGGGAAAAAGTCTGGAGCTGCCTAAGAGTCAAGAGACCACTGTTTCGGGGTGCACGAGGAGAGGAAATTCAGAACACCACCTAAATGACCTTCAGAGATGGGCGCAAGCCACAGCTATCAGCGCAGACCCCAGAGATGGGCATGAGATGCTAAGGCTGCTGCTGCTGCCACCAAGAAGCCTGTGTGCGAGCACAGGTCACTATCCACACCTCCACTCCTCGGAGCCTGTGCAACCCGCCACTGCCAGGGTCCCGTGATCCAGAGACAATTTCCCTGAGAGAACATATGACTCACCTCAGGCTGGTACAAGGTCACACTGGACTCTACCACTGCAAGCTTGCCCTGCATTCCATACCTCTCCCTCCCCCTGACCTAAGTGATCCAGAGCCCCCAAATCAGCTGCTCTTTAACCCCCTCCTGTCTGGACGAAGAAGAGTTGCCAGAGGGCGACCTACATGCAGAGGTGGGAACAAATCCAGAGCTGAACCCCAGGAGCTGTGCGAACAAAGAAGAGAAAGGGAAATTTCTCTGTGCAGCCTCAGGGGCAGCGTATTAAATCTCCGCAATCACCTTGATGTACCCTGCATCTGTGGAATACCTGAATACACAACTAATCATTCCAAAATTGAGGTGGTGGTCTTTAAGAGCAACTGTAGATTGGGGTTTGCTGTATGCAACTGACTAGTTTCTGATTTTTATGTTTATCTTAGTATAGTTTTAGTGCTTCTTATCATTGGTGGATTTGTTTATTGGTTTGGTTGCTCTCGTCTTTTTCTTTCTTAATTAGAAAATTTTTAAATTTAATACTATCTTTTTATTTTTTTTAATAACTTTATTTTACTTATTCTTTTATTTCTTTCTTTCTTTTCTCCCTTTTCTTCTGAGCCATGTGGCTGAGAGGGTCTTGGTGCTCCAGCTGGGTCTCAGACCTGAGTGGGGGAGACACAAGTTCACCAGAGACCTCCTGGCCCCTCATAATATCAATTGGTGAGAGCTCCCCCAGAGATCTCCATCTCAACACTAAGACCCAGCTCCACTCAATGACCAACAAAGTCCAACACTGGACACCCCATGCCAAACAACTGGCAAGACAGGAACACAAGACCACCCATTAGCAGAGAGGCTGCCTAAAATAATAATAAATTCACAGACACCCCCAAACACAACACTGGATGCGGTCCTGCCCACCAGAAAGAAAAGATCCAGCCTTATCGACCAGAGAGCACAGGCACCAGTCCCCTCCACCAGGAGCCTACACAAACCACTGAAACAACCTTACCCACTGGGGGCAGACACCAAAAACAATGGGAACTACGAACCTGAAGACTGTGAAAAGGAGACCCCAAACACAGTAAGTTAAGCAAAATGAGAAGACAGATAAATACACAGCAGATGAAGGAGCAAGGTAAAAACCCACCAGACCTAACAAATGAAGAGGAAATAGGCAGTCTACCTGAAAAAGAATTCAGAGTAATGATAGTAAAGATGATCCAAAATATTGGAAATAGAATGGAGAAATACAAGAAACGTTTAACAAGGGCCTAAAAGAACTAAAGAGCAAACATACAATGATGAACAACAGAATAAATGGAATTAAAAATTCTCTAGAGGGAATCAATAGCAGAATAACTAAAGCAGAAGAATGAATAAGTGAGCTGGAAGTAAAATAGTGGAAATAACTGCTACAGAGCAGAATAAAAAAAAAAGAATGAAAAGAATTGAGGACAGTCTCAGAGACCTCTGGGACAGCATTAAACACAACATTCAAATTATAGGGGTCCCAGAAGAAAAAGAGAAAAAGAAAGAGACTGAGAAAATATTTGAAGAGATTATAGTTGAAAATTTCCCTAATATGGGAAAGGAAATAGTTAATCAAGTCCAGGAAGTGCAGAGACTCATACAGGAAAAATGCAAGGAGAAACACGCCAAGACACATATTAATCAAACTATCAAAAATTAAATACAGGGCTTCACTGGTGGTGCAGTGGTTGAGAGTTCACCTGCCGATGCAGGCGACACGGGTTCGTGCCCTGGTCCAGGAAGATCCCACATGCCGTGGAGCTGCTGGGCCCACGAGCCATGGCCACTGAGCCTATGCATCTGGAGCCTGTGCTCCGCAACGGGAGAGGCCACAACAGTGAGAGTCCCGTGTACCGCAAAAAAAAATAATAATAATAAATACAAAGAAAAAAGGTTAAAAGCAGCAAGGGAGAAGCAACAAATAACATAGGCGAGAATACCCATAAGGTTAACAGCTGATCTTTCAACAGAAACTCTGCAAGCCAGAAGGGAATGGCAGGAGATATTTGAAGTGATGAAAGGGAAAAACCTATAACCAAGATTACTCTACCCAGAAAGGATCTCATTCAGATTCGATGGAGAAATTAAAATCTTTAAAGGCAAGCAAAAGCTAAGAGAATTCAGCACCACCAAACCAGCTTTACAACAAATGCTAAAGGAATTCTCTAGGCAGGAAACACAAGAGAATGAAAAGACCTACAAAAACAAACCCCAAACAATTAAGAAAATGGTAAATGGAATATACATATCTATAATTACCTTAAATGTAAATGGATTAAATGCTCCAACCAAAAGACATCGACTGGCTTAATGGATACAAAAACAAGATTTGTATATATGCTGTCTGCAGGAGACCCACTTCAGACCTAGGGACACATACTGACTGAAAGTGAAGGTTTGGAAAAAGATATTCCATGTAAATGGAAATCAAAAGAAAGCTGGAGTAGCAATTCTCATATCAGACAAAATAGACTTTAAAATAAAGACTGTTAGAAGAGACAAAGAAGGACACTACATAACAATCAAGGGATCAATCCAAGAAAGAAGACATAACAATTGTACATATTTTTGCACCCAACATAGGAGCACCTCAACATAAGGCAAATGCTAACAGCCAGAAAAGAGGAAATCGACAGTAACACAATCATAGTAGGGGACTTTAACACCCCACTTTCACCAATGGACAGATCATCCAAAATGAAAATAAATAAGGAAACCAAGCTTTAAATGATACATTAAGCAAGATGGACTTAACTGATATTTATAGGACATTCCATCCAAAAACAACAGAATACACATTTTTCTCAAGTGCTCATGGAACATTCTCCAGGATAGATCATATCTTGGGCCACAAATCAAGCCTTGATAAATTTAAGAAAATTGAAATCGTATCAAGTATGTTTTCCAACCACATGCTATGAGACCAGATACCAATTACAGGAAAAAAACTGTAAAAAGTACAAACACATGGAGGCTAAGCAATGCACTACTAAATATCCAACAGATCACTGAAGAAATCAAAAGGAAATCAAAGAACACCTAGAAACAAATGACAATGAAGACACGACCACCCAAAACCTATGGGATGCAGCAAAAGCAGTTCTAAGAGGGAAATTTATAGCAATACAATTCTACTTCAAGAAATAAGAAAAATCTCAAACAACCTAACGTTACATCTAAAGCAATTAGAGAAAGAAGAACAAAATCCCTCCAAAGTTAGCAGAAGGAAAGAAATCATAAAGATCAGATGAGAAATAAATGAAAAAGAAAGAAGGAAACAACAGCACACTTCAATAAAATTAAAAGCTGGTTCTTTGAGAAGATAAACAAAATTGATAAAACACTAGCCAGACTCGTCAAGAAAAAAAGGGAGAAGACTCAAATTAACAGAATTAGAAATGAAAAAGGAGAAGTAACAACTGATCCTGCAGAAATACAATGAATCATGAAGGATTACTATAAGCAACTGTATGCCAGTAAAATGGGCAACCTGGAAGAAATGGACAAATTCTTAGAAAAGCACAACCTTCTGAGACTGAACCAGGAAGAAATAGAAAATATAAACACCAATCACAAGCATAGAAATTGAAACTGTGATGAAAAATCTTCCAACAAACAAAAGCCCAGGACCAGATGGCTTCACAGGTGAATTCTATCAAACATTTAGAGAAGAGCTAACTCCCATCCTTCTCAAACTCTTCCAAAAAACTGCAGAGGAACTAACAATCCCAAGCTCATTCTACGAGGCCACCATCACCCTGATACCCAAACCAGACAAAGATATCACAAAAAAAGAAAACTAGAGGCCAATATCACTGATGAACATAGATGCAAAAATCCTGAACAAAATAGTAGCAAACAGAATCCAACAGCACATTAAAAGGATCATACACCATGATCAAGTGTGGTTTATCCCAGGAATGCAAGGATTCAATATATGCAAATCAATCAATGTGATACACCATATTAAAAAATTGAAGAATAAAAACCATATGATTTTCTTAATAGATGTAGAAACAGCTTTTGACAAAATTCAACACCTATTTATGGTAAGAGCCCTCCAGAAAGTAGGCATGGAGGGAACTTACCTCAACAAAGTAAAGGCCATATATGACAAACCCACAGCCAACGTCATTCTCAATGGTGAAAAACTGAAGCCATTTCCACTAAGATCAGGAACAAGACAAGGTTGCCCACTCCCACTGCTATTATTCAACATAGTTTTGGAAGTTTTAGCCACAGCAATCAGAGAAGAAAAAGAAATAAAAGGAATCCAAATCGGAAAAGAAGTAAAACTGTCACTGTTTGCAGATGACATGATACTATACAATGAGAATCGTAAGGATGCCACCAGAAAACTGCTAGAGCTAATCAATGAATTTGGTAAAGTTGCAGGATCCAAAATCAATGCACAGAAATCTCTTGCTTTCCTATACACTAGTTATGAAAAATCTGAAAGAGAAATTAAGGAAACACGCCCATTTACCATTGCAACAAAAAGAATAAAATACCTAGGAATAAAACTATCTAAGGAGAGCTGTATGCAGAAAACTATAAGACACTGATAAAACATATTAAAGATGTTACAAACAGATGGAGAGATATACCATGTTCTTGGATTGGAAGAATCAACATTGTGAAAATGACTCTACTACCCAAAGCAATCTACAGATTCAATGCAATCCCTATCAAATTACCAATGGCATTTTTCACAGAACTAGACCAAAAAATTTCACAATTAGTGTTGAAACACAAAAGTCCCTGAGTAGCCAAAGCAATCTTAAGAAAGAAAAATGGAGCTGGAGGAGTCAGGCTCCCTAACTTCAGACTATACTACAAAGCTACAATAATCAAGACAGTATGGGACTGGCACAAAAAAGAAATATAGATCAATGTAACAGGATAGAAAACCCAGAGGTAAACTCATGCACATATGGTCACCTTCTCTTTGGTAAAGGAGGCAAGAATATACAATGGAGAAAAGACAGCCCCTTCAATAAGTGGTGCTGGAAAAACTGGACAGCTACATGTAAAAGAATGAAATTAGAACACTCCCTAACACCACACACAAAAATAAACTCAAATTGGATTAAAGACCTAAATGTAAGGCCAGACACCATCAAACTCTTAGAGGAAAACATAGGCAGAACACTCTATGACATAAATTAGAGCAAGATCCTTTTGACCCACCTCCTAGAGAAACAGAAATAAAAACAAAAAGAAACAAATGGGACCTAATGAAACTTAAAAGCTTTTGCACAGCAAGGGAAACCATAAACAAGATGAAAAGACAACGCTCAGAATGGGAGAAAATATTTAGAAACGAAGCAACTGACAAAGAGTTAATCTCCAAAATATACAAGCAGCTCATGCAACTCAATATCAAAAAAACAGACAACCCAATCCAAAAATGGGCAGAAGACCTAAATAGATATTTGTCCAATGAAGATATACAGATTTCCAACAACATATGAAAGGATGCTCAACATCACTAATGATTAGAGAAATACAAATCAAAACTACAATGAGATATCACCTCACACTGGTCAGAATGGCCATCATCAAAAAATCTACAAACAATAAATTCTGGAGAGGGTGTGGAGAAAAGGGAACCCTCTTGCACTGTTGGTGGGAATGTAAATTGGTACAGCCACTATGGAGAGCAGTATGGAGTTCCCTTAAAAAACTAAAAGTAGTACTACTATACGACCCCACAATCCCACTACTGGGCATACACTCTAGAAAATCATAATTCAAAAGTGTCATGTACCACAATACTCATTGCAGCAGTATTTGTAATAACCAGGGCCCGGAAGCAACCTAAGTGTCCATCAACAGATGAATGGATAAAGAAGATGTGGCACATATATACAATGGAATATTACTCAGCCATGAAAAGAAATGAAATTGAGTTATTTTTAGTGAGGTGGATGGACATAGAGTCTGTCATACAGAGTGAAGTAAGTCAGAAAGAGAAAAACAAATACCATATGCTAACACATATATATGGAATCTAAAAATAAATAAATAAATAATGGTTCTGAAGATCCTAGGGGCAGGACAAGAATAAAGATGCAGACGTAGAGAATGGACTTGAGGACATGGGGAGGGGGAAGGGTAAGCTGGGACAAAGTGAGAGAGTGGTATGGACATATATACTCTACCAAATGTAAAATAGATAGCTAGTGGGAAGCAGCCGCATAGCACAGGGAGATCAGCTCGGTGCTTTTGACCACCTAGATGAATGGGATAGGGAGGTTGGGAGGCAGACACAAGAGGAAGGGTATATGGGGATATATGTATACATATAGCTGATTCACTTTGTTATACAGCTGAAACTATCACACCATTGTAAGGCAATTATACTCCAATAAAGATGTTAAAAAAAATTAAAATGCTTTACAGAACAACAGCAACAAAAAGTAATGGAAAGTCACATCAAAGGTTTCAGTTTATCTGGGTGAAAAATATTTTCAGTAAATTCCAAAAGCAGCAGGGAATCAAGTCATTCGTGCAGCTCTTTGTTTTACTCTTTGCATATAATTTCCTAGGGAAACATCAAACTTCTTAGATAATATTAACACCAACTATTAGCATCTAATGTTCAATATGCTTCATGTCTTCTATGTCAAATTACAGTATATAGAGTCTAAAGAAGATTTATTTTTCCACATTCTCTTAGGTATAATCCAGTGATTAGACTGTCAGGAAATACAACTTACTCGGCTTTTTGTAGGCAAAGAATGACTTCTTCTCCATTTAATATCATCTGATACTGAAGTTCATGTTCATATCTTTCCTAAAAATATGTAATAATATAATGATAATTTATATTTATGAGTCTATCTAAAATAATTATAATGATATAGGTAGCTGTATAGAATAATAATTACAAATGTAATAGAAAGTTAATATCTATAATACATTTTTAAAATGTTAATTAATGAGATAATATGATTTCTCTATCATAGACAAAAGGCAATTCGGGGGGTCAGGAGGTGAGGGTAGGGAGAAGACATGGGTTTGGTGGGCTTGGCAAGGAATGTCTTCTCCTAGAAATACTGCCGTTCTGTCCTCTTTTTTTTTTGTTCCCCCCACAGAGTTGGAGAAACACCCAAACTGTTTTATTTTTTCTGATGATCCCCCCACAGAGTTGGAGAAACACCCAAACTGTTTTATTTTTTCTGATCCAGCAGGAAGGGAGTTAACTCCCTTCCTGCTGCTTAACTGTAAAAGCATTTAGAAAAATCCTGTGCCCTCTCCTGGGCAAAGGGGAGCATTCGTGTAAATGGGCTTCAAGACTGAACTACTAGATGTTGACTGTGACATCACTTCTACTAGTGAAAAGGTCCTTTACTGTCTCTTTAGATGACAGCAAAATCCCACGGTCATCCCATTGCTTACCTCTTTGCCATGCTTCTCTGTCTGGTTGTTCTGTATCTCTCTTTTGTGTAAAATGTGTAGTTTTTTAGGATGAACTACTTCATAGGGCTCTAGTTCAGGAGTCTGCTTTATGGCTATTGCTAGAAAAAGAGAGGTAATACTGACAAAATATTTAAAGGTTTTTGTCGGTTGGTTTTTTGAAAGTGAGTGGAAGACAATTTCCATTGAGAAGGGAAACATTGAGAAGAACAAGTTACTCCTCCAGTTCAGCTTTGATAACAAAGAATTTTTCTTTAGTTTTTCTCCCTATTCTGGAAAGATGTGACAATGATGAAACAATTCTTTGGAACTGTCAATATATTAGTACTTACCTTGAGCTTGAACGATGAGCCAGAGGGTGGAAAGCAGGACCAAAGACATGCTGGCTACTGTAGGTAGCTGAGACATCCCACACAACATGAAGATTTGGTCTCCCCAGCTGTCCAGTTTTATCTTCCCCTACTTCTCTTTACAAATTGAAAAAAAATAATAAAAACCTAAAACCTTCTTTGGGAGATTGAGGAATGTTTCCTAATGACACTGGGAAGTTGCTAAGAAATTGCAGTGTCAAGATCGTGAGAATGTTCCTCATTTATGAGAGGTGTTTATGTCTGTGGTTACAGCTTAAGGAGTCACATCTGGACAGCTGCTTGGCCCTGATGCTCCTATAGTAGTGAGAAAGTACCAACTGAGACAGATGTGTGTGCATATGTTTACATATTCATTAAATTCAGCCATTGCTCATGCCATTCGGTAGTGTTATAGAAATTGATCCATACTTTTAGAAAATATTTCAGTAGTCTGTACATATTTTGAAAAATTGGCACAGAGAAAACAATCTGTAAAACAAGCACCAGGCAAAGTTTTATAAGCTAGGATATTATAATTTCTCTGACCCTCACTTTCCTTATCTGTGAAAAGGGGATGATGATAATGATACCTACTCTAAGTTTCTTATAAAGTTCATAGAAGGTAACACACACACATGCACGCACACACGTAAAACTATAAGGAAATGTGCAAATGTAAATTCTCTTGACGACAGTGCTAGCCTCAAATTATACTGCATATAAAGTATTTTTGAAACGCACTATGAGTTCTACTGAAGGAAAATAACTTTTTCTGATTACAAAAATAATACATTTTCATGGTCATAAGCATCAAATCAGTATCCTGAGGGAAAGAAGTTGGTCACCCAACAGCCCAACATCAAGAAGTGACTACTGTTAACATTTTGACAACTTATTTTCATCTCTCTTCCATGCACTAGTAAAAGAAAGGAAAGAAAAAAGAAAATTAAACTTTATAAACTATAGTTCTTACTGTAGAAAAGGTTTGGGGAACCTGTTATTTTTTGCATAGCATTATAGCATAAACATTGTCATCCTATTGTATATTAATATGTTATTTTAATGACTTTAGAATATTGCCTTGCATGTAATGTTTTATATGTCGTTATTTGTGTATATTTCTATGATTGATTTTCTGATTCTTTTGGATAACTTACTAGAAATGGTATTATTTAGTTAAAAAGGTAGAACAATTTGAGCTTCTTGGTATACATTGATCTGGTAATCCTCAGATAATTAGCTCCAAATTACACCCCCATTTGCAGAGTTTTCCCAATCTAAAAAATCTATGCTCTTTAACTACTGAGTTCAGTTTTCACTGATACATTTGGGAGTTTGCTAGCATTGGACTGTAAGTTTTATAGTTACCTCTTCATGTTCATGCTTCTTTTTGTTCTTCTACGTTCTGTTGTGTCATTTAAGCTTTCTCTATAACTTTATATATATATATATATATATATATATATATTTTTTTTATTTTTTTTTTTTTTTTGCTGGTGCAGAAGATCAACAGTCTACATATATCCTATAGTAGTTACCATTAAAATTTCACAAAATATAATCTTAACATCTCTACCGTCAAGTAGTACAAGACTTTGGAATGGTGTAACTCTTATCAACATCTCACCCCTTGCCATCTTACATGTTGTTGTCAGGTATTTTAGCTCTACCATGATTTTCACCCCTAAGTTAGTCATTATCATTAGTTTGTGTTTTATACAGATAATACTATTTGAAATTACTCACAATCATACCACCTTCTTTGCTTATAGATCCTTTTAGTATTAGTATTTTTTTAAATGTCTTTATAAAACATATTCTCTGACAAATCATTTCTTAGAGTAAACACTACTTTTTTTTTAATTTTTTTTCTGAGAGTATTTATTTCACCCTATTCTTTAATGGTGGTTTAGCTCGGAATACAGTTTTAGAATGACAATTAATGTCTCAGCATTTGTAAGCTATTTTACTGGGGTTTTTTTTTTTTTTTTTGACAACTAGTGTTGCTGTTGAAAAGTCTGCTTTCAGACTATTAAACACCACATTAATTTTTGGTTACTTATACAGCTAGTATTTCAAGATAAGTTAAATATTTATTGAGATCATGTTAAATTTGAGTTTATATTAAATTAATGCTACTATTCTGGGCATTTCAAGATGACCCTGATACTATCCTTAGTATTGTGATAGTCCCGTAACAAAGTCTAATAATAGAGATTAATTTACAAATAGGTCCGTTTATACAAATGGTAAACATTATGATTGAGGCTTGTGCACTACATTCAGGTAGACTTTAGAATACATCATTTGGTGCACAGAGAGAGTCAGATAATATTAGCTGGAAAAGAAATAGGGGAATGAGCATTCTGTGAGAGAAAACTATGTGAGAAAAGCAATGGATATGTAGAAAATCATATGTGTGTAGAACTACAATATGTTCTCCATGACTTGAACATAACATAAAAAGTAATAGGTATACGGCATAAAGCTTTTGAGATATTCAGGGGGCCAAGTTATGGAGAGACAAATGTTAAAGGGCTTAAGGAAAATGGTACCTATCTGAGAAATATTTAGCTCATAAAACTGTCACACTTGCTAATTGATCGGATGTAACAACTAAGGAAGATAGAAAAATCTGGAATGAGTTCTAAGGGGCAGTTTGAGCAACTGTATGAATCTTATAGATGACATCTTCCCATTTGGTCAGTTGATCAGACTGTTTTAGTTATAACCATTAAAGGCAGGATATATATCTCCTGGTGTATCTTTCAAGAGCACAGCACCTTGGAGATAATAGATGTTCAAAAATATTCACATTCAATGAAAAGAAGTTTGTAAACTGAACTGTCTGCCTGAGATACTAATGCTGTTTGTTAAATAGTTGAATATCAGTCTATAAATTAAAGCTGTGGAAATAATAGTGAAGAGATTGTTTACTTGATGCATCTGGAGGGAATGAGGAATGACATATCATGTACCCTTATGAACACAATATCCAAGGATTTACTAAACATAGGACTTAATTTATGATCACAAAACTAAGAAATCATGACCAACGTCTTGACCACAGAGAATTTTGTTCCAATAAAAGTTAACAACATTCTGAAATGTTTCATAATAAAGTATACTTGATGACTGGGGAAGATGTTTAAACAGTGTCTAACTAGAAATGAAAATAGAACAGCAACATGGATAAAAATTACAATAATCCCTTAAAATGTGAATATTTTACATACATTCTTTTATTTGGTAATCGTAATAGATCTAAGTAGTCAGTTCAAAGATTGTGATTCCCGTTTTATAGATGACTCAAAGAGACTTACTTCAAATCATCCAGAAGGTCTGTAATATATGTCTCCTAAGTCACTGACATAGGAGAAGAGTTGCTTGATATGAGAACTAAAGTATTTCAAATATCTTATTGTGGGAGGGATCCATGATGGCTTCAATCGCTTCAAGGAAGAAGCCTATTCTAAGAATATGAGAGGATAGGAATTAGTGGGTTGGCTGAGAGGTTTGAGATGAGAAGAGAGGGTTTAGAATAATTAAATGTATATATATGTATAAAGGAATCACTTTGCTGTACAGCAGAAATTAACACAACATTGTAAATCAACTATACTTTAATAAGAATAAATAAATAAGTACTCAGAATAATTATTCAAAACAATGGAAGGGGAGCTGACTAAGGAAAGGTAAAAAGATTGTTTAGTTAGTATTAATGAAACAACTAAGGTTATAAATCACAGAAAGAGTTAGATGTACAAGAGTTTCATATTAGACAATAGATTAGGTACCTAAGTTATCTGAAATGATAGTAAGGCTTGATACCACTAGAGTTAAAGTATTGCCTTGCAGTAAGATCCAAGAACTATAATGTTAGTATGCTTCTGGGTCTTTAAATATTAAAAGTTCTAAAGTTATAGCAGACTTTATTGATACAGAGAAGTGCCACGTGCACTACTAAAGGTCATTCTAAGGGTAGTAACATGTAAATCTTAAATCTCAGTGGCTACACACAACATATAGTTCACTTAAAATCCAATCAGCAGCAAGGGGCTCTGCTCCACACAGTCATTCGGAGACACTGGATGATGGAGGCTCCGCCATTTTCAACACGTAACTTTCAGTGTTACCATGGACATCAACATCCATCTGAAAGATGGAGGAAGAGAAAGAGTGGAGCATTTATGGAGCTAGGCTTGGAAGTAACATCGCATCTTTGGAACTCCATTGGCCAGAACTTACAGGGTCACATTTAATTGTAAGGGAGGCTGGGACAATAGTCCAGCTACACGATTCCAGAGGAAAGGGAAATGGGTTTGGTGAACAGCTACATCACACAGCTTTAATGTATATTTGTTAGCTATCATCAAGTTGTTAGATGTCAAAGATAAGTAAAAATAGAAGGTGACAGCTGAGCAACATGAAACTTAATGGAAGTAAAAGTGAAAATGCAATCGTTTAAAAGCCATCTTTGGTGAACTAGCAGTTTTCCCAATTAATGTGGGAAATATGTTGGAAATATCCCTAAAATGCATGCAAGGTAACGAGGTCATTGAATGGAGAGTGGGATTTCAGTTATGACAGATGGTAAAGAGATTGAAGATAAGGAGTATGTATATTTTCAGGTGAATAAAGTAAAAGGAATGAGAGAGGGTTCAGTTGGGTTTGCTCATTCATTCAACAAATATTTAGAATTGCTTATGTTCCAGGCTTTGTATAAGGGTTTTGGGAGGTGAGATTCAACAGTATAATTGTGAGGAAAATTACACTGAACAGTAAGTGGAATGGTGCATGAGGGAAAAGAAAATACAGAATTAGGTAAGAGAAGAGTATTTTGGGTATCAACCAAAGAAAACTGCCAACTGTTGCAGACTAGGTTGTATCAGACCAGTCCTCCACTAGTAATATGTTCATGAGCTAGAGAAAAAAATGTATAAAACCTATTAAAACGAGTTTGAGAATAGCCAAATAATAAGTCTTGGAATTAGGTAAATTGATCTTTTCACTTCTTCCTTTTCAGTATTGTTTTAGCTATACTAATTTCTATGCCTTTCCCTATAAATTTTAGAGTTATCTTGTCTGTATATAGAAAAAATCCTCATGAGATTTTGATAGGAATTGTGTTGAACCCATGTATCAATTTGCAAAGAATTGACATGTTACTATACTAAGCCTCCCTAACCATGAATATGGGAGGTCTCCCCATTTATTTAAATCTTCTTTGATGTACTTCATCAGAATATAAATCCTATATATGTTTGTTAGACTTACACACATGTTTAATTTTTTAAGAAACTGCAAATGGATTGTAGTTTTAGTTTAAGCTTTCTTGTTTTCATTAGTAATATAGAGAAATAAAACTTATTTTTATCTCGTATCCTGCAACCTCGTGAAACTTACTTATTCTAGGATTGTTTTGTAGATTCCTTGAGATTTTCTATATAGACCATCATGTCATCTGCAAATAAAGTTTTATTTTATCTTTTCTGATCTGATTCTTTCCCCCTTACTTGCCTTGTAGCACTGGCTAGCACTTCTATTACACTGATGAATAAGAGTGACAAGAGCAGATAGCCTCACCTTGTTCCCAGTTTTAGGAGAAAACACTGAGTTTTTCATCATTAAATACAATTAAATGTAATATCATATAATTAAATATTAAAAATTGTTAGAAGTTCTTTAACAAATTAAGGAAATTCCCTTCTATTCCTTTTTACTTAGGGTTTAATCATGCACTACAGTTGAATTTTGTTAAATTTTTCCTTCATTGATTGATATCATCATTTGATGTTTCTTATTTAGTCTATTAATGTGATTTTTAAATACTGGCTTTTGTTTCCAGCATGTTAATAGTTGCTCTTTCATGCATCTTTTTAATGACTGGTTTAAAATCTTTGTCAGATGATTCTATAATCTCTGTCATCTCAGTGTTTTCATCTATACTGGCTGATTTTTGTTTTTGTTTTTTAATCACTTAATTTGAGATACCCACTGTTCTTGGTATAATGAGTAATTTCTTACTAAAACTTGGGCTTTGGAGATATTATGCTCTGAAACTCTAAATATTACTTAAACTTTCTGTTTTAGCTGACTTCTTCTAACACCTCTCTGGCAGGAGAAGGGGGACACTGCCTCATTACTACCTACTGCAGGTAGAAATCCACATTCTCCACTCTAACTCAACTGACACCTAAAGGTGGGAATGCTTCTTATCATTCCTGGGTAGGAGAGGGGGTTCTGGCTCCCCACTAGGTTTCCACTGACACTACCCTCTCTGGAGAGGTAGGAGCACCTTGTTACTGCTCCCCACATGGTCTCCATTGACACCTCGGTTAGGGAAGGTGGCCTTGTTACACCCGGGAGGTGATGAAAATCTTGACTCTCCACTAAGCTTCCTCTGACAACCCTGCAGCAGTGAGTGGGGAGGGAGCCCTTCATTTTCCCCAGGTAGGGGTAGAAATCAAGGCTCTCTACCTCATTTCCACTGAGACCAAGGGGAGTGGGCTGTCATGATCATTACCGCCTGGTGAGAATGAAAAAAACGCAGGCCTCCAGTTAGCCTTGTCTGACATCACCCCAGTATGGTGGTCAAAGGGTTCATTCAGCTTTTGCTGATGTAGTTGAAGTGTAGCCATAAATATTTGTGTAGTGTTTGGCCGGAGTAGAGCATTTAAAATTTTCTGTGTTGCTAACCTGTCTTATTCCTGGTTGTTTGACTAAAATGAACAGACTTCTGTTGAGGATTTTCTTGTCTGTGTCCATTGACATTTCCAAATTGATGGCTTCTTCAGATACAGTCTGGGTGAAAGAAAACCCAGGGAACTCACCATTATGTCCTTACTTGCAGCCCAAGGTCCTAGATGTTCTGTCTTCTCTCCACCTTTGAGTCTTATTATGTTTATTTTATATATATTCCACATACAGTTTTTAGTTGTACTTCATGTGAGAAATAGGGAAAAGTACACCTACTCTGTCTTCCAAATTAAATTGTTTTTAAAGGAATTTTTCTGTTTTATCTAAGTTGCTGAATTTTTACTGTAAAGTTTTCATACTACTTTGTTATTATCCTTTTAACATCTAAAGGGTCTGTTGTGATGGAATCACTCTGATTCTTGATATTAGTAATTTCTGCTTTCTCTTTATACTTGATATGTTTGGTAAAAGTTTATCAAACCTTTACCAAATTTCTCTTTTCAAATCAAATTCTTCCTTTGTTCATTTCTTTATTATATTTTGTGTGCCATTTCATTTTTTCTTATATTTTTAAAGATTTTTTTGATGTGGACTATTTTTAAAGTCTTTATTGAATTTGTTACAATATTGCTTCTGTTCTATGTTTTGATTTTTTGGCCATGAGGCATGTGGGATCTTAGCTCCCCAACCAGGGATTGAACCCGCACTGCCTACATTGGAAGGCAAAGTCTTAACCATTGGACCACCAGGGAAGTCCCTCATTTTTTCTTAATTTTTATAAGTTTAATTTTAATTAATTTATTTTCTTTTTAATTTTTTATTATTTGAATCATTGATTTTAAATTTCTAACATAAGCATTGGGAAGCTATACATTTCTCAGCACTATCCACTATTTCTTTTATTTGAAAGAGATAAAAACATCAGTTAAAAATATCTCCTAATTTTATTTTTGTTATTAATTTATGAGATTTTGAAGCATGCTGCCTAATTGCAAAATATTTGGAGCTTTCCAATATATCTCATTTTAATGAAATTCTAATATATTACTGTTGTGTTCTGAGAAAATTTTTGTAACATTACAGTCTTTTGAAATATATGAGACATTCATCAACATATTAGTGAAAAATCCATGTTCTCTTAAAAATCATGTATTTTCTGTGGTTATGAATATAATACTGTACTCATTATTAATTAGGTCATACTAGTTGTCTAGTTGGTAGTGTTGTTCAAGTCTTCCATAACTGTACTGTTAAAATTTTCCAGGTTGTTCCATCAATGCCTGAAAGAGGTATTTTAAATCACCTACCATAATTGTGGATTTACCTATTTCTACCTTAATGCTTTTTAGTTTGTGTTTTGTGTATTTTTGTTTGTTTGTTTTGTGGTACGCGAGTCTCTCACTGTTGTGGCCTCTCCCGTTGCGGAGCACAGGCTCCGGACATGCAGGCTCGGCAGCCATGGCTCATGGGCCCAGCCGCTCTGTGGCACGTGGGATCTTCCCGGACCGGGGCACGAACCCATGTCCCCTGCATCGGCAGGCAGACTCTCAACCACTGTGCCACCAGGGAAGCCCCATGTTTCGTGTATTTTTAAGCTTTATTACTTGGTGCACAACATTTGAGATTATTATATGTTTGTGATGAATGTCCCTTTTTATTTCCAGCTGTATTTCCTGTATAAAATTTATTTTGTCTGATATTTATATAGCCACACTGCCTTTCTTAAAGAGTGTTTACATGATATGTGTTTTTACAGTCAGTTCTACTTTACAGTACTATTGAGTATATGTCTCTCTGGATGTAAATCAAATTTTAAACTTTTTCTGGAAATATTTTCTCTACTTCGTTTCTTTAATTTACTGATTTGTTCTTCAATTCCATACATTCCACAATTTATTCTATTTTATTCTGTATTTCAAGTATGAAGTTTTTCATGCCTAATGTTTTTCCTTATTTTTTAAAAATCTTTTCTTGTTTTATATTTGGAGTAACTTCTCTTATGCCTATTAATATGTTTATTGTTATTTTTGGACCCTCTCTTCTAATATATCTGCTTAGGCTGCTTTATTTTAGGTGTTTTGCCCATTTTCATTTTAGGTATTGTTATTTTTTTGGGGAGAATATGCTATTTTTCTGTTTCCTTTCTCTTTTTTTTTAATTTTTTAATTTAATTTTAATTTATTTTTTTATACAGCAGGCTATTAGTCATCAATTTTATACACATCAGTGTATCTATATCAATCCTAATCTCCCAGTTCATCACACCACTATCCCCATCCCCCCGCGGCTTTCCCCTCTTGGTGTCCATACGTTTGTTCTCTATGTCTGTGTCTCAACTTCTGCCCTGCAAAGCGGATCATCTGTACCATTTTTCTAGGTTCCACATACATGCGTTAATATACGATATTTGTTTTTCTCTTTCTGACATACTTCACTCTGTATGACAGTCTCTAGATCCATCCACATCTCAACATATGACCCAATTTCGTTCCTTTTTATGACTGAGTAATATTCCATTGTATATATGTACCACATCTTCTTTATCCATTCATCTGTCGATGGGCATTGAGGTTGCTACCAGGACCTGGCTATTGTAAATAGTGCTGCAATGAACATTGGGGTGCATGTGTCTTTTTGAATTATGGTTTTCTGTGGGTATATGCCCAGTAGTGGGATTGCTGGATCATATGGAAATTCTATTTTTAGTTTTTTAAAGAACCTCCATTCTGTTCTCCACAGTGGCTGTATCAATTTACATTCCCACCAGCAGTGCAGGAGACTCCCTTTTCTCCACACCCTCTCCAGCATTTGTTGTTTGTACATTTTCTTATGATGCCCATTCTAACTGGTGTGAGGTGATACCTCATTGTAGTTTTGATTTGCATTTCTCTAATAACTAGTGATGTTGAGCAGCTTTTCATGTGCTTCTTGGACATCTGTAAGTCTTCTTTGGAGAAATGTCTATTTAGGTCTTCTGCCCATTTTTGGATTGGATTGTTTGTTTCTTTAATATTGAGCTGCATGAGCTGTTTATATATTTGGAGATTAATCTTTTGTCCGTTGATTCATTTGCAAACATTTTCTCCCATTCTGAGGGTTGTCTTTTCATCTTGTTTATGCTTTCCTTTGCTGTGCAAAAGCTTTTAAGTTTCATTAGGTCCCATTTGCTTATTTCTGTTTTTATTTCCATTACTCTAGGAGGTGGATCAAAAAAGATCTTGCTGTGATTTATGTCAAATAATGTTCTTCCTATGTTTTCCTCTAAGAGTTTTATAGTGCCCAGTATAAAATTTAGGTCTCGAATCCATTTTGAGTTTATTTTTGTGTATGGGGTTAGGGAGGGTTCTAATTTCATTCTTTTATATGTAGCTGTCCATTTTTCCCAGCACCACTTATTGAAAAGACTGTATTTTCTCCATTGTATATCCTTCACTCCTTTGTCACATTAGTTGACCATAGGTGCATGGGTTTATCTCTGGGCTTTCTATCTTGTTCCATTGATCTATGTTTCTGTTTTTGTGCCAGTAGAATATTGTCTTGATTACTGTAGCTTTGTAGTATAGTCTGAAATCAGGGAGTCTGATTCCTCCAGCTCCATTTTTTTCCCTCAAAACGGCTTTGGCTATTTGGGGTCTTTTATGTCTCCATACAAATTTTAAGAGTTTTTGCTCTAGTTCTGTAAAAAGTGCCATTGGTAACTTGATAGGGATTGCATTGAATCTGTAGATTGCTTTGGGTAGTATAATCATTTTTCACAATATTGATTCTTCCAATCCAAGAACATGGTATATCTCTCCATCTGTTAGTATCATCTTTTAATTTCTTTCATCAGTCTTATAATTTTCTGCATACAGGTCTTTTGTCTCCCTAGGTAGGTTTATTCCTAGGTATTTTATTCTTTCTGTTGCTATGGTAAATGGGAGTGTTTCCTTAATTTCTCTTTCAGATTTTTCATCATTAGTATATAGGAATCAAGAGATTTCTGTGCATTAATTTTGTATCCTGAAACTTTACCAGATTCATTGATTAGCTCTAGTAGTTTTCTGGTGGCATTTTTAGGATTCTCTATGTATAGTACCATGTCATCTGCAAACAGTGACAGTTTTACTTCTTCTTTTCCAATTTGTATTCCTTTTATTTCTTTTTCTTCTCTGATTGCCATGGCTAGGACTTCCAAAACTATTTTGAATAATAGTGGTGAGAGTGGACATCCTTTTCTTGTTCCTGATCTTAGAGGAAATGCTTTCAGTTTTTCACCATTGAGAATGATGTTTGCTGTTGGTTTGTCACATATGGCCTTTATTATGTTGAGGTAGGTTCCCTCTATGCCCACTTTCTGGAGAGTTTTATTGTAAATGGGTGTTGAATTTTGTCGAAGCTTTTTCTGCATCTATTGAGGTCATCATATGGTTTTTATTCTTCAGTTTATTAATATGGTGTATCACATCGATTGATTTGTGTATATTGAAGAATCCTTGCATCCCTGGGATAAATCCCACTTGATCATGGAGTATGATCCTTTTAATTTGTTGCTGGATTCTATTTGCTAGTATTTTGTTGAGGATTTTTGCATCTATATTCATCAGTGCTATTGGTCTGTAATTTTCTGTTTTTGTAGTATCTTCGTCTGGTTTTGGTATCAGCATGTTGGTGGCCTCATAGAACGAGTTTGGGAGTTTTCCTTCCTCTGCAGTTTTTTGGAAGAGTTTGAGAAGGATGGGTGTTAGCGCTTCTCTAAATCTTTGATAGAATTCACCTGTGAAGCCATCTGGTCCTGGACTTTTGTTTTTGGAAGATTTTTAATCACAGTTTCAATTTCAGTGCTTGTGATTGGTCTGTTCATATTTTCTATTTCTTCCTGGTTCAGTCTTGGAAGGTTATAACTTTCTAAGAATTTGTCTGTTTCTTCCAGGTTGTCTATTTTATTGGCATAGAGTTGCTTGTAGTAGTCTCTTAGGATGCTTTGTATTTCTGTGGTGTCTGTTGTAACTTTTCCTTTTTCAATTCTAATTTTATTGATTTGAGTCCTCTCCCTCTTTTTCCTGATGAGTCTAGCTAATGCTTTATCAACTTTGTTTATCTTTTCAAAGAACCAGCTTTTAGTTTTATTGATCTTTGCTATTGTTTTCTTTGTTTCTACTTCATTTATTTCTGCTCTGATCTTTATGATTTCTTTCCTTCCAGTAACTTTGGGTTTTGTTTGTTTTTCTTTCTCTAGTTACTTTAAGTGTAAGGTTAGATTGTTTATTTGAGATTTTTCTTGTTTCTTTAGGTAGGCTTGTATAGCTATAAACTTCCCTCTTAGAACTGTTTTTGCTGCATCCCATAGGTTTTGGATCATTGTGTTTTCATTGTCATTTGTCTCTAGGTATTTTTTGATTTCCTCTTTGATTTCTTCAGTGATCTCTTGGTTATTTAGTAACGTATTGTTTAGCCTCCATGTGTTTGTGTTTTTTACTTTTTTTTCCCTTTAATTCATTTCTGATCTCATAGTGTTGTTGTCCGAAAAGATGCTTGATATGATTTCAGTTTTCTTAAATTTACTGAGGCTAGATTTGTGAACCAAGGTGTGATCTCTCCTGGAGAATGTTCCATGCACACTTGAGAAGAAAGTGTAATCTGCTGTTTTTGGATGGAATGTCCTATAAATGTCAATTAAATCTGTCTATTGTGTCATTTAAAGCTTCTGTTTCCTTACTTATTTTCATTTTGGATGATCTGTCCCTTGGTGTAAGTGAGGTGTTAAAGTCCCCTACTATTATTGTGTTACTGTCCATTTCCTCTTTTACAGCTGTTAACAGTTGTCTGATGTATTGAGGTGCTCCTTGTTGGGTGCATATATATTTTCAATTATTATATCTTCTTCTTGGACTGAACCCTTGATCATAATGTAGTGTCCTTCCTTGTCTCTTGTAACATTCTTTATTTTAAAGTCTGTTTTATCTGATTTGAGTATTGCTACTCCAGCTTTCTTTTGATTTCCATTTGCATGGAATATCTTTGTCCATCCCCTCACTTTCAGTCTGTATGTGTCCCTAGGTCTGAAGTGGGTCTCTTGTAGACAGCATATAGATGGGTCTTGTTTTTGTATCCATTCAGCAAGCCTGTGTCTTTTGGTTGGAGCATTTAATCCATTCACGTTTAAGGTAATTATCTATATGTATGTTCCTATGACCATTTTCTTAATTGTTTTCATAGGTCCTTTTCTTCTCTTGTGTTTCCCACTTAGAGAATTTCCTTTAGCATTTGTTGTAGAGCTGGTTTGGTGGTGCTGAATTCTCTTAGCTTTTGCTTGTCTGTAAAGCTTTTGATTTCTCCATCGAATCTGAATGAGATCCTTGCCGGTAGAGTAATCTTGGTTGTAGGTTCTACCCTTTCATCACTTTAAGTATAGCATGCCACTCCCTTCTTGCTTGTAGAGTTTCTGCTGAGAAATCAGCTGTTAACCTTATGGGAGTTCCCTTGTATGTTATTTGTCATTTTTCCCTTGCTGCTTTCAATAATTTTTCTTTGTGTTTAATTTTTGCCAATTTGATTACTATATGTCTCGGCATGTTTCTCCTTGGGTTTATCCTGTATGGGACTCGCTGCGCTTCCTGGACTTTGGTGGCTATTTCCTTTCCCATGTTAGGGAAGTTTTCGACTATAATGTCTTCAAATAGTTTCTCTGGTCCTTTCTCTCTCTCTTCTCCTTCTGGGACCCCTATAATGTGAATGTTGCTGTGTTTAATGTCCCAGAAATGAATGTTGTCTTCATTTCTATTCATTCTTTTTTCTTTATTCTGTCCCACAACAGTAAATTCCACCATTCTGTCTTCCAGTTCCCTTATCCGTTCTGCTGCCTCAGTTATTCTGCTATTGATTCCTTCTAGTGTATTTTTCATCTCCGTTATTGTATTGTTCATCTCTGTTTGTTTGTTCTTTAATTCTTCTATGTCTTTGTTAAACGTTTCTTGCATCTTCTCGATCTTTGCCTCCATTCTTTTTCTGAGGTCCTGGATCCTCTTCACTATCATTTTTCTGAATTCTTTTTCTGGACTGTCGCCTATCTCCACTTCATTTAGTTGTTCTTCTGGGGTTATATCTTGTTCACTCATCTGGTACATAGTCCTCTGCCTTTTCATCTTGTCTAACTTTCTGTGAATGTGCTTTTTGTTCCTCAGGCTGCAGGATTGTAGTTCTTGCTTCTGCTCTCTACCCTCTGGTGGATGAGGCTATCTAAGAGCCTTTTGCAAGTTTCCTGATGGGAGGGACTGGTGGTGGGTAGAGCTGTGTGTTGCTCTGGTGGGCAGAGCTCAGTAAAACTTTAATCCACTGACTGCTGATGGGTGGTGCTGGGTTCCCTCCCTGTTGGTGGTTTGGCCTGAGGTAACCCAACACTGGATCCTACCTGGGCTCTTTGGTGGGGCTAATGACAGACTCTGGGAGGGCTCACGCCTAGAAACCCTTCCCACAACCTCCGCCGCCAGTGCCCCCATCCCCACGGCGAGCCACAGCCACCCCCCGCCTTCGCAGGAGACCCTCCAACACCAGCAGGTGGGTCTGGTACAGTCTCCCCTGGGGTCACTGCTCCTTCCCCTGGGTCCTGATGTGCACACTACTTTGTGTGCCCTCCAAGAGTGGAGTCTCTGTAAGTCTGATTCTCTAGGAATTCCTCCTCCCATTGCCGGACCCCCAAGTTGGGAAGCCTGACATGGGGCTCAGAACCTTCACTACAGTGGGTGGACTTCTGTGGTATAAGTGTTCTCCAGTCTTTGAGTCACCCACCCAGCAGTTATGAGATTTGGTTTTACTATGATTGCGCCCCTCCTACCATCTCATTGTGGCTTCTCCTTTGTCTTTGGATGTGGGGTATCTTTTTTGGTGAGTTCCAGTGTCTTCCTGTCGATGATTGTCCAGCAGCTAGTTGTGATTCTGGTGTTCTCACAGGAGGGAGTGAGAGCATGTCCTTCTACTCCGCCATCTTGGTTCCTCTTCTCTTTTGAGTTTTTATGTAAACAACTTTTGGCAGTAGCCTTTTAAAAGCCTGCTAGTGTTGGAGGGCCTCCTGCAGAGGCAGGGGTAGGCCCTGTCCCACCGTGAGGACAAGGACACCGGCAGCAGAAGCCCCAGGAAGCACTCCCTGGCATGAGCCCCTCCAGAGTCTGCATGCATTTGCTTTTTATTCTCTTGTTTTTCCTTTCTTGCCTTCTTTTGGGTATTCAAATTTTTTTAGTGTCACATTTTAGTCCCTGTATTTGGATTTTTGGCTATATCTCTTTGTAATAGTTTTTTAGATTTTTTTCTTGTTTGATGCAGACCTTTATATAATTACATTAGTCTTAGCTTGTTAATTATATTGTCCACATCACCTATATATTCTTCTTAATTTTTTATCTGTTTGAACTATTCATAATCAAAAGGAAGATGTTGAGATTGCTTACAATTAAGGCAAGTTTATCACTTTCCCCTTGTGGTTCTAGAAATTTATTAGGTGTTCAGATGCATAAAATACTACATTTTACTTTGTACCTTTTAAAATTATACAATAACTCTCTTTGTTCCCTACCCTCTCCATCCCTAATAATGCTTTTTTGCCATAAAGTATATATTCTCTGATAATTAGATACCCCAGGTTTCTTTTTACTTATATTTGCCTGATATTTCTATTCCTATCTTTTCACTTTACATGAAATTATATTTTAGATGTGTCACTTGTAAACTATGCATATCTGCATTTTATTTTTATTCAGTTCATCAATCTTTGTCTCTTAACTTGTAAGTTTAGTTTAATTATATTTATTGTTACTATTGGTATTTTTTGTCCTTGTTTTCATCTTTTCAAATTATTTCTTACTTTTTAAATAGTTGATAACTATTTCTCCCCCCAAATAAGACAAGAATTCACCTCGCTTTCTTATTCCTTGCTCTTTCCCAAGTCTTACATTTTATTGATATCATCTAGACTTATACTGTCCAAAAAGTAGTCACTAGCCACATGTGTCTATTAAGATTAACATTAATTAAAATTAAATACAATTTAAACATTCAGTCCCTAAGTCATAGAAGCCATATCTCAAACATTCAATAGCCATGTGGCTAGTGGCTACCATTTACAGGGTGAAGATGTAGAATACTTCCATCATAACAAAGTTTTCTTGAATAGAATTGATCCAGACTTTCCAATCAGGGCAATTATGGATATACTTTGGGGGAGGGGAGCTATAACTATTTTGTTTTAGGATACATACATTTTATCAAGATGTTTAATCATCTCTGCTTCATATATTTCTTGTGGTGTACTCTGGATTTTTTTTTGTCTCATTTATTAATTTATCCAAAAGGCTTTTCAAGTGGGTCTTTGTGTAGTCAATTTCTGTAACCCCTGATGCTTGAGAATATTGTTGAATCAACTCCTTATAATTAAATAGAGTTTTGGTTGGGTATAAAATCCTAGTTCTAAGTTTTTTCCTTCAAAACTTTAAAATTGCTATTGTATTTCCTTCATGAATCTATTACAGCTGTTGGAAAATGTGAGGTCAATGAAAATCTTTTTATTTTTTTTCTGTGTGATATGCTATTTCTCTTGGAATCACTGGATTTTTTTCTTTGTTTTGATATTCCTAAATTTGTCATAAATTTGCTAAGGGCAAGATTTTTTTTTTTAAATGTTTTGTTTCCCTTTCCCCTTTGACTCTCCATGGCTTTTCTCATATGGTGCTCTTTTCTCTTTCTTAAGTCTGGAAAATTCATCTCCATTATTCAAATATTTACTTATCTCCCCTTTTTTGAGATATCATTTTTCTGGGATTTCTATTATTTGGACTTTAGCATTTTTACTTCTACCCTCCATAATTTTTGGCTCTCCTTTTTTTAAAAAAAATTCTTCGTAATTTTTTTGGTTATTTCTGGAAAAAACTTTTTATTTGGTCTCTGCAGTTTACTGATTTGTTCCTCAATTCTATCTATTCTATTATTTATTCTATTTTATTCTGTATATTTCAACTATTAAGTTTTCTTATGTCTCATATTTTCCCTTGGTTCCTTTCTTTATGTTTTCTTGTTTTAGTTTCATATTTGAACTATCTTCCTTTACTCCTATTAGTATGTTTATTATTATTTTTGTCTCCTCTCTTCTAATATTTCTGCCTAGGTTGGAATCTGTAATGCAACATATTGCTTGTCTTTGGAAATGTTTGTTTCCCTAATGTGTTATTTTTGGGTCAGCTACCTCATTTTTACACAGCACTATTGCTTATTCTACTAAGACATGCATATAGAGAAGGACAGCCTCAGATATTGTTAGCTAGAAAAGCGAGAAAGTGGGAAGTTGATGCATCTCTCACAAGGTGGAAAACCTCAAATACAAGGAAACAAGTCAATTACTCCCCACCCACAGACAGCTCTCAGACCTTCACCGTTTGCCCCTAGAGAAATAGCATTAGTAAGATAAACTCTTTAGATGTTACTTCCTTTGTCAGTTTAGAGCAGGTGAGGTGAGAAAGCAACTGTGAAGGATTAGTTAGTCTCATTTCCTCTGGAATCATACTGCTCAGGGTTTCTCTATTGCCCTGATTTTATTCCTGAGTCCACCAGGACTAATCCCAGTTGGAGCAGATATAATACACAACACTGTGTATTCAAGGCAAATCTGGCAAACAGCCAGAGAAGCTCAATACCTTCTGTTCCTCTTTTACCCTCTCACAGATTTCCAAGCTGCCTCCTGTTCCAAGCCAAAGCAGCACACAGAAATCTAAAAACAAATCCACCCCCACTCCCACATTATCTGGGGAAGTCTTCCAGCTTCCTTAAGTTCTCCTGGGACTAAAGAAATAGCCAGATGTGCCACATCAGCTTATTTCCTTGAAATGACTGGATGATTTTTAAATGTAAACAAGATATGCATGTTTTCTTTCCTCACTAAATTTACCTAGAATTAGATCATTCAGCTGAATGGGTCCTTTAAAACCCCTTTCTAATTACAAAACCTATTTCTATCAGCCTAGCTTCCTTTTTCCCTCTTTACTTCTCCATTTTGTGTTTTAAGAAGAAAGCAGAAGTCTAAACCAAACAGCTCGTGTACCTTTAGTTGTGAGACCCACCTATTGCTAATGGAGGTATTATTTGATGTCATCTGAGTCACTGCATGGAAGATTTACCATCTCAAGAGATATTAGAAGGACTCAAATATAAGTTTTATTATGACATTATCTTCAGTTGCAACAAAATAAAAGGTTCCTGGATCAGTTCCAAAGGGTATGTTTGGCAAATAAGCATATGAAAACACTCAACATCATATATCATGAGGAATTGCAAATTAAGGCAACAATAAGATACCACTACACACCTGCTAGAAAGGCCAAAATCCAGAGCACTGACAGTATCAAATGCTGGGGAGGATGCAGAGCAACAGGAACACTCATTCTTTGCTGGTGGGAAAGCAAAATGTTTCAGCCACTTTGGAAGACAATTTGGAGTAACCCTACAATCCAGCAATCACAGGACCTTGTTGGTTATCTATTTTATATGTAACAATATGTGTGTGTGTATATATATATATATATATATATATATATATATATATATAATATAATATGTATATTTTAATCCCTAACTCCTAATTTATCCCTCTCCCTGCTTTTCCACTTTGGAAAACCCTTTGTTTTCTAGGTCTGTGAGTCTGTTTTTATTTTGTAAATAAATTCAGTTGTATCATTTTTTTAGATTCCACATATAAGTGATATCATATGATATTTGTCTTTGTCTGACTTACTTCACCTAATATGGTAATCTCTAGGTCCATCCATATTGCTGCAAGTACTCTTAAAACAGGTTAAAATATCTATTTCACTTGTTCGGTGATGATATATTAGTGTGAGAAAGATCAATTATCTGATTTCTCAATTCATGGTTTACAGCTTAGTTTGAAATTACTCCATTACTGTGACAAGTAATGGATTAAAGTCACTGGTGAAAAGGTTGGGTCGATGAGCTGAATTAAGCCTACAGATTCCTCCCTTTTGGGGTTCTTTTCCTACTGGGTGTGAGTATAGCGTGGGTTAGGGCAAGTAGTCAAGAATCTGTATCTGTGAAATACCTGGGGGATACCAGTGTGAAAGCCCAGGAAAAAGGCAAAGTCAGGTTCTCAAGTTTGATCCAATAACGATACCACCATGAAAACTCTCAGAAACAGGAAGAGCTGTGCTCCTTCTGATTTTTATGTATTTGTTTGGTTGGCTTTGCTCTGTTTATGTAGTTTTATTATCCTTGTTGATAGTATGTTTTTGTTTTATGGGTGCTATCCATCTCCTATCAATCCCGTTTACTTCTCGTTTGTTTACTATTTTGTCTTCAGATAGTTTGGAGTAAAACTTAGAGCTCATACTTATCAAACTTGTAGGGCTGTATGTTTTATATTTCACTGGTCTCATCTTACCCATGGCTTTATGGTTTCTGGAACTTTCTTGCTTTCTTGTTTTCTAATTCTCTTAACTGTTTCTCTTCCTTTTGTTATACTTTTTGAAACCTCCACAATTTGTGTGTGCACAGTGTGTGTGTATGTTTAATGAAGGGTGGTGTATGTAAATATATAAAGAGACTCCTTAAAAAAATAAATAAATAAAATGCTTCATTTCAGGCTAACCTCGATAAACCTGATGAACCATGACTTCATACATGCTATTGTTGAATCTCATTATCTCCCCAGAATGCCCCCTTCTTCTTGTTTCCTTTATAGGCCTGACAAACCTGCTATTTTAAGGTTGAAGTGGCACCTCCCTGAGAAATTTCTCATGCCCTCCTTTGATAAATATTTCCCCCATGCTCCCTTGTGCTGTTATTTTAGCAATAAATTTATTTCTGTATTTATTTACGCCAGTCTTTAGAATGAGGCTGTGTGTCCCAGGACATCAGGGAAAGAGGTTAATCTTTCTATCCCAAAGGTCAACATAGTAAATTAACATTTTTTTAACATCTTTATTGGGGTATAATTGCTTTACAATGGTGTGTTAGTTTCTGCTCTATAACAAAGTGAATCAGTTATACATATACATATGTTCCCACATCTCTTCCCTCTTGCGTCTCCCTCCCTCCCACCCTCCCTATCCCACCCCTCTAGGTGGTCACAAAGCACCGAGCCTGATATCCCTGTACCATGCGGCTGCTTCCCACTAGCTATCTACCTTACGTTTGTTAGTGTATATATGTCCATGCCTCTCTCTCGCCATTTTTGCAAATGTTTGCATTAAAGAACAAAAGAAAACAACCAGGTAAGTGTAAGTTGCATAATGCTAAATCCAGAGTCTTGACCAAAGACTTTTGTTAAGGACTTTTTGAGTACTTACCATTTTCCAGGCTCTGTGCTATCAATAGCGGCAAGAATGGGGAGAAAAATTAAAAGTTATTTTCAGAAGGAGTGGACAGCCAAGGGGCATAAAGTTTGACACCAACATGAGATAAATTTTCACTGGTAACACTGTAGAAAGGAAATTATAGCTGGAGATAAAGGGGAATTTCTCTACTTAGTACTATAATGTTAAATGTGCCTTTCTGTTCAAAATAGTTTTGCTGCAGACAGTGTGGTTGTGTAGAAGGAACTAAAAACTTGGAGTCAGAATAGTTGGGTTTGAGACCCTATTTCAACACATCCTAGCTGAATAATCTAGAGAAAAATAACCTACTCTCATTTTTATCTCTGTTTTCTCATCTGTAAAATGAGGATAGTGTTGTAAGGATTAAGCAAAGACATACATGCACACACATACACACAGGCTTGCATAAATCATATGGTACTCTACAGTTGTAAACTTTTATCATTACCCTATGATATTCTAACTTTTAAAAAAAATCATCAAATTTACAATCAGTTGTGATTTCATTTTTTTCTAATAGTTTTGTGGATTCAGTGCTTGTTGATTTCCCTCAAATATCAATTCCAGGTCATTTTACATGGCAGCCCCAAATCTAGAACAGTGTTTGATTTGACCCAGAAGTTCTGGCTGAGATTTAGACTTAATGGAAGGGGAGGAATAAAGGTATGGAGACAAATTCTAAAAGCACTTCATAGACGCAACAAAACACTAAGAAAAATAGAGGCTCACCAATGAGATATCTACACATAATAAGTAACTTTGCCCTACTTCCTGCTCAAAGATGCATGAAACAGCCTGTACGGAGAAGGGCTCCACCTTTGACAAATCCAAGAATGGAAGCATCTTATGGGTAGATCCATGACAGATGGACATTATCTGCCCTTCTAGACTATGGACATCTCTCTTCTTTTCTCTTTTTCTTTTTATGTTCTTCATACTACCTTTACACATTTCTTAGAAAACCCTCTTTAGATATTGGCAATTCATGAATTGTTAATTGCATTTCATAGGAAATTTAAAGATGCCCACAGAGTTCAAATTATTTACTAAGTCTAAAAGGCTAGTTAATGGAAGAGCTGGGGGAACTGTCTCTGCTTTTATCCCTGTGTATTGTATATTTCCCCCACATAACGTATTTTTTAAAACTTTTCCTTATTCTTTTCTGAACATTTCCATTAAATTTGCTCTTGACTTTCTCCGGGTCCCCATCTGACACTTCAGCTTTTCACTGGGTCTGCTTGGCCTGCCATTGACAAGTAGGACTAAAGGAGTCTGCCTAGAACTGGCTGCTGTAGACTCCATTCTAACTACGGTTATAACATGTCCCCAAAGACACACAAACCTCAGGGGGCTACTTCACAGCAGTTGGAGTTTAGAAAGCCAAACAGGTGACACACATTGACTTAGAAGGGAAAACGTTATATACTGAGTCATTATGTACTTGGCCTCTGAATCAGGGGCTTTCTCTATGAAAAATGCAACAATTTTGGCAGTTAGAGGCTGCAATCACCTTCATCAGAAGTTACTGGGACATCAGGAGGAGACCATTATCTATAGTCAGGTTGTTACACCCTGTTTTTCACTTAGACAAACTTACCAGCTTCCTTTAGGTCCCCATCGGGGTTGTACACTAAGGATTTCAACACTCAGCTCATGCGGATGCTTGGTAAGGCTAGGAAAGCGACCTAAGACATGGTTCTTGCTAAGAAGAGGCTAGCAAGACCCTTGCTTTAAAACAACGTTCTAAAATACTAAGAATACAGTGAGTAACATGATCAATTCAAAAGTATGTTCACCAAGAAGCCACGTGTAAAAAGAATTAGTGGGTTAGGGAATGAGCAAGCCTGAAAACAGTGATAATGTGCATGAGGAAGTGGAACCCCAGAAACTGCCTCCAGCTGTTTTAAGGAGAAAATAAATAGGTTAAAATGATATTAGGCTCTTAAGCCTTTCAAAGGAATGACATTCTGATATATTCTACAACATGGATGAACCTTGAAAACATTGTGCTAAGTGAAATAAACCAGTTACATGAAAGAAAAAAAATACTGTATAATCCCACTTATTAGGGTACCTAGAATTGGCAAATTCATATGGACAGAAGGTGAAGAAAGGTTATCAGGCCTGGGGGAAGTAGTAATGGGAAGTATTTAACGGGTACAGAATTTCTGTTTGGGATGATGACCAAGTTTTGAAAATGGATAATGGTGATGGGTACACAGCCTTGTGAATGTACTTATGCCACTGAATTGTAAACTTAAAATTGGTTAAAATGGTAAAACTTTTATCTATATTTTCAGAAAAACAGCCAGGTTTAAGAAAATGGGCAAAGGAGCCTAACAGACATTTTTCCAAAGAAGACAGACAACAGGTATGTAAAAAAGTGCTCAACCTCATTGATCATCAGGGAAATGCAAATCAAAACTACAGTGAAATATCACCTCACACTTGTTAGGATGGCTAGTGTCAAAAAGGCCAGAGATCAGAAGAGTTGGTGAAGGTGTGGAGAAAAGGGAAACTTTGTGCACTGTTTGTGGGAGTGTTAATTGGTACAGCTGCTATGGAAAACAGTATGAAGATTCCTCCAAAAAATTTAAAATGGAACCACCATATGATTCAACAATTCCACCTCTGGGTATTTATATAAAAAAATTAAAATTAGGGTCTCAGAGAGTTATCTGCAATCCCATGTTCATTGCAGCACTCTTCATAATACCCCAAATGTGGAAACAATGAACATCAATGAATGAATGAGTTTTTAAAATGTGGTATACATGTAAAAAGGAATATTATTTGGCCTTTAAAAAGGAAGGAAATCCTGTCATATGCAACAACATGGGTGAACCTGTAGGACATTATGCTAAATGAAATAAGTGAATTATAGAAGGACAAATATTGCATGATTCCATTTATATGAGATGTCTGAAATAGGCAAACTCTTGGAAGCAAAAAACAGAATTGTGGTTGCCAGAGGCTGGGAGGGGAAAATGGGGAGTTGCCAATCAATGGGTATAAAATTTCAATTATGCAAGATGAATAAGAACTGGAGAGCTGCTGCCCAATATTGTACTTACAGGTAACAATACTTTGATGTACATTTAAGTATCTGTTAAGAGGACAGATGTCATGTCAAATGTTCTTACCACAATACATTTTTAAAAATTTATTTTATAAAAAAGAGTATGGACTTCAACACCAGGTGTGAGAGAGAAAAGAGTTAAATTTTAACAAGGAGATACTTTCATAGTAAACAGCATACCATAATTTTCTTCTGCTTAGGAACTTAGTTTCCATAACAATATTACTTATTTAGCAGATTAAGAATAGTAATATTGTATTAGTGTTGAGCAGAATAGCAGACTGTCCAGGGCTAATTGCTAAGCAATGTCTAAAGTTGTCACTGGCAAGGGAAGGTCTTTTTCTGGAAGCGATCTATAGCGGTGATGGTGAAGTGGAACATGTGCCCTAATAATAGGAGCAGCTACTTTATTAGTCAGGATGGCTTCTGTCACAAATAAGAGCACGTTTAACTTGAAATGGCTTAAACAATAAGAAGATTTTCTTGGTCATGCAACAGAAGTCCCAAGAAAGTACACGGTGATGCAGGCAGTTACTAATCTACCAGTTCATGACATCATTAAAAGACCAGGTTTTATTCTTTTCATTTTTCTGCTCTATCTTATTCAGTATATCAGCCATGCCCTCATGATCACAACAACATGGCTGCAACAGTACCAGACAGGATATCCAAATAGCCAGAAGGGACAAGGATATCTTTCCTAGAAATTCCCCAGCATATCTCCTGTCTTGCCCATTGGCAAAAAAGGGGGGGATGGGGGTAGGGTGGGTTAATACACTTACCTCTAAATCAATCAACCACTGGTAAAGGAAATGAGATTATTATGATTGACTTAGAGTGACTGATGATAGAAATGTATCCAGGAGATGGAGTTAGGATTGTCTTTTTTTGTTTAATTTTCTATTTTATATTGGAGTATAGTTGATTTACAATGTTGTGTTAGTTTCAGGTGTACAGCAAAGTGTTTAGTTATACATATTCATTTATCTATTCTTTTTCAGATTCTTTTCCCATATAGGTTATTACAGAGATTATCTCTTCATGCATGCATGAAAATGGAAATGCATATGGAAAACTGAACAAAATTTGGCTTCTGAAAAGCAAGAAAGGAGTTTTTGGTAAGGCAACCTACAATGTTTGTTCCATCACCAGTCAGCTAAGCTGATGGTTGCTGTGGGCAATGTGATTCCAGGGTTGACAAACCATTTGATTACTTTTAAAATGCTGGAGATCTGGATGTTTATGCAGGATCTCCCAAGTTTTAAATATTGGCAATACATTCAAAACATTAAAAAATACTTTTTGGCCAAAATCATTGAGGCCAAATAAAATAAATCTGCAGTCCAGACACATCCTGCTGGTCAGCAGTTTACAACTTCTGGTTTACGTTATTAATTTATTTAACTAAAACTTAGTTAGAAAGTACTACTAAGTTTCTACTAAAACTACTTAGAAAGTAATGTTCACTTTAAGCTTACCAGTAACTGAATTATACAAATTTCTATGAAAAAACAATTTAATTAATAAAGTCTTAATCAGTTGTAGTGAACTTCCAATGACACAGCTAATAAGAATTCCAGAAGATAATGTAGGGTAGGAAAAAGACATGATATAAACCAGAGAATGTCTGTCTGTATAATTTTCTTTGTAACTGAGGGTTCTAATTTGACAGTTTCAGGGTTAAAACAGTTAAGCTATTGCTAGTCATCCAATGAGGAGTATACAATTTTCTCCCATCCTTCCCAGTTTCCTGTGATTTCTTGTTTTTTGTTTTCATTAGAGGGTGAATTAATTCCTACTGAATGAGGAAATCAAGGTGCTCAAAACCCTTTAACAAATATTAGTCAACATCACAGTAAAAAAGCAGGGGTGGGAAAGGTTAGGAAATTCACCTAATTAGAGATTTCAGCTTTATAACTCTTTCTTTAGAGCCATCCTCTTTCCCGTGAGTATAGAGAACAGAAAATTTTAATTCATACAAAGATTATCAAGAGTATGTCTCTCTTGAAAGTTTTATGTCTTCAAAGTATAATCAAGAAATAGTAACGTCCTTGAGTGTCAAGAGCAATATTAGTACATTTCTCTTCCATCCAGATGGTCCAGTCTTCTAAGTTGATCATTTACCCACCAATCCTTGTTTAGCTGTTACTTCAGACTTCTGGACTGGAGCCCTAAAAAAAGACAGAACTCTTAAATAATGAACTTTCCCTAAAAACTTAGATATTACATAACTTTGAACTATTAAGAAATTAAAATGATTTATCTGTAGTCACTCTTGCTATTCTGTAGCTTGATACTTCACAGTGAAGGAGTGGAAACATAAGAGGGTAGAGAAAGGAGAGAAAAACATCACAACTGGGATTCAACTATCCACCTGGCCACTTATCAGTTGTAGAGGGTGGGGCATCAGGAGAAGAATTATGCCATGCTGAGTAATTTTTCTGTGGAGAATTTTCTCCCTCTCACTATCCCTGGGTAATTTTTCTGAGAAAACAAAGAATATTGGGGTCATCATCACTTTCTAGCAAAGACCCTTACGTCTTCTTTCTCTTGGTTTTTGTCCAAGCTCAGAAGGAAGACATATACTAGAACCCAAAATATACTCATATAGACACGGTCCTTAGTGAGCATCTTCTAGGAAGACATGGTTAGCACTTCTGTCCTTGATTCTAGGAGGGCTACAAGATTAGAATAGTTTGGTTATCGATCTCTTACTTTAAGTGCAGACATTGGCTTATCCTTGAAAACAGCAGAGGAAAGTCCTTTTATGTCTTTATGCTATATTAGGGACAAAAATAATGGGAGGGCGTTAGAAATGTTGTGCAGTTCCCATCTTTGCTATACTTATTTCCTTATTTAAATCCTTCCTACCTCCTTGTCACTTATTTTAACTTCCACCCAACCCTCAGGGTCCAGTACAAATTCCAACCACTTAGTCAATGGACCTTCCTCTTACTTTCCCATTCCTACCCCATTCATTGTCCCCTCGCCATACTTCTCTCAGTAGTATTGCCTGCTTTGGCACACGTAATATATGAGGAGTTAAGTGCTCCATATGCATATGATTTGTTTTCCTACCAGAAATGTAAAAATTATTGAAAAAAAGGACCTTAAGTTTTAATTCCTTCTCATGTACTCACAACAAAGTACCAAGTATGAGGGGAGTATGTTCAGGATCCACTTGAGCGAATGACTGACTCTACCTGTTGCTTCCTGAGTGCTTGGCCTTTATTCTGGGTGTGCCTTCATGTGCTCTGTTTTTCATACCCTTCCTCCTCTAGAACACTGTGAATAATACAGACCTTATTCTGTCTAGAATAAACAAGTACAGTCTAATTTATAATACAATTTTGTATCCTCCAAAAAGAGCGTCTAGAAACTAACCTGTGAAGGAGACAGTTCAACTTCTGCAGCAGAACCATTTATCATTTCTTAACAATCATGTAACAGTAGAACTATTTTTAACAGTAAAAAAATTAATAGCCATTCTAATTTGTAGATAGTGAGTAGGCCTTCTTTCTCAGATATTCCTATGGGCTATGATATCTCAGGTTAGCTTAGCGTATCCTGAAAGGGAACCCAGAGATCTGAAGACACCCTTCACATTGGGCACCAGAGACATTTAAAACACCACCAGTGACCATCTGATACTTACAAGGAAAGAGAATGACACAGATGTAGGAATCAGCGGTGGAGAAAAATCTGGCTTCGTAATTAGCTAGTAAGAAGGTAAAAAAAAAAAAATTAAAAAATGGGGCCTCGAAAACAGGTGTGCTTAACGGAAAGGCTTAAATCACTTTCAGAAACGGAGAACTAGGAATCTTCTAAACCTGTACATTTAATTGCTTTCACTAAGGGGCGCACATGCAGTTCAGAAACAAGCTCAATGCCAACAGACATATGATGAAGATGGCATTCTATGAAGCAGATCGGTTCTCTTCTTTAATGAATTAGCTTTTCAGACCCAGTAACTCAGGTTGAAGGGTTAAATTTAGTAGTATAATGGAAAGGCAAGCTCGTATTTCGTCTTTTCAAAACGTTTTGCAGAAGAATCCATATTTTCTATGAATATTCACACAGATCTGAACATTCTCCTGAAGAAATAATTGGGCATTGTGGGTTATGTCTTTCACTAGCGTTCCCCTGAGGTTAGATTGGAAGGGATTTTTAAGAGACGTTACCAACTCACAACAGAAGCTGGAGGCGCATCCTCCTCTGCCAGAAGGTCAGGTGTGTCAAGCTTCATCTAAAAAGAAAAAAATAAAATTTTAAAATGGGTTTATATGAAATCATGTGTGTGAAAACTTTGAAAATTGTAAAGCACTACAGAATTTAAAGAATGCTTCATTCAATAAAAATAAATTTTAAAAAATGATCGGTGTCCTAATTTCAGCTTCCAAATAAAGCAGCCCTTTCTGATGTGAGCTCAGAACAGATGATGACACTAAGAGATTGGATGGAAAATCACAGTGGCCCAGCTGCTGCATTCTGCTGTGTACAGAGCTATCAGAGATGGGTAAGTTTCCATCAAAAACATTATTACCAATGTCATTGTCATTAGGCAATTGCCACTTAAATTTTTAAACTTGCAGGACACAACTAGGGCATTAAGGATTATACATATTACAGGTGTTGTCATACAAGTATACATATTATTGTCATTATTGGGATATTGCAAAAGGAATAAGGAATCAACCTAGAATCCCACAGAGAGAAAAGGAGAGAGAGCTGTCATCTGCCCTCCCCTTTCTCTTTATTCTCTTTGCATTTTGTGAACCCCAGCAAAGCAGCCTCTGAATTGTAGAGACTCTTGCATGGAACAAAAGGCAAAGGTGAACTTTCTGAATGTGTAGTTCAGAGCCCACAGTCCTTGCTGCATACTAACTAGTGAGATGGATTTGTAAAACACTGCTGAGTAGAAATGACAGCTAGCTGGTCAGGACAAGAGTGAGAGAATCACAAACTGGGACCCAGGGCAAACACAGTACAGACTATGGTTCACCTCTTGGGGTTGAACAGCCTTCGCCGTCTGTGGTTTCCTCTTCTGCTTGTGTGGCCCGGTGTCAGTGGTAGACAGTGGCCTGCATGTGAAAGCATATCATATAAACTGACTTAGAAATTCCTTCCCCGTGAGAGGGAGATTCAAGAGAAGTCTGCTAGTGTCCTCTGCCCATTGTTTCATACTTGGTAATTGACTGGGTTTTCATCTGCTCCCTAGGGCATCCTGCAGGTTTCCTTGTCTTGTAATTAATAATCATTACCACTAATTTTCTTTTCCATTCTCTACCAATCCCTGAAACCTAATAATGAAGATGCTGAATCCAACTTTTATCTAAATTATGCCATTTACTTAAAGATTTGTTTTATTCATTATTTATTAAAAGCCCATTCTGGGTGAATAAATCAATTTTTAAAAAATGCTAGAAAGAGACTGTAGTGTCAAGATTATCTTTGAAAGACTGACTGATGTATGTGCAAGCCTAGACTCCATTACTTACTTTGTAAGACTCTGAACATGTTAGTTTATCTCCCTGAGCTTCTGTTTCCACATCAGTAAAAAAGTGAAGTGCCTAGCCTTGCAGGACTGTTGTGAGGATCAATCTATAACACCTTTTCATCTATAAAATGGGAATAATAGGAACTATTATTTCCTTATGAAGATTAAATGACATATGTAAAAGGGCTAAGCAGAGTGCTTGTCATAAAGCTATGAGCGATACATTTTAGATACTGTATTTGGATAATGAGCATAAACATCTTTAATAATGAGAGTTATTAATTATAAACGGTGATTAATAGAAGAGAAAAAGGAGATCTTACTGTGAAGAATTTCCCAATAAAAAGAATAACTAGCTTCTGGTCCAAGAAAAATGTATCTGTACTTATTTCTGAGTATTTGAAGTAAACTAAAATTAAATTGGATAATTTGGGTCCTTACATTTGAAGTGAATTAAAGGCCAAAAACGTCCCCAAGGCAAGATAATGCCTACCTCCGGACTTCCTTCCGCTTTCCTCTGGTGCTTTGGCATCGGGTTACTATAGCAACCACCACAAATATGACGGCCACAGGGAACAGCACCCCAACCACAATGGAGAAATCTGCAGCCAGGAGAACGAGAGCCTCGTGAGAATAGGGGAAATTCACAAGTATACATCACACTGGTCCTTATTTCTTTATTTTATTTTATTTTTTTTGCGGCATGCGGGCCTCTCACTGCTGTGGCCTCTCCCGCTGCGGAGCACAGGCTCTGGACACGCAGGCTCAGCGGCCATGGCTCACGGGCCCAGCCGCTCCGCGGCATGTGGGATCTTCCCGGACCGGGGCACGAACCCGTGTCCCCTGCATCGGCAGGCGGACTCTCAACCACTGCGCCACCAGGGAAGCCCCCTTATTTCTTTATTTATCACAAACTCTGCCTACCTTTTCCCCAAAGGACATGCAGTCCCTGGAACATCTCTCATAGCCAGTAAAATGAAAATATATTTTGATAATGATTATTATAATATTATTTAGATAGAAGAAAGTAAGAGGATGTCTAGGGAGAACATTTTACACGAGATAGGTAAAGCATCATACTACTGGGAATTCTTAGAAGGGATGATGTTTGTAATAAATTGAAAACAAAGGGCTGAAAGAATATGAAGTAAGGAGGATGCGGAAGAGGAGGGAAACATTGTTAAAATTCAGCCTTGGAATAAAACCAGTGAAAAGAATCTGAAGACTTGAAATCATATTCCTCTTAGTAGCAAGTAAGAAGCTGAGACGTGAAAAAGAGAATTGATGGATAACTGATAAGTGATAGATAGACAGGACATAAGTGAGTGTCCTGCTGACGTTTGCTCTATAGTGGAATTATTATGGACAAAAAAATTATGTGACCTTGTGAACTGGGGAATGGTTCTAACAAAGTTTTTTGATTTATAGGGTGTTTTTTACCTACTAATCTAATAAAGAATGCAACTTCAATCTTTTGCTATCTCATGTATTCATTTCTCTTATAATAATCTGAAAGCACAAAGACCAGGAGGTACAAGTTTGAAGAGCAATGCAAACAGCTACTGCTCTCTTATTACAGAGATGGCGGAGATCAGTAAATGAATAATAAGAATGATTTTTGCATAAATGCAAGAAAAGTTCACAAGTGTGAGCACACATGCGTGCAGAGAGATAGGGACCTCAGAAGTAGAATTCTAGGTAAGATAATAACAGTTCAAATACCTAATACTCTCTACCCTCCATAAAAATTCCTACCCAAAAAGTCAAAGGAAATAAAGTTCTGAAGCATCTGTGTTAGAAACAGTATAGATGCGTTCAGAATTTTAAAAGTGTACTTGCACTAACAACAGAATCGTAGCTATTTTCAAAAGAGTGACACGGTCCAGAGGAAATAAAGAGGAACTTGGCAGTACTTCACAGACATCCATAGTTTGAAAGGATGTGGTCTAGAGGTAAAGCCGGGGCATCAGGCAGATGGAGAGCACTATAAAAGGAAGCAGGTTTACAGTTGAAGATGTCAGTGATTGAACAAAAAATACAGCCCTTTCTGTTTCTGGAAATGGTGGTCTAGGAAATTTGGACTAGCTCTCTCACTAAAAACAACGAATGAATTAAAAAAAAATCTTCCTAAAAGCACAGAAGTGCTGAAGAAATAGGGGGAAAATATTTTGGAGTGAGAGAAAATTACTTTGGCGTGAGAAAGCAGGAACTCAGAAACACAGGAAGGAAAACGATCATAAAAGGAAGCTCAGAAATGCGGAAAGGAATGAAAAGTAAATAAACCAAGAATGAACCTTAATGTAAACTGTGGACTTTGGATGATAATCACATGTCAATGTAGGTTCATTAATTGTAACAAATGTTCAACTCTGGTTGGGGGGTGTTAGCGGTGGGAGACTGTGCATGTGTGGGGCAGGGATATAGGGGAAATCTCTGTACTTTCTGCTCAGTTTTACTGTGAACCTAAGACTGCTCTAAAAAGTAAAGTCTCTATTAAAAATAATAAAATGGAAATTTTTATGCTGGCCACGAAAAGAATATAAAATAAATGTATAATCTCCAAATTAATAAAAACAAAAATGAAGTGATTAAAATCCTCAGTAAGTCCATAAGAAAACAAGAAAGGAGAGAAAAAGGAACAGGAACCAGGCAGGACAAATAAAAAGCATATAATAAGATTGTAGATTATACCCAAATTTATCAGTAATTACATTTAATTTGAATGGACTAAGTTTTTAAAAAATGATTGAGACTAAAATTTTAAAATATATCTGTATTTTTTAAAATGAGAGACAGATATAAAACATGAGGATTCAGAAAGGATGAAAGTAAAAGTATGAAGAAAAAGTTATACCAAAGCAAAAGAGACCAAGAGAAATATGGTACAGCTACATTTTTCTCCAGGAACTGTGGACTTTAAAAGGCAAGAAGACTAGAGATACACAAAAGCATTTCATAATAACAAAAGTGTTAATTCACTGGGAAGACATACAATTCTAAACTTTACTGTAGATAACAGCATGGTCTCAAAATATATAGGTATTGATAGAACCAGAAGTAATAGCCAAATTCAGAGTTATAGTGGGGATTTTAACACTCTTGACTCAGTCATTGGTACAACAAACAAACGAGGTATCAGTAAGGGTTAATATATTACACACAGTTAACAAACATGGCATTAAAAACATATGGAAAACACTGCACATAAGTAAGTGCAGAACACATATTTTTGTGTTCATAGACAGAACACTTACAATATGGGCTTATGCTGGGTCATAGAGCAAGTGTCAACAAATTTCAGCATATTCTCAACACAGTAGGTTTTCTGATCCCCATGGAATTATGCTAAGTATTAATTTAACAGAAGCTAGAAAATCTCCATATGCATGTATGTTAAGAAATAGATGTCTAAACAGTTCAAGGGCCAAAGAAGAAAGCAAATAGAAAATAATTTGAAACAAATGATAATGAAAACACCAATTACGATATGGTCTACAAACTGAAAATTAATGAGCCAAAGATTCCTTTCAAGATTTTTCTTTTAAAGATGAAATAAACTTAAGGAAATGGAATTGTATAAAGTAGAAATTGAAATAGCAAAAAAAATGTTAAAAAAACAAATCAAAGAATAATAAGTTTTAAAATTTTGTTAGGATAATATAAAAAAAGAGAAAAAACAATGCTACAGATACTATTGATATTGAAAAGATAAGTGAGTATTATGAGCACTCTTAAACCAAAACATTGACATTTAGGTGAAGTAGGTAAATGTCTAAGAAAAATATAACATAGTAAAACTTGCATAAGAAGAAATTAAATACCTGAAGGGTCTTATAGCTACTAAAGACACTGAATCTTTAACTAAAATATTGTCCAGAATTCTAGGCCTACATGGCTTACTGACAAGTTCTACCAGATATTTAAGGAAAGAGTCTTCCATTCTTATACAAACTCTTCCAGAGAATTTAAATGAATGAAAATGCTCCACTTCATTTAATATGTCTAGCATAACCATGATACTCAAATTTAGCAAGTACAGGCATCACTCATGAACATGAAATAATAGCAAACATCATCCATCAGTATCCGTGAGACCTATTTCCATGTTGGGTTTATCCAAAGTATGCACCGTTAGATAAATGTTCAAATATCAATCAATTTATTTTGCAATACCAACAGAGTAAAGAGGTAAAAATCTTAACCAATAAATAAAAAGTATTTGGTAAAATTCTTAGCAAACTAGAAATAGAAGTGAATTTTCTTGATCTAATGAAGAGGATCCAATATGTACAGAATACCTTCAGATAACAGGGCAAAATACTGAAAGTCTTTCCTAAGATTGGGAAAGAAACAAAGAGGCTTGCTATCTCTATTTCTATTCAGCATTGCACAAGAGTACTACTCAGTGAAGGAAAACAAGTATGAGAAATTAAAATGGTGAAGATTAGAGAAGAAGCAAAACTGTCATTTTTTCTGAAACAGAATGATTGAATATGTAGAAAATCTAATGGAATCTACAAATAAATTACTAAGATCATTAAGAGAGGTTAGCAGACGTGCTTGATATAAAAATAAATATACAAAAATTAGTTGACCTTCTATATTCTAGTAATAGTTGAAAAATATTTTTTCAAAAAATACCATTTAAAAATACAATAAAAATTAATTTCTTATAAAACAAATCAAACAAAATATATGTAAAATTTCTGTGGTGAAAACCATTAACTATTATTGGGCAAAATTAAAGAAGACTAAGTAAATGGATAGATATTTCATGTCAGTAGGTTTGGAATTCAATATTTTATATATGCTCATTTTCTGCAAGTAAATGTATAGCTGTAGTTTACACTAAATTAAAATCCCAACAGGAATTGTGTGTGTAACTTGAGAATCTGATTATAAAATATATGTGGAAATACAAAAGCTAATAGCCAAGACATTCTTGAAGAACAATGTTAAAGGATCTCCTATAAGATAACAAAATTATTTTAAAGATACAATAATAAAAGAGTGTTATACTGGCATAAGGATAGCCAAATAGGGCCACCAGCAAAGAACAGATATCCCAGAACAACACACGTGCATGGACATACGTGCTTTATTAGAAAGTCATTTATGATATGAATAATGGTGTGACAACTGGGCATCTAGCTGAGATAAAAACGAAATTGAACACTTCGTTGACACTTGCTCTATGACCCAGCATAAGCCCATATTGTAAGTGTTCTGTCTATGAACACAAAAATATGTGTTCTGCACTTATGTGCAGTGTTTTCCATATGTTTTTAATGCCATGTTTGTTAACTGTGTGTAATATATTAACCCTTACTGATACCTCGTTTGTTTGTTGTACAAATGACTGAGTCAAGAGTGTTAAAATCCCCCACTATAACTCTGAATTTGGCTATTACTTCTGGTTCTATCAATACTTATATATTTTGAGACCATGCTCTTATCTACAGTAAAGTTTAGAATTGTATGTCTTCCCAGTGAATTAACACTTTTGTTATTATGAAATTGCACACTTTGTGTGCATCACACACAAAATAATTCCAGATACATTACAGACTTAAATTTGAAAAGGCAATACAAAAATCCTTTTTAGAAGATAATATATGGGTATACATTCATAACTTCAGGATAGGAAAATTGTCCTTAAAAAGGACACAAAAAGAAAAAAAACTAATAATCAAGGAAATGATTAACAAATTGACTACATTACAATTAAAAGCTTCTTTAGGGCTTCCCTGGTGGTGCAGTGGTTAAGAATCCTCCTGCCAATGCAGGGGACACGGGTTGAAGCCCTGGTCCGGGAAGATCCCACATGCCACGGAGCAACTAAGCCTGTGCACCACAACTACTGAGCCTGTGCTCCAGAGCCCGTGAGCCACAACTACTGAAGCCCGCGCGCCTAGAGCCCATGCTCCACAACAAGAGAAGCCACCGCAATGAGAAGCCCACGCACGGCAACGAAGAGTGGCCCCTGCTCGCCGCAACTAGAGAAAGCCCGCACGCAGCAACAAAGACCCAACGCAGCCAAAAATAGATTTTAAAAATAATAATAATTAAAAAAAGCTTCTTTAATCACATGACATCACGAAGACAGTGAGAAAACACAGAATGAAGGGAGTTATTTGCAGCATATATAACTGAAAAAATAGCTTATATCAAGAATATATTAAAACTTACACAAGTTATTAAGGGGTCAGGGGAGACACCCAATAGAAGAATAAACAAAATGGCTTGAACAGATGCTTTGCAAAAAACAAAATCCAAATGGCCAAAAAATAAGAAAAGATTTTATTATTATTAGTTATAAAGAGCAAGTCAACCTAATCCCACATTGAAAGAAGGATCATACATACTGAAGAAAAACAGCCCAGGGAAATAAAAGAGACAGGGTGAAAAAACAAAACAACTCGACTCAAAAGAAACAATCTAGAGAACAAAGTGAACCTGCAAAAATTATGTCATATTCTTAGAGTTTTATGAGGATATTATATCTAGTACACATTCAGTCAAGGCTGCTATGAAAATGGAACAATCATAAAGCAAGAAAATTCGGAAAATTAAAATAAAATGACAAATATAAAATGTCAAGAAATCTTTTTGTATGTAGCACAAAAACATAAGAATGTGGAAAATATGATTAAAAAGTTGCTGTAGAAACTTTGGGGATTAATATTGTGGATTCAATATCTACAGAATAGGAATTCCAAGAGAAGTGGAAAAAAGACAATGAAATCTTACATAACAGGAAATAAAAGCTTGGAAGAGGAGAGTAATTTTCTCACATTAGATGTGCAGTATTACTTACTGAAGACCATGGAAGAAGCACCGCAATCAGGAGGGGCCCATCCTTCTTTACACTGACATTGGAGCTCGTGGTCACACACCTAGAGGAGCAATGATCCTGTTAGTTTTCTCACTGGACTAATCCCCAACCCGAGGGTTGATTCATCCATAATTAAGTCCATTCCAAAAAAAGAATAACCTCTGCTCTGTAGCCTTTCAGCTGTCTACGTAATGTATGAATCAGTAATAGTAATTTCAGTACTAGGTTCTTTGAAGGAATTTTTCATTGAATAAAACTAGTGAGGAGTTAGATAATAATTTTAATCATTCAACGCTGAAACATTATTTTAACATCATCCAAACTGTCTGACCTAAAATGACACAAGATTCAGCAAGCTTGGGGAAACACTGTCAAGACTTACAGCATGTCCTTTGCATTTAGAGGAGCAATTGGCCGATCTGTAAGTTCTTTCGACATCCACACATTCTGCATTAATGCAAACCTGAAAGTGATATGAAAAACACAAAGTAGACATGAATGTCCAGTGGTTTCAGTTCTGCAAACTGTTGACTTTGGTATTTAGCCTTGTATTTTTAGTTACTATTATTGTTATCAAACTTGCCTTTTCATTAGGGAAATCACCAAATCCTTTTGAAAATAGGAATATGGAATCTAGATCATTTTTATAATTAAATATTTAGGAAGTCCTCTTTAAAGAAGATTTCCTTACTTCACGTCATATCTCATGGGTCATCTTTAATGCACCTCTTTAGTCCAACTCTGAAGACTGAGAGCACTGAGCTAAGCATTGTACATGGTACAAGGTACGCATCCTAAACAAAAATACTATGGAAAACATGGTAATATCACATCATCTCCAATATTAAGATAATTATCATTTATGTAAAAATAAATAGTATTGTTACGATTTTTTTCATTATTATCATCAGAATGGCTATCATTTATTGAGACCATACCAATTTGGGGGAAATAAAATTTACCTAAATTTAACAACCTAGTGCTAAGCACATAATAGGTACTTATTAAATAGCATTGAAGGCAAGAATGCAGTCATGTATACGTGAATGGCATAAACATTACTTTGAAAAACTGTGCTCCATGAAACACAAGGAGGCCTTGAGAAGCAAGCAAACAAAATGAACAAACAACCAGAACATTTTGAGTAAAAGCCACCATTAATCAATGTACCTTATTCTCTCCACACTTGGTTCCATTTGCTACTATACTGATTTCTTGACTGCTGTCTTCAGGTTCAAATGTTTTACATGTCAGGAACGTTATTATATGTCCTTTCCAGAGCAGATAATCTGACCCACCATTACAGAACAACTTCCCACACAGGGCGTCACTGAAGAAAAGCCGAAATTTGTTGCCTTTGAAATAGCAGGATCCAAAATGCAGTTTTATACAAATATAAATCAGCTCCCTATCGATATTTAACTAATGGTATTTTCCCCTACGGCAGAGACTTCTAGTTCTCCTTTATACCAATTTCCCCCTTATTCTTCAGTAATAGAACCATTGAGTATTAGCAAGGCACAATGTTGCTCAAAAGAAAAATCCCATGGCTCTCATATTCCCAAATTTTGGCCAGTTGCCTAAATTCTAGCCAATGGGAAGGAAGCAGAATCTTAACTGCAGATTCTTGAGGGTGCCCTTACGTGAGGGTATATGTCCTCTTCTCAATATTTTCTCCTTTTTGCTTATTGGAATATGACGGTTGGAGTTGGAGAAGCCATCACAGACTGAGAGAAACATTTGGGAAAGGAGGTCATACGTATGATGGAGCAAGAAGCTATAAGGAGGATGGATGTCTAACATCATGGAGGGCACCTAGGAAATCAGTTTCTGTCTTGTTTCAGCTAAGTTATTTATTGCCATGAAGGGCAGCAGAATAATTCTCTCGACTGTAGTTGTATCGGTATAAGGCTGAGCCTCGGTGGTCACTCCAAGGCATCGTGTGTTACTGGAAGAACCCCTGCAAATTCAGATGAAACTGCTCAGCACTCATTAAAGCCTTGCCTTCACTAGCAAGGGGAAGAAAGTCATCGCCAACAAAATTGGAATCAATTGCTTTATGCAGAATTTAGAGGAATGCTGTGAAAAACTCTTCGGAGAGTGGTAGAATCAGATTCTTCTGATGTCTCTGAGGCTTTTAGAAAATACCATTGAGGAGTGGAGAAAGGCACGCATTCTCTCCAGACTTGAGAGGGTGTTTTTCTTGAATCATTTAGGTAGAGCTTTATGAGGAAGGCTCTAGGACACAGGGACTTTCAGGCTTATTTCCCACTACAGCCAAAGACTATCAAGAAGTGACCAGGAGGTCAGCCTGTGGGAAGAAATGAAATGCTTGTGCCTCTGGTTGCAGAAATTACCCAGTGTTCACACAAAGTTTACAGGACAAGGGTGTATACACTCTACAGAGGAAAGATGGAATTACCCTAGTCTCTTTTCCCTGTCACACTCTCTCAGACTAAATATTGCCACACTCCCACCCCACTCTCCCACACATATTGCCTTTTACATAATTTTCATGATTTCCTGTAAAGAAGAACCCACAGGGTATGATTATCTTTGAGGCTTAGACTCCCCAAGAGATGACCTTCTGTCCAAAATGTAGTTTGTTTGGTAATATCTATCATTGAGAAAAATCAGTGTTATTTTAATAGAAAATCTTTGAGAAATGCTGATTTTTTTCATTCAATCTCTGGTTACACATTAGTTTGTATGTGTAAAATTTGGAGCAGGTATAAAGTTTAATCTATTATCATTTGAATTTTAAAAGTCATCTTAAAATTGCAGAATCAAAGGAAAATATATAGAAAAAATCTCAAGTTCATTGCTTATGGTGTTCTATCATTTTTTTCAGACTATCAATATAAAAAGGACAACAAATTCTTTAGGTAAATTGTCAATCTTTCCCTTACTGTATTTTTTCTTTATGGAATGCCATGGCAAATTTAAATAAAACTGTACAATCATCATATTGCTTATTTCTCTGAGTAGATACATATTTATACCCTAGAATCAAAATGAAAGACACTAGATGGAAAAGCATCTAAAGTATACTGGAGAATCAGTGTGCAAATTTCCAACCAGGCCCATTTAACTATTGCACGCTCGGTCTCAAACATTCATTCTATTTAACAACAGCTGTACTTGGTGTCCTTTGAAGCATCCATTATGAGAGACTGGAAAAAGTGGATCATTCCCTATTTGTCTTTTTAACTCAGTGCCTAGCCTAAAATATATCATATAATAGTCACTCAATGAATGTTTATCAAATGAATGATGTCCAAATTCACTTTCTCTTTAAATGGGATAAATCAGAATGTGTCAAAATGAGCAGGAAGGTTCAAATAACAAGGCCACTTACTTTGCTTTACAGGGAATGCGTGTGTCATCCACTTTTCGGCAGTACCCGTAACTTGACCCACCTTCATTTCTGCTAAAACATGACTTATCTGCAACCTGGGTTCCTGGGACCAGGCATAGTCAGTAGGCACACAGTTGAAAAGAAAAGAGAGAAATAGTTCAGTGCCATAAAGGATTCATGAAACAGAAAACCAGCATGAGGAATACGATTTTAGCATCATCCCCTTGACCCTTCTTGGAAATATAGGTTGCACTAATTTGATACCAAGAGAGATGGCTAGAGTTAAAACAATCTTTTAGATAGCCTATTTTTGAATAATGGCTATCTAAATATTTGGAAACATCTGGATGATTGAAGACTTAGCTGGAAGAGCCGTAGTTATCGTAGTAGCAGCCCACAGGCAGATACTGGAATGTTATCCTGCTGGAGGGTGCAGCTGTGACAGGTAGATGCTGTGCTTAGTCAAACTTCTACTCTGCCAGCCACAGAGATGAGCATCGCATGCTTAATTTCTCAGGTAATCTTCCTCAGATCCCCATCAACTGGGGCAACAGAACACAGTGGTTAAGAGCTCAGGCGTTAAGTAAGAGCTGTGTGATCTTTGGCAAGTGCCTTAATCTCTTGGTTTGCTCTGTGTAAAAATGAGGATTCTATAATAGTACCTCCCCCACAGCGTTATTATGAGGATTAAATGAGTTAATATATGTGAGCCACTGAGGAGAGTGCCTGGTCTGTAGTACATGGTTCAGAAAGAAAATGCTGGCTGAAAATCCTTTGTAAATAAATATACCTGGGTACCATTGCTAAGGAAAGGAGCACATTTTCTTTTTAGGTTGCACACACATTTTTCCAAATTCTCTGTGAAAAGATTGTACTAATTCATACTCTTACCAGAGCATATTAAACTAAGTGTTTTGTCACATCCTCACCAACACTAAGCATTAACTGTAACAAAGCTTTGCAATTTAACAAGTGTAGAAGATTAACTTGTCTTCATTTATATTTCTTACCATATATTGCATGTGCTGATGTATTAATAGTGTTTCATACTTCTTGCTAGTGAGTTAAAATGATTTTAATGTTTATTAAACACGTGTACTTCTTTATGATGAATTGCCTGTTTATTCCTTGGTCACATTTTCAATATTTGGAATTCCAAATGATTTATAGGAGGTTAAAGACAGTGATTTTCCCCCCTTATATGTGTTATAAGACTTTTCAAACTTTGAAGACTAATTTAAAATAAATGTGTGATCCTTGTGAATTGTAAAATTTGAAATTTTATTTAGGCAAATCTATTTTTCTGGTCTTTTATAAAGGCCACCTTTAAATATATGATTTAAAAGTTCTTCTCTATTCCAATATTGGATAAATATATTCAACATTAATTCAATAGATCACTTGGAACATTTACTAAAGTCAGGCACTGTGCTAGGATACACTGGGAATAACAACTATGAACAAAACAGTGTCTAGGTACTAGAAAATTTACAGATTTGTAAGGGAGGCGATATTGAAGGGTCAGGCAAAAAGAAGAAAGTAATAGTTTTTATCGCAGTGATTTATAGCCAAGTAACAAAGGAGATGTTCAGAGCTTCATCTCTGTGCTGAAGATTTCCTTTCCCCAGGTTTCTGCCATATACTGAAGTTAGCCAAGGAAGTACAAGGTCTTTAACCAGCAAAGCCATCTTTGCTTGCAGCTGTAACTTAGCACGTCCATCTGCATTACCTATAAACTGGAGGAGAGCCAGAACCCAATTCCAGACCATCAGAGCACTTCCTGATGCACGAATGGTATCAAGCTTTCTCCTCAAATTGTGTCTCAGCTCACCCTAGCCTGATACAGAGGCTTTCATTCAGGGGTTTCTCTAGGTTCCTGTCCATTTATTTCCCAGGTGTCTTTTTTTCTGGGTATATTGTCAATCAGTGATTTTTGTTGCTTTCCTTCATCTTGTCTTATGTATATTTTCAGGAATTATAGAAAGTTTCCAGCATATGATAACCTTCCTCAAATATTTTTAGGAATATGTATTTTCCCTGTTAAAAATAGTCCTTCAGCCATTTAAGTAGCAATCTGGAAATGTAGCAGAAAATGGTATGAAAATTAAATATATCTACACAATATACATCATATCCAGGAAGTCCAACGAATTGATATTTTAAAAATTGCTCTTCTAATCAAGTTATTTAGCATAATTTAAATTTGGGTTTAAAGTTTTTGAAAATTCTTAAGTTATGCTTTTATTTTTAACTTCTTTTTTATGGTGTAATCAGAGAATATGACCTTTAAAATTCTGGTATTATGGACAAAATAAACATTTTTAAAACTTTCAATTTTCCTCACTGCTCCTTTGCATTCCACCCCTACACACACACACAATTCCAAGGGTCTGCTTAACTGGGAAGGATTTTGGTTAGAGCTGCCAGATAAAGTACAGGACGTCCAGTTAAATTTAAATTCCAGATAAAGACTTTTTTTCAGCCTAAGTCTCACCCAAATATTGCATGAGACATACTGACACTTAAAAAAAAATTTATTTTTTTGAGACATACTGACACTTAAAAAAAAATTTTTTTTGAGACATACTGACACTTAAAAAAAAATTAATTAATCTGAAATTCAAATGTAACTGGACTGTCCTTATTTTTATTTGCTACATCTAGCAACACCAAAATTCTCCACTTATCCAGGATTTTGAGCAGTGGCACAGTCTCTAAGATGGAAGAAAGGGACAGAATGCTACTTTGGCCATGATTAAACACTGTCACTTGGAGTGATACGATTTTCCTTTGTATGTACAAAGGTAGTGCCAGCATCACTGGGGTTTGTCCTCCTACCTGGTCCCCATAGCTTGGTGCACTGCTCCTCCAGGGTGGGGCACATCCCCATCAAGCAGTAGCCCTTCCCATTTTGGCAAGGGAAGCCATTGACTTGGAATCGATCATCCGGGCAGAGACCAGATTTGCCATCACACGTTTCGGGCAGGTCACACTCGTCTTTTGCTGGTCTGCACACCTCACCAGCCTTTTTAAACTATAGAGAAATAAAATTGGAGAGAAGGCTTTTTTTTCCACCTGACTTAACCCTAATATCTCAAATTGATTCAAATAACATTTTCCTTGTGGCCTTTTTTTGGCAACGTAGTTAGAGGCATCGTTCTGTTTTAGTTCACGTTTTCACTGTATAGGCTGAAGCCATCTCCTATAATCTCTCTTCTGTTGACTTTGGCCAAGCCCTGAGTCTTTAAGCAATCAATACTTCTGAATTTGTAGAGCAAACGTTATAGAAATAACAATGAAAAAACACAGAAGAAAACTGAGCAATATCTTAGATGGAAAGAAGGAAGTTATTTCTCCCTCTGTTGAATGCATCTTTGACAAGCTTTTCAAGGAGATTTAAATCTGCAGCTTCAGAGATTTATTGGTGAAGTAAATCTTCCATAGTAAGGAAGATAAGTTTATAAACCCAGATCAGCATGCTCTGAGACTTCCCCAGGCATAGAGTTTCCTAATCCTTAATCCCTTTTATTGTATGTTCAGATATTTCTTTTCAACTCACGTCTTTCTATGGAATGATTTATCAGAAGGAGGAAACAACCAAATATTCATTTCATGTGTTAATTCCATTACAATCTATTACTGCAAGTCTTGCTCTTGTGAGCTCAGAGAAACCTTAGGAAAAGAAATTCTGCCATTCATACAAATCTAAGAGGCCTGTGTGGATATTGGAAGCATACCCTTCTCTAGTTGAAGTGAGAAGGCATGCTCTCATATCATCAAAAGACTTTCCATATCTTCACGCTGGTGACAGAATGTGCCAAAACTAAGATCTGGCACAGCCAAATAAATATTTTTAAAAGAATCCAAATTTTCATCAGAGCATATGAGACCCTCCAAATTCAAGCCCCCCCTACTCCAGTCAGACTAGCTTTCTTACCAGATGTCACACAAACCATCTTTATATCTTCTTTTCTTTCTTCCTTCTCCCTGCCTGCTCACTTGGATTTTTTCTTTCTATTTATCTAAAATCTCCTCTGGCCTCTTCAATGCAAATCACTGTTCCTCTTTTCTACATGTGGTAGGAAAAGAGCCCTGAATTTGGATTTGAAAGATACAGGTTTGAATCTTGGCTCTGCCAGTGGCTAGATGTGTACCCTTAGCAAATGGATTTAATCTCTCTGAAGATCCGTTTCCCGATCCAATATTAACTTTCTAAGGTCATTATGAACATTAAGTGAGAATATATGTGGCAACTATTACCCATATAATGGCCATCTGTCATTATAATATCTATCTGAGCATTTAATCATGTATCATATTTTCGTCTGTTTTAGTTATGTATGTCATCACCCTAAAGAAATAGCAAGTTTTTTGAAGTCAAATACTAGTTTTCTTTATCACTCATAATCTCTAACAAACAAGACTTAATAAATACTTGTTGAATACTACTTAAGTTCTCAAATTTTCTTCAGTTTGGCCTCCTTTATTTCTTTCCTCTCCCTCCAACATTAAAAACAAACAAACAAACAAAAAAAACCTATCTCAAACACTGCCTATAACCTGGCATGCCATCTGCACATTCCTTTTACAGATGGTTATTGGGCTTTTAAAATGAACGCAATTCTGTGTTAGGTGAGCATGAATCAGACTCCAGACATTAAGCATCAGTTTAACTAAGAAGACACATAAACAAATAATCATAATAGAGAATTCTCTGCAACAGTAGGATGTAACATGCTGAACTCAAACTGGAAGAGAAAGTCAAAAAAGCCGCACAGAGAAAATGACACGGCATCCTCATCTTATGTCTTTTTTCTAAGAATTTCACCCGGAAGTGACTTCAAAGGTTGAAGATAGAGGAGCCCCTATATTATTAAAATTAAAAGCTTTTCCACTACACCATATTAAAGTGTGAAATAAAATTCATATTTTATGGCAAGACAAGGAAAATTTAAACATAAGAAATTGTCACTCCCTCTGACCTCCTCTCTCCCCATACCGTGCACTGTGCATTAGGCATTGACCAGACCTCCCCCATCAGGAGAAATACCTGCTCAACCATAAAGACCAACATACTCCCAGCACCAACAAGACAACTCCTTAAAAGATAACGTTCCTTCTTGATCTTGTAAGGGGCCATGGTGATGCTTAGATATGGATTGTGTAAATTATCAATAATATGCCATTTAACGTACAGCCCTCTGTCTCAAAAAACTTACACAACTGTGCTTTGACTTCTAACTGGCTCAACAGTTTTCAGAGCTTTCTGAGATGCTCTTCCCCGGTTATAATCCTCAGTTTGGCTAGAATAAAATTTTCCATTTCTTTCTTAGATCGGCTGATTAATTTTTTGCCAACAAAAGGGATATGCAAGCAATTACTGGATTTGGTCCAAGAGGGTCACACGGCATCAGAAGAAATAGCAGGTGGGAATAACAAAGCATTGGTTTTGGAACTGATCATACTTGGATTCTGCCATTTAGTGGCTGTATTATTTTGTACATTATCTGTTCTGAGACTCTGCTCGAAAACAAAATTAAATGATAATATATACTTCAAAGGGCTGTTGGAGGATTAAAGAGCCCATCTTTGCAAAGTACTCAGTGAGGACTTGATAGATGGTAGGTAACATTATTTTATAGACAGAAAAATATTACTTTGCCTATTTCATTTAACATAATCCCTAAGATTTTAATACAGAAAAAACAAAGTAATCATAATTATTAAGATAGATAAAATAATAATCTTACCTGGCATTTTTCACAGCATTCCCCTACCACACACTGAAAATTTGCTTTGATTTTACATGTTTTTGCATCACAGCAAACGTTGGTACATTCCTAAGAAATACCAGAAACAAATGCAAATGCAAGATTACTTTTTGGTCTCATTTTGGCACAATTCATAATACAATTTATTCATCACACAGACCTTTCTTTGATACAGTCTGAAAATGATTTGGGGGAAAACTAAAAAAAAAAAAAAAGTTTAATGTTAGAAATACTGAGTTTATCTTAATTCTACTTACATCATTTTTTTATTTGAATATCTTTTCTAGTTCCCCCATCTCCCATAGTAATACTGAACATGGTCTATTTTTGGTGAAATAGGAGAGAAAACAAAAGAAAGGGACAGTTTTTGAAAATCAAATTCCTCTAAATTGTTACAGAACATAATTAGTTCAGCTCATCAATTTTGTATCTATCCAGCAGTAAACTTAATCTCTAGAGCATGTACTGAAAATCTAAAAATATAGTTCTTTATTCAAGTTTGACATTTAATTCAGCTCTCTGTAAAGCAGTATACTTTGTCTTGTTCTCCCCACCTTGCTTCTGAGAAATTAGGCATCTGCACAAGGCTTTGGGGAAACTCCTACTTTGGGAACCTCAGAGTGAGATATTTACAGTTACCAATTTTTAGGGTTAAAACTCTTGCCCTGGGCTTCCCTGGTGGCGCAGTTGTTGAGAGTCCGCCTGCCGATGCAGGGGACGCGGGTTCGTGCCCGGGTCCGGGAAGATCCCACATGCCGCGGAGCGGCTGGGCCCGTGAGCCATGGCCGCTGAGCCTGCGTGTCCAGAGCCTGTGCTCCGCAACGGGAGAGGCCACAACAGTGAGAGGCCCGCGTACCGCAAAAAAAACCCCAAAAACTCTTGCCCTTATTCAAACAAACATCACCTGGGAAAGATTCCTTTTTCTCACAGAAGGGATAAATGTGTAATCCTATTTTGAAGTACTGAAAGGCCAACCCCCTGAGAGCTTGGCCTGGTACTCGCATTAGGTATTAATAAGATGGGGGCAAAGGTCCCATTCAGAATCCTGGCTGCCCTGTCAAGAGGATGGGACCAAGCCAGGCACTTCGAATGGTAAAATGTCCTGAGTCCCAAAGTTGGCCTAACAAATGTCTACAAACAAACATTTACAAAATTACAAGAAGTGTGATTTTTTTAGTGAACCTCACGTTGATAGTTTATCTCTCAGCAATTGAAAAACAAAGTAGATCATTTTAGAAGGAACTTGGTGGTACCTCGGGGGTCCCACAGTCACAGTCTTCTCCCATTTCTAATAGCTGGTTCCCACAGATTGGGGTGGATATGATATCTGTAGGGAGCGGAACGTTAAAGAGGCAATTGGATAATTTATCTTCCAAGAATTTTTCATAGCTGACACGGCTGCAAGAACTGAAGTCTGTAGGTATATAGAAGCTGTAAAGGTAAGGAAAAAGAAAATGGAATACAGTCACGCTGAGCAGATAGGGGGAAATATCAGACATTGGGTGTGATACACTCAAAACGTGACCCAAAAGATCAAAGGGAAGACACTCACCAACTGCTAAATCATGAGCTCTTATTTTTGCTCCTGAAGTAGCCCACCCGGGCAGGTATAAACACCTCCAGCTTAATGAACAAAGCAAGTATGGTCACATCTTAAAACAGAACATCCAGGCTGCTATTTAATAAACTAAAAATCGTTCTAATTTATCCAGATAATCTAATTCAGCCTTCGGTCGTCTTGGTTTTGAAGTCTTAAAGGCACTAAAATTATATTTATTTACATGTTTAAGAATTCATTTTCCTTCAGAGGGATTTCTATTGACAGCCTCTCTTCATTCCACAAATAACAATGAGGTTAAAAAAGCAGTAGCCGGGCTTCCCTGGTGGCGCAGTGGTTGACAGTCCACCTGCCGATGCAGGGGACACGGGTTTGTGCCCCGGTTCGGGAAGATCCCACATGCCACGGAGCGGCTGGGCCCGTGAGCCATGGCTGCTGAGCCTGCGCGTCTGGAGCCTGTGCTCCGCAACGGGAGAGGCCACAACAGTGAGAGGCCCGCGTAACGAGAAAAAAAAAAAAAAAAAGCAGTAGCCCAGGGGGTTGCGGGGGAGGGAAGGAATGGGAGTTTGGGATTAGCAGAGGCAAACTATTATACATAAGATGGATAAACAACAAGGTCCTACTGTACAGCACAGGGAACTATATTCAATACCCTGTGACAAACCATAATGGAAAAGAATATGAAAAAGAATATATATGCCTACCTATCTGAGTCACTTTGCTGTACAGAAAAAATTAACACATTGTAAATCAACTATACTTAAAATTAAAAAAAAATTTTAAACTACAGTAATATACGTGAGAGATAGCATAAGATATGTAACTGGCATGCAGCCATATGCTACTTTGTGGAAGGGCATGGGAGACTAACCCTAGCTTGAATGAGCTGGGAGAGGGAAATACAAAAAGAGGAAATGAACACATAAAAGGGACTGTGGGGTCCTTAAAAATAAAATTCCAGGGCAGTTTTGCCTAAGGTGTGGCAGGAATGTGTAATCTCTTTTCAAAGACTCTGGTCATCTTCCTATGAGAACATTCTTCTTTTTTGAAAAAAAATTTTATTAGAGTATATTTGCTTTACAATGTTGTATTAGTTTCGCATATACAGCAAAGTGAATCAGTTATACATATACATAAATCCACTCTTTTTTAGATTATTTTCCCATATAGGCCATTACAGAGTATTTAATAGAGTTCCTTGTGTGATACAGTAGGTCCTTATTATCTATTTTATATCTAGTAGTGTGTATATGTCAATCCCAGTCTCCCAATTTATCTGCTCCCCCCTTTACACCCTGGTAACCATTAGTTTGTTTTCTACATCTGTATCTATTTCTGTTTTGTAGCTAAGTTCATTTGTACCCTTTTTTAAGATTCCACATATAAGTGGTATCATATATTTGTCTTTGTCTGACAGTTCACTCTGTATGACAATCTCTAGGTCCATCCATGTTGCTGCAAATGGCATTATTTCATTCTTTCTTATGGCTGAGTAATATTCCTTTGTATATATGTACCACATCTTCTTTATCCATTCCTCTGTTGATGGACATTTAGGTTGCTTCCATGTCCTGGCTATTGTAAATAATGCTGCAATAAACATTGGGGTTGCATGTATCTTTTCGAATTATGGTTTTCTCTGGATATATGCCCAGGAGTGGGATTATATGGTAACTCTATTTTTAGTTTTTTAAGGAACCTCCATACTGTTCTCCATTGTGGCTGCACCAATTTACATTCCCACGAACAGTATAGGTGGGTTCCCTTTTCTCCACACCCTCTCCAGCATTTATTGTTTGTAGAGTTTTTGGTGATGGCCATTCTGACCCATGTGAGTTGATACCTCATTGTAGTTTTGATTTACATTTCTCTAATAATTAATGATGTTGAGCATCTTCTCATGTGCTTTTTAGTCATCTGTGTCTTCTTTGGAAAAATGTCTATTTAGATCTTCTCATTTTTTGATTGGTTTGTTTGTTTTTTTGATATTGAGCTACATGAGCTGTTTGTATATTTTTGGAGATTAATCCCTTGTTGGTTGCTTTGTTTGCATATATTTTCTCCCATTCTGAGGGTTGTCTTTTTGTTTTGCTTATGGTTTCCTTTGCTGTGCAAAACCTTTTAAGTTTAATTAGGTCCCATTTGTTTACTTTTGTTATTATTTTCATTACTCTAGGAGGTGGATTGAAAAAGATCTTGCTGTGGTTTATGTCAAAGAGTGTTCTGCCTATGTTTTCCTCTCAGAGTTTTATAGTATCCAGCCTTACCTTTAGGTCTTTAAACCATTTTGAGTTTACTTCTTTTTTTTTTTTTTTTTGCAGTACATGGGCCTCTCACTGTTGTGGCCTCTCCCGTTGCAGAGCACAGGCTCCGGACGCGCAGGCTCAGCGGCCATGGCTCATGGGCCTAGCCGCTCTGCGGCATGTGGGATCTTCCCAGACCGGGTCACGAACCCATGTCCCCTGCATCGGCAGGCGGACTCTCAACCACTGCACCACCAGGGAAGCCCCATTCTTCTTTAATTACAGTTTTCTTCTAAAACTTCTCCATTACCACCACCCAATCTGAATTCACTGAAAATGTGATAAATGCTAATGATTTTATGAACCCAGATCTTGTGTAGCTAAGATGAGGATAAAGTGACATATCACCCCAACAGCAAAGAGATAGTATGTTTAAACTATGTCTCAGTTAATGAAAAACATTACACATAGATGAGGTACAAGGTAGTTTGGTATAGATACACATCCATGATTTTGTCCTGATACTGCTATTTAATAATTTGAAAGTTTGAACATGTCATTGAAGATGACAGCCCAGAGTGAATCCAAAACACAGATAAATAGCATCTTCCCAGAAAGGCTCACCTTAGTGCTCTGTCCATCACACATACTGTAGAAGGGCACTTGCAAGCATAGGTGTCATGAAACATTCCGAAGTTATGGCCCATTTCATGGGCCATGGTCCCTGCAGTGCTAAGCATGTTGTGACTGTGGTCCTGAGGATGAGAATAGGGAGACAGATACTCTGGTTTGCAAATTGAATTATCACTCAGGACATAATTAAGTATTTTCACTGTAGTCAAGTAGAGTAGAGAGTCTGATTTTAGCTTCAGTTTCCTCAGCTTACCCATCTCTTCCCCTCTCTCCTTCTCTTCCCTTCTCTCCTGTCTCTCACCCTGACTTTCTCTGCACTTTTGTCTCTCTGTCTCTGTATCTCTTGCTGTCTCTCCCCCCAACACACACACCCCTTTGGTACTGAATCCCCATCACAAGGCATACAGCCTACTCTCTGTTCTTGTCAATGGGTCCCTATAATGAAGATTTTTGTTATTTCCTGCCATGACGGATAATGACCTTTTTTTCAACAATAATAAGAAATTAGAATTTTTAAAAACTGATTTACCTCCCCCCCTCACATTTGGTTTGTTTTTCAAATTCTTTCCAATTTATCAATAATTGGAGGTCTTTAATGTATTTAGTTCATAGGGATCTAGAAGTGCTCATGAACCTAGAACTTTAGAACCACTGGTACCTTTTTCAAATCTACTACTGCCAAGACTAGACATCAGTCAACTCCAGACTTCCCTTACTGCATGAAGTTCAGCGAGTAGCCAACTTCATTACCAGATTGTTTCTGATTAAAGGTGTTGGACCAGGACATCCGAGTTATCCAGAAGCAATAAAACAACACTAAAGAATTATTGCTGGTTGTAATTTCCCAGTAGGGATACAGGAATATGCCAATAACACCCACCCACAGAAAACTGATTCCCTTATGTACTTCATTTCAAAGAACAAAATAGAGAAGTCCATCAGGCACAGTACAAGGCTGGCAAACAAGGAACACATATGTGAGACAGGAAGTTAATACCTACCACTCACAATATTGTTTCATCCTGTTGAGGTGAACCTGGTAACCTTACTATCTATTAAGATGGAGAGTCTTCAGTGGGGACAAAAACCAAACAATTTAAGAAAAAAAGAAATGTGTTTAAATAGACACTTTCCAGATTGCCTTATTTGAGGTTCATTCAAATTTACGGTACCTTCCTTTAAATAATTATTTTCATAACTTAAATGGTTTTTTTCTACTGGTATTACCTCCATCCTCTCTTCCCCTTAAATCCAATCCAAGCTCTGAGGTTCGTTTTAGTGCAACTTTTCCTGACCACATTACTCTTCATCTACAATCCTCTCCTCTGGATTCCTACTGCAGTGTTAAGTCTGTTGGGTTGGCCAGAAAGTTTGTTCAGGTTTTTTCCATAACATCTTATGGATGTTACTATCATATATTATTAACTATTGCTTTAAGTGGGCTAGTTTCTCTTCCAATTTTATGGTAGGCACTTTCAAGTTTTAAAATACATATTTTACTTCCTCCGTTTATGATAGGAAGCCTATCATAAACCCAGACTCATAAGATATATTGGAGAGATATATACATATTCACTGACGGGAGAAGTGGCAACAATCTATAGCAGAACTGCCGACCTGTTACAGATAGGGCATGAGTTTAACACACACACACACACACACACACACACACACACACACACACACACACACACACACAAACTACAAAAACCTCTACTCCTGAGAGAGGGGCAGACAAAAATCCTGAGCCTAGGATCCTATATTGATATCAAGTGAGGTTTTCTGCCAGTGCAGGAGGGCCAGGAAACTCTCTTCCAGGAATGATCTGCAAAAGTCAGAAAGCAGAGTTTTGCTGCCATTGAAAGGACGCAGGATCACTGAGAAAGCCTAGCTGCTGAGACCCAGGGCCTGATGAAAACTGAAATTAGACAAAGTCAGATGAGAATTCCCTGACCCCTGTTTCTCATCACCAGATAATAGAAAGCTGGACAGAGCATCCCACCCAAACTTATTGTAGTCAGATTCACAATTTTCTAGAACCAATCCTAGAGCTGAGGTCACAAGGCAACAAAGCTGAAATCTAAGGAAAGACAGGCTGGCACCTAGTGGGAGAGCTGGACGTGAACTTCTGTTTACCTGGGGCAGACACTACCAGATGCCAGTAATAACTCATACAAAACATTAAAAACTGATGTGAAGTGAGAGTAGCATCGACATACATACACTACCAAATGTAAAACTGTCACCTAGTGGGAAGCAGCAGCATAGCACAGGGATCAGCTCGGTGCTTTGCGATGACCTAGAGGGGTGGGATAGGGAGGGTGGGAGGGAGGCTCAAGAGGGAGGGGATATGGGGACATATGTATGTATGTGGCTGATTCTGTTGTACACTTTGATGTACAACAGAAACTAAAACAGTATTGTGAAGCAGTTATACTCCAATAAAGATCTATTTTAAAAAAAAAGTGTGGTGGAAACACCAAAAAAAAAAAAAAACCCCAAAAAACTGATAAATGTTGATTGTGGAATAGCAAGAGAATATGCAAAATGTGAGGAATTCAGAAATTAGAGAAATTCCCACCTATTCACAGATTTTTCTCCACATGACGTCACTAAGTCAGAGTTCTGGGAAATCCTCCATCATGGTGTTGACCTGGGGGAGCAGAACAGCAGTAGCAAAGGCATGAAACCCCTTCACAATCCTTCTCCCTTATCCCTGTAATGGAGCAAACGTGACCAGCACCAGGGTGAGCTAAGTGCCTCACTTGGCTTACTCTAGTCCTAGCCCTAACTAAGGTCTTAAACTTCTAAGAGAAGGGCAACAAATCTTGCCACCCTTAACGCACTGGTGAAGTCTCAGTGCAACTGTGAAAAAGAAAAAGAAAAAGAAAGGGAAATAAAAAACCCAAAAGCAAAACACCTCTACCACTGGAGGGGAGAGGCAGAAGGGGCAGGAATGCCTGCTGGGTTTACGTCACTAGAGGTCTCTACCATCTGGCAGTGGACCAGAATCATTAGAAGGACCCATGCCAGAAACTAAGAGATGCAGGACTTGCCTAAGACTGAGCTTAATGAGAACAAAAGGAAATGCCCTCCTCCCACCAAACGTCCAACAATCATCCAGTAACAAGTAACAACAACCTATTGATGGGAGATGGATAACAGCTTAAAGAGACTCCCTGTGAGGTGCAGTAAAGCCCTAAAGATGAGTGTGGAACACACAGTGAGAAAAACTCTGGCAAACCATCCTTCATTCTAAACACAAAATAATGTGAAAGGAATTTAACATCTGTGATGCACTGAGGATGTCCATACCAATCAAAAAATCCCGAACCCAGCTCAACTCCTGCTAGATTGATTCCAATCTTCACACTGAAGTCCTAGAAGAAGGAAAGAAGGGATCATTTCCAAGCCAAAAAAAAAATTATTTACCTCAGACTATTGCCTTTCACGAGATGCCTAACTTTCAACAAAAAGTAATAAGGCATTCCCCCCCCCCAAAAAAACAAGAAAAAACAATACCTTGCTGATCAACAGAACCAGACTCAGATTATTAGTGCTATCAGAGAGGCACTTTAAAATAACTACGATTAATATGTTAAAAGCTTCAGTGGAAAAAATGAATATCATATAAGACTGGATGGAAAATTTCAGAAGAGAGTTGGACACCATAAGAGAGAATCAAATGGAAACACTAGAATTGAAAAAGACAGTAACAGAGATGAATAATGCCTTCCATAGGCTTAACAGTAGATCCGGAATAGCTGAGGAAAGAATCAGTGGATTTAATGTTTCAACAGAAATTACCCAAATGGTAACACGAATTGAAAAAAATGATAAAAAGGAAAAACCAAACAAAATGAAACGAACATGGAGATACAAGTTTTGTGGGGTAATATGGAATGATCATACATGTATGTTCAATTACTTATATGTAATTGAAATCCCAGAAAGTAAAAAGGATGAGAATGGAAGAGAGGAAATATTTGAAGACATAATGGCCTAAAATTTTCCAAAATTAATCACAAATACCAAGCCCCAGGACAAAGGAACACTAAGTAGGATAAATCACCTCTCCCCACAAAATCTCCTTAGTTATAACATAATTATAATTATAATCGAAGAAATTAAGGACAAAGGAAAAATCTTAAAATCAGAAAAAAAAAACCCACCCACACACATTAGAGAGGAACAAAGATAAAGTTTACAGCAGATTTCTCGTTAGGAACTCCAGCAGACAGTGAGATCACTAAAAGTGCTGAAAGAAAAACACTATCCACCCAGAATTGTCAACCCAGTGAAATATATATACAAGAATGAAAGAGAGATAAGGTCATCTTCTTAAAAAAATGGAAAGAATTCATGGACAGGAGACTTGTCTTATAAGAAATATTTTTTAAAAATTCTTATGGAAGAAAAAATATATTATGCCAGATAGAAATTTTCTCTCTGCAAAGAAAGGAAGAACGTTGGGAATGTAACCAAAATAAGCACCAGTAAAGATAAGATAAACGGAAAACTAATTTTTTCTCATTTTAAATTGCACAGCAAGATGACTTTTAAAGAAAAATTAGTAACAATGTATATTGTATTTGTAGTATATGCGAAGTTAAACATTTGATAAAAATAGCACAAAGGATGGAAGGGAGTAATTAGAGGTGTTCCCTTGTAAAGTCCTTATACTATATGTGAACCAGTTAATACCATTTCAAGGTAAAACATACAAGCAGAGATGTATAATAAACCCCAGGGTAACCATTAAAAAGAAACAAATCAATAAAAAGCTAATAATGGAGATAAACGAAATTTTTTTTATACACTCAATCCTAAAAAGGCAGAAAAAATAGAAGAGATGGCATAGGAAACATCTAGCAAAATGAAAGATTTTAATCCAACAATATGAATAATGATATTACATATAAATTATTTAAACATACCAAATAAAAGACAGAGATTGTCAGATTAGATAAAAAATAAAATCCATGTATATACTGTCTAGCAGAAACCTTCTTTAAATGTAAAGAAATACATATGCTAAAAATAAAAGTAAGGAAGAGGTTGTATCAAGTACACTATAGCCACAAAGTATTGGAGTGATTATACTGAATTTGGACAAAGTAGACTTCAGAATAGGAATATCTCAGGGAAATAGAGGGACATAATATGATAAATGGATCAGTTCTCCAACAAGACATGACAACTCTGTGTATTCACTTTACAATAGAGCTTCAAAATACATGAAGTGAAACTTATAGAACTGAAAGAAGAAACAGACACATCTACAGTTCCGCTTGGATACTTAAACACTCTCTCCATAAACGATTCAAAAGAACTGAACACTATAAGTCAACCTGACATAATTGACAATTACAGAACACTCCAACAACAGGACACATTCTTTTTGAAGTTCATATGGGGCAATGACCAAGAACAAACCTCAAAAAAATTTAAAATATCAAAATTCTACAAAGTATATTCCCAGACTATTATGAACTAAATTGTGTCCTGCCCACTAATTCATATGTTGAAGCCCTAACTCCTAACATGTCTGTATTTGGAGATAGAATCGTCAAAGGGATAATTAGGTTAGATGAGGTCATAAGGGTGGGGCCCTAATACAATAAGACTGATGTCCTTATGAGAAGAGGAAGAGACACCAGGGATAAGTGTGCACAGAAAAACGGCCACATGAGGGCACAGCAAAAAGGCAGTCATCATCAAGCCAAGGAGACAGGCCTCAGATACCTTGTCACCTAAAGCTACTGACACCTTGATCTTGGATTTCCAGCCTCCAGAACTGTGAGAAAATAAATTTCTGTTGTTTAAACCACACAGGCGATAGTATTTTGTTATGGCAGCCCTAACAAATGAATACACAGACCATGACAGAATAACAGAATTAAACTAAAAAGTCAATAATGAAAACTATTACAATACACATCTACATAATACATGAGTCAAAAAGAAATTAAGGGGACTTCCCTGGTGGTGCAGTGGTTAAGAATCCGCCTGCCAATGCAGGGGACACGGGTTCAATCCCTGGTCCAGGAAGATCCCACATATGGCAGAGCAACTAAGCCCGTGTGCTGCAACTACTGAGCCTGAGTGTCACAACTACTGAAGCCCGTGAGCCTAGGGCCTGTGCTCCGCAACAAAGATAAGCCACTGCAATGAGAAGCCCGCGCACCACAATGAAGAGTAGCCCCTGCTCGCTGCAACTACAGAAAGGCTGCACGCAGCAACAAAGACCCAACGCAGCCAAAAATAAATAAATAAATGAATAAATAAATTTATTAAAAAGATTAGCAAATATTTTTAACTTAATGAAAATGAAACCACATGTATCCAAAAAACTTGGATGCAGCTAAAGCAGTGCATAGTGGGAAATTTATAGCATTAAATGATTATATGTGAAAAGAAGAAAACCCTCAAATTCACAATCTAAAATTCTTCCTTAAGTAACTAGAAAAAGAGTAACAAATTAAATGCAGAGAATGCAGAAAAAAATCAATAATCAAGACAAGAGCGGAAATCAATGAAATTGAAACTAGGAAAGCCTCAGTAAAGCAAAAACTGTTTCCTTGAGATCAATAAAATTGATATACCTTTGGCCAGACTGATAATGGGGAAAAAACCCCCCACAAATTACTAATATCATGAATGATAGAGGGAAAATAACTACAAATCCTACAGATATTAAAAGGATAGTAATGGAATATCATCAACAAATATATGCCAACTTAAATGGATAACTTTCCTTGAAGACACAAACTACCAACGCTCACTCAAGAAGAGATAAATAACCTGAGAAGTCCAATATCTATTGAGGAAACTGAAAATGTAGTTTAAAACTTTTCCACAAAAACATGCCAGACCCATATGGTTTTACTAGTGAATTATACCAAACATTTCAGGAAGGAATAATACTAACTTTACTCAAATATTCCAGAAAATCGAAGAGTTGGGAGCACATCCTTCACCCTGATACTTGCTCTAATAACAAAACCTGAAAAACACATTACAGGATAAGATAACTACAGACTAATATCCCTCATGAATATGGATGCAAAAATCCTCAACATATGTTACCATGTTGACTCCAGCAATATATACAAATAATACATTATGACCATGTTGGGTTTATACTGGATATGCAAGATTGATTCAACATTTGAAATTCAGTCACTGTTTTTTACCATGCCAAAGGACCAAAGGAGAAAAACTACATGACCTTCTCAACAGATGCAGCAGAACAGCATTTGACAGGCTTGAGCTGTAGAACCAACAGTTTAAACAAACCTGAACAATGCCAACAGAATGATACGGAGAGCACATTGTAGACATGAAAGCAAGGCCCACAGTTGTTCCAGAAAATTCACTTGCCCTGCGAAAAAGAGAGAAATTGATAAAGCTTATGACTCTAAGTATATTTTCTATAGACAATTCATCCAGAACCCTTACTATTTAACAGAGAAACTCACATTGCGAATCATCACTCAAATATTTCCTTCAGCGAGTTTGCAGAAGGCATTTTTTTAAATACAATGGTTTTCATACCACCTAAATCCAAGCATCTGGGAGTAATCACTTTAATATTTTATATCTCTTATTCATGATTCTTATAGTTTTCATTGTGGAATTCATTTCTTGTCAGGAAATAAAGGGGGATTTTTTTTCTAACAAATGTTTTGCTTTATAATATACATATGTATGTATAAATTTATATAAATATATAAATTAGGATGAAACATGTTTCACCTTAATTTATATTCTCCTCATGTATTTTTATATATGTTTACTTTTATTTTAGCACTGTTTTAGCTGTAGCTTGATTTACGTTTGGGCTCATTCTATAAGTATTTGTGTTATTGAAGCATTTATGCATTTGCAATATTTGTCCTATCGGAGTGACATCTGAACCACTTGCATTTATTTACGTAGATGATATATTTGGTCTTTAGTAATTTTAATTTCTATTTTGGTTTTGTTTCATTTTTTCTTTCAATTTTTAATAATTCCATGTGCTTTTTTTGTTATTATTATTCTGTTATTATTGTCTGTTAAGAATCTGACCCCGGTTTGCGTCTAGAAATTTGCAAGTATGCATCATTTTAAAAATTCCCATAGTAGGTGCATTTACATAAAAAGTTGAACCTATATTTTTCCACTTATCAACATAAAGAATGGCAAGTACACATTTTGCCATGAAAAATGAGGAAATCAGAGAACTTCCTGCCACTTTCCATTCCCTATGGAGATTTCAATATCTGTTATTCTGTAATGATATTTTGTATCATACATGATATTTTAAAGATTTATGGCACTTATATTCTCTTTTAAAATTATATTGTGAAATTATTTATACTTAAGTCTACATTTTTGTGGATTTAATTCTTACTACTAGCTCATTTATAAAAAATAAAATCTTCCTCCATTATGGGATTACCTATTTTGGTTTCTCTTTTCAGTGGATAGAGTATATTTGGACTCTAAGATTCATACCCGGTTATGCCCAGGTATAGGTATATTTTGTTAATTTGTCAGGTAAATGGTAAGGCTTTCAATTTACACATGAAAGGGCAATTATTTCCTTCCATCCTTATCTTTTTAGTTCTTTTATCTTGTTTATTCTGGTCTATTCAGGAAATCTACTCTTGATATTAGATTACTATTTTTTATCTATACATCTGTCATCTTGTCTATAATTTATATTTCTCTACCCTATTACTTCACAATACTGGATTCAACTACCATTTTAGCTTTGTCCTGGGACCAGTCTGGTAAGAGTTGAATTCCCTTACTACTCACTACCTTCGAGACCCTGGAAAATCACCAAACCACTCCCCAAAATGAGCTATGTCTTGTGGTGGGCCCCTGAGTCTGGAACTCATCTTTCCAAATTAAGGAACTGTGGCAGCTAGCCTTCAGAGATAACCCAATGAGCCAGCCTTGTGGTATTCATATCCTGTGTAGCACCTTCCCTAAAACTGGATAGGTCTATGACTTGTTCTTGACCAATAGAATACACCAGAAGTGATGTGTGATTTCTAAGACTGAGTCATAACAAGCCTTGAAGTTTTCTCCTGGGCCTCTTAGAATGCTTCTTCTGGGGAAAGCTAGTCACCTTGTTAAGATATCCAGAAACCTGAGACTGCCATATTGGAGGAAGTCCAAGTTAGCCGCATGAAAAGCTGTATATGCAAAGAGATGACCAACCGGCACCCCAGGCAAGGCACTAGACATATAAATGAAGAAGACTTATTTTAAGTCTGGAAGTTGCGGGCTGATGCATCATGCAGTCACAGACAACCAGCACAGAATATTAATTAATTCTGACAGGACCTAGTCCACTTATTTCCCATGACACCCACTGTTTTCTTAGGTAGTGAAACTCAAGTAATTTTAAGTCACTCTTTGTTGCAGTCTGATTCCAGCTGCAAACCATCTGGCAGAACTGTCTTGAGGCATATGCTTAGCAGTCTTGTGTCATTTATAGCTGTTGGATTTATTTCCCCTATTTTTTAAATTAGTCACTAATTAGTCATTTTGTCAGGATGGTAGAAGCATGGGATTAGAATATCATGTTCAATTTTCCTTCAGTCCTAGAAGTTTGTCCTGATTGGTGCGTACAGCTAATCCATTCTTTTAAAACATTGAATCTAAATCCCTCTTGCCATTATCTAAACCCGCCTTTCCTTTCTGTTATACACAATCAAAACAAACAAGCTTGTTATGAATCATTGCTCACTTACTAGCCTCTCTCTTAAAAAAAAAAAGAAAAAGAAATCGTTGGAACAAAAGTAAGAGCACATGCAACATAAGATCCAAATGAATACTTTTTAAACTTTTAACGCTCTATGTGTAAACCTGTAACCTGAGATACCATTTGCTTTGCCAAGGCTTTGAAAAATGTCTATGGCAAATACCACAGAACATACAAAGGGGAAAATCTCTACATACGTGAGTAACTGAGCCACATCATGACGCTTTCTTCTTAGGAGGACACCCTCCCTCCATTTAGCAAAATTTTCCAAGGTGAGGCTTGCATTGGGGGATATCTTTATCTTATCCTTGTCATTCCAGATTTCTATCCCAATTAAGGCAACATGAGTATTGAGCTTTTTATAAAGCTGTTGAAAGAGAATAAATGGCAAAGTAACAACTCATAATGGTGTTATCTTTTAATATTTTCAATGTACTTTAGATTTTGAAACTTATTTACAACAGCACTGTAAAAACCTTCTTTCCAAACATACTTGTGAAATGGAAGTTACCATCTCTTTTGGCAGACACTAGCATCCCCATGTGTAGGCAAGACAGACACCCTTAGATATTTCAGGTCTATAAACTCCCTTTTTTGGGACAAAGGGTCTATTGAAACAAACTTTTCCTGTTTGCAACCTCAAAAAATATTATAATTTCCTGCTAGTAGTTCATGACTATGACTTTACTATAAATATATTTCCTCAAATGCTATGTAACTTCCTCAGTCATAATTTTTCAGAATTAGCAAGCCTGACTCGGTGCTGATTTGGACATCAGAAAAGGAACAGGCTACATGAAAAAGTCCTGCATATGTGAGTTACAATAAAGTAAGGGACCTCTAATACTTGAAACTGGACTGAACCAGATAATCTACAATGCATACAGAATAACCTTTAGAAATAACTAGTTAAGCTTATGAGACAATACACTTACTGTAAAGATGAAAACTTAAATTACTACTATATAAAACTGCACAGTGTTGGTCAAAGAGTACAAGCTTCCAGTTATAAGATGAGTAAGTTCTGGGGATCTAATGTACAACATGGTGACTAAAGTTAATAATACTGTATTCTATGCTTCAAAATTGCTAAGAGAGAAGATCTTTAATGTTCTCATCGCAGAAAAGAAATGGTGGAATCATGTGACGTGATGGAGGTGTTAGCCAACCTATTAGGTGAGCGAACCTAATCATTTTGCAATATATAAGTATATCAGATCAACACAACACCTTAAATTTGCCCAATGTAATATGCCAGTTATATTTCAATAAAGCTGGGGAAGAAAACTACACAGTTACAGGCCTTCTCCTGGGGCAACTTTCTGCTGAGAAACCTGAGGAGATATTTTTTCAAAAAAAACAAGAAAACAAGAAAAGTGTTGAGGAATGCAATTATCATCAAAAGTAAAGTAAAAATCTAATCAGAGTAAAAGCTTGCCTTTGATTTTTTTCCAACTTCCTTATTCCTCACTTCTTTATCTTACTCATCTGACAAAACTCCAGTCCCGGTTAAAACAAACTCTCCCTTCTGTCTCTCCCCCATCAAGCCCCGAACACAGACAGGGGAAAACAAATGATGTTGGCTGCTTTCGCTTAGAAGCCATGACCACTAACCTCCAGTGGTCTGAACCACCCTCCAGCAAACCTGCTGCATTTCCGAAACCCGTTCACTCTCACAACCTTCTATACATTTTTTCATGCTTGCTCTTCTTTCTCAAAAATTCTGCCACTTTCTTTTAAAACCTCACTTTGAGCAGACGTCCCTGCTGCCACATTCATCGAAGAACATAGATGCAACCAGAAGAGAATCTCCACAAGCTCCCACCCCGTCCACCCACTGGTCTACACCTGTTCAAACAACCTGTGCTTCCCCTTCCTCACTATATGAATGAACTGTGAGCCCAAGGCCAACTTCTCCATGCATGCGCTGGACCTGCCATCTCTCCCCAGATCAAAGAGATTCCTCCAAAAATTATTCCATCTTTTTTTCACTGTCAGTGTTTAGCCTTTTGTGCCGTGGTTCTCATTAGCATATAAAGGATGCCTCATCGTGGCGGGACCGGAATCTCTCTTTATGATTCTTCCTCCAATGACTTAGGCCCCATTTCTCTGCTTCCATTTATAACAAAATTTCTGTATTTGCTGTCTCTAACTCCACTTCTTTCATTGTCTCCTGGACTCCCTGGAATCATGCTTTTACACTCCACAGGAACTTGCTTCATCCAGGAGACCAATAACTTCTATTTTGTTAAATCCAGTGGCCAGTTCCTGGTCCTCAGAACATTTCACATCATTGATCATGTCTTCCTTTGATAGATTTTTGTTTCAAGTAGCTTCTAGAATAACAACCTCTCCTGGATTTCCTCCTATCTCACTGTCTACTCCTTGGTCTCACCTCCACTCTCTCACCTCTTCCCCTCTTACTCCTCCTTAGAGAAGTACTTCAAGTATATATCTTTGTGTCTTCTTCCTACTTATCTACACCCATTCCCTTGGTGATTTTACAAACATTTTCTGCAAAGGTCCAGGTAGAAAATATTTTAGGCTTTGAGGCCATGTGGTCTTGGTTGCAATTACTCACCACCTTTGTTATTGTAGCAGGAAAGCAACCATAAACAATGTAAACAAATGGGCATGACTGTGTTTGAATAAAACTTTATTTTATAAAAAGGCAATAGGCCAGAGTTGGTCCACAGGCTACAGTTTGCTAACCTGTGTCTTATGCCATCTGTATGTGCTGAAGTCATAGATTTATATCTATGGACCTGGACCTGCCATCTCTTGCCCTGAACTTCAATCTTGTATCTCCAGCATTTCCACCTAGAAATTTTTATACAAAGAGATATCTCAAAGTTGCTGGGTCCAAAATGGAAATCCTAATCTTTCCTCTGATAGATTTCCATCATCCCCCACCATTGTTCCCCATTCTTGAAGTTGCTTAGGTCAAAACCCTTGGTGTCACCTGACTCCACTCTTTTTCTTATGCTTCTCATCTTCCACCCACCTCGTAAACCCAGTTGACTCTGTCCAGACATCAGATCTTCTCAATAGGTCTCCCATCACTGCCTTTTCTCAAGACACCATCTTCTCTTGCCCTGAATTATGACACGATTCCCCTACCTGGTCTTGTTTCTGCCCTTGCTTTCCTTCAGTTTATTTTCAACAGAATGGCCAACGTAATCTTTTAAGAACACAGATCTGAACGTGTCACACCTCAGCTCAGGTTTTCCAATGTCTTCCTCATTCATTAAGAATAACAAAGTGCTAAATACCATATGATATCACTTATATGTGGAATCTAAAATATGACATAAATGAACCTATCCACGAAACAGAAACCGACTCACACACATAGAGAACAGACTTGTGGTTGCCAAAGGAGAGGTGGGTGGGAGAGGGAAGGGTTTGGAGTTTGAGATTAGCAGATGAAAACTACTATATATAGGATGGATAAACAACAAGGTCCTACTTATAGCACAGGGAATTACACTCAGTATCCTGTGATAAACCATAATGGAAAAGAATATGAAAAAGAATGTATATATATATATATATATATATATATATATGTGTGTGTGTATAACTGAATCACTTTGCTGTACAGCAGAAATTAACGTAACATTGTAAATCAACTATACTTCAATAAAAAAAAAGAATAGCAAAGTCCTTACGCAGACCCACAGGGCCTTCAGGTTCTGGCCACTGCTACCTTTAGATGTCATCTCCCACCCTAGCCCTGGCTTATTACAACCAGCCACAATGGCCTTCCCCTTATTCCTCAAACAAGGCAATCTAGGTTCTGCCCTCAGGTCCTGTGCTCTGCCTAGGGTCAGACTTCTCTCCCTTCCTTCAAGTCTCTACTCAAATGTTACCCTATTAGAAATGACTTCCCTGTCTAACACAGCACCCAAGATATCTCAATCTTTCCCCTCTCTCTCTCTCTCCCTTTCTCTCTCTCTTTTTAAAAACTCTGCTTTATTTTTCTTTATAGCACTTATCACCATCTTACATACTCTTTATTTGACTTGTTTGTTTGCCTCCTTGAACAAGGATGCTAACTTCCTGAAGGGAAGGATAACTCCTTGAAAAAAAGGATATTTGTCAGTTTTGTCCCCCATTTTATTTCCGTAATCTAGAAAAGTACCGACACAAAGTAGGTGCTCAATAAATATGGCCAGTTCTTGGGGCTCTTTAAGAGGAGTCAGCATACTCTTTGTGGTGAGAAGATGAGATATGACCTTGGTCACTGTATCCACCTTCATTTTATTTCTATCCTCAGAGGATTTGCAGGACCACAAGTGACTCAGCCATTTCAACTAAGTAGGTAACCATATGTTCAACTAATAGGAAACTAACAAGATTTAAATAGAAATGATATAAAAATCATTTTTTAAAAGTTTTTAGAAATTAGATAATAAAATCACGTTTAAAGAACCAAATCAACAGTTTTACAATGGAAACAGGCGTGGAAATCTAACCGATCTAAGTTGAAATCTTCTCTCTACCATTTCCTAACTTTGTGATTTTAGGCAAGTTATTTTGCATCTTAGAAACTAATTTCTTAGCTATAAATTACGTTTAATAATATGTTAGCGTTGTTCAAGGATTAAATGAGATTAGGTATTGAAAGCTGCTATGTACCAGAGCTTGGCTTATTTTGTTTTTTGGTTGGTTGGTTGGTTGGTTTTCCATTTTCTTCCTTAGATTGGTTTTCTATTGGGATTTGTGTGTCAGCATTTTCTTACTGGGTTTTAGAAAAATAAAAACCATGAAACAAAACCACCTCCTATACCTTCATGGACCTGAGAATAGTGTGGCGAGTATGTGAGATACTTCTCTATCATGTAATATTAATATTCAATTAAGTTGCCAAAGTTGTGGTCACCCTTCAAGAGCCAGTAAGCAGTATTAGTCTTAGGACTATTGGCTTTTCTTCCCTGCTTCATGAACATTCATAGAAACACCCAATGGCATCACCTAGCAAATTGTTAAAATTACACTTAATAAAATATATCATACCATGTTGATGTAATTGACCATCTCAAACACCCTCTTTCTTATTTCCTCTTGGTCTTGATTGTACTTTTTAAACTACAGACAAAATATAGACATTGATAGAAATGAATATAATTGGAAGGTAAGAAAAAGCAATTTCACTTTATTTTACTTATTATAACTAATGATCAGTTATAAAAGTTAACACTTAAACATTAAAAACAAAGCACTTCCTTATTTCTCTACCTAAATTAAAGCAGTCTGGAAGAAGAGATGATGTTTTGTCCCCTGAAGTACTAGCTCAGTGTAAAGCTCTAAGGAGCTATTGCAGACATATTTTCAGTTAAATACCATAGTTTCCTAAGCTGAGGAGCACTAGTGCAAGGAATAGTCTACTTATTTCAAAAAATATGAGCAGTAAGTGAATTTAGTATAATGAGAGGTCAAAATTTTAGGGTCTGAACTAACTTACATTATCATAACACAAAAATTTTCCTTTTGAGAGCACACATGTGGACTTCAGGTTTAGAACAATCAATATATAAAATGCATTCTTATAAAAGAAGATTAACAATGAATATTACCAAAAAATCATCTTTTTCAGAAAATTCTATCCATTAGTTTTTTTTTTTTAATTTACCACTCCCTGATGAGCATAAATTTTAATTTACCAATGATTTAACTACTTAACAGAAGACAAAGTGACAAAGGAATTTAATTGGAAAATAAGTTTGGGGCTCTTAAGACAATGAGAAAGGCGCATTATAGTGCAAAAAAATCAGTTTATGCATATCATATTAGGTGTACATTCCTTAAAAGGTAAGATCATATCAGTCTAATTATATGTTACATTTCCTAGGTTCAAAACAATTTGTAAAAAAGATACTCATTATTTTTAAAAACTTATCCATTATTTAATATCTTGCATAATAAATTTATGTAGTATAGCATTTTAAAAGACACATTTATCTGATATAATTACCTCACCATTATCCAGGACCAAAAAATATTCTATGTATTTATTTTGTTCCCAAGCCTTCTGGTCTTTGGATTTCTATAATAAACATAAAAAAGAAGATTACTAAGACAACATCTTTCTCTGCAAGAGTCATTCTTAAATTTTAAATGAGTAATTTTGTAAGAGTTGGTTGGTCTGGGAATGAAGGAAGACAATATCACCATTTTGACTCTAACTAACCATCCAGAATCATCTATAGACAAGGCTCAGAATGTCAGAGGTAGAAGAGACATTGGTGATATGCTAGTCTGGCCCCTTCATTTTTACCAAAGAGTGTAAAGGATTACACAACTGAGTGCTAAAAATAAAACCAAAGTCTTCATATTTTTTGAACGGTGGACTTTCTCCACTAGCCTGCTGTGAAATAGAGGCACGTTAACTTCAGCATCCTCCTAGGGTTTTGTTTTGTTTTGGTTGCCTTTTATTCCTATCCCAGTGAATACACCCTCCTTTACCAATGGTGCAAAGTCCAGAGCCACCGCGGCACCCAGTCTGTCCTTTTCTTCTCAGACAGTGCTTGATCGCCTTCCCACATTCCAAGCCTCCCTATTTTCAGTTTCTTTCTCTCCACAAAATGAAACAAAAACAAAAAACATGTTTCACAGTAGATTTTTTACTGATCTGGGTTCTTGAACTCTTTAATCAGTAGAAGTTGGTAAGAGGCCAGATGAGAAATTCAGACACGGGTTAGATGCATGAAGTAGGTAGCTACTTGTAACGGTCTGGCCTCTAAAGGCAAAGGCTGGAGATATACATTTGATGGTAATTAGTGAACAGTTCCTATTTAAATAAGACATAGCACTGGATGAGATTACCTAGGAAGAATGTGTAGATAAAGTAAAGAATGGGACCCAGTATTGAGTTACATGAGGCCTCTAATATTTAGTGGTCCATCAGAGGCGGGATAACAGTGAGAGGAACTGAGAAGAAGTCGCAAAACCAAACAATAAGATGTCATGAGAGCGAGGTTATTTGCACACAGTTACCAAGGAATTGAGACAGAAAGACTAGAGGCCTGTACCAAGCTAAACGAGGAGATCAACGTTCACAGGAACATATAGCTCAGAGTGATTCTCCTGGACTCTTAGATATCATACCGCTGGTAGAATTTAAACCCATAGCAAATTGAATCCAACAGAGATTCTATTTTATTCAAACCTATTCTGTCCAGTGCTTATGCATTCTGAGAACATGTATCAGTAGAAGAGATGATTGGATGTGAAGCGTATCCTAAAGAAAATGAAGGTAATAATGACAAAGTTTTTGTGAATATATTTTATAGTTTCAAACACAAGCGATATTCATTTTCCTTCTGTGACCAGAAGCTGAATTCCAGGTATGAAAGAATATTCTAAGTTCCTGTGGGAAGATCTGATATTTATTTTGCCCACTGCTATATCCCCAGCACCTATGGCGGTACTTTAAGAAAGATTTATTGAATAAATTCATTCATGGAGAAGGCAGGGTATTTTATCTCAAAGCAGTAATAATACTTTACACCTTTGTTGTATGTTGTAGCATCGCGAAAGCTGTCTGCTTCTAGGAGGCCAGCATTATATCGATGCGTCTTTTTAACCCTTGCACACAACATGTTGTTAATAATAGTTGATCCTTACACACTCATTAAATAAATCGTCAAGGTACAGTAAGGTTTTAGTGTCTCTTTAACCTACTAGTTTCAACAATGACTGTAAAGTTTCAGTCAGTTGGAGCTACTAAGACTGGAAACCAGAGCAGCCAGGATGAGATACATGAGAGCACCGCAAATAAAAAATAAAAGTAGGCATACAAGAAGACTGGTGGCCGATGGGGCTGCATTCTGATGAATTTCAGGTACCCATAACATGTCATCCATCCCACAGTTGCTGTTAGTCTTCTGTTCATCAGGATCGTGCTTGAAGAGTGCATGTTCCTGTTCATCCTGATTTGTGGGGCTTAAAGGTTCAATGAAGTACTTTTGATCTCCCTGACTGAAGTAACCCCTGAAAAACACAAGAATCTAAGCTTCCTAAAAATATTCCAGTTCTGAGCACTAAAGACTTGTCGACTTCAAAAAATGACCAATGCCAAAGCATTCCAAGCTCATGGCAGTAAAATACAGTATAACATTATAGCTGAAGAGACGCTTAGAGATTACCTAAACTTATTTTCTCTATGAGGAAATTGGACTAGTTGGGGAGAAGTAACTACTGCAGTCATATAGCCAACCTGTGTCAGAACTGGTGCTAGAATGGAAAATTCCTGACTCTCAGTCAAGTGTCCTTCCGATTCTCATGCCTGGTCTGCTCTAAAGATACACCGACAATAAAAGAGACTTTGAAGTCTTACAGATAGAGTTAAAATTCTGAGTCTATCACTTATTATCCATGATACCATGGGAAAAAGACTTAAACTCACATAGCCTTAGTTCTCCACCTCTGAAATGGGAATAATAATACCTACCTAATAGTATAGTTGTAAAGATTGAAGGAGATAATACATAAGGCACATAATCAATGAATATTATCAATTTCTTCTCGATTCTCTCTGCTAAAGCCCTGAGCTAAGATTCATTTAACCATGAATTAGGGAGCGAGCACCCATTATTCATTAGACACTGGAGCAAGCGCAGAAGGTAAAAGGAAAAGAGTCGTGGTCTCTCATCTCATGGAGCTTATATTCAAATAAGGAAGATGGATGTGGATCGAATAATCACATTTGATCCACAAATATGTACAATTATATGATGTATACGTAATACATGCAATTATGGCAGATAACTGCTAGGAAGAAAAAGTCTGAGAATATATAGCAGGGAGACTGGACTAAGCATACCTGGAAGTAGAAGAGTGGACTGGGGAAATAAGTTAGGTGATTTCTTGCAATAGTCTGCCTAAAGGATCATGGCAGTTTGGACTAGGATGTGGCAGTAGAGAGAGAATGTAGTGAATAATCTCAGGGAATATTTAGAACATATAATCAATAGGGCTTGTTAAATGGATAGAAAATGCGTATTTGAAAGGCAAGAAGTCATCAAGGAATCTAGGTTTCTGTATTAGGTGGTTGGTTGACTATATCTTTTATTGAGATAGGAAGCACTGGAAAAACGCCACATGAGGGAGAATATCATTAGTTTGATTTGGAGTATATTAAGATTGAGATTTCCTTAAGATATCCAGATATGGAGAGAGATGGAGATATGGAAGAGGAAGTGAGATAATGAAGTCTGGGCATCAGAAGAGATATCTTACTGTAGACAAATATATGACAAGTCATTAACATCCCAAAAGAAATGGATGTCATAGGCATGGATTGGACACACTAGAGAGAGTTTAGAGTGAAGAGAGGTGTTCCCATTCCCTAAAGATTCTGACTCTAAAACTGGGACACAAAAACCTATATTTTGAAAACAAGCAAACAAACAAAAACAACTCTGCAAGCAATTCAGAGGTGTAATTTACAAACTACTACCAAGAAAAGCCATGTTTCCTTTAAATTTCAAAATTTTTGAGTCCTTAGAATGCATACTCAACTATAGTATAATTTATTATATTTGAGATTCTTTAGGTAATTAACACACACACACACACACACCCATCATCACAGGTACAAACCATTATGAAGCCTTACCTTAGACCCCTACATGTGCTGATACTAGCATCAGAAACTTTTTCATTAATGATGTGTCCTTGGTAATAACAGTCATCCTAGAGAAAAGGGAAAAGGGGTTTGACAAAGGAAAAGTGTGCATGTACTTTAGACCCGCTACTAAATTTGAATTTGAAATCTTGAATCAAGATCTATAATATTTTCAAATCATTTTATGCTGAACAACAAAAAAAATTTTTTTTAATTTCTTTTTTTTTTTTTTTGGCTGCATCGGGTCTTAGTTGCAGCACGCAGGATCATCGCTGAGGCATGAAGGATCTTTCATTGCGGCGTGCTGGCTTCTCTCTAGTTGTGGTGTGTGGGCTCTCTAGTTGAGGCACGTGAGCTCAGTAGTTGTGGCATGCAGGCTTAGTTGCCACACGGCATGTGGGATCTTAGTCCCCCAACCAGGGATCAAACCCTCATCCCCTGCATTGGAAGGTGGATTCTTTACCACTGGACCACCGGGGAAGTCTCCCTAAAAAAAAATTTTTTAAGCAGCCTTTTGTGGTTAAAATCTTTACTATTTAGCTAATGATCCCACATGCTTAGGGGGCATTAACTAAACACTGTTGTAAATTTTGTTGTTGCCGAAGAAGGATAACAGGGATGAATACAGTCTGGGAAAAAAACAACTCACAGGTATAAGTTTAAAACCTGAGCCCCCAAAACACCAGACATTCATTCTTTTCCTTGGCTAATTGCTCAGTAAATTTTCCTAACACTGATGAGCTCTTTCCAATGAATGGATTATTCAGTTTGTGCTGTTATTTCTTGATTTTTCCAAAGAGCGCCACCAGACTAACTAGATTAGTTTAACATCCCTGTATCCACTCGAAGCCAAATGCTCAGTCTTAGCACTTTTTCACATGGATGTACTTCAGTCAAATTCACCTTTCTACTTTGGAACAGGTGAGGTATTGGCCCACATAAACCTCTGTGCATTGCTATGGAAGAAAATGCTTGAAAAACTTCCTCAGAATAGATGGCAAGGATAAAACACTCCTCATACCACTTCATCCTGTCGTCTTCTCTGAATAAGAGTCCAGAGTGGAAATTATTTAGGGAAAACACAGAAATCTACAATTCTACCATTGAAGAAATAGTCTTGAGTTTGAGAGACTACATGATCCTGAGAGGTGATTGGCACTGAATAAGAACACCAGATACATTTAATTCTCTACTTTTCAAATGAAAATAAGAAGCTCTTTCTGCCCACTCTCCTATAAGGAGTCCTTAAAGGCTGGAAACGGTTACCATGGTGGTCAAGGAATACATTTATTCTTGTCAGACTGTAAAAATGTTAGAGGATCTATTAAGAAATTACTACTGTTTCTGTTTTGTAAATAAGTTCATTTGTATAATTTTTTTTTTTAGATTCCACATGTAAGTGGTATCATATGGTATTTGTCTTTCTCTGTCTGACTTACTTCACTTAGTATGATAATCTCTAGGTCCATCCATGTTGCTGCAAATGGGATTTTTTCATTCTTTTTTATGACTGAGTAATATTCCATAGTATATAGGTACCACATCTTATATACACTACTACATATAAAATAAGATAATCAGTCAACAAGGACCTACTGTATAGCACAGGGAACTCTACTCAGTATTCCATAATAAGCTATATGGGAAAAGAATCTGGAAAACAACAGATATATATACATGTATAACTGAATCACTTTGCTGTACACCTGAAACTGACACAATATTGTAAATCAACTATACTCCAATATAAAATAAAAATTAAAGAAAAGAAATTACTACTGTGAAAAAAACATCGTTGCCATAACACCATTTCACTTTCACTAATTGGCAATGACACTGCTTCTGAGTGTGTGGGTCACACGCCAATTAGCAATGAATTTAGGATACTCTGTCTTACCATGATCTGTGGGCTCGTGGTGACCTCCTTTCCAGTGGAATTATAATATGTTTCCGTGTAGCCTGGTGCAAGGAGACCCCTGAGGGTGGGAGGAAAATGTCATGTTTACTCATGCTAATTGCAAAGTCCAGTGATCAAAGCGAGAGCTTTCCCTGGGTGTGGAGAAAAGTTTTACCTCTTAGCCCCTCAGGGCAAATCCAAGCGTGAAAGGGATGCTTAAACTGGAGAGAGTGGGAAGGGCAGGGACATTCCTGAGTAGTGTGGAACAATGTCTGTTTCCTCATCAGACTCTGCCTGTTTGAGGAGAGATTTGAGGAAGAAATAGAACTGAGTAGGGCAAAGCTGATAAAAATGACTGAAAAGAGCACTGTTCTTCCCCACAGCTAAGGATGACTGCCTTTTTCACCCAGTCCTTGTCAGTTACCAGTAACTGTTAACAGTTGCAGCAGTGGAAAGTGTATTGAAAATTGACTTGCACTTGGTAGTGTGGGCTCTTTCAGCATTCTCACTGAGCTTCTTAAAGTTCTTTCAATTATCCACCAGCAAATAGGAGTCTGAATATATTTTTAAAAGAGGCAGGGCAAGGAGAAAAGGAAGTAACTAATATGTATTCTATACCATCTCTATCCTGGCTGCTGGGATAGACCATATCATTTAATCATTTCAACAACCCTACCAGATAAATACTACTCTCCTTATTTTTCAGATGAGATTAAACAGTTCAAGTGGCAAAGAATCCTATCCAGATTTGTCTGAATTCAAAGCCTGTACTATTTCCACTGTACCACACTGTTTCCAAACTCTCGACAGTTGTGGCTTTTTGCAAAAGGTGATAGTCTATTTGAGGGGAAAAAAAAAATCTCGTTGCCCTATACTGAACAATTGAGGGATTAAAAAAACTTGAAAGCATAGAATTAGGAAGAAACTACTTTGGATATAGTCTAGATATAGGATGATCAAGATCTGGGTGAGAGCTGAGGTAGTGAAATTTGAAAAAGAATGTTGAATTTCAATGAACTGAATGAAGAGAATGAAGGAATACAGGAAAATGTAATGTATGAGAAAATGGAGGGTTAGTGGTTGGCTGGGTAGAAACAGCATTGGCGTTGCAATCAGGGGACCCTGAGTCAGTTTTTACCACTGACTTGTTTTTTGGCCCTAGAGTTCACTTAACTTATGTATGTCTTGTTTTTCTGATGAAAATAGTTGCAAATTTTTAAAATATCTAATCTTTCAGTGTTAAAATAACAAAATGCAGTGATGCATGGGGGAGACTTAAAAATCTATGTGCTGTTTCATAGAAGTTGATAAAATATACATCTGCTCGCACCTCGTTCATTGTGTTTATGACTTCAACTGGCAGAACACTAGAAAACTGTTACCTTACTCAGTGTCTCTACTACTTCAGTACAAACAAATACTCGTGGAAGCCCTTGGGTCACTTGAGAGTAAAAGATGATTAGTCAAGGTTTGTGGGAGTCATAAGTAGTAACAGACTCAGTCATCACACTTGCCACATGCTAACTGGCTGTTGGTGAGGATAGTATCAGAAGTAAAGACTCTTACTTGTTTTTCTTCAAGTAAAGCACTGCGATTTTTCCATTAACTGTCATTTCATACTTCAGTTCAGTTTCAAATTTTTCCTGCAAAAATGCACAAACACTTACTGGTGATTAAAAACATACACACACAGATTCACTTGGCTATGTCCATCTGTCTCATCATTAGAGAGCAATGCCTGCTTTTCTTTAACAATGGTCTCTAATTCCAAATGTCTGCTTCTGCCTCTTTTAACAAGTCAAGCTGCCAACTGAATAGACAAATTATCTGAGACCTTTATACAAACCCATCTATCCATCCAGGCAGCCTCACATTCTACAAAGAGGATGTGAGTGTGGGTTATATGCCAGGCACTGCTAAGTTCTGGAAACTGGCCTCTGAGCAGGAAAAATTGGTACTGACTGTCAGAAAGCTTATAATATTGTGGAAAGACAGACAATAGAAGTGAGTTATATGATAAGGGGTATGAATCTGGAAGCAGGGTAGGATGTCTCACGTCTTAAGGGCAGGGAAAGACTTTCCTGAGGAAGGAACATGTCAGCTGAGATATGAATTAGCCAGGTGACACAGGGTGGGGAAGTTATTTGAGAAGAAGTACTACTATGCACACAGACCCAAAGACCCGCAAGCCTCTCAACTGATGATTTGGTCTAGAGGTCTTCTCACTGCTACATGGAGGGCAGAATATGGGCAAAATAACATGAATTCGTACCCTAAGGCAAGAAGAAGTCATCAGGAAGAAAACATAGTCTCGGGTGTTCAGAAAGAGAAGAAAATGGCACTTCTAGTAAACTGTGTGGAAAAGGAGAACTATTTTAAGTTTAGATTTATATATACAGGAGGAGATAGAGAGGTCTATACAGAAGAATTTTAAAGAAGATGTTATCAGGTACTGAATTCTGACTTTGTCCTATAAAACAGGGTTATTAGCCATGGTGACATGTAATATCTACCAATTCACTGGGAAGTACTAGGACATTGTTGTTATTAAAGAGATCCAATATGGCAGAGCAAACGTGATAAAGCACCAGTTATTATGGACTCAGTGATGCTTCCACTGTTGTGTTACACCTAAGGTCAAGCTTTCTTGTCTCCTCCCTCTCCTGAAGGAGAGAAAAGGACCTGAGCTCATCCAGGGACAATAGAAAGTTAGAGCCAAATGAGAAGGCAATCCAAATAAGAGGGGATATATGTATACATATAGCTGATTCATTTCGCTGCGCAGTATAAACAGAATATTATAAAGCAACTATACTCCAATAAAAATAAAATTGTTGATAAAAAAGAAAGGGGCTTCCATGGTGGTGCAGTGGTTGAGAGTCCGCCTGCTGATGCAGGGGACACGGGTTCGTGCCCTGGTCCGGGAAGATCCCACATGCCGCAGAGCAGCTGGGTCCGTGAGCCATGGCCGCTGAGCCTGCGTGTCCGGAGCCTGTGCTCCGCAACGGGAGAGGCCACAACAGTGAGAGGCCCGCGTACCGCAAAAAAAAAAAAAAAAAAAAGTTAGAGCCATCTGGTCAGAGTATTGTGCAGGGATTTACCATCTCCAAGGTCAGTTATTTCAGCTAAAATTTCCTTTAAATTTTCAGTTATTGAAGTGTGTCTCTGGTGTCAAAAATCTCAGACTATAAATATCCTACACTGTGGGTCTAGAGGAGAGGAAGCTGCTCTAATTGAGTTTACTTTCATGAATAACAGGAGCTGGAAAAAAGCCTGAGGGTTGAAAACAAACGTCATGGAGAATTGTTGTCACCACTTCTTGTTCAGGCTTAAGAAAGGCCAGATAAAATGAAAATATTAGGAGGATACCAGATATGACCGTCCAAACAGAAGAGCCTTCCAGATATCTGTTTTCTGTCAGCAATGGATTTTAGTAGATTTTCAGATAAAATATTATTTGGAGGTTGTTTCAGAAAAGATAATTGGGTAATGGGAGTTTTAGCCAATACTATCATAGAGGGTACGGATGAAAGAAAACAGCAAAGAAGAAAACCAGAGACTATACGAAAGAGGGTGCGCTGGGTAATGTTATAACTGTACTTCTCAAGTAGAAGCTCATGGTGGAGAACAATGCCTGCTAATAAGAAGTGTGTCTTATTTGTATTCTATCTAGGTTCTGAGCTATGGGTTGGGAGAGGAAATAGGCACCTTTATTTGGAGAGCTTCCACTAGAAGGAAATGCTTTGGAGCTCACTGAGTAAGATTAACTGGGCACAGGGACATATAAATAAAAATTTCCTCCAGGAAACACCATGGGTAAGGTCTAGTGGGTGGATTGGGACGGTTAGAGTCCTGTATGGTTCTGAGATGGAAACAGAACTGTAAAGTCAACATGATGCCTGTGAATACACAAAGGAAACCCTGTAGCCCAACTATTGTGATAACATACAGTAATCCGAGGCCTCTGAAAGCCTTGGTGGACCTAGCTAAGGCCTGACGTTGTTCTTGATAGGGGAGGCATTGTGATGCCAGATTTTTTTTTTTTTTTTTTTTTGCGGTACGCAGGCCTCTCACTGTTGTGGCCTCTCCCGTCGCAGAGCACAGGCTCCGGACGCGCAGGCCCAACGGCCATGGCTCACGGGCCCAGCCACTCCACCGCATGTGGGATCCTCCTGGACCAGGGCACGAACCCGCGTCCCCTGCATCGGCAGGCGGACTCTCAACCACTGCGCCACCAGCGAAGCCCCAGATATTTTGTTTTAAGGCATGGACCAACAGCAAGATGATTTTGGCCTCTAAGGAAGCATGTGATCTGAAGACTGCAAGAACAGTGACCACCTTTGGAATGTAAGTTTCAACATCGGGGACCTTGACTGAGAATGTGTTGACTATACATCTATGCAGGTTTATAGGAAATGTATTCCACTTACACTCATTCATTTGTCTATTTGTTTACTTACTCATTTGCTCACTTATTCAACAAACGCTTATTCAGGTCTCCTTATGCCATGTATGTAAAATACAGTCAAGAATACAATCATGAATCAAATCTTTAAGATTCTGTCTTGGCTGTTAGTGCCTCCTCCAGAAAATGTTTCAGAGGATTACTTCATTCTAGCTCAAATCTTAAGTAATGTGGCCAGGTGTGAGGAAGTCAGAAAGATGGGCCATGCTCTTGGCATACCTGACAGGTAATGTTGATGCCTTAATTCTCTGGTCCAGCAGAGGGCACAGTGGTGTAATAGTAAGTACAAGAGTCCTCCTCTTCACTGCCTTGAGAAGTGATCAATCCAGACTGAGATCTGTGTAGATACAGGGATCCCCTCTGTCCCATGCACTCTAAATTCTAAATGTTTCACGTAATTGCTAATCAATTATTTGCACAAGGAAGACCAAGAGTCTCAACACACAAACCACAAAGTTAATTTCTAGCAACTTGGCTTTCACCTCAAAATATTCAGTGGAAAATGTAGTTGGCATTTTTAAGAGACTGCCAGAAAGCATTTGAAGAAAGCCATATTGACAGGGAATCCAATGCATATGGGTCCTATATAAATTTAGCAGAAACATTTTGTTGAGAGACAATTATTTTGGGAAACAGAGTCTACTCTGGGTTCTGTTGCTATACATGTGTTTGCTTTAGAAAAAATAATTTGTGAGGAACTTTGTCCAGTTGGGGAATATGAGCTTCCAGTGAGTTTCATCTTACAATAGGTAGATGTAGAAGCTGTCATTTATGTCTCATTTATTTGTATTTTCCTGGCTCCCAGCAGAAGACTTCCAGGTGTAGGTAATTAGAAAATTGCTGTGGAATGAATCATCATGTTTTAGCTTTCCTCTTCTGACTGAGAATGTGTGTTTTGTCAAGTGGTAAGAATTCTACAAACTTTAATAGCCGACTCTTGAAAAAACAGAGGTAAATTTTATGTTCGATTACAGGAATTAATCCTAATTTACTACACATATATGCATTTATTCACCCACAGTATTTTATTTTTTACTTCAATTTTAGTGCTCACGGTTTTGTTTGTATGTGTGTATGTATAGATAGATAGATAGAGATATATAAAGAGATAGATAAAAGAAGTTGCATCAAATTCTTTAGAAGTAACAGAATAAGTTATAAATTACCATAAATAAAGTTCACCCTCTGTGTGACCTTGGACAGTTAGTTTATCTCAACTGCCAGAACTTTAAAATCAAAATAAAGCTAATAATAGAATGTTGGGTTATCGTGAAGATTAATAAAGGTAAGACAGGTTAAAAAACACAAATGTGTGTATGTAGATATATCTACATATTAAATATAGTTATATATATGCGTGTGTGTGTGTGTGTGTGTGTGTGTGTGTGTGTGCGTGTATTCAAAATTCTTTATTAAATCCAAAGCTGTACCTGTTGACCTGGATCCTTGACCTCTCTTTTATGCAGTGGATGAAGTCTTCTGGGATAAACCACTTCATAGTTTTTCACTCCAGGGAGTTCTTTTATAGAATTTACTGAGCAAAAAAAAAAAAAAAGTTAGAGAAGATTCAGCTAAGCAGAACTAACATATGCTGTTCGGTAGTGGTCATGTTGATTGCGTTTCTGATGAATGAGGCCACACGCAGGGGCTTTAACTGAGTTATGTGAGAGAGTTATAAGAGTGCAGACACCAGAAAAGATCAACAAAATCAGAAGCCCACTCTTCCTCTCAGATCTTTCATCTATATCTTCAGATATTTTCCCACTGAAAGTTTACCGGTGTTTCTCAGCTTAGTGAAGATATTTAATATCTTCACTAAGATAAAAGATAATTCAAAGATAAAAATAATTCAAAAACACTTAGTGAAGATATTTCCTCACTAAGAATTTTCCCGCTTCTCTTTACCACTTTGTGTCCCCTAGGGGAAGGTAGCAAACAGTTCAGGCAAAAGCCAGGACAGGAGAACAGAAGCCAAAGTAATCCTCTAAGAACCTAATCAGTGTCAGAATAATCAAACTGAAGCACTCTGAAACTACACAGTGTCATAAAAATGAAATAACTAATGGATGCCATTTCAGATTCTAATATATTTTTCTTGGGTTTTCCAACAGCAATATTTTACAGTAATGAAAGAAACGAAATCAGTAAGAAAAGGCTCCAATATCAGCTCCATAGAATGGGCTGACTTTTGCAGTACAGACATACCTTCATTTTTGAATACAAAACATGAAACATATGAAACCTGGAGAAGCAGACAATTAGAACACTAGGACTGGCCTGGAAGGAAAACTTCTGAACCTGCAGTTATATTGAAAGAGAACTGGAAAGATTCAACCTACTATTGGCATCTTGAATTCTCATTTCAATGTTGTTTCTAGAAGTTATTTTTTTTAGAGAAATTCAGTTTTCCCAAAGCTGATGCTGAATTTTCTATTTTCTTTTTTATTTGCCCACATGGTCCAGTCCCTACTCTGTATAAAGAAGTGCCTGAGGAAATGTCAACAGACCAGCTCTTTAGAGGTTAAGGGGCTGCAGATCCACAGAGAATGTAGGTACAAGGGAACAGGGGATCCACAGGATGGCCCCAACCCAGCAGTTTCCTAACTAGAACTGGAAAGGCTTTAAATGACTAGAGGGTAATTCTAGCTCATTAAAATAGGCAAACCTAAATTCTGTGATAACATAAATTTATGTGATGGGGTTGATCTTTTAGCAAATAAAACAGTATTTTTCATTAGTCACTTTGCATGAATGTACACTTATCCCAGTGATGTTCCAGAGAATAAATGCTTATTTTTTCCAAGTTTCTTCAGAAACTAAAGCAGAAACTTTTCAAAATTCCTAGGGATATCAATTTTCTTTTATCATTTTAGGATGGCTTTCATTCTTCTGACCATTCAAGAGCCATTTGCATATCTAACTTTGAAGAATAGAAAAAGTGATTAAATTTGCTAAAAGCTCACTGGGTCAAAAATGGAGTGTTAAAGAGATGAAATGGCATTTCTTTCACTGGCTCAAGATTTACTGTTAAAAATAATTCAGAAACACTTAAAGCCGTGGCGTCAACACTAGACTACATTAACTTTGGGTTTAGTTTGGGTTTTTTAATTGTGAAAAGAGGGGGCAGATTAAATGATCTTGAAGAACAGTTCAAGCAGTCTACAACTTTATGCAAATAAATACAGAATCTCCAATGATCTCTTTGAATAGGTGACGGTCATTTCAATAATGTTCTAATCAGAACCTTGTGATAAAATGTCTCATTACATAGTCACACTTCAAGAATTACATCACAAGTTCCCTCAGTCACTTACTTCTTGCTGTTATAGAGCTAATCACTGGGCATCTTTTATTTCTATTTAATTAATTTTTGGTAGAGGAAAATAATAATGTTACTTTTAAAACAATAAGCGAGGTTCAAAAGCCTAAAGGAACAGTAAATCAGTCATTTTCTTTCCATCGAGTGAAAATTTTCCTAATTATCATAATTATTTCAAAATAATAAGATGCCAAGAGTAAGAAAATTACTCTTGCCAGAAATTAACTGATGGTAGCAATTCCGTACAGTCTCCTGTTACTCTCTAAGTACACCATAAGGCACCCGCATGCTGTCTGGTGGACTGTGTTCAATCAGTGCAATTAGTCCCATTAATATGGAGCTCATGAAGCCATATATTCACCAACATTGCAACCAGAGTAACTCTTCTAAAAATGCTGTATGAAACACACATTATTCTGATGGGAAATATTAGTCTAAGCTGCCCTCAGTTCATAAAATAATAACTACCCAACTAATTCTTTTTATAAAAGCAGAAAGGGATAACACTCACATGCTGCCCTTCAGAAGTGGTGTGAAGGGGACAGGCCAATCCAACCAACACAAGTTTTCTCTGATATACACATTGGTCTCCATGCCTCTAGTTAGTATCTAAATGCTAATGTTTCCCAACTGACTATGAAATATGGAGTCTAAGCATGTAAATCAGTGGAGAAATTTCTTTCCAACTCTTTGTTTGATGGCCAAGCACTTCCAAATGGCAACCAAAACAAATCAATGAATAAACTAAACCAGGATATTTTTTAAAACGCCTCCAGCAACCTCTCACTTTCTTCAGTGTGAAGTGAACAGATTTCCAGCTTTTCACATTCTTACAACAGGGTACATTCTCTAAAGATAACAGATAGAATTTCCCTTAATGGCCCTTCTTTTTCTGAAACCAAGAAGGCCCTGAAAGAATGAGATTTGAGATACAACAAATTATACAGCAGTTAAAGAGAGGCAACAGACCTAAGTGTTGTTTGGCTCATCATCCTAAGGTGTGATGCTGCCGTCTCCTCCCAGCTGTGTAACAGCACACTAATTATTTTGAGGCCTGTGGAACAAACACAACTAACTATCATCCAGGGATTACACAAATCTGAGATGAAACACAATATGTTTCTACTAATTCACTTTAATACTTGCTTTTCTCTCTCCCACAGAACTCACAGGATGGATTAGTTTTGACGAGCAAAACCGGATCAAGAAAAAGAAAACTGTTATTTGGCTTTGGGTTAGATCATTATTTTCACTGTATATTAGTTTTAGAAAAGTGAAATCTTTGGGGGGGGGTACTTTTAAACACTTTTTATTTGGCAATAATTTCAAATGTATACAAGAATTGCAAGAATAGGAATAGTACAAATAACGTCTTTATATCCTTCACCCGGATTTACCTAATTCACAGATTTACCCTACATGTTCATGTAGTGACAAAGCATTCTTGTAAGCCATCAATATTTTGAGGCTGTTGTCACTGAGATTTTGAATATTCTCAGTCTCTCACATATATACACATGTGTATATACACATACATATTATATAAATATACATACACATACACACAATTTTTTCTAACCATTTGAGGATGAGTTACACTACATACATCATGGTTCTTTACCCCTACAAACTTGAGTATTTCCTAAGTACAAGAATATTCTCTTACACAGCCATAGCACAGCTCTCAAATTTAAGAAATTTAACACTGAGCCAGTACTTTTATCTAATCTACCATCAGTATTCCAGTTTTGTCAATTGACCAAATAATATCCTTTATAGCATTTTCCCCATTCCAGTGCAGGATCCACTCTAGGGTCAGGTATTAATAGTTTTCATGTTTGTGGCCTCTCCCGTTGCGGAGCATAAGCTCCGGACGCGCAGGCTCAGCGGCCATGGCTCACGGGCCCAGCCGCTCCGCAGCATGTGGGATCTTCCCGGACCGGGGCACGAACCTGCGTCCCCTGCATCGGCAGGCGGACTCTCAACCGCTGCGCCACCAGGGAAGCCCTCTTTACTCTCTTTTAATCTGGAAACTTCTCACCTTCCTTCCACCCTCCCTTCATCCTTCCTTCCAACCGTTTTCTTTCTTTCTTTCTCTTTCTTCCTTCCTCTATCTCTCTTTCTCTCTCTGCCTCCCTCCCTCTGTCTTTAGAAAAGTTAAATCTTGTTGACAAGATTAATATACCAGACATTAGTCTGGATGGCTACTTTATTTTTTAATGTGTTTGGAGCCATTTTAGAGTTTAGCCCCTTTGTACATAATACTGATATTTCCATTTTTCTTCAGATCTTTTCAAAACTGTTGAAAGCAATGTCTTTTCAAACTAAACACATGATGTGAAGCCCTGAATCAGGGTTTATGCAATGACATGGACTTGAGTTCTGGGATTCTCTGTACCCCATCAAGCTACCCCATCAAACTATCTGGTGATTTTAAACTTCATGCAGTAAAAGTGAGTACAAACACTAAAGGAAAATACACATCCTAATTATGTCTATCACTTTGGCTCTAAAGATCAAATTACGTATACTCTTTGGGGTCTTCCAGTCGACTTATGAAGACAGGAAGAAACTGCAATTTGAAATAAAATAATTTCAAAAAGTACTGTACCCCCTGGATATTCTGAAGTAAAGAAATTTCTCCTTACTTCTTCACCCCCAAGCACCTGTCACATTCTTTAAATTTTTTTCCCTTTCCTACAATGAAATCTTATAAGTTATTTTTCTCAGGGGATTGTAAAGCTCATTACAAACAGTTGGCCTGATTTGACCTCATGTTTTAATTTCGCATATGTAAGAACTGGGCAGGACTCATGGTTGGAGGGGCACATACTTATTCTCTGGATGATGGGGGCAGAGAAACAAAAAAAGGAGGAGATGGGAAAATGGAAATTGCTTTACGTCTTACATTTCAGTGGGTATTTCATTTCAGGGACCATGGAGACATTCTTTTTTTTTGGCTGCGTTGGGTCTTGGTTGCTGTACACGGGCTTTCTCTAGTTGTGGTGAGCAGGGGCTACTCTTCATTGTGGTGCATGGCCTTCTTATTGCCGTGGCTTCTCTTGTTGCGGGGCACGGGCTCTAGGCTCGTGGGCTTCAGTAGCGGCACACCGGCTCAGTAGTTGTGGCACATGGGCTCAGTAGTTGTGGCTCACAGGCTTAGTTGCTCTGCGGCATGTGGGATCTACCGGACCAGGGCTCGAACCTGTGTCCCCTGAATTGGCAGGCGGATTCACGGAGACATTCTTGAAAATACACAATGGAAAATAAAAAAGAGGGGGCAGCTTTCTGTTCCAGATGGAAGATAAGGGAAGGCAGCTTTCTGTTCATCCCCCCATCCTCACAAAAGCCACTTCAGAACCTCTGTCCCCTTCTCACCAAGTATTCAGAGATGTCACACTTTGAGACATGACCTCTAAAAATGTTTTGTCTCTTGGGGCAAATGCTGTGAATGCAAAGACAGGAGAACAGAATCAATTGGTATGCCCAAATTCACCGAAAAGGCTATAATGTGGGTGGACCGCACTGGTAGCTATGTTATTCTGTTAACAGATCCCGCTTGATCTTTATGCTGTTGGGTAAGGCTAGTACACAAACAATTCTTATGTTTCAACCAAGCAAAGTGTCCCAGAGAGTGTTCAGTGATCCTACTTTTGGAGAATGTAGGGAAAGAAGATTTCTGTTAACTTTGACTCAAAAAATAGGAATTTTAAGTCAATAATTTAAATTCCTAGCACAGTTCTATACCAAAAGATGTTAAGTTAAAACTTTCCCAAGTCTGAAAAACAAATCAGAAACCAGCGTAAAAGGAAAGTCGCTTTTAGTGACAAAGTACTGTGTGGGCAAAAGGGGTAGGAGAATATTTCCCTACCTAACCCCATCCTTCTTGTTGATAATGTGTTCCCACTTCTAGGTCCCGGCAAACATTCTAAAGCCCAGGAAAAGGTTTACCAGGGAAGGAGTCTCACACACTGAAGCTAACGTGCTGAATTTCAATAAGCTCTCGAAGTAGAAATAAACAAAGGAAATGTGTTAGCCAATCTAATTTAACCAAAATCTAACTGGAGAATTCATCAGAGATGGAGAGATCTGCTAGATATAATTGATTATTAGGAAGGAATATTACTCTACTTTTGAATTCTTAAACTAAAAATTGCTGCTCACCATCTGGCACTACAAGAATGAAGTCACTTGGGGCTTCCCTGGTGGCGCAGTGGTTGAGAGTCCGCCTGCCGATGCAGGGGACACGGGCTCGTGCCCCGGTCCGGGAAGATCCCACATGCCGCGGAGCGGCTGGGCCCGTGAGCCATGGCCACTGAGCCTGCGCGTCCGGAGAGCCGCGTACACCAAAAAAAAGAATGAAGTCACTAGCCACTGCAGTAGTTGACCTTCAATACGCAGCCTGAAACAGGAGTTCAGGGCCGGCAAAGATCAGAAACGAGGCACTCTGTACTCTGGGAAAAACTGGCAGAACAGACCTTCAGATAATTAGATACTTTTAGGAGAAGATGTTATGAACCCAATTTCTTGCATTTTCTCATATCTAGAAAAGCTCTAAAATTATTAATGGAGACATCCGCTCACCGTGACTAGCAGCAACCTCCTGCCAAAATGTACACTTGATTCCATGGGTCCCCCTTCACCAAAACGCATAACACTGATCTCCCTGCCCTACTTCTTCCGAACAGTTCCTCACAGTTATCTGAGAAGTTGTCTCCCAGGCTACAGTCCTCATTTTGCCCCAAATAAAACTTCACTCACAACTCTCACATTGTGCTTTCTTTTTTTTCAGTCAACAAATGTTTGATCTAACCAGCAAAATGGAAGTGAACGATCAACGTAAGTTCAACGGCAACATTGTTTTGATCAAGTAATATCACAGTGCTTTATAAACATGAAATGGGTCCACTACTTATTTCTAATTCGTCATATTTATCATCACCAATAATGAAAGGACTAAATATAAAAATGTGATTGAAAGGAATAGGACGAATCGAACTGGCCCCAATAATAATAACAGATACTTTCTGAAGCCTTCTGTACCGCAATAACCAGTCAAACCTGCCTCATCTTAACTGCTCTAAAAACTGACAAGGTTGATCTGGGTGCATTCCATTCTTTGATGCAAAGATCACATTCACTGCTTAAATGATGCTGAATGAAATTTCCCCTCTGATTTCTAAGTGTTCTCAGATCAGACGTGTAAATACTGATTCAAGAAGTCTGCTTGCCTCTCCTTTACACTGAGTGTTTAAATCAGTCAGGGCCCCCCAAAACAACAAATTAAACCAGCTCAACTGGTTAGTAAAATTGGTTAAAAAAAAATACTGGGAGAAGATGAAAAGCAAGCAGTTCCCTGGGTATTTAACAGAACCTGAACAGGAGTTAAACACCTACCTGGAAGTGGAGAAAGGAGGAGAGTGGCTGTCAAAAGAAGCCCTGGCCACATGCTGGGTGATCCCAGGAGCCTGGTGTCTGTCCTTCTGTCTCAAGCAGACGTGCACTGGGTCTGTCCCCTCCTCTCAAGTGAGACAGAATGAAACCTCAGGGTTCATTGTTGTCTCTGCTTCAGCAAGTGTTTACTAGAGGTGTTGCACAACCTCGGGGCTCTGGTCCTGTGACAGTGGCACAGCAGGCGGAAGTTCTGGCCGCAGTCTGGCTCTAAGATCCCTTGATCCCACGCTGTTGTTTCTCTTTCTTTCTTCCCCATATTCCCCACTCAGAAGTAGTACATTTCCAGGAAAATACTATATTCCAATAAGCCACTGCAATAACGGCTTCAATGCAGCTTGATAAATGTGTGTATTTATTATGTGTATAATAAATATATGTGTATGTACACACTACTATATATAAAACAGATAACCAGCAAGGACCTCCTGTATAGCACAGGGAACTATACTCAGTGTTTTGTAAGGACCTCTAAGGGAAAAGAATCTGAAAAAGTATATATATATATTTGTAAATATATATATACACATAAATACATGTATATATAAAAGTATATATATATATGTAGCTGAATCACTTTGCGGATCCCTGAAACTAACACAACACTGTAAAGCAACTATACTTCAATAAAAAAGTGAATAAATAAAAATTAAAAAAATAAAAAGCAAAATAAATAAATACATGTATATGTATTTGCTATGTTGGCAAAAATTTATTGAGAAGGTTATCCTCTCACATATACATGTGGTTCAGTGAAGCAATTTCTGATCCAATCCCATTATTATATAAAACTCTCTTTTCCAATTATTTTGTATCCTTAGCCTGTTCTTCCACAATGGCGATCTCAGGGAGCTTGAACTCTCATGAAATAAGAATGTAGGAGTCTATAAGCTCAAGGTTTTTCAGCTCTCCAAGGGTATTCGTAACATCAATAACAACCAAGAGAAGGGGGTAGGGGGAAGCCTTTAAGACTCAAAAAATGTAATTTCCAGGATAATTTCAGGAGTTGTCACAGGTGGTAGTGAGTCTAAGCTGGCATGCCCAGATATCACACAGTATAGCTAATATTAATTAGAGCTGCTTACCAAGTTCCAGGTCCTTTATACTAATTATCATATTGATTCTTACGATACTCCTGTGTGATAAATATCATCTTACCCATATTTTGTATATGAAAAAAACTGGGGTTTAAAAAGATAAAAAATTCAGAAGATTAAGACTCAGTTTTCCTCATTTTATAGAATAAAAAGGGTAAGCAGCTCGCCCACAGTTACCTAGCTAGCAAGTGGTAGGAGTGGAATTTGGACCTGGTGTTGTCTGATCTCCTACTCACAGACTCTAATGCTTCCTACTTATGCAGTTGATTTATACACCCAGTTATATTTCTGTTGAGAAATAAATATACAATTCCTACTAAAAAACCCTGAAGTATTATTACAAAACCCATTCCTGGTCCACTAAAATTATGCATCATTTTACGGATTCTGAGCACATTCTTATACTAGTGATTGCAATGAAAAGGGATATCTCTAAATGATAATACACATATTGGCCAACAAGCATAAGGGACTTTTTTAATCTAGTTATTGAACATTTCAGCCATCAGGATTGGGAATCTCACAGGTGTCTTGTCTCTTCCATCCAAGTTCTATTGGTTTGTTTTTTTCAGGGAACAGAAAGAATACATCTGCTTTTAAATGATTACATGGCTTTTCTCCATTAATTCTGTACACATGCATTAGTATCTTAAGCGTAGGACACTGAGGTCGTGGCTGAAAACACAATCATTTCTTTTGAGATGCTTGCAGTCTGGTGAGGCAGATAGGCAAGAACAGTTACCATGAAGTTGTGCAAAGTGAGTACTGTCCGTATATCACAGTACCTTGTGTTTAGTGCTATGATAGATTTAGGCATAGCGGTCAGAAGTCAGAGGTGACCTCTATGCCGAAATCCTATCAGGGCAAGGACGGCTTCCTGGAGGCAAGAACAATGAGATCAATGAAGAACCAACTGTGAGAAGTAGTGAGGAGGATAAACACATTAGTTTATGGCTGGTAATGTTTTGGTGTTTTTGGAGCAAAGAGTGTCTGGGGGAATGGGAAGATGTTGTTGTGATATCAGCACAGGAACTTGAGTGGGAAAATACAGGTTCAAGTTCTTACTCTGCCACTTGCTTTATTACACTGGGAATATAACTTTCTCTTAAATCTTGATTATGGAGAAAGTTAAGTTCCAAAGTCATGTAGCAAATAACTTCCAGCATTCTACTTCACTGGACTTTATAAGGATCAAATGATAATATATATTTGAAAAGCGCTTGTAAAATGTTTACTTTATCCTCTATTCTACACAAATTTCTCTTAGTTAAATGTCACCTAAAGAGAGGATTCTAACAAGATGATCCATTTTAATCATTTGATTAAAAATAGTGAGGAATGAAATCTGATCTGGTTACAGGTAAGAACATTACTACTTTGAACTGGTGTTCCAGATTGTGTAGTTCCTATGCATTGTAATGTATAAGACACTTGTAAAGCCCCTTCCCTTTAATATACGCCTGATGCCATTTGAAGTTCATTGTATGTGGTGTCGCTAGTTCCTATTAAAATTTTTCGATGTATGTATCAACAACTCCAAGTCACATATGCAGAAACTGAGGTCCAGATGTATTAAGGGAGTTTTTGCAGGGACTTCAGCAGTGTGTAGCTTATGAAGGATTGTTTTTTGGTAGCGTTGGAGTTACTCAGATCCTACTCCATCCTTCAGGGCCACAGTCCACTGGGAGATGATTATCAGAAAAAGAAAATCCTTTAGGGATGCTGGCTGGGAAAGGCTGATAGTGAAAGGACCCCACAGCACCAAGCAGGAGACAGGCAATGAGGATCAATGTAATGTATCAGGGAGGATCTGGTCTTGAGCTCTGCCTTTTCATTGATGCTTTGGGAAGTGTTTCTTGGAGCAGTGTCTGTACCACAATAGGACACCCTCTCTTCTTGTTTTCCTCCCTGCTGCACACCTCAAAAAAGAAACTTCTGGAGAAACAGACATAGATAAATGGGTAGGGGAGGTGTTCAAGGTTTAAAACACCTTATCTTTACCTCTTAGGAGGAAATGGACCTAAAACCGAGAGTGGGATCATGGGAAAAAAAGGATCCAATTATGGGTAGGTTACTAAGACTCATAGATTGTATCTGATTTAATAAATATAATCGTTCTGCTGTGTTCTCTGTATGTTTATGTCATTCAAGGCTTTCAAAATTTCTTCAACAGTAATTATTTAGAATCATCAAATCATTTGAATGAGAGATCAGGTCTTGAACTCTGCCCAAGATGGGTTCTCACTGAAGCTCCAGGAAGATCTTACTGTCACTGTTTCACCTCCCAGGACCATTATAGCTCTGTCCCTATTCACTAAGGGCGAAGAGAAATAGCACACATGGAAGACTGTATTTTTCCTCAAAAGAACTTCACAAAAATCTCTTTTCAGCCCAGAATTCTCACTATTCTTTCTGCTTTCCATTCTGATTAGTTCAAGGAACATCACGTAGAAAAAAGACCAAATGATGTTAGTATTGGAACTGGGAGAAAAGGATTATTCAGTCACCACCTACTTGACTCTACTCAGACCAAGGGGATGCAAAGTCTTCTTGGCAGGAAGAGAGAAAGGAGCAAATGTTTACTGTGTGATTAGAATGTGCTAGTTGCTTTGTATTAACATGAATCATCTTCACCACAACCTAGAACCTAGAGAAGGAAGTGTCACTGAATTATCAAAGACTTGATATTGATCTTTTCTTTTTTTTTTTTTGGCCGCTCGGCTTGCGGGATCTTACTTCCCTGACCAGGATCGAACCTGCGCCCCCTGCAGCAGAAGTGCGGAGTCTTAACAACTGGACTCCCAGAGAAGTCCCAGTATTGATCTTTTCTGAGCATGTGTGACAAATCTTGGGACCACTGGGTGTAGGATCTTTCTTCAATATGTTTTTATTTAATTAAAACATTCCTACACTGCTATGCTCTTACAAATTGCTTCTGGAACAGACAGAGAGGTAACGTTCCTTCAACCCAAAGACACACTACGGGGTCAGTGAATACTGAGGCACCACCTTTGTCTTCCCTGTGCCCAGAAATGAACTACACAGAGCTGGCACTGAGTAAATTAAATAGCTTCCAGAGACGCTATTAAAGGATATGTTGTAGAGCATAAGGAACTCAGGCGTTAACACGGCTGAATACATTCCTTCTGCCTGCTCTATACACATACTGTACACATGTTGAAAATTTATTGGATCACATCCCTATAACAGAACAAACAAAAATACAAACTTAGAGTTTAAAGGAAGACAGACTGGTCATCAAATTCAAGATTTTTAAATATTTTCTATTTTAAACAAGTAATTCAACCACTGAGAATCACTCTAAGAAAATTGTCTGAAATATAAAATGGGTTTTATGCATCAAGATGTTAATTACATTATCTATAAGGAATAAAACTAAAACTAAATATCCAAAAATAAAAAGATGGGCATATAGTCAACTACATACCTACTCAATAAAATATTAAACCACTTACAATGAAATTTAATATTATGGGAAATTGTAACATTATAATATTGGAACAAAACTGAAGCCACAAATTTATATACAAAATGGTCACAACTACATAAAAATTTCAAAAACCTATTTGGAGTAAAAAAAAAAAAAAAGCAAAAAAATTCCCATATATTTAGGGAGGTGTTTCTGTATGTGCTGGGAAGATGAATGTTTTTACCTCTTTTCTTCCTGTATTTCGTAATATTTAAGTAGTGGTTACTATTATTTTTATAATTTAGAAATTACATAAAGTAAACACAAAAATCAAAATATTTTTTCAGAACAGACCTATTCTCCCCTAAACTGAGCTCTCCTTGAGGATACATATTAGTCATCATTGCACCCTCAAGACCCCAACAGAGTGCTTAGAAAACAGGAGCTAATGAATATATGTTTGCACATTGATTTAGTGATTTGAAGGAGGATCACTCAAAAAACAAGCAGAGCCCCTGAACTACAAGCCATGAGCAGCTGAGTCTTAGAAGAAAAGAGAGAAAAGCGCTGTTAGTCTTCTAAAACCAGAACAAAGGTAAAGCTTAAGGTTTCCTCTTCTAACTTATGTTCCCACCTATGGTAAGTAGATAGTGTAACACAAAGAAAGAAAGCTATTGGCTTTTAAGCTCTGTAAATACATTTTTACTTACGAAAGCCAACAGGTTTTTGTTATCTCCTTTCAGGTACTATATTTACATAAGATTTTACCTTAAGTTTTACTGTTATAATCAGCCAATAACTCCTCTCACCCTGAATCACCCTGAATTACTAGCTATTATTTAAGACTTGCTACATTGCATTAGGCTCTTTGTAACATGAAGTGACCTTTCCTCTCATCACACAGTATCTAAATTAAAAAGCAGTAGCTAATCACAGAGATTTATTGAGTCCAATCAAACTGATGCATCATTTGCATAATCTGATGTACTTAACAAGCAGATAGGGCTGTCAGAACACTCTGTCTTCCAGGTGGAATGAGAATAGACATTGTCCATCTTTATATCTGTGATTCTTCTAGTTTTTCTGTGCTCCACTGCTGACCTACACTCTCCCCTACCCTTCATCTGGTATAAAAACTAAAATTAAGATCCAATAATATGTGTGCTTTGATATGGCAAAAAAAAAAAAAAAAAGAGAGAGAGCCTGGATTGGTCTAACTACAAATTTCCCTCCCTACTCTATTTTTATGGATAAGGTCCCCTAGTCAAACAGTAATCCTTTCCAAAGGGACCAGGGAGGCATTCTGCTTATATCTGTTTGGATTCATTATGTGTTGATTTCACATGTAAACTCCCATAGGGAAATCTCATTCCTCTTATTTACAATCAAAGGTAGAGAAAGTTTTCTTATGGTCGTCCCCTCATGGTCTTCCTACACATGAAAATCCAGACTGACTGAAAAATCTTCACCACCCTAATTAAACTCAACTCCATCCATTACAATGACTTTCAAGGCTATACAGGACCTGTACTCCGACACTCGGCACTCACCCCTCAGTCCCTTCTGGTCTGAGCTCATCTTCTTGCTCACTCTAATCAAGCCACACTGGATGACTCCATATTCCTTGAATAATCAGGCACAGGCTTGCCGCAGCGTTTGCTTTGACTCTTCCTTCTGCCTGAAATACTCTTCCCTCAGATATGTACCTGGATGATTAGTTCAAGTACTTGGTCAAAGATTGCGTTCTCAGGCTTCCTTGGTGGCGCAGTGGTTGAGAGTCCGCCTGCCGATGCAGGGGACGCGGGTTCGTGCCCCGGTCCGGGAAGGTCCCACACGCCGCGGAGCAGCTGGGCCCATGAGCCATGGCCGCTGAGCCTGCGCTCCGCAGCGGGAGAGGCCACAACAGTGAGAGGCCCGCGTACCGCAACAAAAAAAAAAAAAAAGGTTGCCTTCTCAATGAGGTGTAACTTAATCAGAAATTTCCATTTTTCTTTTCTGTAGCACAACTCATACCCTTTCTGTTTTATTTTTCTCCATTGCACTTATTACACACCAACATTCTACATTATGTATTTGTGTGTTTATTCATTTTTAAAGCCTTTCTCTCTTCCCCTTGAATGTAAATTCCATGAAGCAAGTAATGGTTCAATAAGTTAGCTCTAACACTTAGAGCTGTGCATGTTTTAGAAAATGCTCAATAAATATTCGTTAATGTTTTTTAAATGGATGAATTTAAATTAAAAAATTGGAGCAAAAATTCTTTTATCTATTAACATAAAATTCTGATGTATATTTTAACTTTAGAAAAGTTTTTAGTAACCCACTTGAGCCCCCATTACACACTTAACAGGAAACCCATTATATTTCTCTGTATACACCCTTCCACTCCCCAAATCATTCAAAACTCTTACAGATTTACATAGCTGAAAGTACGTCATGCCTTTTCAAGATATCAAGATATTAAGCAGAGACTGAGAACTGGATTCTGATTGGTCTATTATTGCAACTGTTTTGTCACTGGATGGAAAAACTGGTCCATAATATAGAAGTATTTTTACAGGCTCTGAACCCTCCCTGGACAGTGATGGTGCTTCAAATAAGGCACTAAGGTTCTTAGTTCACATTGACTTGGTTAGCTATCGCTCACATTGCTTGTTCATGGGAGGATAGCTAGATTTAAAGGAAGTGGCAGCTTCGTATTGCTTCAAATCAACTCTTCTCAATCAAACTTAAAACCTTGTCTAAAGCCTGCTCTCCAGCGTAAAGTCCCTTTTCCCACATGCTATTTAATTCAGAGGTCTCTGTCTTTGGTCCTCATATCCTGAAGTATTCCCTGAGTTGCCCCACACAATTGTGGAGGCTGGCGAGTCCAAAATCTGCAGGGTATGCTAGCAGGCTGCAAACCCAGAAGAGTTAGGATTGCAGCTCAAGTCTGAAGGCTGGCTACTGGCAGAATGCTCTCTTTCTCAGGGGAGGTCATTCTTTTTTCTATTAAAGCCTTCAAGTAATTGGATGAGGCTTGTACATATTAATTGGGTAATCTCCTTTGCTGAAGTCTACTGATTTACATGTTAATGTCATCTGCAAAGAAATCTTCACAGGAACAGGATATCGTTTGACCAAATATCTTAGTACTGTGGCCTAGCCAAGTTAACACAGAAAATTAATCATACACTAGGCATATAGATTGGGATTTGACTCTTTCCTTCCAGAAAGCCCAGGGCTTTTTATTTAATTTGTCACTCTCTCCACAGAGATGTACTCCACATTGCAGCTATTTCATCACTGAAAAAAGACAAAAAAGAACTGGTTACACACTAATTCTCTAATCCTAGAAAAATGTGTTCCTGCTAGCCCTACATCTGCATATCAGAGAGGGCCCTCCAAGAGATTCTTTGCCAGACAAAGAGGATCAACTCAGTATTACAAATCTTGGGCCCACTGTAGAGAGGAAGGGATAGCCACACAAGTAATAATGCCCAAAGCTGTGACAGGTTAACTAAAATGAACTTTAAACACCTGGAAGTGGAGTCCGCCGGCATTGTCCTTACTTTTATACAAACTGTATGGAAGAACACTGTCCCAGGAGTCACATTAAACAAATTTATTTATTTGTAACTTAGTCATTCTACAAACTCTCCTTCTGTGTCACATGCTTCTGGGTTGAGAAGAAGTACTCTGTAAGCTTGATAGAATAATAATATAGGACTGGGTGATCCTTTCTGATTTCTCTCTGGCCTTAACCAAGCAAAGCTGCTAACCCATGCACTTATTAATCTGTGATCATTTATGCACTGTAAGTATGAATTAAAACCATCCAATTATTCATAAATTAAATTAATTTTGTGTTGAACAGATCTTCTTAATAGGTCAAGAATAAAGCCATTTCTGAGAGTGGCTTAAGAAGAGAAAAGAAGTGCAACTGAATGCCAAGGAACTGAGAAGAGTTTGAAGAAATTAAGATTTAGAATTTAACTTATAAATATGTGATGGTTAATATTATGTGGCAACCTGGCTGAGCCATGATACCCAGATACTTGTTCAAATATTATTCTGGATGTTTCTATGAAGGTTTTTTTGATGAGATTAACATTTAAATCAGCAGATTCTTTTTTAAACCACTTTATTGAGGTATAACTGACATGTAAAAGGCTGTACATATTCAAAGTATAGAAGTTGATGTGTCTGGGGATAAGTATACACCTGTGAAGCCATCACCACTATCAAGGCCATAGATATATCCAAGTCCTCCTAAAGTATCCTCCCACCTCCTTTGTAAATTACTGTTTATTACTACTATTAGTTTGTGTGGTAAAAACACTTAACATAAGATCTACCCTCTTAGTAAATTTTGAGTATACAATACAGTATTGTTAGATCTAGGCACTGTTCTGTACAGATTTCTAGAACTTATTTACCACACAAAACTGAAACTTTGTACTCTTTAACCATAAACTCCCCATTTCCCTTCCCCCGCCCCCAGCCCCCGATAACCACCATTCTACTCTCTGTTTCTATGAATTTTTTTTTTTTTTTTTGCGGTACGTGGGCCTCTCACTGTCGTGGCCTCTCCCGTTGCGGAGCACAGGCTCTGGACGCGCAGGCTCAGTGGCCATGGCTCACGGGCCCAGCCGCTCTGCGGCATGTGGGATCTTCCCGGACCGGGGCATGAACCCGCGTCCCCTGCATCGGCAGGCAGACTCTCAACCACTGCGCCACCAGGGAAGCCCTGCTTCTATGAATTTGATGATTTTAGATTCCACATATAAATGAGATCATTCTGTATTTGTCTTTCCATGTCTAGATTATTTCATTTAGCATAACCTTCTCCTGGTCCATCTATGTTATCATAAATGATAGGATTTTCTTCTTTTTAAGCTTGAATAATATTCCATTGTATGCATAAATTTTTTTAATCCACTCATCCCTCAATGGACATTACATTGTTTCCATTCTTGGCTATTGTGAATACTGCTGCACTGAACAGGGGAGTACAGACATCTCTTCGAGATCTTGATTTCTATTGTTTTTGATAAATACCTACAAGTGGGATTGCTGGATCATATGGTAGCTCTAATTTTAATATCTTGAGGGATCATCATACTGTTTTCTTTAGTTGTTGCACCAATTAACATTCTCACCAACAGTGCACAAGGGTTGCCTTTTCTCCACATTCTCACCAGCACTTTCTATCGATTGTTTTTTTGACGATGGCCATTCTAACAGGCGTGACGTGATACCTCATTGTAGTTTTGTTCTGCATTTCCCTGATGATTAGTGATGTTGAACATCATTTCATGTACCTGTTGACCGTCTGTATGTCTTCTTCGGAAAAATGTTTTTTCAGGTCTTTGCCCATTTTTTAACTGGAATGTATGTTTTTTTGTTATTGAGTTGTATAAGTTCCTATATACTTTGGTTATTAACCCCTTACCAGACACATAATTTGCAAATATTTTCTCCATTCTGTAGGTTGCCTTTTCATTTTGCCAATTGTTTACCTGTTGTGCAGTTTTGTTTTATTAGTTTTTATTGTTTTAGTTTGATGTAGTCTTACTTGTTTATTTTTGTTTTTGTTGCTTTTGTTTTTGGCATCAAATCCAAACAATCATTGCCAGAACCACTGTCAAGAATATTTTTTCCTATGTTTTATTCTAGGAGTTTTGTGATTTCAGGTCTTATAGTTAAGTCTTTAATCCATTTTGAGTTATTTTTTGCGTACGGTATAAGATAGGGGTCCAACTGCATTCTTCTGTGTGTTATTATCCAGTTTTCTCAAAAACATTTATCGCAGAGGCTATCTTTTCTCCATTGAGTACTCTTGGCTCCTTTGTCAAATATTAATTGATCATTTATGTGAGGGTAAGATAGATGGATTAAACTAAGGTTCTGGGTTATAAATTGTTAAGATAAAGGAACATCTAAAAAATATGACTGAAGGTTGGTGAAGAAGTATACACACTATGAAAAGTACTTTCTCCATAAAATAAGAGCATCATGTGTTAAAAGGAAGGGGTAGGGGCTAGGTGAGGGACTGGGGGAGCATGTTGGACATTGGGATTCATAAATTTGTTTCCATCAGCGTGTATATTAGGAAACACCAGAACTAGAATGATGTCTTTCCATTCAAATTGAATATAGATAAAATAACCAACTTGAAGTCTATAAAAATATAGGCAGAAATGAGGCAATGAAGTATTGCTCTCAAGTTTCCACAAAAAAAAAGCATGCTTGTTAAAATAATTTTTTAAAAGACATATAAAACAATTTAGGAGTCATATGTTGCCCCCTGAAAAGTATATATATTTTAAATGTCTGTATAACAGGTGAAGAAAGCCATGAGAAGGAAAAACACTTACATGTGCAAAGAGAGCTACCTGTAATGAAAAAAGAATGGAAAAGAACACCTGTGTCAGATGGCCATGTGAGCCTAGGGAGTTAATCTTTCTGCTCCAGACACTACAAGGCCCCTGGAGATACACAGAACATGATGGAACTTGGATGTCTTGCAGGATAGCTGCTGCACTGCTGTTGGTCACACTATTCATGATTATTCAAGAGCAATAGGCAGTTAAAGAGGTGTTCTGTTTAGACGCTGAGAGTCAATAAGGCTGAAACTGTGTGTTTCTTGCTCAAATCTACTTGGATCTCAACATTACAACTTTGAGAATTCATCTACACAGCCTTAGTTCCAGGGCACGTGTTTATGCCTAGCAATTTAGGCCAGAATGAGTTTCAATTGCCACTTCATGCAGACATAGAAAAAGTGATGTATGTATACCTATATGTTAGTACGTGTGTGTTAGTGTGTGGCTGAGGGTTTTGAGAGGGAGAATTATAGGTAAATAGCTAGCTAGCTAGCTAGATAACATGCACATTATAGACAATAAATGGATGGATGGATGGATGGATAGATGGATAGATCGATACAGAGGTAGATTGATATATATCAATATATATATATTATATCAATATATATATATTATATCAATATAATATATCAAATTACAAATTATCAATATCCTGGGCTTACTGGTGAGTTGTATGTTCTTTATATACTTAAATTCTCTTAAAATTTTTCTAAAGTGAACATTATTAATTTTATATAATAAATTAGAAATCAAAAACTTTTTTTAATGTTCCAAAACTGGAGAATTTTAGAGTGATGAACAGGTTGAGGATGAAGCTATTTCTGAGAATGACATAAGGGGAAGATAAATGCAACAGAATGTCAAGGAACTGAGCGATAAGCTCAGCTTTTTTTATCAGATTACATGAACATTGTACTCACTTGGATGGTGGTAGAAACTAGGGTTTGAAAGAGGAAAATCTGTGAAAAGTGTGCTAACTTGTAGATGAATATGCAGAAGTAGCTGGGAGGCTAAGCAAATATAGAGTGCTGCCCAGCTTCAGAGGAAAAACGATTTGCACACATATAGAAGAGGAAAGATACCAATAGCTGGGAAACTTAGGGAAACTGAACACTGCTTCCTGCATACTTAGGAGGTAACAGAATGAGGACTGTCCACTAAAAAGCTACAGATGTACATTATCCTTGCTAGAGATGAATGAAGTGAAGTGATGTCAAAAGTAACACAGGTTTTGTAAACAATGCCACAGTCATTCTGGAAGGCACAATGGAAAGCCTGAAAAGAGAGCAGTGGTGTAGTGACAAGGTGACACAAGAAGCACAGAGAAATTTCGAGACAAGAATATAGAAAAAAATTGACCAAAGTCGTTTTCACCTGGAAGATGACCACGAATGGCAGGACTTGAAAGAAAAAGGAACAGTTCGATAGTCAACAAGGACCTAATATATAGCACAGGGAACTCTACTCAATACTCTGTAATAAGCCATATGGGAAAAGAATCTGAAAAGGAATGGATATAAAACTGAATCACTTTGCTGTATACCTGAAACTAACACAACATTGTAAATCAACTGTACTCCAATATAAAATAAAAATTAAATTAAAAAAAGATAAAGGTACAGCTCTAGGAGAACATACTTGGAAGAATAAGTAGAATGCAGAATGGGAGATGAGAGCTTCATGTACAAATACTGTCTTGAACTATCTTCATAGATCACAGAGAGTTGCAGAAGCAATCTCAGATGTCTCCAGTATGCAATTCTCTAATGAATCACTGCCAGGGTTGCTTGACTTACCAGAGTTGTTAGGTGCAAACCTCAGCACGTGTCTTACTATATAGAGGAAAGGTATTTATCAGGAACAACCTCGTGAATGGGGTCAGGATGAACAGAATGAAACATGACCCACAGAACCCAAGGAGTTATCTGAAGTTTCTACATTGTTATTTCTTGTTCCTAGGAAAGAAGCTGGGTGGCAAGGAGTTAGAACATTTATAGTAGAAAAGCTGATTAGGAGAAATACTGATCTGCAGGTGAACACTGTCTACGTGTGCAGACAAGTCGTAATGATATCACTGACCCAGATACCTAGAGAAATACATCACACGTTTACCTGTCAAAATTTTGTAAGGGGTCCCCAAACAGTCCTGTTCATGCTTTTGAGTTCCTTGATTAATAATTCTCTATTCATTTCAGTAAACACCCCTTCATTAAAGTGAGGACAGGGAGGGGCAAATCTTCACCAGAGTTAAATCATGAAGCTACACTATTTAAAAGTCTTGTCCAGGGCTTCCCTGGTGGCGCGGTGGTTGAGAGTCCGCCTGCCGATGCAGCGGACACGGGTTCCTGCCCCGGTCCGGGAAGATCCCACATGCCGCGGAGCGGCTGGGCCCGTGAACCATGGCCGCTGAGCCTGCGCGTCCGGAGCCTGTGCTCCACAACGGGAGAGGCCACAGCAGTGAGGGGCCCGCGTACCGCAAAAGAATAAATAAATAAAAATAAAAGTCTTGTCCAGGCAGAGTAACAGACAGATACATGAGATCGACTAGACAGTACAGAAATGGACCATAATATATCTATAAATTTAGTGTATAATAAGGTTAAATTTTCATACCACTTTATGGTCCTCAATAAATGGTATTAATTAGTAGGTTTACTAATTAATAAGTCTAGCTAATTAACTATATAGAAAAGAAAAACATCGACTTAGGATTCCTGTCTGATACACTAATTCCACATTAATTAAAAATTAATATATAAAATATAAATAAACAGATTTTTCACCCATCAAATTAGCACAGATTTTTTAAATGATAGTGCTTAATATTGCCAAGGATATCACTGCTGAAGGAAGGGGAAATTAGTCCAATATTTTGGATACGTTGTATACATTCTAATCATTTTCTTGGGTCTTATTCCAAAGTGTAAAATTTTTCTTATGCTGAGGGGATGATGATTCTTGGGCTTTAACATATATGGCCAAATAGCCATCTTGAAAGTGTTTTTCCTTATTATCATATTAACTCTTGTTGAGTACAGAAGAACACAAAGTACCAACAAGCAAAAAAAAGAAAAAAAGTCTTTTAAAGGGTCTAATTTCTCCACATCAGAGACAAGTTCTCACCAGGGTATATTCATTTAGAAAATTTTCAACACATCTATATGTGTGTTACTTTCTCCAAAATGAGACCATGATATTAAGTTCTATAGCTTTCTTTTACATTTAGAAATGTATTGTGAAAATCTCTTAAATGAATAGGTACAGTTCTGAAGCATCTGTATTGCTGCTCAGTGCTCCACTGGATGGACGCACAACAATTTAACTAATGTACTTCTGTTGGGATTGCTTCCAACATTTCATTGTCACAGCGTTACAGAAAATACTCATGCAGAAGCATGTGAACACTCTCACCATTTGGGGATAGACACACAATTTTATTAGAACACCTTTTGGTATTGTAGCCAATTTTACTGACACTGGCAAATTGGAATGCAGTCTTGGATAGCTGGGCTGTTTGCTGGGAGAGTGTATGCATATATAAATATACATGTGTGTAAGTGTGTGTGTGTGTGTGTGTGTGTGTGTGTGTAAACACAACACCAGCGTAAACTAGTGATTTATAAATTGGTTCCACTCTTGCCAAAATAGGCAACACCTTTCACTGGAAACAAAAATACACCTGTTGTTGGCAGATCTCACGCTATTGAGTGTAGTGTGCTCACAAAGTCCCTATCAACTGAGAATTAATAGTCATGGTCATCTGAAAATTTGAAATCAACTAATTCTTAGCATGGTGACATTTTCCTGAAAGCACGATTTATTTAAGAAGATGTGGGGTTTGGAAAATTCTGAAATAAATCTGAAAAGTGGGAGCTACAAAAAAAATCTCATTGAATTTTTCAGAACTTTGGCTTTTCTTAAGTATAAATAAATTAGTAGGTGAATGTGTTTCTCTGTTCTAATTATTAATAGAAAATGACACCCCATTGATTTTCATATATTTTAACCAGTTTCATTCATTCACTCCATAAGTGATTACTCATTACCTTCTTTATATTCTCACATTCCCTCTCTCTCTCCCTCTCCCCCCCCCACACACACATACACACAGCAGACACTAAAGAAACTACCTTCAAGAGGCTCACATAAGCTCCTAATCTGAGCATTTTTGAAAAAAATAGAGCACGGGAAGAAAGCAACTCATTTGCACCATGATGACACTCTGAGATCATGCGACAGGTACTAACATGAATCTGCATACATCATACAGCAGTCCTTTGCCAAAGATCACAAAGCAAGTAACAAAATAAGCACGAGAATTTGGTTCGCCCATGCCCACTGCTCAAGTAGAGAACGTTTTTCTTCTCTGAGAATTTATCATCAAGAACCGGCGACCTGAATATCATAAAATCAATGATTAAATAACACACTATGTATGGGAGAAGGTGCAGGAGAGGCAATATTTTCATTGGTCATGTTTTATTGATTCTTTCTGTCCAGGCAAGAAAACTTCTTATAAGAATAAACTAGGCTTAGGAACAAAATTGGGTCATTTGTAGAGAAGAGACATGAATGGACCTAGAGACTGTCATACAGGGTGAAGTAAGTCAGAAACAGCAAAACAAATATATATTAACACATACATGTGGAATCTGAAAAAGTTGGTATAGACGATCTTATTTACAAACAGAAATACAGACACAGATGTAGAGAACAAATATATGGATACGGAATCTGAAAAAGTTGGTATAGACGATCTTATTTACAAACAGAAATACAGACACAGATGTAGAGAACAAATATATGGATACAAAGGGGGAAGGGGGGGTCGGGATGAATTGGGAGATTGGGATTGTCATATACACACTATTGATACTATGTATAAAATAGATAACTAATGAGGACCTACTGTATAGCACAGGGAAACTCAATGCTCTGTGGTGACCTAAATGAAAAGGAAATCCACAAAAGGGGATAAATGTATATGTATAGCTGATTCACTTCGCTGTACAGTATAAACTAACACAATATTGTAAAGCAACTATACCCCAATTAAAAAAAATGAATAAACAAGACTTAGGGAGGAAGAAGCAGGCTGAAGACATAAAGGGAACAGTTGTAATGATTGCTCATGACTTGGGTACAAGATTGAAGGCTGAGAGAGTTACCAGTGAGGAAATAAGGAGACATTTAGAATTCAGAACTAATGAAAGGTTGAAGGGACAGGAAGGCCGGGGATGCTATAAAGTGAACTCATAATGTGCGTGGCGAGAAGATAATGTGGAGGAGAGGGAGAAGACAGAAACAAGCAAAGGAAAGACTGAGCTGTGAAAATCAAGCTTGCTTTGCACAATACACCATTATTAACCCCAACGGAAATGCTGAATGTATCAGGGATCTGAGTTACAGAATAACTAGTTAGGTGAGCCTTCTAGCCAAACCTACTTATTTGCCTGATAAGAAAGCTGGAATCAACAAGGCTAAGTTATCTTTTTAAAAAGTCCCAGGAGGAAATAAAGTCAGTTCTCTCTCTCAGTCAAAAAAATTTTTTTTCTTTTTCTTTTTTTTTTTTTTTTTTGCTGCAAACCTTGGCTCCAATTATAGTATTTCTTATGAGTTCATTTAGGCAGAAATGGACCAGGGCCAGGGCAAGAGATTTATTCGCATGGACTGAGAGAATGTGCATTCCCTCCCCCAGCCCCCTACACACACAGTGAGAAAAAATACAGGATTTGAGGGTCTTGTGTTTGGAGATAAGGGTCATGTAAAAAACACACTAGACCCTTTAGAAGTTCATCTTACAAAACAAGTTTTTCCAAAGCCATCTGTTCCCACCATTTCTGGATGGGAAAGAGGGACATGTTTGCACACCAGAGGGTGTGGTTTGTACCAGATGACAAAGTGAGTCATGATTACTTTCTGCTTCTCTTTATCACATCTCATTAATGCTTGATCCCAGCGTAAATGGTGTAGCACTCAGGTCTTCTCCAAAAGCCCTCCGTGCATATTAACCATGGTTCTATGCTCTTACTGTCACTCTAGCTTCATTTCGGCCTGTCAGTGTTTACTTCAGGGAAACTTCAGATGGCATTTTGAGCAAATATGATCTTGTAGATCAGAATAAGGCACTCAGGAGATATCAGGTAGGTAATTTGAGCTCAAGCTACCCAGAAACCTGAGTTTCATTCCATTCCAGCCTAATAAACTGGGGTGTCACCCCTGAGTTCTGTCTAGCACATCATTTTTAAAAATTTTATTGGAGTAGAGTTGATTTACAATGTTGTGTTAGTTTCAAGTGTCCAGCAAAGTGATTCAGTTATACATACACATATATCTATTCTTTTTCAGATTCTTTTCCCATATAGATTATTATAGAATATTGAATAGAGGTCCCTGTGCTCTACAGTAGGTCCTTGCTGTTTTCTATTTTATATGTAGTAGTGTGTGCATGTTCATCCCAACCTCCTAATTTATCCTTCCCCCACAACTTTCCCCTTTGGTTACCATAAGTTTATTTTCTAAGTCTGTGAATCTGTTTCTGTTTTGTAAATAAGTTCATTTATATCATTTTTTTACATTCCACATAGAAGTGATATCATATGATAATTGTCTTTCCCTGTCTGACTTACTTCACTTAGCAGGATAATCTCTAGGTCCATCCATGTTACTGCAAATGGCATTATTTCATTCTTTTTTACTGTCTAGCCCATTCTTGAAACGAAGATCTTTACTGGTCCAGAAAGGACACTGGATGGCTTGGAGCAAAAGCTTTTATTCAATTGCACAGAATCTTTTTTTGGCAAAATTAGAAAGGTAGCAATGCACCTAAAAGCATAAATTTAGCCACTAGTGAGATGTTTCAGCAACAGTCTAAAACATCAAGTAGAAACAGAGAGCTTTTCTAGTTTTTTTTCAATACTCTCTGTGATACACTGGAATTTTTTAGATATTAAGAATTGTTTCTACCAAAAAAGGGGATAGGGGTGGTCCAGTTGTACCGGTTGGGTTGCTGCTTTATCCTCTGAGTCCCTTTTGCTAACCCAGAGCTTTGTACTTCCAGAAAAGAGTTCTGGATACAAGTTGTACAACTGATACAACTCCTCCTCCAGCCTAACCAAATGGTGGCCTAGCCTACTGTCCTGTGTCTTTGATTTGGGATAATGTATGTGCGAGCATGCATGTGTGTATTTGTACTGAGAGATATCCCAACACCTGTCTTAGTCCCACCGCGAGACTTGAGCTCTGCTCTAGACCTAAGTCAGTATGAAGAATCTTGCCATCCAAAAAGAATTTTCACAAATAACAACTACTTCCTTACCTTCCCGCCAAAATCTGAAAACTAACCTTTGCCTAAGTTCCCTACTATTTTGTTCTGAATACCTGATTCACTGGCCACCTGAATTCTTTACCAAATCGTATTCTGTCCCCTTTACCCATCTCTAGAGTCCCTCTTGCAGCCAAGTCACTTTCTTGAGCATCCTTTTTTTCCAAAAGTCCCCGCAAAGAGACCATGTTCTGTACCTAAATCTGTAAAGATAACACTGTTCAAATTCACCATGGAATAGAAGACCCTACATAACTTATCTTCCCGTAGGTGTTCAGCCTTACTTCCTATAATTCCCAAAGCAGATCCCTTCTCTTCAGGCTAGTCCAGCAGTCCTTTTCTCATGTATATGTGGAATCTTAAAAAAAGAAAAAGTCAGATGCAGAGTAGCAGAGAGTAGAATGATAGCAACCAGAAAATGGGGGTGTAAGGGAAAAGGGGAGATACTGATCAAAGGGGACAAAGTGTCAGTTATAAAATGAATACATTCTGGAGCCCTCATGTTATACATGGTGACCAGAGTTAATAATGATGTATTGTACACTTTAGACTTGCCAAGATAGTAGATCTCTCTTTCTCTCTCTCTCTCTCTCTCTCTCTCACACACACACACACACAAAATGATAACTATGGGAGGTGATGGATTTGTTAATTAGTATGATTGTGATAATCATTTCATGAAAAAAACTGCATGTTCTCTAGAACATGAAGTTGATAAACACAGGAAAAGAATTATATCCCATCTGGAATCATTAAAGTTGGTCTGAAAGAGAGGATGGCAAATAGCCAAGGAATGTGGAGGTCATCCTCTCATGACCAAAGCGGGAAGTGGCTGGACGCCTTCAAACCTCCAGCTCAACTAAACAGGAGAGAGTAGATGAATGACAGCTTTATGGGTCACATCCATCTCAGTGGGGAGGAAAGAGGTTTGAATATTTTTTTTCTTGAAGACAGGCTTTGAAGAGGGAGAAAAAGACCATCAGAACAGAGTACGGAAATGGGAGGGAATGACTGGAACAGAATATTGTTAATGAAGACAAAATATTACAGAAAGGAGAGGCTGGAAATACTAAACATAAAAGCATGAACTCTGCAGTTTTAGAGCAGGATTTACTTCCTTTCACAGTCTAAATCTGTGATTTTTATGTCTTCTTTGGTTCATAAAACCCTTAGATAATTTGAGGAAATCTTTGGACTTGGCCGATAAATGCAAAAAAAAAAAAAAATTAAGAAAATTCTGCATAGATTTTCATGAGAAGTACTGAGCCTGTGAAGTCCATTTATTGATTTGTTTTCAAAACCAGTGTTCTAGAACGTACACTCATTCCTGATATCAAAGGTAAGCTATAATAATGTTGGCAAGGAGGTTGTTCCCACTCTGTTGTAACTGCCAACATCACCCCCTCAAACTAAAGAGTGAGGTTTCACCTCTAAGAAGCCTCTTACATCTATTTTCTTTGTCAGGAAGACCCCACTGGAGGTGGGGAGGTGGTCCCGGAACACTGCACCCATTTCCTAGAACACTACCTCCCTAAATTGCATTTATTGGTCATCTTCAAAGCCTGAGAAATTTACTAGGGATGGTGAGGAAGTGGCAAAAGTGAAGTAGACTTGGACTTGAAGATCTGAGTTCTGGCCTCAGAACAACTGTGTGACTTTAGGCCACTCACATAACCTCTCGACAGCTCAATCCTCTCACCTGTAATACCAGCCAGATAAGATGATTTTTAATTTTCCTTTCTGCAGTGTGGATGTGTCCAGGAGAAGGTGAGACCTGGATTTGGAGGGTTTGGTAGGATTAATGCACAGGGGAGGAAGTCTATTCTGTATTTTTGGTGAACCTTTATTAAGTCTCCAAAGTGTGTTAACAACTGGCTTTAACATTTCCTATAGAGAAACAGACATATGAAGTTGAATTTATCTAACAGGTTTGGGTGTGTTATTTTGGGACAGGAATACCTCCCATTTACAATACTGTATTAGAGCATCTATTGAAAATAGATGAGTCAGCAAGATGTTTTCTTCATCCTATTATATTTGTAGGGCCATATTTTGAGATATGACACATCAATCCACAGACATTTCTGTTTTGTAGGGATATTTCTAGTGTGTCACGCTGGAGAATCCTGGCCCCTGCTTTCCCTTACTTTTCTGAATTTAACTCTTTATGTTTCCATAAAACAATAGAAACATATACCGGTGACTCTTAAGGTAAATAAAAAAAAAAACTTGTTAAGGTTGCACTACTTCTTTGAAAATTTCATATATATATAAGATTTATATATAATATATGCAAATTATATGTTAATATATTTTATATATAAATATAAAATTATATATTAATACATTCACATCTATATCTTCACTTAAAATATACCGCTTTTCTGAATAGATACAAAGATGAAGCAGAACTTCTTTCCTGGCATTGAGGAGCTTACAATCTGTCATAAATTCAAATCTTTCCTAAACTGCTCCATATTGTCCAATATAGCTTTAAATGATCTGCAATATAATAATGCCTTCCTTTTATTTAGCTATTTTTCATTTTACAAAGTGCTGTTATTAACTTGTCTTCATTTAATTTGACTTACACTCATGAATAAGTGTTTGGCAGTAAATTCTGAACTTTGTTTTATCTGTGTAGGCTAAAAGAAAAAATAAAAGTCAAAGAAAAGGTATTTGTGGGGTTTTTTTTTTTTTCCTTTCTTTTCCTTTTTTCCCCTTATTTCTTCCCTGGTAAATATTCCATACATCATGTGTGAGTCTAAGAAATCAAATATCAAACTATCAATTTAAAAACTTTCCAAGATTTAAATCATGTCTTCATATTCTAAGGTTTCTTAGAATATGTTTCTAACTTTACACGCTGCTGGTATAAGCGGTAGCCCACACCACCACATTCATTTACCGCAAATGACTCATTTGAAAATAATTCCTATTGCCACAAAGAATGGAGACTATTCCATTTACCCACTAAGTATTCTATGAGGGTATATATAACATGTCGGCAACGAAAACAAAAAACTGGATTTTGTTGACAAGCCCACAATTTTAGGCATGGCGCTTAGAACCAACGCCAGCCAAACTAATAAAAAGGCAGTATGAGACCAACCAGAAGTCAGATAAGAACAGTGGCTTGATTCTGAGACAATCCAGTTCCAAAATAAAATGGAAAGTACTGGAATTTTGTGATTTTTTTTAAACAGGTAACTTTGAAACTTAAAGAGGAAATCTATACAGTTGGAAGTTAGTTTCCCTAAGGTTTATGTTTTCATGATTCTTGGCTCAGGCTGCTTTTATAAACTGTCTAGATTTTGCTCACTGGCTCTTTAAGAACTGCCTCCAGTTGGACTTCAGATGGTTCCATAGAGCTCTGTTGGTCTTGAGAATTGTTGAATCCATGTTTCTCTTTATTAACTCATTATCATTATTATAGGCGATAATCATGTAGTACAATTGCTCAAGTTTCATAAGTGAGCTAATCTCATGATATTTCTAGGAGGACACCCAGGATGAACATTAAGCTAAATATGTAAGGCTTGCCAATGACAAAGAAAAAGATGGGATATAAAAAACACAGAGTGCAGACCTACCACAGAGTGCAGACCTACCACAGAGTGGCCTTGAGGACACGGGGAGGGGGAGGGGTAAGCTGGGACGAACTGAGGGAGTGGCATGGACATATATACACTACAAATGTAAAACCGATAGCTAGTGGGAAGCAGCCACATAGCACAGGGAGACCAGCTCCATGCTTTGTGACCACCTAGAGGGGTGGGATAGGGAGGGTGGGAGGGAGGGAGGGAGACGCAAGAGGGAAGAGATATGGGGATATATGTATACGTATAATTGATTCACTTTGTTATAAAGCAGAAACTAACACACCATTGTAAAGCAATTATACCCCAATAAAGATGTTAAAATAAATAACTAATATAAAAATAAAAAACACAAAGTGTTACTATGGGTAGAAATGTATGCATTCCTTGTGTTAATGTCCTTGTTTCTTACTGAAGATGCCGCAGTAATGTCTGGGCCTAGGAAAAAATACATAAATAAGTAAAGATTGCTCTTTGCAAGCCTTCTACTCTGTTGTCAGCAATTGTTCCACTAGCCATTCCACATTTGGGGTGGCTTTTTGCATTATACCTCAAGGACTCTGTGAATGCCTTTGTAAATTTAGTGAATGTTTACTGATTACCTATTTTACAAGAGCAAGTTCTAGGGGCCACAGATAAAACAGAGATGAATGGAATACAATTTCTGCTATCACTTAACATTTCAACCTAAGATATAAAATAAGACAAATTTTAAAATACACTAAAGGCAGAATGCATTTGTTACTGTAAAAGACATTCATGCTACAATATGTATTTGATTCGGTTAGTTCCTGGACAATAGTCGCATGTGCAATTACTATAAATCCATTCTTTTCTTCCAATAAATACAATGCCATCAAATCAGATTATCCTTAGTAACCAATTTCATACTCATAATATTTACATGTTATTCACAAAAATAAATGATAAAGAGGAAAAATGTGTGTTTGTATTTAGGAGGTTTCTTTCACTGCATGGGCTAGACTGATTACATGATTTTAAATATGAATCTAATACGTTTAGACATTTAGACTAAATATGATTGAGTCGGTGGTTGAGTGAGATTGAAACACCAATATTATACAGTTGATAATGTCATTAATAGAAATAAGAAGACTGGAGAAAATGTGCTTGAGGGAAATACAACGAATTCAATTTTAAATATGAGTTTGGTGGGGGTAACCATCAAACAATCGGAAATACAAGAATAAAACTCAAAAGACTGGCATTGACCAAATTTGAGAGTTATGTACATATTAGAATTTGTGAGAATGGTTAATAATCTTAAGGGAGAAATTCTAAAATGAAAAGATGGCTGTGGAATGGATTTGGTGTAAAACTACTTGGAAGACAAGAAAGAAAAGGGAGTCAGTGAAAGAGTGTGAGATGTAAGACAAAAATGAGGAGAGCCGTTGTCACAGAGACCAAAGAAGATGCTAGTGCCACAAAGATGGGACGGACACCTGAAAAGTCACAGGAAATAGGGTGTGAGAAATAACGAGACGTTAAATATTGAAAGGGGGATGAGGAAAGACTACTCACTTAAGAGACTTGGGATCCAGGAAAGAGGGAGATGTCATGGTAATGTAAGGTAGAACCAGGGTGAAGGAGAGTTTATATGGAGGTGGTGAGACCTGAACATGTCTGAAGGCAACAAGTCAAGGAGTAGGGAGTGAGGGAAGAGGCTGAGCAGAGAGAAGATCATGACTTAGGCTTCATAGGAGCAGGAGAAGATGGGCTTCAGTCAAGCTAATCTTTAGGACCTAGAGATTTTGGGCAGGAGCAAAGAGAGGTAGGAAAGATGACAATCCAGGAAAATACATCCAGATAAAATGCAAAAACATTAAAGGGACCTCCCGTTGGATGGACCCAATCATTCTTGATAACAGAGCCAAGGCCATCTACTCACAGGAGCTGAAATGAGGCAGAAGTAGAGATTTGAGGCAAGTGAAAAAAGTATGAAACAACCATTTTAGATAATGCAACAGAGAGGCCACAAAAGTTAAAGAATTATAGGACGGCAGTGAGGTACAGACTGACATTGAATATGTCAAAGGATCAGCATATTTGCAATACTTCCCACATTGATCTTTGGCAGTAAAAAACAAAGAAAGCAAGCAACGTGAATTTTCCTAGGTTCAGCTTTGGTTAAGGTTGAGTAGCAAAAGTTTACAGTATACTTTCTCATACGTTAATCTAATTTTTGCTCTAATAAAAATCATAGGACATCATATCATTTCCATTTTACACACTGAGGTTGACAAATATCACATAAGTATTATGAGCCAGAATTTTAATGGGATCTCCAATAGGCACACTGCCAATGGCCGAGAGGGATTCAGATAGTACAGAAGGAAAGGATGTAAGCTTAGGTCGCAATAACAGAATCTGGGGGGTAGGAGACTGGGAAGTCCACTCATGTTAATCTTTGAGGAAGAGAAATCTATGTGAAAACACTTGGATATAGGTTTCCAATATATTGGTGGAAAACGTTTCGCCTCAACTCTGCTACCTAGTCAATGTTTCATTCTTGTCCAGCACTGACTTCCAACTAATCTCTGAAAGTATGTTAAATTACTAATATAATCTAATAAAAATAAATAATAAATGGTTATTTAAAAAATATTTGCATGTTTCTAGCAAGGAGACCCTACTTCCTTCCTCATCACGCTGAATCCTGCCACTCTATTCCTACCTATCTCTTTGGTCTTCAATTGTGAAGCTTATGGGCATATTCCCAGGGGTCTTTGACTACATTCAGCCCAACTACTTTGAATTATAGCAGTTTCTCAATGTGGAAGAAAATTTTGATGAGGACTGCACCCCCATCCACATCGCTACTTTCACTCTCCACGTGTCATCACTTTCACCTCCAAGAGGGAATGAATAAAAGATCGCTGGACAGCCTCTTCCAAAGAATTTGTCAATTCATGTCTATACTACTAGAGTTAAGAGCTTTATTCAATGTTTGATCTTAGAGGCACAAACTGTGAAATTCTATTTTTATTAAAGACCAGTGATTATTACTGTGACAGGTATTGCCACTTGAAGATTCTGAGCTATAGCATTTAAAGACATGATAAAGTCTGTACCTCTTTGTTGCTCTAAAGATCTGAGTCGATCGGGTGTTCTGTTGTGCCTGGGTGTGTGTAATGTCTAACTACAACATTTCCTGAAACCTGAAGGAGTTAAAGATGATTAAGCTCCACAGGTAGAGTAGAAAAACCAACGAAAGGCACTTCTGATTATATTACCTGTATATTTCATAGGGGCAGTAGAGACAGTTTCTAGACCAGTGGTTCTCAACCCTGGCTGTACATTAGAATCACCTGGAGAGCTATTAAGAAGCACCAATGCCCAGACATCACCAAAGTCAATTAAATCAGATACTCCAGGGGTGAGGCCCAGACTTAGGTATTTGTTGAAAGCTCCCCAGGTGATTGTAACGCTCAGCCAGGCTTAAGAACCATTAATCTCAGCCTTTTGGTCCATAAATCTGCTTGGTTAAAATATCTGGGTAAAGAGGTTGGATGGTTGTCTTAGCTCGTTACTTCCCTTTGTAAAAATTCCCTTCTCCATGAATAAATTGTTCTCATTTCCCTATTTTATTATTGTGACTCCTTTCCTAAGTATTGCTGAAGAGTTTTATAAAAGGAAGTGACTAAGTTTTGATGTCTCTTGAAATAAAGTAAAAGTCTATTCTTTAAGTTTGTCTAAGAAACACATCCACTGGAAATTGAAAATCAAAATTTTAAAATGTCAGATTTAAAGTAGACAAAGAACAAGCTGTTGAAGACTTGTAAAGACCTGAGACCATAAAACTCCTAGAAGAAAACATAGGCAGTAAGCTCCCTGACATAGGTCCTGGCAATGAATTTTTTTAGATTTCACACCAAAACAAAGACAACAAAAGCAAAAATAAACAAGTGAGACCACATCAAACAAAAAAAGCATCAACACAACAAAGGAAACCATTAAAAAAAAAAAAAGAAAAAGCAACCTAGTGAATGGAAGAAATCATTTGCAAATCATAAGTTTATAAGGCGTTAATATTCAAAACATGTAAAAATTTATACAACTCAATAGTAGAACAAACAATCTTAATAAAAAATGGGCAGAGGATCTGAATAGGCATCTTCCCAAGGAAGACATACAGAGGGCCAACCAGTGCATGAAAATGTGCTCAACATCACTAATCACTAGGGAAGTGCAAATCAGAATCACAATGATATATCAGAACCACAGTGATATGTATCATATATCGATGATATGCATTTCACAGCTGTTAGAATGGCCATAGCAAAAAGACAAGAAAAATACAGGTGCTGGTGAGGATGTGGACGAAAGGAAACCTTTGTGCACTGTTGGAAGGAATGTAAATTGGTGCAGCCACTATGGAAAACAGTATGGAGGGGTCCTCAAAAAAAAAAAAAAAAAAAAAAAAAAAGAACTACCATATGATCCAGCAATTCCTGGGTATTTATCCAAAGGAAAAGAAAACACTAACTTGAAAAGATATCTGTACCTCCATGTTCATTGCAGCATTATTTACAATAGTCAAGACATGGAAACAGCCTAAGTGTCCATCCAAGGGTGACTAGATAAAGAAAATGTGATACACACACACACAATGGAATATTATTCAGCCTTAAAAAAAGAAGGAAGCCTTGACATTTGCTACAACTTGTATGGTGGCTCTTGTGGCATTATGCTAAGTGAAATAAGTCAGACAGAGAAAGACAAAAACCATATGATCTCACTTACATATAAACATGTATCAAGAAAAGCCAAACTCATAGGTAGAGAGAACAGATTGTTGGTTGCCAGAGGCTAGGATCAGGGGTGGGTGAAATGAGTGAAGGGGATCAAAAGGTATAAACTTTCCGTTAAAAGATAAATAATACCCAGCATGGCGACTATAATACTGTATTGTATATCTGAAAATTGCTAAGTTGCTAAGAGAGTAGATCTTAAAATTTCTCATCACAAGAAAAAAAATTGTAACAGTGTGTGGTGATAGATGGTAACTAAACTTATTGTGATGATCACTTCCCAATATACGCATATAGTGAATCATTTTGTTGTGTGTCTGAAACTAATATTATGCTATATGTCAATTATGTTACAATAAAAGAAAAAAATAATAAGCTGTCTTACAAGAAAAGTTTACTAGCACATTGGGGAGAAAGATTTAGGAAGATTCAAGTGTTGCTTTCTCTAACACTATCCAATCAACAACATACGTCTACAACATCAAGAGCTAATACCACAGTTTAGTCTACTAGACAACAAGTATTTATTCGGCACCTATGTGTATATTCCAAAGTCGACTTAGTCACTTTGAGAAAAAAATCTCAGGTAATCATAAAAGACATGGCTAAAGCTATTTCAGATTTATTTAGAGCCTTAAAGAGAATGAAGGGAAACAAAACTCAGTAGAGTCTTAAAAACCATTTTCTCGTGTTCAAACCTAATCTATTTCACCTTGATTTCTGCTTTAAACGGTTTGTTTTCTTTGAAACCACTAAACCCACAAAACAGAGGATTGCCTATAAAAAAGAAGAAGAGTTAGGAAGTACAGGTAGTGACCAAGTGCTATGTCTGCCCCCATCTTTGAACTCTCACTGCAAATATATGGTTAGGTAAAAACCAAGGAGCTTGACATTATTTTAATCCATTATGCTCCAGTAAGCTCACAGTATACTTGAAAGAGATTGTTGTATCTCTCAAGATCCTGTACTTACCAAGACACATTCCCTGACCATACCCAGCCCACACTGATTTCCTGCTCTAATGAACACCTATTGTATAATACTTACGGCCTCTAACACTCATTTGGCTGTTAGTGTAATTCTTTTTTTTTTTTTTTAACATCAATGATCTTTCCATTGGAAATAGGAAATTAAACCTATGAATAGGAAATTAAGCCATTTTTCAGGCACTTTGGTGAACATTTTCTAAACTCCAGTTTGTCACATATTGTCAATACTTAATTTAACAAAGTGTCTTCTTTGATTATTCCAATCCTTAAAGTTGAATTTACCATAGGCCTCCCTCATTGAGTTGATTAACCTATCCATCACCCCACATATTTACCTTATTATTATTATAATTATTATTTTTGGTGAGAACATTTAAATTCTACTGTTTTAGCAAATTTCAATTATACAATACAATTATACAATCAACTGTAGTCACCAGGTTATACGTTAGACCCTCAGACCTTATTCAGCTTATAACTGAAAGTTTGTAGCCTTCTACTAACCTCTCCCTATTTCCCCCACCTTCAAGCCCTGACAACCACTTTTCTACTCTCTATTGCAATGAGTTTCACTTTTGGGGGGTTTAGATTCCACATGTAAGGGATGCCGTGTAGTATTTGTCATTCTCAGTCTGGCTTATTTTACTAAGCATAATGTCCTCCAGCTTCTTCCATGTTGTCACAAATGACAAGATTTCCTTCTTTTTTTTTTTTTTTTTTTGGCAGTACGTGGGCCTCTCACTGTTGTGGCCTCTCCCGTTGCAGAGCACAGGCTCCGGACGCGCAGGCTCAGCGGCCATGGCTCACAGGCCCAGCCACTCCGCGGCATGTGGGATCTTCCCAGACCGGAGCACGAACCCGTGTCCCCTGCATCGGCAGGTGGACTCCCAACCACTGCGCCACCAGGGAAGCCCCCTAGATTTCCTTCTTTTTTAAGGCTGAATAATATTCCATTGGAGGTATATATAATACATATATATATTAAATTATATATATAATTTTCTTTTTCCATTTATCCATTGATAATCACTTAGCCTACATCCACAACTTGGCTATTATGGATAACACAGCAATGAACATGGGAGTACAGCTATCTCTTCAAGATAATTATTTCATTTACTTTGGATATATTCCCAGAAGTGAGATTGCTGGATAATATGGTAGTTTATTTTTAATTTTTTGAAGAACCTCCATACTGTCTTCCATAGTGGCTGTACCAGTTTACATTCCCACCAACAGTGCACAAGGTTTCCATTTTTTTCATACCCTTGCTAGTACTTATCTCTTGCCTTTTTGATAATATCCATCTCAACAGGTGTGAAGTGATATCTCACTGTGGTTTTGATTTTCATTTCCTTGATGATTGGTGACATTGAACACTTTTTCATGCACCCATTGGCCATTTATGTCTTCTCTTGAAAAATGTCTATTCAGGTCATCTGCCCATTTTTTGGTCATTGGTGATTAACCCTCTTGAATCATATGATCGTTTCTCCTGGCAACCAGCACCCCCATCCTGAGAGGCTTCCAAAAGTCACTTTATTAACATAATAAAGGTTGAAATGGGCCTGTTATGAATAAGAAAAGATGCAAATTTCACATTTATAGCTCCAAAGCCATTTTCAGGAACTAGGGACAAAAAAGGAATGTAACTAAAGATGCTCCTTTTGCTCTTATTATTTAGGAAATTACAAGGGTTTTAGGAGGTCTGGCCAGGAGTCAAGGACCAGGATCAAGATATAGATTTCTTATCATTGTAATAGGGAAGAACAAATCTGACTCCATATTGGGTCTGTTTCTTTTACTTTAACTTTTGTATTCTATGCCTTTTGTTAACCACAAGTTAATCACTGAAGGAATGTTGCCCATAGCATAAAGTATACATAATAATCCGCCACTGACAATTCTTCCTCCCAAGCCTAAATGTTAAGCTAAAACACCTTTCTTCGAGCCCACAGGAAACATCCTGACCAGGCCCACCTGTGAATGGCTGGAGGAAAGAAGAAATGAACACATTCCCACAAAAGTCTGTCAGGAACCAGGAAATATTTGCTACAACTTATCCTCTTTTTACTTTACCTTCTCATCACCCCCTCTTTGTTCTATAAAAGAAACTAGCACCAAATCCAGGCAGGATGGTTTTGGGGGACACTCATCCACCATCTTCTCAGTTTACTAAGTCGCTATCTTATTCCTTGCCCCAGCAACTCACAACATTATAGCACAGTACCACTGTAAGATGGAGAGATACTGTTAGTTTTTCTCAACTCAGTTTTAACAGAAGTTGAAAAGAATTTTATCATCGTTAAGCCATAAACTTATATCAGCCATCTAGCGTCTCGGCATGACAGGCGTCTCCAGTTGCCGTCATCAAACCCACCCTCCCACAAAGGTTATAATTTGATGAGTGTTTGTTGTCATTCATTCACTTTTTTTAGGTAGTACCATTCTTGATGATTTCAGTATAAAATGTCTCTTAGTGATCCTCTTTATTAGAGCTTCACTTCACAACCCCCCCATTTCTCTATTTCTCTCTCTCCCCCTTACTCCCTCCTAAGCTTGTGCGAGCGTGCACACGCGCGCGTGCACACACACGTTCCTGACCCCTTTCCTCCAAAACATAAAACAACTCAGAAATTTGTAGCTAATGAGAAATAGCCATTAACAGAGATTTTTTTACCCTACACCTAAAGTTAGAATGTTAAAAACAGCATTGTCTTGAGATTACAACAAGATAGACCTGAAACTAGAAAAAATTCTCCTAACGTGATAAAACGGATTTCTTGCTTTCTTTCTGTAAAGCCATGTTAGTAAAAGACTGCACAAAATTTGCTGACATAAATAGTAACATGCACTAACAATTAGTCTTCCTTTTGTTAATGTCAGTGATTTCATCTATAAATAAATTTCGATCCTGTCCATTTCTGAAGGAAACCATTAATATCAGAATACTATTTGACACACAGCCGCCATCGTAGAGAACATACCTTCCAGGTACTCCAGAAATTCTAACATTTAGGGTATACTTCTTAGCATGCTTTTTGTCACCCAGAAGTTGCATTAAAATGTTTTTTCAGACCATGTGTCTTTTTATGGCTTATTACATGGGATCATTGTGTAGGGGAGGATTAGCTGCACATGAAAGGACAGCTATTCAAAGAAAGGAGTTGAGCTGAGACATTAACAAATAGCCCTCAATGAAACACATACATTGTGAAACGGAAGAAATGTTTGTAAATATTTAATCTTTGTTCATCAAGTTATCTGATAAAATATTACATCTTGAAATTAGGCCAGGCCTTTATGAGGGGGGAAAAAGCTCAGATAAGGAAAATTGTAGGACGAAAAATATAATCTCTACTGAAGTGTAGAGGAGGCAGAATATATTAGATTGGATAAGAAAGGGAATTAGAAAACAAGCTTGAGAAATTGTCCTGAATTCAGAAGAAAAGTGCTTGCACAGAAAAAATATAAAGAGGAACAAAGAACTCATCTGATACAATACGAATATAATAGAAAATTGCAATGACTGAAACAAAAAATAGGCACAGATATTTACTGCAGAAGTATTTATAATAGTTACAAATGGAAGCATAAACATTCCTTACTAAAATATTAATTAAAATATAGAATAGGGAGATAATGGAATACTACAGAAATATTTAAATGACATTATAAAAGATAAGTAATGTATAACATGGTATAACATGCACATTGTATTGTTAAATTTAAAAGAAAATTATAAAACAGTATTGTGTAATTCAGATTTTATTAAAAATATGTTATATATTCCAAGAAAAAACAGTAATACTACAAAATACTAATAGTGGGTCATGACAGATGGATGGAAATATGAGAAAATTTTTTCTTTTTTATCTTTGTTTATTGCTTCCAAATTATCTAGTATAAGTCTGTACTCTGTTTTTAATTAAAACCACATGGGTTTTTCTTTTTTTAAAGAGTTGAATTCTGAGAGTGAAACAAATAAATGCCAAATTAGTCTCTGAAGTCTTGAACAGGAAAGTCAAGTCCCCTTACTTCTGTCTGGTCCTCTCAGGATATTTAGGTGAGTTATAATACAAGCAGTTGGAAAATACCACCTCAGTTATTGTCAGGGTATTAAGTTAGCAATGTATGTAATTGTCTTACGGACATGATTAACTCTGAAGGCAGAATGAGTTAGGATGGTTGGCCCTAACACAGTGTGTTACTGAACAGTCCTGGAAATGTGTAGCTTTTTATTTTCCAACTGAGTAATGGAATACTACAAAGCAAACATCTGTGTGCTGTGGGAAAGGAGCACACAATCATGGTAAGTGTAAAGAAATATAGACTAAATGACCACAATTACAGGCTCTGCTCATTCCCTCAGTCCCTTGATCCCAATCACATTCATCTAAAACTTTCAAATCCTTGAAAAACTTAGCAACAGATTTATCCTGTGATTATTTAAACCCATCTTCTCACGTTCCATTAACTTGACAAACATATGTTCCTTTGAATTTTTGGCTCCAGGACAAACAAACTTAACTGTGCTATAACTTCTCCACAATTCTGGGAATGTTTATTGTGCTTTTAATAAGAAGCTCTAGGAAAAACATTGATTGTCTTCTTTTCAAATTTTAGTCCCAAATCAGAGCCATTCAATAAGAATTATTTTTAGCCAGAATTACCATTTAACATCTTTAAAAACTGTGCTTGAACATTTAAAATTAGGGACTGTTGAAAACAACTGGAAAAGAAACTCACATGTTATCCAAAGATAATATGAAAATAAAAAAATAAGTGACTGGAACGAATACTAACCTTTTTCATATATTAAAAAATACCTCACTGTTACAAACAGATATTCAACTGTGTAATATTTACTCTATATCTACTTCTGTTGGGTGTACTAAAAATTAAATACATATTTGAGTGTGGTATGAAAGGCACTATTTTATGCTATGAAAGATTACAAAGACGAAACCTCCAAATTTCTATCCTTAGGGACTTTCAACATAACTGAGATAACAAGATACAAACATAGCTTTAAAGTTCACTGACAGTGCAGACAGCTTATGTTAAGGGCCAGAAGAATGAAATGGGCCTTCAATGATACAGAAATTCTGGGAAAGAACACTTTGGTCTTGGGAGGTCAAGAAAGTCTTTTCGGTTTGGGGCCAATGTAAACTAGGTGTTAGATTATAAGTAGGACTCAGCTATATGGAAAAAAGTTTGGTTGCCCTTTCTGAAGAGTGGGAAATCCTGAACAAAGGTATTTTCCCTAGGAATGAGGAAACTGTGTAGTCTGGGTGAAACAGAGGGTTCTTAGAGAAAACTAGGTGAAAATGAGGCTTGAAGGATTGATTATAGCCAGATCATGAAAGTTACTGGAAATATAAAACTAGATAATTTTAATTTTTGGCCATGGACGATGAGTACCTAAGGATGGTATTGAAGCAAGGACATGATATCGTAAATTCAATAGGGACCAGGCACTGACCACTATATTAAGTGTCTTACTCCATTTTGGCTATTATAACAAAATAGCAGATTGAGTTGCTTATAAATAACAGAAAATATTCCTTAAAGTTCTAGAGGCTGGAAGTCTGAGATCAGGGTACCAGCACGGTAGGGTGAGGGCCCTGTTCCAGGTCGTAGACTTCGTGTATCATCACATGGTGGAAGGGGCCTCACAAGCTCTCTGGGGCCTCTTTTATAAAGGCACTAATTCACCAAGTATAAAGTACTATTGGAATCCCCTGAGTTTCATTTTAACCTCATGTAGCTTTAGTTTTTTATACCAAACGCCAAAGATATGACCCTGAAATGCTGAGGGTAAGCTAATCTTTTTGCTCATTGACTCATATAATTAGTATAGGGATGCCATCTCAGAATCCATTCAATGATACACACTCCAAGCCTGCTTTTTACCAGGTTAGCTTTTATTTTTATGCTTTCAAATTATGAGCCTCTGTGTTTTTATATTTAAACATATGTACACATTACACTTAATATACAACAGTATCCCAGATTAAGAATATTAAATATACCAAATGAGAAGGTCCTGTGGGAAGACTGTACTTCTAAATCATACATTACTGTAATCACTGTTTTTTTTTTTAATAATGGGAAGGTGTTCTTAATAAAAGGGTAGTTAAGAAAAAAACAAAACAAGAAAGTGTGGTAAACAGAAAAACAAATAAATATGTTCAAATTTTTTTCTTTTTTTTTTTTTTTTTTTTGTGGTACGCGGGCCTCTCACTGCTGTGGCCTCTCCCGTTGCAGAGCATAGGCTCCGGAAGCGCAGGCTCAGCGGCCATGGCTCACAGGCCCAGCCGCTTCGCGGCATGTGGGATCCTCCCGGACCAGGGCATGAACCCGTGTCCCCTGCCTCGGCAGGTGGACTCTCAACCACTCGCCACCAGGGAAGCCCATGTTCAAATTTTTAAAAGAAATCATGAGTGCAAGATTAGGAGACATTATATATGGATTGGGAGCAAGGTCTTTTTTAAACAGGAGGTTCCATTGTACAGAATTATGCCATTTCCCTGAAAATCATACAATTAACATTTTGTAGCTTAAAAATCTCCAAACCACTCAGAAGAGACAGCTCAGTAACAAAACCACACACACCAGCTGTAAGAGGCTTCCGAGGCTGGGAAACCACTCCTTCCCTGTGGCACAGATTTTATGGAAAATTATATATATATATATATATATATATATATATATAAAATAATATATATATATACGGGATTCAAAAAATTTTTTTGAATTTTGAATTCAAAAAATTATTCTCATCTCTTTTTGTGCCATGAGTATAGGCCAAGGGAAATAGAGTAAGGCCCAGTACAAAGTGATGGGATCTATATATTAGGTCAGTGCTCTACCTAAAGCCAGGAACACAGGCAGTGAGGACCCGGCCCCCCCCAGACTGGAGTACAGGAGGGTATATGATGCAAATTAGGCTGGGCCCAAGCAGGACTCAGGGGCCAGCAATACGTGTTGCATCTCAGAAACTCTGTAAGCCTGTCCCCAGACATGGCAGGATCCATAAGTGCAGTCACACCTGCAAGGCAGCTCTTCACCTTAAATCCCCAGAACCCAATTTCTTAAACTTGATCGCTCTTCAGAATCACCTGGGATGCTTTCCAAAAGTACAGATCCTTGGATCCCAATCTGCATGATTTTCATTGAGCATATCTGTGGTGGGGCATGGCATCTATGTGTTATAAATTTTACAGGGAATGTGATGACCTGCCAGGCGTGAGAGCATACTGCCTTAAGCTTTTCCACCCCAGATTTGTTCTTTGGGCTTCCATATTTTTGGTTTCCTTTCTTTTTTTTTTTTTTTTTTTTTTTGTGGTATGCAGGCCTCTCACTGTTGTGGCCTCTCCCATTGCGGAGCACAGGCTCCGGACGTGCAGGCTCAGCGGCCGTGGCTCACGGGCCCAGCCGCTCCGCGGCATGTGGGATCTTCCCAGACCAGGGCGTGAACCCGTGTCCCCTGCATTGGCAGGCGGACTCTCAACCACTGCGCCACCAGGGAAGCCCAGTTTCCTTTCTTGTAATGCCTGGAGGACCTCCATTTTCAGCTCCACTTTTCAGACCTTGGACCAATCCAGAAACGTAATTGTTACTTTCTCTCTTATACCAGCCACACAAGGCCAGGGCTCTGCTTTTATATTTTCTTATGTCTCAAGGAGAAACATAAGCAGTAATGTGAGTATGTTGAAACATGAGTAGATGAATAACCGTGAGAGTTATTAAATTTGTTCCATGACCTAAAAGTCATGTCATGGAACAAATTTAATTCCAAGAACTAGATAAAGAGTGGATGAAATGTCTGGTTGACAAGCAAGAACTAAGCAGTCAGATCCGCCTGAGGGGAGAGACGTAGCGTCCAATACTCAGGCAGGATAAATAGGAGTTTTACAGGAAATGAGGAGTATATAATAAATGCATAAATGAGTGAATGAATGAATAAATAAATAAATAAATAAAATGGAGCCAAGCAGTGTGCAGAGAATGAGATTAAGGTACAAAAAAACTTTTGATAACTAAATCAGCTTTTCAAGTCCCCAGTCAAAAAATTTTAATTCAAAAGAACTAAATCCTTCTGATTTGCCCAGGTTGCTTCTCCCCACTGGTCTCTTCTCCCAGATCTGCTTCTGACGACCTCTCTGGTCACTGAACTCTGTACTTGGCTGCTGGTTGCTAATGAGGGTGAGACAGACAGGCCTGTTTCTTTATTTTCCAGACACAACTTTATATCAGATTTTATTGAAGGGTTAGGAAAAACTAAAAAATGAATTACAACATAGGAGAAGGATAAACACTTAAAATTGTACTTTTATGTTAGTCTAATGGCAAAGCGCTCAAGAAATATAATCCTTCCCTGTGTGGGCTCTATGTGTTCACTCTGGGGGCTAAGCTTGCTCCATGATTAGGATGAAAGAGGGCTTTAGTAATAGCTCTCTGGACAATAGGGGTAAATTAGAACTCTGCTGAGAACCTGGGATGTATGCCCCCCCCCCAGTCCATAGTCCTTCTGTTTGCGCTTCTCTGTGAAATTGTCTGTCTCTTCTAAATTCTGCTAAATTCTCTCCACCTTCACTTGGGGCTCACCATTTTACCCACAGTACCTGTCCCTCTCTCAAGAAGTACATTTTTCCTAGTCTCAATTATATTTGGAAATTCTTGAATGGCAAAGCACAGGAAAGTATTGGTTTAGATCTTCAACTTTTTCTATAAGGAAGGCAGTGACATCCAAATTGAGTCCAATCTAGCCCAGCTAGACATACCTCTTTATTCTCCTGGTTATTCAGTAAGTAACTGTTCAGTCAAACACACAAACTACACACACACACACACACACACCTCCTGAAGGACACACATCGAATCTCACACATTGTAGGATATAACCCACTAAGAAGGGAAAACAATATTTTTTCTGTCCCATACTCTACAATGATACTTTTGAGCAGAGGTGAATAATTCTTTGTCGTCAGGAGCTGCCCTGTGCATTGTACTGATAGAAAGTTTAGCAGCTTCTCTGGTCTCTAAACACTGGATGCTAATACCACCAACTTTCTCCACTTGGGACCCCCCAAAATATCTTCAAACATTGCCGATTGTTCCCTGAAGGACAAAACTGTCCCCGATGAGAACTACTGCTCTAGGTTTATGACCTTACCTTACTATGAATAGCAATTTTAGTTATTTTTCTTCATACTCTAGTTTTCAAAATTTCCCTCCTCAGGCTTGAAGATAACAAGGGATAAACCTAGTACAGACCAAAAAGTCTCTTAATGGACATTCTCTTAGCACACTGAAACTACTAAAATTATCACTTGTTAGAAGTCAAGTGAACTCTTAACCAGAGACTGTCCTCCTTTCTGGTCTGTCTAGGGGAGAGATGGTTGACAAAATTATTGAGGACACCTGGATGAAGTGGATGGCGGGCCTACTGGAGCATGCATTTTAGTGCCAAGCCCTATTAGAACTGAGGTAGATGAGGGGTCAGTGTCTAGTTGAGCCATTCAAGTCATTCATGAGAAAAAAGGGAACCAATTTTCTGCTAGGTGTTTTAACCTCTGCTATCTCAATCCCTCAAGAATTAAGTATTTTTATTGTTGACTCAGAATTTGTGATGTGTTTAAGTTAGATGCTTAGTAAATTTTGTATCCAGCAAACTTTAGCTAACCATCTAAATATGGCCAAATATTTTGGTGTTTAGCCAACAGCAAGATATGACTCCTGATAAAAGGTCTCGATGCTACAGAAAAATCTCAGTTATCATAAATCTCACCCCAAGTATTCCAATTCAAAGAGAGGAAGTAACTGTGAGGAAATATGAGGAAGTAATAATTGATGAAATAATATATTGAAGAAGCCTAAAAACAGGGGCACAGTGAAGGGAGTATAATTTGCTGATTGCCACCCAATATCCATCTCCCTCTGCTTCTGCCCAAAGACTTTGGAGAATCGAGGCTGCCTCCGTTCTCCGGCCTGGGACTTGGGAAGATTAGCTCCTTTCCAGCTATGGGAAGGGACCCTGGTTAGTCGAAGCCAATCAGCGAATCCTATCTCCTGCGCTGTATGGTTTGAGGAATAGTCATAATATTCTATTCAGGCCAAAGAGAAAAGATAAATCCCAGGATTTGCTTGGGATCTTCTGGAAGAGGATCTCTCTCCATCTTTAGATGGTAGAGTCTGGGGTCTGGAACCACAGCAGTCATTTTGCTCATGGAGCTGTTTGGGGACAAGGAGATTGGTACGGGAACAAGGACACACAGAGCCTGAGGAGGACGTCGACACTGCAGAAGGCAGGATAAAGAGAGAGAGAAAATAGAATCTTAAAAACATGATTGGAGTGTCCAGATTCTCTTCTGAAGTCAGACCCACATTTGTACTTTTAGTCAGAAATCAATATAATCCCTTTGGTGTGTAAAGCAGGGCAGGCTGGATTTTCTGTCACTTGTGATCAAAGGGCTCTGACTGTTACAAAGGGTATGTGAGAATGTCAGATGAAGAGAAATTTTTTATATCTCTAAGCCCTCAAAGGTTATTTATAAGGGATAGTTCTTGCCAGGACAACTTGAGCCATTTTACTGAAAACTATAGAGTAAGAGAGATTGTCTTCAAATGTCTAGCCTGCAGATTAAATGCTGTTCAAAGCCTTAGAGCCTAATTCATTCTTACCTCTTATTAAGATGTATTTGCAGGACAGCATCATGATATTTCTACTGAGGAAAAAGCAGCAAGGTAGAGGAGAAAGAACGGTAAAGTGGGAGTCAAACTCTTCAGTATAAATTCCTACACTGATTTAGTTCCCATGTAGTTAATCTCCCTAATTGTCACTTAAATGATCTGTAAAATCTGTAAAGTTGACACAGTAATGCCTGCTTCATCTACCCACAAAGATTGCAGTAAGGAGTAAATACATGAAAATCCTTTGAGAATTGTGAATAAAATGCAAGCAGGCAGGTACGAATAGAGTTTTGAAATGGTAATAAGAAACAACTTGGTTCAAAACCTTGGGCTGGGCTTCCCTGGTGGCGCAGTGGTTAGGAATCTGCCTGCCGGTGCAGGGGACGCGGGTTCGAGCCCTGGTCCGGGAAGATCCCACATGCCGCGGAGCAGCTGGGCCCGTGCGCCACAACTGCTGAGCCTGTGCTCTGGAGCACGTGAGCCGCAACTGCTGAGCCCATGTGCCACAACTACTGAAACCCGCACGCCTAGAGCTTGTGCTCCGCAACAAAGAGTAGCCCCCGCTCTCAGCAACTAGAGAGAGCCCACACACAGCAACGAAGACCCAATGCAGCCAAAAATTAAATTAATTAAAACAAAACAAAACAAACAAACAAAGAAAACCTTGAGCAAACAAAGGTAACTATCAGATGTTGGCTTTCTCTGGACGGTGACTAGATACAGAAAGTTTCATCTGGACTCTGGTATTTGCTTAAAATTATCCAACACAATACATTTTAGAAGTAAGATTATTTCTGGAGTAATTATTATTGAATCATTTTCTTTCTCAACTATGGGGAATGGTACTAGCCATCAAGGTTACAGAGAGAGTTAAAATATCCTCATGGGGAGAATAGTTGGGGATTCTTTGTACTATTTTTATAACTTTCTTATAAACCTGAAATTATTCCAAAATAAAAAAGTATAAAATTTAGAAAAATCACAGCTAGTTCTACAATCCGTGTTCTAATTGGTTAAAACAAATGCCCCTAGAGAATATTATAACTAAATTTGAAGCATGATAATAATATATAAATTTAAATATGCTAAAGGTAAAAAAATATATATCCTCACCAGGGGCTCGTGACACACCTACAGTAACAGAGAGAAGACAAGCTGATTTGAGCTGAAGTAGAGATAGTACCAAGTGTAATGGGAGCACTTTTAAAGTATATTGTTCATGTAGTCATTTTTTTCACTTGAAACAAAAAGAAATTCCCAAATATCACTCTGAGAATCCTGTTGGGATGGTCAAGGAGAGAACCTATGGCTTTCCTTTATTAGCATCAGCTATGAAATGGATTCATGGTGACAATTAGGAAGTAACTCAGGCCATTACCAGCAGCCAGGAAGCTGATTATGCTGGTGTCAGTGCTATAAACGCTGGTTATGCTGACACAGACCAGCTAACTTCTACAAGAGAAAGTCAGTGTCTTTCCCTATATGTTGCTGCCACCTCGTGGTTAAATCTTTCTGTGACACACCAAGACAAGACAGATCTAAGCACTCCCAATTTATTTTTCAGTTTTATGTTTCTGTGAGCATAAGTGCTCGATAAGGTAACGCGGAATGAATAAATTTATTGGATAACTCTTCCACATTAGTCATATATCTGGGTTCTGTGGAAGATGCATAAATCCTATTTCTTAAAAAGCTTGCACACTATTGATTCACAAAATTGAAAATAGTACAATATAATGAGTGAGACGAGGATTCTTATACTTCCACTCTTACTTCGGTTCTTTTGATAACAGCACAAACAGAAATAACTACCACTTGAAGGATGTCTTCATTGTGGCAGGTTTTGTGCTTTGAATAAACTACACTTATAACCCTCACATCATGACTTAATGAGACATTATTATTATTATATGCTTAACTATGACGAAACTGAGTCTCAGTGAAGTTATAGAACTTGCTCAAGATCACACAATTAGTGACTGATTAAGGCAGGATGCCAACTCAGGTAGCTAACTCCAAATTTGTTATATTTTGAACAAGACTGTACTGATACAATGAGAATATATTTTTTTAAACAATGCAGAGTTTGCAGATGCATATGAATGTTATTACTTTCAAAATATTCACCATTGAAAGTTATCTCCTTTACTTATTCTAAAGATATTCTTTCATTGCCTTAATGTCTTGAATTTTTTTTGAATTAATTGACTTTAGAACCAATTTCAGTACATTCAGTAATCCCTATTTGAGTCTATCCTTTTTCTTTAGATTATTATCTTTCTTATTTCTTATTCCCCCATTTATTCATTTACTTATTTATTTACTTGCACTGGGTCTTAGCTGTGGCAGGTGGGCTCCTTAGTTGCGGCACGTGAGCTCCTTAGTTGTGGCATCTTAGTTGTGGCATGCATGTGGGATCTAGTTCCCTGATCAGGGATCAAACCCGGGCCCCCTGCACTGGGAGCATGGAGTCTTATCCACTGTGCCACCAGGGAAGTCCCTGACTCTTAACTTTTTAAAAGTCTAGTTTCACATGCTTTGCTTTTTTTCTGAAAAAGTGTGAATGAGAATGAAGAGGACCCTAAAATAAATATTACTGGCAATGTCACTGATATTCTCAACAAGTTTCCCCCAAACTGCTCCAGCCTCTTCAAAGGAGTAGATGGCAAAATATCTTCAAAAACATCCTAGGGGGGCTTCCCTGTTGGCGCAGTGGTTGAGAATCTGCCTGCCAATGCAGGGGACACGGGTTCGAGCCCTGGTCTGGGAAGATCCCACATGCTGCGGAGCAACTAGCCCCGTGAGCCACAATTACTGAGCCTGCGTGTCTGGAGCCTGTGCTCCGCAACAAGAGAGGCCGCGATAGTGAGAGGCCCGCGCACCGCGATGAGGAGTGGCCCCCACTTGCCGCAATTTGAGAAAGCCCTCCCACAGAAACGAAGACCCAACACAGCAAAAATAAATAAATAAATTAAAAAAAAAAAAAAAAACATCCTAGGGGGGAAAGGGATTCAAGCAATAGACTGGAAACTACTATGGAAACCAGAAAACAAAGAGCTCTTATTGCTTGTAGATAAATATTATTTTACCTTAAATAACTTGCGTGTCATTTATATAATAAAGCAAAAGTTTCACATTTTCCAAAAATAATATGATGGTATATAGGAAAGTCTGTAGGCTGTGGTTAAAGTATAGCTCAGAAAAAATTATAGCATTATTAAGAAAAAATAAAGAAAACAAATAAATTAAGCATATAACTTCAGAAGTAGAAAAGGAAAAACAATCCATTACAGGGAAACAAAAGGCAAAACTGATAGATAAAAGCAAAAATCAACTAGAAAACAGAGTAAAATTAATAAATACAAAGAAAGATGGTTCTGTAAGAAAATAAATCACCATCTAAATCTAGTAAAAAAAAAAACACACAGAACGAAAAGTTACCTAAAGAATTAAAAAGATGGAAAATAACCACAAAAAAGAAAAATGTAGATACATAGAAGACAACTTTGTTTTCTATGCAAATAAACTAGAAAATATGAATGAAATGGAAAATATTTTAAAAATATGTAATATACTCAAATGACTACAGAAAACATAGGAACTAAAAACATACTGATTTTCAAAGAAGAAATAGTGAAAGTTATTAAAATCCTCTCCTCCCAAAATGACCAGCCCTCAGTGGTCCTTTAAAGTACAAACTTCTATTCTTTGTTTTTTAGGTCAATATTATTGAGTTATAACTTACTTACAATAAAATCCACCTACTTTAATTAAATTGATCAATGAGTTTGGAAAAATGTATACACTGATGTAACTACCAGCACAATCAAGACAGAGAATGTTTCCTTACACAGAGAAGTCTCCCTGCCCCTTTGTTGGCGATCCCTCTTCCTCAATCCAGATAATTAGTGACCTGATTTCTGTTAATATCAAGGTTGCTTTATATAGAACATATCAGTGGAATCATACAGTATGTATTATTATACATCTGCCTTCTTTCACTTTGTGAAATATTTTGAGTCATCCATGTTAATACCTGTATTGGTGGACTGTTTCTTTTTATTGATAAGTAGAATTCCAATGCATGTATGCACCGTAATTTGCTTATTCATTCACCTGTTGATATATATTTGACTTTCCAGTTTGAAGCCATTATTAACAAAATCGCTGGGAACATTCCTGTTCAAGACCAAGTATGGACATCTATTTTTATTTATCTGGGATAAATACCTAGTAGTAAAATTGCTGGATTTTATGATTATCCTCAAAATGTTTAATTTTATGAGAAATATCCAAAAAGTATCCCGAGTATTACTACCACTTTATACTTCCACCAGCAGTGTTTAAGTGACAGTTTTCCACAAGATCCCCTACACTTGGTATTTTCAGTCTTCTTGATTACAACCATTCTAGAGGCTATCTAGAGGCTATATAATATCTATTACAGTCTCATCTTGATATTTTCCTGGTGACTAATGATGTTGAGCATCTTTCAACATGTATGTTAGCCATTCAAGACCGTCTTTAGTAAAGTGTCAATTCAAATCTTTTGACCATTTTTATTTGCTTTATCTTGTTATTAATTTATGAGTTTTATCTATTAAGGGTCCTACTTCCTTGTCATATATATACATTGCAAATAAATTAATTCAGAATGAGGTTTGCATTTCATTTTCTAATGGTGTCCAAACAAAGGAATGAAGAGCATCAGAAATATGTGGGAAATGTAACTTACTTGTTCTTAATTATCAAATTCCTTAAAAACTTTTATTCCTTAAAAATTGGTTGTATACAAAAGCAGTGGGGATGAAATGAAAGTATATTTTTACAGAGGTCCCAAATTATATGTGAATTAGAATAACATTATTTGAAAAAAGATTTAATAAATTTGAAAATACATATTGTAAATGCTTAACATTTTAAAGTAGATGAGTTAGCTAACAACACAGTATTGGAGATAAAATGGAACACTAAGAAAACTAGTTAATCAAAAAAAGACAATAAAATTGAGGAAAAAAATAAAATAGCAGTTTATATATCAAGATGGTACATTAAATCTAACTCTATCAATAATAACATTAATTTAAATAAACTAAATACTCCAATTAAAAGTCAGACTTTCAGACTATCAGACTGAATAAAAATGTGAGCCCAACTATATGTTGTCTTTAAGAAATTCACTTTTAATTTAATGAAACAAATAAGTTTAAAGTTAAAAGAATAGGAAAAATGAATTATACAAACATAAATAATAAAACAGCTGTAGCTTACATATTTTTCTATTTCTCTTTTCATATCAGGGTTATTTTGTTTATTTTGAAGCTCTTCTATATGATAATGAGAGCACAGTGTATCAAAATGTGTTAGAAACAGTTAAATTTAAATTTAATATTAGAAAATAAATAATAATTATAAAATTAATTATCTTAGGTCTCCATCTTAATAAGCTAGAAAAATAAATGTTGATTAAACCCAAGTAAGTAGAAACATACAAAGTAATAAATAGATATAAATAAAATTTAAAATGGACAAACAATAAGTAATCCATGAAGCCAAAAGCTGTTTTACTGAAATGGTCAAAAAATTGATAAACTTCTAGCTAAACTGATCAAGAAAAAAGAGAGAAGGTACAAATGACCAATATCAGGAATCAAATAGATTTCAGTACTATAGGTCTCATAGAAATGAAGATGGCAATCAGGGAGTATTATAGAAAAAATTTATGCCAATAAACCTGAAAACTCAAATGAAATGGACAAATTCCATGAAAGATAAACATTACCAAAATTGATACAAGAAGAAAAAGAAAATTTCAGTAGTCCTATAACTACAAAAGAAACTGAATTTATAATCTATACATGTATCTATCCTCAGAATTTTAGGTGACTCACAGGATATCACTGATAATTCCATCAAAACGTTCAAAGAAGAAATAAGACCAACCCTACAAAAACTCCTTCAGAAAATAGATGAGACAAGTACTTCTAGATTCACTTTATGAGAACAGAATACTTTTGATCTAAAGTCAAAGATATCACAGGAAACGAAAGTTCAGTGTGACCTCTCTCAAGAACACAAATACAAAAATAATTTTTTTAAACTATTAACAATCTAATCCAGCTACGTATAAAAAGAATAATATGTCATGACTAACCATAGTTTATTCTAAGAAGGCAATGTTGGTTTACCACAAATATCAGTGTAATTTATCATATTAACAGAATGAAGAAGAAAACATGATTTTCTCAATAGATGAAGAAAAAGAATATTTGAAAAAATTCAATATCCATGATTAAGGACATTTATGAAAAACTTCTGGATAACATTATACTTAAAATATGGAATAAGCCAAGAATACCTGCTCACTACATTTATCTAGAAGTTTTAACCAGTGCAATAAGGCAAGAAATAAAAGGCTAACAGTTTGGAAAGGAAGAAGTAAAATTGTCTTTATTTATAGAGGACAAAATAATTTAGGTAGAAAATCTTCAATAATCTACAATAAAAGTATTACAACTAAGGAGGAGTGTAGCAAACAGGTGAATATACAAAATTTATTGTATATTTACATACTATCAACAAATAATTTAAGTGAAATTTTAAAAATACCATAAACCATGGCAACAAAAATCATGAAATAATTGGGACAAAATTTTTTAAATATGTACAAAGTTGATACATTGAATATTATAAAATATTGCTAAGAGAAATTAAAGGGAGCTAAATGAATTGAGAAATAAACGTTTATGTATTGGAAGACTCAAAATTGTTCAGGTATCGATTCTCATGACATACAATAAAACTTAAGTATTAACTATTATTGTTAATAACAGACTTTTATTAAACACCCAACAGGAAATTGTCACTATTTGACCTGTCTGGCTTCTCCCTGAAAAAAAAATAATAAAGAAAAATACAGTCTCAAAGACATGTGGGGACCAAAAATCATACCAAAGTATGCACAACTGGAGTCCCAGAAGAAAAGGAGAAAGAATTGGGTAGAAAAAAATAGTTGAAGAAATAATGGCCAAAAAATTTCCCAAGCTTAAGGAAAATCATTTATGTAACATCTGAGAAACTCAACAAATATTAACTGGGATAAATTCATAGAGTTTCACACCTAGAAACACCATGGTTAAACTGTCAAAAGTCAAGAAAAAGAGTGGATGTTGACAGCATCAAGGGTCACTTTTGACTCATTATATACTAGGGAATCCTCATAAGATTAACAGAATATTTATCATCAGACACTATTGAGGCCAGAAGACAGTGGAATAATCTATTGAAAGTGCTGAAAGAAATAGACTGTTAACCAAGAATTCTATGTCTAACAAAACTATCCTCCAAAATAAGATGGTGAAATTAAAACATTTGTAGATCACAAAAATTGAGAAAATCTTTTGTAAGACACCTGCACTACAAGGTGCTTAAAAAAGTACTTCAGGCTGAAATTAAAGGATACTAGATTTGATTGACTGCAGAAATAAAAAACAGCAATAAAATGAAATCCATTTACTCTTTTATATGAGTGTATTTTTGCTTGTACCACTTTTCTTCTCCTATCTGATTTAAAACAAATGTACAAAGAAATATATAAGACTATGTTGATCAACTTTCATTCATGATAAAAACTCTCAACAAAGTGGGTATGAGAGAATGGACACTAACATAATAAAGGCCATATATGACAAGCCCATAATTAAATTATGCTCTATGGTGAAAAGGTGTACGTTTTCCCTCTAAGATCAGAACAAGCTGAGGATACCCACTCTTACCACCTTTACTCAACTTAGTACTGGAAGTCCTAGCCAAGGAAAGGAAAATAAATAAGAGGCATCCTAATCCTAAAAAGGATGAAGTAAAACTGTCATTATTTGCAGATAACATGATATCATATATATAGAAAACCATAAAGGCACCAGAAAACTGTTAGAACTAACACACAAATTCAGTAAACTTGCAGAAAACAAAATCGTACAAAAATCAGTTGTGTTTCTATACAGTAATAATAATGACAAGAAAGAAAAATTGAGGGAAAGAAATACCATTTACAATTGCATCAAAAAGAGTAAAATACCTAGGAAAAAATTTAACCAAAAAGGTGAAAGACTAGTACACTGAAAATTATGACATTAGTGAAAGAAATTAGAACACACGAATAAATAGAAAGATATTCCATGCCCATACATTGGAAGAATTAATATTGTTAAAATGTCCACAGTACCAAAAGCTATCTACAGATTCAACACAACCCCTATCAAAATTCCAATGGCATTTTTCACAGAAATAGAACAAACAATCCTGAATTTGTGTGGAACCACAAAACACCCCAAATAGCTAAAGCAATTTTCAGAAAGAAGAATAAAGCTGCAAGCATTATACTTCTTGATTTCAAACTATATTACAAAACTACAGTAATCAAGAGTATGGTATTGGCATGAAAACATAGATTAATAGAACAAAATAGAGAGCCTAGAAATACACCCACACAGATATGGTCAATTAATTTATGACAAAGAAGGCAAGAATATATACAATGGAGGAAGAACAATCTCATCAATAAATAGTATTGGAAAAACTGGACAGCCACATGCAAAAGAATGAAACTGAACCACTATCCTACACCAGACACAAAAATTAACTCAAAATGGATTAAGGACTTGCCTATAAGACCTAAAACCATAAAACTTTTAGAAGGAAATATAGGTGGTAAACTACTTGACACAGGTCTTGGTGATGATTTTTTGAATCTGATACTAAAAGCAAAAGCAACCAAAGCAAAAATCAACAAGTGAGACTAACTAAAACTAAAAAGATTCTGCATAGCAAAGGAAACTATTCAAAAATGAAAAGGCAACCTACAGAATGATTATTCTGCACTTTGAAATAGTGAACATTATAGCATGTGTAGTATCTCTCAGTAAAGCTATTTATTAAAAAAAATAAAAATCTACTAGGACTTCAGCTTCAAGCCAAGATGGAGTAGCATTAACCCTCCCAGCAGACACAAATAAAAAACTGGAAAAAATTCATTAAGCAACAGTTTTCAAGAATTTGGACATTTAGCAATTCAAAGACAGTGATCCCAGGATGATGAGAAACACAGAGGTAAGCCTTACATTTGCTCCAGCCTAGAAAGATTTTCCGTGACAAAGCACAAGAAGGCAGACTCAGTGTGTAGTTTCCCTGAGTTATGAAGACGGGGATGGGAACCTGAGGTAAGTTTTTAGGGCAGAATATTTATCCTACAGAAATGAAAGCATATGTCCATACAACAACTTACACATAATGTTCGTAACAGTTTCATTTGTAACAATCAAAAATTAGAAACAATTCAAATGTCCATCAACAGATGAATAAATAAATATATTGGGATATATATATACAATGAAATACTACTCAGCTCTAAGGAAATGAATTACTGATACATATAAACAACAAGGATAGAGCTCAAGAAAATTATGCTAAGATTTTTGCCTTTGGTGTCAAGCTTGGTAATTTTTTGTTTCTTGATCTAGTTGCTGATTATAGGATATATTCAATTTATGAAAATTCATGTGATATGTATACTTTTCTAAATGTATATTTCAATAAAACAATCTTACTAATCAATGACTTCTCTATATTTTGGCAAACGCCAGTTTAAAAACCATATGAAGACCTCATTTGAAACAGAAAAATTACCTTGGAATAAATTTAGTAAATTTATCTTCACGTGAAGATATTTGCAGACTTCGTTATAAAATATAAATGAATATGTAAATCAATTGAGTCATGCTATATTCCTAGATGGAAATACTGGGTATCACAAAATGTAAATTTTTTTCAAGTTACCTGATTGATTTAAATCTACTCTAATGAAAATTGGAACTCTATTATTTCAAAATGTGTCATGTGACCCTATGATTCCTTTGAAAACGAAAAATAAGATAGAAATGTTGAGAAGAAATGTTTTTCAGAAAGAAAATACATGAGCAAGAACTTCCCCTACTTACTATTTGTCATTGTTTTTGCATCCCGGAAACAGAACCCCTTCCTATGCTTAGGGACTCCTTTTCCTGAAGAAGCTAAGGCTGCGTCTCTAGAAGACTTGTAAATGTAAAGTATTTGCATTCCCAGCCTCCATAGCTCAAGTTGTGGTGACACAGTTTATGCCATGCCAATCAGACACACCCTTCCTCACACCCTTTCCAATCACACACCCTTCGTGATTGGAAATTCACGTTGTGTTGATAGGTAGTAGCAGAGGCAGCAGCTACTTCTAGTTTCCAAGAGCTGCAGTGACAGCAATTCTAGTGGCATTAGTGTCCAGTTTTAATCATATGTACTACCTACGTCCCAGCAGTAGCAGAAGAGTACTGGGTAGGATTTGAGGCATTCTTTTCTGTGTAACCTCTACACCTATTTGTCTGGCACCTTAAGAGATTCTGTCAGTTACCACCATCCTTTTAATAATCCTTTCCTACCTATACAAACCATCAACCTTTTGCTTATAGCAAGGTTTTGTTGGACTCTTAACATTATAAGTTAGACTCTCATGTTTACAACTAAACTAATACAACTGACAACCATTCCACCAAGAAAGGTGGTGAAATTTAGGATGTATTACTGGCCTAGTTGGTGCTGAGAGCAGTGAAAAATCCTGGTGCAATTAAGGGCTGGAATTCTGGCAGCTAGAGGCATGCATGGGCTGTCTGGGATCACATGTAATAAACGGCCCATTACAGGCAAAGCTTGGAAGTCTGAGTGGTCTGTGCATGGAAGAATATGTAGGGCATGAGAATTTCAAGGGATTGGAGGTGAACTGGTGGCTCCTAAGAGTGACTGACAACTTAAAGATAGGGAGTAACAACTTAAAAGTCCAGAATTCTCAGCTCAGGGCATAGATTGAAAAGCAGAGAATTTTCCTAATATTAGCATAGTTATAATCTCTTACCTCTTGCACCCCAAGGCTGCCACAGCTGAAGAAATAAACTTTGCAAGTTTCAGTAACACAATAGATTATATCTACATTAAATCATTTTCTATTACTATGTCCTTCAAAATTTTTTCTAAAACATTTCTTGGTATGTTTTATTCATGATGTTTTCATTTTTCTTGATATTGTAAGTGGAATATATCCCATTCACATTATAACTTGTTATTGCTATAAAGAGAACATCTAATAATTTTCATATGTAAATATTATAATCATGCACTTAAAATCTCTTGGTTCTAAATAGTTGTCAAAGTAATTTGTTCATTTTCCTGGTTGGTGCATCATGTACATATAATAATAATTCTTTGTCCTCTTTTCCATTATTTATATATTATTTTCCCTAGAAAACATATTGCCTATTTATTCTAGTATTATACATCTTTTGATTCCAAGTGTCCTAAAATATTTTTCATTGGTGAACAGATGTTGAGTTTCTTTTTTCAAACAGCTTTCCAGCATTGTTTGAGAGTATCATATTTTTCTTCCATTCGGCCTATAAATGTGATAAAATATGTTAACTGACTTTCTATCAATGTTCTTTCTTGGTGGGAGTCACAATCTTATTAACAGTAAGTCTCCTTCTCAGGGAATGAACCAGACTGATTTAGGAAGATTTCAGGAACTGACCTGAGTCTACACCTCCAGGTCCTTTAACACTTCCTAGTGCTGACTTGGCAGGAAACAGAGTAGGAGAAATGATGTTTTCCTGTTTTTGCTTCAACCTGTTTCAGGGCCAGAAAGCCCATGAGCCAGGGTGCAAAAAGAAAAATAATAGCAATTTAAGAGGAGAAACACCACCAACTTCTATGGAGGGGCAGATTTTTATTGCTCCTTCACCAAATAGGATCTACGATGATTTATAAAATCATCAAATGAAGGATGAAACATCATTTTTAAGGAACAAGGCCCAGACAGACATGGTAAGAGGTAACATGGTAGTAGTTGATCCTACCTTATCTATCTGGGGCTTGTCCCTTAAAAATGACATTTCACCCTTCGTTATAGTCGTATTCCACCTCTCATATGTGAAAAGCTAGATTTCCAACATAACATATCCCACTTCTTAGAACAGCTGATACCCCATGACTTGTGCCATCTGTTTTGGGCAGCACTGACCTACCAGGCAGAGTTCCTTACGCATGACTATCTGCCAGTAAGAAATATTTCACAGAACCATACGTATTCATGTTTGAAGATATTATACCAATTCTTAACATCACCAATCTACATATGAAAAATGAATTCTCTGCTTAAAGGTCAAAACTTAAACACATTTCAAAGTATAAGTTATGCACTTATACCATAAATATATTGTACTCTTCCAATATTTTTACACGGTCAAAATAATATATAGGTGGGAGCAGAGTGGATTAATTTTTTCCTCATATCCCCCTCTAAGAGAGAAGAAAAAAATGAATGGTTTTAAGTGCCAAATATTGTTTGTGTCTTCACAAACATTCTTTCATTGACTAAGGAGGAAAGTCAGGGTCCAGCAGCAGAGCTGTTGACCCCAGCTCTTGGTCCTCCTGTGTACCACACAGCCTCACGAAGCTGGGTTCCATGCATTCAGTCCTGCCACCAAACTTGTATAAGAACCTCATCAACCTCTGATGCTTCTGTCTGTCCAAAGTCTTGCTTTCTTCTAGACTCAGCTCATCTCACTTTGTCCTTTTTCTTTTTTTTTTGTGGTACGCGGGCCTCTCACTGTTGTGGCCTCTCCCACTGCGGAGCACAGGCTCCAGACGCGCAGGCTCAGCAGCCATGGCTCATGGGCCCAGCCGCTCCGTGGCATGTGGGAACTTCCCGGACCGGGGCACGAACCCGTGTCCCCTGCATCGGCAGGCGGACTCTCAACCACTGCGCCACCAGGGAAGCCCTCACTTTGTCCTTTTTCTGACTCCTGCAAAATATACTGGCCTCCCTTTCCTCTGAACAGCAATAAAATTCAGACAACTTTATCACATGAATTTCAACACTCATATATATTTTAGTGTTATTCAATTAGTTATGATACAGTACTTTATAGTTTTCAAAAGTTTTGTCAATTAGATATCTCAACCAGTTTCTTTATCCTTACAAAATCCAACATCAAGTTGAGTTTCTGATACTCAAGTGTGTGTGATTAAATAGAATTGTTTATAGATTCATAAAGTCTCCAAAGCATGAGGATAGATATGAACCTTGAAAATTCATCTTTTCTACTTTACTGCCTTTGTGCACATGTTGATGACTGAAGTGAAAAAAAAGTTTTATTACAGAACAATAGAAAAATTAAAATTGTAGGAACCTGTAAGGCAATTAACTAAATAATATTTTGAAACAAGTTTTTAAATTGGAGCTTAAATAAATAATAATGATAATTAGTACTATGATTTTATAACTGTGTTCTCTGGAGCTCTGGGATTCTCTAAGGTGTATCAAGGCCTTTGGGGGTGGGGTGAGGATAAAAAGAAAAGACGACTAAACAGGTAAAAGTCAGCCTCTTCAACACAGCCTAAGCCAGAATAGTCCCACTCCCATTTATTTGACATTTTGAAGTTGTATGGAATATGTCTTTTATAAAAAGAGGATCAGAGGATCAAACCAATAGATAACTTTAAAAACCACTCATTTGGTTAAGTGCTTATCTTTTAAGAATAAAGAAATTATAGGTCAACTAGGACAGGTAACTATCTGACCTCACCCAGCTTGATAGTGGCTGACTTGAAACAAGAGAAAGATTCAGGAAACATTTATGAAGCACCAATTGTCTGCTCAGTACCTCCATAAGCCCTCATGTATCCACAATGCAGCTTTCAGTGTAGGGACAGGGAGATTTGTCCCAACAACCTGTTGAGTGATTAGATTATTAAGAAAAAAATTTATTGTGGCTATACTTTGCCACTCAGAAGACACTAATATTATTTTTAAATATAGTGAAGACTGAGGAGAGACCTTCAAGATGGCGAAAGAGTAAGACGTGGAGATCACCTTCCTCCCCACAAATACATCAGAAATACATCTACATGTGGAACAGCTCCTACAGAACACCTACTGAACGCTGGCAGAAGACCTCAGACTCCCCAAAAGGCAAGAAACCCCCCACGTACCTGCGTAGGGCAAAAGAAAAAGGAAAAAACAGAGACAAAAGAATAAGGATGGGACCTGCACCAGTGGGAGGGAGCTGTGAAGGAGGAAAGAGTTCCACACACTGGGAAGGCCCTTCATGGGTGGAGACTGTGGGTGGCAGAGGGGGGAAGCTTCGGAGCCGCGGAGGAGAGCGCAGCAACAGGGGTGCGGAGGGCAAAGCGGGGAGATTCCCGCACAGAGGATGAGGCCGACCAGCACTCACCAGCCCGAGATGCTTGTCTGCTCACCCGCCGGGGCGGGCAGGGCTGCGAGCTGAGGCTCAGGCTTCGGAATTCAGATCAGAGGGAGAGGACTGGGGTTGGCTGCGTGAACACAGCCTGCAGGGCGCTAGTGCGCCATGGCTAGACGGGAGAAAGTCCGGGAAAAAGTCTGGAGCTGCTGAAGAGGCAAGAGACCATTGTTTCAGGGTGCGTGAGGAGAAGGGATTCAGAGCATCGCCTAAACGAGCTCCAGAGACGGGAGCGAGCCACGGCTATCAGCGCAGACCCCAGAGACGGGCATGAAACGCTCAGGCTGCTGCTGCCGCCACAGGAAGCCTGTGTGCGAGCACAGGTCACTGTCCACACCTCCCCTCCCGGGAGCCTGTGCAGCCCGCCACTGCCAGGGTCTCGTGATCCAGGGACAACTTCCCCGGGAGAACGCATGGCGTGCCTCAGGCTGGTGCAATGTCATGACGCCTCTGCTGCCGCAGGCTCGCCCCGCATCCGTACCCCTCCCACCCTCCGGCCTGAGTGAGCAAGAGCCCCCGAGTCAGCGGCTCCTTTAACCCCGTCCTGTCTGAGTGAAGAACAGAAGCCCTCCGACGACCTACATGCAGAGGCGGGGCCAAATCCAAAGCTGAACCCCAGGAGCTGTGCGAACAAAGAAGAGAAAGGGAAATCTCTCCCAGCAGCCTCAGAAGCAGTGCATTAAAGCTCCACAATCAACTTCATGTACGCTGCATCTGTGGAATACATGAATAGACAACGAATCATCCCAAATTAAGGAGGTGGATGTTGGGAGCAACAATATATATATATTTTCCCCTTTTCCTCTTTTTGTGAATGTGTATGTGTATGCTTCTTTGTGTGATTCTGTCTGTATAGCTTTGCTTTTTACCATTTGTCCTAGGGTTGTGTCTGTCCATTTTTTTTTTTTTTTTTAGTTTAGTTTTTAGCACTTGTTATCATTGGTGGATTTGTTTTTTGGTTTGGTTGCTCTCTTCTTTCTTTCTTTTTTTTCTTTTTCTGTCACTTCTAAATTTTTTATTCTTTTTTTTTTGTTTTGTTTTGTTTTGTTTTGTTTTTTTGGTTTTTTTTGCGGTATGTGGGCCTCTCACTGCTGTGGCCTCTCCCCTTGCGGAGCACAGGCTCCGGACGCGCGGGCTCAGCGGCCATGGCTCACGGGCCCAGCTGCTCTGCGGTATGTGGGATCTTCCCGGACCGGGGCACGAACCCGCGTCCCCTGCATCGGCAGGCGGACTCTCAATCACCACGCCACCAGAGAAGCCCTAAATTTTATATTCTTAATTTTTTATTTTAATAACTTTATTTTATTATTTTTCTTTTTTTTCTCCCTTTTCTTCTGAGCCGTGTGGCTGACAGGGTCTTGCTGATCTGGCTGGGTGTCAGGCCTGTGACTCTGAGGTGGGACAGCCAAGTTCAGGATATTGGTCCACCAGAGACCTCCCGGCTCCACGTAGTATCAATGGCAAAAGCTCTTCCAGAGATCTCCAGCTCAACGATAAGACCCAGTTCCACTCAATGACCAACAAGCTCCAGCACTGGACACCCCATGCCAAACAACTAGCAAGACAGGAACATAACCCCACCCATTAGTAGAAAGGCTGCCTAAAATCATAATAAGGTCAAAGACACCCCAAAACACACCAACGGATGTGGTCCTGCCCACCAGAAAGACAAGATCCAGCCTCATCCACCAGAACACAGGCACTAGTCCCCTCCACCAGGAAGCTGACACAACCCACTGAACCAAACCCACTGAACCACTGGGGGCAGACACCAAAAACAACGGGAAACATGAACCTGCAGCCTGCAAGAAGGAAACCCCAAACACAGTAAGTTAAGAAAAATGAGAAGACAGAGAAACACACAGCAGATGAAGGAGCAAGGTAAAAACCCACCAGACCAAACTAATGAAGAGCAAATAGGCAGTCTACCTGAAAAAGAATTCAGAATAATGATAGTAAAGATGACCCAAAATATTGGAAATAGAATGGAGAAAACACAAGAAACGTTTAACAAGGACCTAGAAGAACTAAAGAGCAAACAAATAATGACGAACAACTCAATAAATGATATTAAAAATTCTCTAGAAGGAATTAATAGCAGAATAACTGAGGCAGAAGAACGGATAAGTGACCAGGAAGATAAAATAGTGGAAATAACTACTGCAGAGAAGAATTAAAAAAAAAGAATGAAAAGAATTGAGGACAGTCTCAGAGACCTCTGGGACAACATTAAACACACCAACATTCGAATTATAGGGGTCCCAGAAGAAGAAGAGAAAAGAAAGGAAGTGAGAAAATATTTGGAGAGATTATAGTTGAAAACTTCCCTAATATGGGAAAGGAAATGGTTAATCAAGCCCAGGAAGCACAGAGAGTCCCATACAGGGTAAATGCAAGGAGAAACATGCCAAGACACATATTAATCAAACTGTCAAAAATTAAACACAAGAAAAAAATATTAAAAGCAGCAACGGAAAAACAACAAGTAACATACAAGAGAATCCCCATAAGGTTAACAGTGGATATTTCAGCAGAAACTCTGCAAGCCAGAAGGGAGTGGCAGGACATATTTAAAATGATGAAAGGGAAAAACCTACAACCAAGATTACTCTACCCAGCAAGGATCTCATTCAGACTCGATGGAGAAATTAAAACCTTTACAGACAAGCAAAAGCTAAGAAAATTCAGTACCACCAAACCAGCTTTACAACAAATGCTAAAGGAAGTTCTCTAGGCAGGAAACACAGGAGAAGGGAAAGACCTACATAACAAACCCAAAACAGTTAAGAAAATGGTAATAGGAACATACATGTGGATAATTACCTTAAACGTGATTGGATTAAATGCTCCAACCAAAAGACGCAGCCTTGCTGAACGGATACAAAAGCAAGACCCATACATACGCTGTCTACAAGAGACCCACTTCAGACATAGGGACACATACAGACTGAAAGTGAGGGGACAGAAAAAGATATTCCGTGCAAATGTAAATCAAAAGAAAGCTGGAGTAACAATTCTCATATCAGACAAAGTAGACTTTAAAATAAAGACTAAAATAAAAACTATTACAAGAGACAAAGAAGGACACTATATAATGATCAAGGGATCGATCCAAGAAGAAGATATAACAATTGTAAATATTTATGCACCCAACATAGGAGCACCTCAATACATAAGGCAAATGCTAACAGCCATAAAAGGGGAAATCGACAGTAACACAATCATACTAGGGGACTTTAACACCCCACTTTCTCCAAAATGAAAATAAATAAGGAAACACAAGCTTTAAATGATACATTAAGCAAAATGGACTTAATTGATATTTATAGGACATTCCATCCAAAAACAACAGAATACACTTTCTTCTCAAGTGCTCATGAAACATTCTCCAGGATAGAACATATCTTGGGTCACAAATTGAGCCTTGGTAAATTTAAGAAAATTGAAATCTTATCAAGTATCTTTTCTGACCACAATGCTATGAGACTAGATATCAATTAAAGGGAAAAAACTCTAAAAATTACAAAAACATGGAGGCTAAACAATACACTAATAGTAACTAAGAGATCACTGAAGAAATCAAAGATGAAATGAAAAAATACCTAGAGACAAATGACAATGAAAACACGATGGCCCAAAACCTATGGGATGCAGCAAAAGCATCTCTAAGAGGGAAGTTTATAGTAATACAATCCTACCTCAAGCAACATCTCAAATAAACAACCTAAGCTTACACCTAAAGCAATTAGAGAAAAAAGAAGAACAACAAAAACCCCAAAGTTAGCTGAAGGAAAGAAATCATAAAGATCAGATCAGAAATAAATGAAAAAGAAATGAAGGAAACAATAGCAAAGATCAATGAGACTAAAAGCTGGTTCTTTGAGAAGATAAACAAAATTAATAAACCATTAGCCAGACTCATCAAGAAAAAAAGGGAGAAGACTCAAATCAGTAGAATTAGAAATGAAAAAGGAGAAGTAACAACTGACACTGCAGAAATACAAAGGATCAAGAGAGATTACTACAAGCAACTATATGCCAATAAAATGGACAACCTGGAAGAAATGGACAAATTCTTAGAAAAGCACAGCGTTCTGAGGCTGAACCAGGAAGAAATAGAAAATATAAACAGACCAATCACAGCACTGAAGTTGAGACTGTGATTAAAAATCTTCCAACAAACAAAAGTCCAGGACCAGATGGCTTCACAGGCGAATTCTATCAGATACTTAGAGAAGAGCTAACACCTATTCTTCTCAAACTCTTCCAAAATATAGCAGAGGAAGGAACACTCCCAAACTCATTCTACATGACCACCATCACCCTGATACCAAAACCAGACAAAGATGTCACAAAGAAAGAAAACTACAGACCAATATTACTGATGAACATAGATGCAAAATTCCTCAACAAAATAATAGCAAACAGAATCTAACAGCAAATTAAAAGGATCATACACCATGATCAAGTGGGGTTTAACCCAAGAATGCAAGGATTCTTCAATATATGCAAATCAATCAACGTGATAAAGCATAGTAACAAATTGAAGGAGAAAAACCATATGATCATCTCAACGGTTGATGGAAAAGCTTTCAACAAAATCCAACACCCATTTATGATAAAAACCCTCCAGAAAGTACGCACAGAAGGAACTTCCCTCAACATAATAAAGACCATATATGAAAAACCCACAGTCAACATCATTCTCAATGGTGAAAACTGAAACCATTTCCACTAAGATCAGGAACAAGACAAGGTTGCCCACTCTCACCACTGCTATTCAATAAAATTTTGGCAGCCTTAGCCAAAGCAATCAGAGAAGAAAAAGAAATAAAAGGAATCCAAATCGTAAAAGAAGAAGCAAAGCTGTCACTGTTTGCAGATGAAATGATACTATACATAGAGAATCCTAAAGACTCTACCAGAAAACTACCAGAGGTAATCAATGAATTTTGTAAAGTAGCAGGATACAAAATTAATGCACAGAAATCTCTTGCATTCCTATACAGTAATGATGAAAAATCTGAAAGAGAAATTAAGGAAACACTCTCATTTATCATTGCAACAAAAAGAATAAAATACCTAGGAATAAACCTACCTAAGGAGACAAAAGACCTGTATGCAGAAAAGTATAAGACACTGATGAAAGAAATTAAGGATGATACCAACAGATGGAGAGATGTACCATGTTCTTGGATTGGAAAAATCAATATTGTGAAAATGACTATACTACCCAAAGCAATCTACAGATTCAATGCAATCCCTATCAAACTACCAATGACATTTTCCACAGAAGTAGAACAAACAATTTCACAATTTGTATGGAAACACAGAAGTCCCTGAGTAGCCAAAGTAATCTTGAGAAAGAAAAATGGAGCTGGAGGAATCAGGCTCCCTGACTTTAGACTATATTACAAAACAACAGTAATCAAGGTAATATGGCACTGGCACAAAAACAGAAACATAGATCAATGGAACAGGATAGAAAGCCCAGAGATAAACCCATGCACATATGGTCACCTTATTTTTGATAAAGGAGGCAAGAATATAAAATGGAGAAAAGACATCCTCTTCAATAAGTGGTGCTAGGAAAACTGGACAGCTATATGTAAAAGAATGAAATTAGAACACTCCCTAACACCATACACAAAAATAAACTCAAAATGGATTAAAGACCTAAATGTTAGGCCAGACACTATCAAACTCTTAGAGGAAAACATAGGCAGAACACTCTATGACATCAATCACAGCAAGATCCTTTTTGACCCACTTCCTAAAGAAATGGAAATAAAAACAAAAATAAACAAATGGGACCTAATGAAACTTAAAGGCTTTTGCACAGCAAAGGAAGCCAAACAAGATGAAAAGACAACCTTCAGAATGGGAGAAAATATTTGCAAATGAAGCAACTGACAAAGGAATAATCTCCAAAATTTACAAGCAGGTCATGCAGCTCAATATCACAAAAACAAACAACCCAATCCAAAAATGGGCAGAAAACCTAAATAGACATTTCTCCAAAGAAGATATACAGATTGTCAACAAACACATGAAAGAATGCTCAACATCACTAATCATTAGAGAAATGAGAGTCAAAACTACAATGAGGTATCACCTCACACCAGTCAGAATGGCCATCAAAATATCTACAAACAATAAATGCTGGAGAGGGTGTGGAGAAAAGGGAAACCTCTTGCAGTGTTGTTGCGAATGTAAATTGATACAGCCACTATGGAGAACAGTATGGAGGTTCCTTAAAAAACTACAAATAGAACTACCATGTGACACCGCAATTCCACTACTGGGCATATACCCTGAGAAAACCATAATTCAAAAGGAGTCATGTATCACAATGTTCATTGCAGCTCTATTTACAATAGCCAGGACATGCAAGCAACCTAAGTGTCCACTGAGAGATTAATGGATAAAGAAGATGCGGCACATATATACAATGGGTATTACTCAGCCATAAAAAGAAACATAATTGTTATTTGTAGTGAGGTGGATGGACCTAGAGTCTGTCATACACAGTGAAGTAAGTCAAAGAGAAAAAGAAATACCATATGCTAACACATATATTTTGAATCTAAAACAAAAAGGTTCTGAAGAACCTAAGGGCAGCACAGGAATAAAGACGCAGACGTAGAAAGTGTACTTGAGGACACAGGGCTGTGGGAAGGGTAAGCTGGGATGAAGTGAGAGAGCGGCATGGACTTATATACACTACCAATTGTAAAACAGATAGCTGGTGGGAAGGAGCTGCATAGCACAGGGAGATCAGCTCCGTGCTTTGTGAGCACCTAGAGGGGTGGGATAGGGTGGGTGGGAGGGAGGGAGACGCAAGAGGTAGGAGTTATGGGGATATATGTATAGCTGATTCACTTTGTTATAAAGCAGAAACTAACACACCATTGTAAAGCAATTATCCCCCAATAAAGATGTTAAAAAATAAAAATAAATAAAGAAATATAGTGAAGACTGCCTGGCATTTTAATACGTGTAAATAATTTTGTTTGAAAAATATTAACCTAAGAAGCCTTATATGCTTTTCTCATATATATTTCCCCCTCTAAACTGGCGGGTTCTAGGGCATCGTTTCTATGCCATGAACTTCAGCTCCACAGCAGATGTCTTCTAGAGGCAACCACTTGAGGGCACCAAAGGCATTGCTCTCAAACTCTGCATCTAGTTGGAGGAAGCAATGCCTTCCACCTCATTGTACGTTTAGAGGAAGTGGGTGGGGAAGCCCAAGGTCTGGGAAAATGACCATAATAATAGTACCTCGTGTTTATATAGCACCTTTCTTCAATTAACTCAGCATGTTTGGATGTGATTATTCAGCTGGGAGCTTCCAGTTGTGGGAAATGAGGCACAAGGCAAACACGTGGCCTAGGTGGGGCAGAGGGTGAGAACTAATTCTTATTCATTTCAAATGCCCATTCATTATTTTTACTCTAAAAAACTGATGTGTGACCTTTCCGAGCCATTTCCTTAGAAACAATAAGCTGAGAAGTCAGAGTCCCAAACTCAAATATATCTAATGGAAAGACTCATAAGCTCTACTAGGAAAGAACTCATGCTCTCCACAGCCAAGGAGGGAACCAAAACAGAATTATTTTCAACTTTGTAAGTGTAGTTAAAGGTGACAAGTTGAATGTACTGATCTAAAGCACATCATGAAAACAATATAGCATAAATAATCCATTATACTTTTATTCCTCAAGTGAATGTACTCAGATTTGTATTGGAAATCATGCATCTTTTATCCATTTTCTGCCAAAAAAATGAAAAAAGGGGTAAAGAAAAAAATTCAACTTGTATTAAAAAAAGCTAACCTCTTGTCCCACATAAGAAAATATTATTACAGGGCTTCCCAGGTGGCACAGAGGTTAAGAATCTGCCTGCCAATGCACAGGACGTGGGTTCGAGCCCTGGTCTGGGAAGATCCCATTTGCCATGGAGCAACTAAGCCCACGCACTACAATTACTAAGCCTGCTCTCTAGAGCCCGCGAGCCACAACTACTGAGCCCGCGCACCACAACTACTGAAGCCCGCATGCCTAGAGCCCGTGCTCCGCAACAAGAGAAGCCACTGCAATGAAAAGCCTGCATACCGCAACGAAGAGTAGCCCCTGCTCGCCGCAACTAGAGAAAGCCTGCGAGCAGAAACAAAGACCCAACACGGCCCAAAATAAATTAAATAAATAAACAAATTTATGAAAAAAAGAGAAAATATTGCACACTTTAATGTGTTAATTAAATGCTCCAACATGGTTTAGTAAAGAAACATCATGACAGAGCATTTAATTAACAGAGACAGTTAGGTCTGGCTTAGTCATCTACTGAGAAGATTGCTATAGTGAAAGTCTCCACTGAGAGCATCTGCAATGGCTGATGTGTAATTCACAATTAGGACGCTTTCTTCCTGCAGAGTCATTTAGGGTCTCACCTGCTAATGAAAAGTCTCACATTTTCTCCAAATACCAAACACGTGCCTTTAACTTCTGAGTTACGATGTGGACGTTCACTCACCCTCATGTTTGAGGCTGACTGTCCCTTTACAGGTTTAAACCCAACAGACTCACCCTTCAGGGTCATCTTTTTTCATCAAATCCCTACTGTTTTCTTTAAATTTTAAATGATGCTTGAGTATGGCTTCCTTAATAGTTCAAATGATCTTAACACACATCTATTATATAAAGGGTTTCTCCAAGGTATTAGGGAACTAATATGATTGCAAGTAACTGATTTTCATTTTATAAAAATATACAATTCAGAGACTCTGCAGGTCCTGAAATGGAAAGTAATTAAACGATACTTCTTTCTCTCTTACTTACCTCTTTCTCAGGTCCCCATTATACTAAATTTGAGAAATGCCAGTGATTTATTGGGTTCTATGGGAAAATATTTGTTTTTACCTTATTAATTTGGACACTTACCTCAGATGTCTACTTTTCTAAGATGGGTGCAGACTGACTTCCATAAGCTACCTATAAAAATTGTACATCATGTCGACTCTCAAAATAATATATAATACAGATTTTGGCATTGGAGGTTAGGGTTTTGAGGGTGTTAGATTCTTTGAACAGCTCAAATACACATAAATTCAAAGGTAAAAAAGGGAAAGTGATACTACCTTAGACTTGTTCTTATCACCATCCCATTCCAATTCAAAATCATTGATTCCTCAAGCTTCAAAGCTAGAAAACCAAACCACAGTAAGGTAAGGTAACTTGCTCATGCACAGACAGTGGTAGATTCAAGTCTCCAATCTCATTCTTCTCTAATAGCCCTTATTTTATTGTTTTATTAATCTTTATATTCCATTTGGATTCTTTTAACTTCCAAGTAATAAGTAGGGTGAAAAAACCAAATTTTCCTAAGATAGAGAATAAATCAATTTCATTTCATCTCATAAATATTTTTCAGGCACTACTTTGTGTAGTGTTTTGCTTGACGCAGAGATCAAGAGGTAGAGTTTGACTTTCAAGTAGTCAAAACCATTTCTTACACCTTCTAATCATTTTAGAGAAAATGAAAAAAAAAAAAAAACCTTGGCATTTGTCATTTCAAATTTCCAGATTAGTAGTGTTTTCACAACCAGGAATAATCCACAGGAAGTATTAAATTTAAAATGGCATGACTTTTAAACTTCCTTTTCATGATAGTTTTCCTCCAGAGTTCTTTCATGTAAATATTCAAACGACAAATTTTACCTGAAAATGATTAAGTAAAAGATGTCATTAAGAATTTCAGAGATTTAGCTGTTATTATTCATATTTTAAGGGTAATTTTATAAGAATAACTTTGAATGTTGTCAGATTTCAAATTACTTAGTTATCTTACTCATTAGAATCATAAGTTCTACTATCACATATACCACAAATCTACTAAAACATGCAGCACATTTTTTACCAAAAACTGTTTGAGTTTTGCCATTCCAACTAATCTGTGACTTCCCTGAAGACAGGGCTTTTATCTTGATTATGTCCCATAGCACATACAAGACTGGCAATAAATGCCTGGTAAATGAATGATGAAAGACTGGGTTGATAATATGTATCTAATGTTACTATAGGGTCACTCAAGGACAGACAAAAGAGATAAAATGGAAAATGAACAAGGACAGAAATTTAAGGATCAACTACACTTAGGTCATTGCAAAAAGAGAAGAAGTTGGAGGAAAATATGATAAACAATCAGAGAGCTAGGGATTTCGTGTCATGGAAAACAAAGAGGAAATTTTAGAAGTTTGGGTTGGCAATAGTATTAGAAGTTAAAAATGATAGGAAATGTGGTAGTTATTAAAACTGTCCATAAATATTCTAGCTCTCTCTTCTTCGTGGTACATTAAAGGTTGTGTTTCCCTGACTTGTTTTGCTAATGAAATGTGACTGAAAGTGATACATATTATTTTCCATTGAAAGCTCTGTCAATGAGAACTTCCCGATGCTTCCTTTTGTTTCCTTTGCCCTGACGGAAGGTTCAGATAATAGATGCTTCATTAGCTTGGGACAAAGAATTAGGACATAGTGTATGAGCATCAGAGCCCCCTGCCAACCCACAAAGGGCATGCAGTATGGGCAAGAAATACATCTCATTTGTTTAAAGACATAGGTGGTGGGATTGTTTGTTACTGTAGCATACAGATAGCTTATCCTGACTGATACAGGGAGTAAGAAAAAATAAGAACTTATTAATTAAGACTAATTAATATAACCAGAACTTTTAGTTGTCTATTTCTAGGCAGTAAGTGGATTTAAGGACTTAATAATGAGTTATTGATTTTAAAAAATTATGAGAAAAGAGTACCAACTATCCATTTAAAATATTTAATACAAACTGAAGAGAATCATCCTTCATCATCCCTATCAAAGTTTGTTTTAAATAATCATAAGAAATAAAAATAGTGGGAGAAAAAGTGTATTGACACTAAAAACAAAAGAATAGTTCCAGCAATACACCAACACTTTGAATAATATTGAAGAAAAATATCTGACATATACCTGCTTGTGAGACAGAATTGAGGGAATTACTGAGTGACCTGCTGTTTACCACATAATAGAATAAGTCTGTTTTAGGAACACAGAACTCACTACCCAGCAGAACTATAATAACATCTTCTGGTGTAGAAAACAAGACACTGAAAGGGAAGAAGTCTCTGGGGGAATTGGCAAAAGCCTACTTTCTATCCTACTGATATTTTGGGGGAGGTAAAGACTCCCTTTTTAAAGTCACACCTTTGAGTTGCTGAGTAAAGAACAAGCTAAATGAAATGTGGGTAATATTCTACTGGCCAGTGTTGGGATTAGCAAAAGAGGGGGGTCATGGGCTAAGACATAATTAGGCTGCCACAACAGCCTTGTAAAGGGCAACTATTTAACACATAAGCAAACCTGCCTTCATGAGATACAGCCCTCTATTTTCAGCAATGGTCTTGGATATATGGCCTGGCAAGGTTAAACTCTAATAAATATAAATTTTTCCACCTCCTATAGGTTATCAGTGACTTAAACAGGGGCCTAAACATTATCCAAGAGCATCCATTTCAACTCTCTAAAATAGAAAAATATGGTCTCTTTCTATTAGAATAATAAACAGAAGCATCACTATAGAGGAGAAATCAGTAAGTGACTATATCTTATGGAACACAGCTACTGAAAGAAACAGAAGAAAACTTTAGAATATCTTTAATTAAACTTTCAAAGAAACCTGAGCAGATATTTCATCTGTGAAATTGGAAAAAGAAAGAAACTCAAGACAGAATAGAAATTAAACAAAACTTGATTGTTAAACAAAAGAAAGTACAAATGAGGCAGTGTGCTTAAAATGAAACTTAAAAATTAGAGGACATTTTAATGTTACTTAGAAAAATCAGAGTAAGACTATTAAGACATAAAAGTGAAGAGAGAAATGGTCAGAAATGTAGATAACAGAATAGGGAGGTCAAATGTAGTCATAATAGGAATTTTTTAAAAAATGAATTGAGGAGAAGACAGTAAAGAAAAGGGAGGAAAATTGCCCTAAGATAAGAAAACTTTGATATTTAGATGCAGAGGGCTCCTAAATAAAAACTAGATAATTTTAATGAAAAAGTACCCACTCCAACAATATATTTGTCACTAGACACAGGAAATTTTAAAAATTATTTCTAGAATAAAAATATCCTATAAATATTCAGTCAGAAAATGATATGAACATATACACAGGAAAATGAGAAATAATATTAATCCCTGGTTTATGAAAGAAGAAATATAAATAGCCAATAAACATATGGAGAGACAAAGATTTAAACAAGAGTGACAGTTTTCTTACTTATCACACTGAAGTAAATTAAAATAGTATAAAGCTTGGTGTTATCAAAAGTATTGGATGTGCACTCTAGTACATTTTTGAGGGTATAAATTAAGATGAACTTTTTATATGACAATTAACATGTAGCTAATGCTTACATTCTACTTCCTAGCATTAATTCAAAGGAAAAAAATCACTTATATGTGCAAATATCTAGCCATAAGAATAGTCAACAAAAATATAACAAGGGCATACCATCAGAAACAAATAAGTATCTAAAATTTGGTCTTGGAGTAAAGACAATACAATCATGAGTAATACACCGTAGATGTACACGCTTAAATGAAAAGTATTCACAAAATTAAAAGAAAACAAGTCTTAAAAATATATCAATAGTATATTTAAGTTTATGTTTAGGTGTTAAGTTTATTGTTATGTGAACAATATGTTCACATTTGTGTTTTCGATAAGCTCCCTTAGCCAAACAACCCTCCTTATCATGGGGACCAGGCACAGACCTCCTTATCCCTAAGTAGCAGGCTTCAGTTCCCTGCCAGCCCACAGAACTATTCAAACAAACAAGTCACGTCCTCTTATGGGTACCAGGATTCCCCTCACGCCCTTGTTACGGCAGCCTCTGGTTCACTATTTTCGGAATGCAAACCCCACGTGACCATGCGTCACAAGTGGTGTCCTCCTCTGGTCTGTGAGTACATGTGACTAATAAACTGTTGTCAAATGAACCTGTACAGCGTCAGGTTTCATGTGTTTGGCCATCCCCATAACCCTACAGTGGGGATCCCTCTGTCACCAAAATGGTGAGGAGGAGGCAAGAAAAACAAACAAACAAAAAAGAAATGAAGGCTCAAGTGAAACAGAGGCTTGATGGAGCAATGTCCTAGAGCAGGGATAAGCTGAGGGACTCCAACGGGTAGATAAATGAGTTAATTTTGCCAAGAAAGAGAGCTTCATCCTATTAAATAGAAGAAAGGGAGAATAGAACGGGTGGTGATCTAGCTGTGCCCTTGCAGGATAGTTAGTAAAGTAGGAAGCAGTGACATCTGCTGATATCAAGAGGCAGTAATAAGGTTTGGGGCTTAAGAAGTTGATCCCTTAGGATATTTGGGCTCACAAGTAGCATAACTGCCAACTAAGAGTAATTGACAGGCAACTGACTATCTCATATATTAGAAACCTAGAAACAGGCAATTCCAGGATGACTTGAGGAGCTCAATAAATGTTAGGATACAGGTATGTCATTTTCAAAATCTTCTCCATCTTCTTCTGAAAGTGGTAAGATGGGTATTGCATCAAGATTTCACATGACCTCTCCAAAGAAGGGAGAAAAAAGATAGAAAAGAAACACATTTTCTCCTGAATATAGATAGATATTACATATGGCTATTTTATATATAAATATACACACCATATATAAATACACACACACACACACACACACACACACACACACATACACACACACATCTAATGTTTTACAGAAGCCACTAGCAAATATCCCCTAATCTCATTGACCAATACTGGTCAATAAATGACCATAAATCAGCAAAGAAAATGAGATTAGCATGACTGGCTTAGAATAATCACAAGTTTTATTCTGGGGCTGAGCATTTTGCTTCCTGAATAAAAGGGGGTTTCTGTTAGCAAATAACAAAGGGGGAAATATTTCAGGTCAAGCAATTTACAGAGATTGTTCAAAGGAGTATGGAAAAGTTTTGGAATAGCAGCTGTGGATAATGCCATAAGAAATCCATAAAATGTGAATGAAAGGATTACTGAGCAGCTGTCAATACAAAAATGAAGGTGGAAAATCATGAATTTATAGGGAATATGATATCCTAGATTTGAGACTTTCTTTGGCAACACATAACAAACTAAGAATCAGAAGTAAACATGTGGAGTATGAAAGAAACAAGAATGCTAGGCTATTCATGAAAAAGATTTTGAATGTCTGACCATAAGATCCAGAACTTTAGAAGGTAATGGACCTAGCTATGAGTTACAAGAATTAAGAGAAAAAACATACAGCTTTGGGTATTTGGAGATCAGGATGAAAAAATTGGAATGAGCAGGTGGCATGAAGGAAATAAGGAGAGTTTAGTAAGAGAAATAGAATCCAAATTCACTGGCATTTGGAATCATTTTGCCTCAAAGTGCAGACATGGCAGAGAGAGTTTGAGAAAATGTGGATATAAATGCAGTGGTTGTAAAGAGGTTAAGAATATCAGAAGGGTATTTTGGAGGGCAGTGGAGAGAGTGGCAGGAATAATTATTATATTGCCTATGTTGTTCTGCATTCCCAGTTAGATGGCATTTTTCTTTCAGGTCACAGAGTACATTTTACATTTTTTTCTTATCCTACTCTATGAAGAGGAGGGAGAAGTGGTGGCTGTTGTGCTACTGGAGATAGTCCCCTTGGATTCCAAAATTTCACACAGACTTCAAATTTCAGTTATTGTGTTAGGCTTGCACAATTATCTTTTAAATATTTTTGTAAAATTGGGGAATAATTTCATATTACTAATTGAGTTGGAGGTATTCTATCTGGATACAATTCTTTCTGTTAGAGCTTCAAATTACACACTCATCTTATCTACCAGTGATGCATTTCCTCCAAATACAATCAATGGCTATCCCCAGAAAATGCAGGTGCTAGTAGATCCAAGCCACGCCACCGAATGCCAGTTACATACCCGGTATCAGAGTCTTATTTATTTTACTTAGTTTAAAAACAGGAGGCTAGAAAAAAAAGTCAAACAATAGTCAAGAGGTTGAATAAATTGTGATATTTCTACAAAGGAATATTCTATAAGGCATAGCCATAAGACAATATTATTTTTTAAAATATGTATTACCATAAAAAGAAAGCACAATATAATTCTAAGAATCAACACTTTTACTCATGTGAAATGTCCAAAAGTTATGTTTATAAGAACGCAGGTGATTTTCAAAATGATTTTTGATTTTATCATTTTTCCAAAGTAAATACTGTGTTATTTAAGTAGTAATTCTTATGTAGCAAGTATCAAATAACAACACACCCAAGGCGAACTTTGTCCTTTAAAAAATATAGAAGAGGATGGACCTGGAGGGAAAGAATCAGAATTGTTGAGCGTACCAGAAGGCTTTTCTTGTGCGATGGGAAAGATTTCCGTCCCCATTCCAGATTCCCCTTTCCCTTCCCTTCTCCCTCTTCCTGCCAGGTAAGTAGAGAGATTAGCCTCTGAGTCACAATTCTTATGGCTTTATTTCCTGTTTGGGACTCAGACCAGAAGACTTGAGCACAGTCTGATTCACTCACTGTTTTAAATAAATATTACCCAAGGCTTTTCCAAGTCCCTCAGGCAATTTCCCTTCACCCTTTCAGAATGTCTGTGCTTGATCGTCCTTGATGCCTCCTAGACTGCCTAATTAAAAACACTCCACACTTGGTCAAGAAGACTTTGAGCTCTCTCAAGACTCTCCATATTCAAACATGGCTCAGTATACATCACAGTTGTGAGGGTCCTTTGGCTTTAGTTGGGGTTCTATGGAAAGTAGGGGAGGAAGCTGAAGGGTGCTTCTGGGATAGATGACTGGACTTCCCCAGGAGAGGCATCTGTACCACGCTGACAAGTATTTTCCACTGGTACCCACAACTGGCTCTTCTAAAACAGCCGTATGAGTATGTGAATAGTTATAAAGCAAATAAGCAAAAGCCAATAATGATTACATCCCAGGATATTGCCATGGTCTGCTCCTCTTCTTATTTTTCTTGATGCTTTCTTCGCTTTTTCAAGTTTCTTCACAGGCCTTTCTTCCTTTGAAATGTTATTCTCAAGGATCATTTCTATCATATTCTCAAAGATCATTTCTATCTTTTAAACCATCTGCTTTCATATCCCATCCACTTCTTGTTCTAACTTCTACAAACAGGTGGATGAATTCTAAACTTAGGTCTCTTTCTGGATGCTTCAGTGTTCTGGCTAGATCCTTCTCGTATCCCGTTTTCTTGTTCCCTGTGCCCACCCTCAGGTTCTGCATGTTTTGTTTCTGAAGGCTTGCCTCTGCATCTGCATCCCTCTTCTGAAGGCAATTCTTGGGCTACTGGAGCCACTTTGCCTGAACATGTGAAGAACTTAAGTACTTGGAATTTTGTCCTGTGGGGCAGACCATAGCTAATGATGGATGCAACAGTATAAAAGCCCAGCTCCCTTGTACTGAGCAAGTCAAGTATGACGTGTAGTTTATTCTCCAGAGTTCCTTTTGAGATCAGAGGAGGCTGGGACTTCACCTGAGACTGCACCCTTGATTGACTTATCTTCCTCATTCAGCCTCCACTACTGCTGGAAGCACTTTAATAAACCACTTGCCCATGAATTTTTCTCCCAGAATCTCCTGGGGAAACTGACCTAAGATGCTGCTGGACTTGTAATTTATTTATAAAACTGTCTATTAAACATGGTCACCTGGATTATCCCCATGCACCTTAAACTCAATTTGTTGATAACTGATTTTATCCTTTTCCTCCTAATCCTGCCCCCCCCTTCCATATTCCCTAATGTATAAATGCACCAGTTATCTGAGACAGAAGCACTGGAGTTATTCTAGGTATTTCTCTCACCATCAACCCCCACTTTCACTTAATCACAATTTCTACCTATTTTAATTCATTAGCATTTCTTGAATATGTCCTCTTGTTTCCATTGCCACTGCCTTTATATGTTTCTAGCCTCCATTTAAGAAAAAAATTCTCAACCCTCACTTACCACTTAATCTTACCAAGGCAGGGCCCCAGAGACAATCAATTACCCTTTTACCAGAACCCTCAATTCCTTTTTATTCCTTTCCTTCTGCCACATCCACAAACTTACTACTTTAAATCAGTTCCAGAATGTTTTATCTCCTCTTTTGTAGAGATGAAAACTGCTAGAAAATTATCAGTCAACAGTCTTTAGTGTTCTTATACTTTAGAACACCGCAACATTTTAAAATTATTTTCTTGTATAATTAAGTTTACTAATTCATCATTCGTCTTATGTAGCTCTATTAAATTTATTTCTATATAGTATTTTAAGGGTCTTTTAAAATTGCAATTGGGAAATAAACATTTCTTTCATTATATTTTTAGATTTTACCTTTGCCTTCTGGGCTACAATAAGCAGTTAAATTTTATGTTTCTCTAGTATCCAGTTACCTTAATAAACTTTTATTAGTTGTGATAACTTTTAGTTATCAAGAGTGCTTGAAAAGAATGTGTAATGGATTTAGTTTTCTATATTCTCTATTGAACCATATGAAACTAATTGCCAGTATTAAGTCAAGAATGTTTGAATAGGGCTTCCCTGGTTGCTCAGTGGTTAAGAATCCGCCTGCCAATGCAGGGGACACAGGTTTGAGCCCTGGTCCGGGAAGATCCCACATGCCGTGGAGCAGCTCACCGCAACTACAGAAAGCCCGTGGGCAGCAACCAACACCCAACGCAGCCAAAAATAAATAAATTAAATAAATTAATTAAAAAAAAGAATCTTTGAATAGAGGTAATTTCATAAGTTACATATATATCTATATGTATCTACATATATCCATATCTATCTATGTATCATGGTTTATCTATCTATCATGTTTTCATTGTCTGGTTTAACTTTTATATATGGTTAACCAAGATATTCTCTTCTTAATCAATTAATCACCTAGTGACATACTCTAAATTCTGTCATTACAATGATGTATTTATATTTTTCTTCTTGTAATTCTATCAAGTTTTGCCTTATATGGTGTGAAGCTTTATACAGATTGAAGCATACACATTTGTATCCTCTTCATAAGTTTTTCTTTCTATGGTTATGCAGCGACCATTTTATCTCTCTGTTTCTGCCTTAAAATATTTTTTCTGATAGTACTGTAACTTCACTAGCTTTTATTTGGTGATCTGTCTATTGTAACTTTTATCTTTCTACTTTCAACCTCTCAGTGCACTTTCGTTTTAGATATGTTTTTATGTAACTGAAATTCTTTATTTTTTTCCTTTTTAAATTTTTAAAAAATTTATTTATTTTATTATTTTTCGCTGCTTTGGGTCTTGGTTGCTGCCTGAGGGGCTTTCTGTAGTTGCGGTGAGCAAGGGCTACACTTCGTTGCGGTGCATGGGCTTCTCATTGCGATGGCTTCTCTTGTTGCAGAGCACAGGCTCTATTCGTGTGGGCTTCAGTAGTTGTGGCTCATGGGCTCAGTAGTTGTGGCTCGTGGGCTCTAGAGCGCAGGCTCAATAGTTGTGGCACATGGACTTAGTCGCTCTGTGGCATGTGGGATTTTCCTGGACCAGGGCTCGAACCCGTGTCCCCTGCATTGGCAGGCGGATTCTTAACCACTGAACCACCAGGGTAGTCCCCTTTTTTCCTTTTTATTAAATTGCATACGTTTTTAGCTGATAAGCTTTGTCTTATTGCTGATACATTTAAAGTTATGTTTACTATCTTTTTCTGTGTTTCTGTTTACCATGTTGCTGCTACAGATTTCTTTGTTTTATTTTTTCTTTTATTCACTAAGTTTGACATTTATACATTATATTTCTGTTGTTGGTTGATTACCTCAAATTTGTAGCACATGTATTTCCTCAACAATGTATAAAGTAAATCATAATTTTCACTCTCTCCCAAAATATTCAAGAGCCTTAGAACGCTTAAATTTCAATTATCCTCCTTTCAACTTACATCATATCATTCATTGGCCAATATGTTAGTTGCACCTGTATATGCCCTCCATTAAATTAGTCTTCATTATTATTATTTTATACCATTAATGTTGGTTCATACTTTCCCTCATGTGTACCAATTTATTTATTTACCATTCTGTCTTGCATATCCTATCTTCCTTAGGTTTTTATTGTTTTTCTTCAGGAAGTACATTCTTTGAGACTCCTTCAGTATGAGTATGTTAATGGTAAACATGTTCTTTGTAGAAAAGAACTTTTTCTTTTCATCTACTTTTCATCTCCAGTTATTTACAGAATCTCTTTTTCCTTTGGTGTCTTGAGGTTCCCTGTGATGTGTTTAGCTCAATCTAATTTATTTATCCTTCACTAGATTCCTTAGGCTTCCTGAATCTGAGCTTCTAAGCCGTTCTGTCTTCTTTTATTTCTGAGAAAATTCCACCCATTCCTTCTTTAATACTGCATTCTCTTTATTCTGTCCTTCCAGTACTCCAGTTGGCAGCACTACTTGAACACTTGGGCAAGGGAGGTTCTTGGATTCCGTATTTTAAAATGTCCTGCATACGACAACACACACAGAATATTTTTAAACTATTGTCACTTGGAAGTCAGCACTGTGTTAGTACACTGCAACCTAAAACTAAATAGCTGGTCTTACAAGTAACATCATTCAGATGCCTAGAAACGTTCTCTTGAATTCTTGGGAAAAAAACAATTACTGTGAAATGCCATGAATATTTGAGGGTTGTGTGACAGCCATGGTCAAGGATGACAATGCTTCATAGTGAAGAGGATCGGAGCAATAGAAGAGTTAGTAAGAGAGAAGACTACATAACTTGCCAAATCCTTCTTTTTCCAAGAGAATGAGTGTAAAACATTCTTCCATAACATAATGCATTTCCACGTGGTGCCTTGAATCCATTCTCTTGCTTCTCTTTTAATTTTTAAAATTTTACTCCAATTTATGGAATTATTAGTTCTGCCAGTTTTATTGTGGAGTCCTTAGGCTTGTATACAACCTGTTATATACATTATCTGCAAACAGGATAATTTTACTTTTTCTTTTCTGATTTAAATGCCTTTTATTTATTTATCTTGCCTAGTTGCTCTTAGGACTTCTAATACTATATTAACAGAAGTGATGAGAGTGGGCATCCTTGTGTTGTTCCTATCTTAAATGAAAAGCTTTCAGCTTTTAACTGTTGTGTATAATGTATTTTGTTGAGAATTTTTGCATCTACTTTCATTAGGGATATTGGTCTATAGGTTTTCTTCTTATGCAGTGTCTTTGTCTGGCTTTGGTATCAAGATAATGCTTGGCCTCATAAAATGAGGTTGGAAGTGTCCCTTACTTTTCAATCCTTTGGAAGAGTTTGAGAAGGATTGGTGGTAATTCTTTTTTAAATGATTGGTAAAATTTACCAGTGAAGCCATCTGATCCTGGGCCTTTCTTTGTTGGGAGGATGTTGATTACTGACTCAATCTCCTTATTCACTTTTGTCTGTTTAGATTTTTCATTTCTTCATGACAGTCTCGATAGGTTGTATGTTTCTAGGAATTTATCCATTTCTTCTAGCTTATTAAATTTGTTGATGTATAATTTTTCATATGTTGCATTTTAGCCTCTTATTTTGTCCTTTATTTCTATGACATTAGTTATAATGTCTCTTATTTCATTTATAATTTTATTTACTTGAGTGTTCTCTTTTTCTTCATCTAGCTAAATGTCAATTTTGTTTTTTTTTTTTAAAGGTCTTAGTTGTGTTGATTTTTTCCTATTTTTTCTGATCTCTATTTTGTTGTTATCTGCTCTACTGTGTTATTTCCTTCCTTCTGCTAACTTTGGGCTTAGTTTGTTTTTCTTATTTGAGGTGTAAAATTGGGTTGTTTATTTGAGATCTCTCTTTTCTTAATGTAGCATTTATCACTAGAAACTTCCCTCTTAGAACTGCTTTTGCTGCATCTCATAAGTTTTGGGATGTTGTGCTTTCATTTTCATTTGTCTTAAGATATTTTTAAAATTTCTCCTTTAATTACTTCTTTGACCTATTGATTGCTTAGGGGTGTGTTGTTTAATTTCCACATACTTGTGAATTTCCCAATTTTCCTTCTGTTTTTGATTTCTAACTTCATACCAATATGGTTGGGAAAGATAGTTGGTATGATTTCAGTTTTCCTTAATTTTTTAAGACTTGTTTTATGGCCTAATATATGATTTCTCCTGGAGGACATTCTTTGTGCACTTGAGATGTCTGTGTATTCTACTGCTGTAGGATGAAATGATCTGTACATGTCTGTTAGGTCCATTTGGTCTATAGTATTGGTCAAATTCCCTTTTCTTATTGATTTACTGTTGGCATGTTCTATTCATTGTTAAAATGAGGTTTTGAATTTTCCTATTATTATTTTGTTGTTGTCTATTTTCCCCCCAGTACTATCAATATTCATTTTATATATTTAGGAGCTCTCATATTGAGTGCATATGTATTTATATGTAATTGTTATATCTTCCTGATGAATTGATCCTTTATCATTATATGATGCCTTTCTATGTCTCTTGTGACCGTTTTAGGCTTAAAGTCTATTCTGTCTAAATATAACTACCCTTGCCCTCTTTTGGGTATCTTTTTCTGTGGTTTCACTTTCAGCCCATGTGTATCCTTAAGTCTAAAGCGAGTCTCTGGTAGACAGCATATACTTGAATCTTGAGTTTTAGTCAATTCAGCCACTCTATGCCTTTTCATTGGGGAGTTCAATTTACATTTAAAGTAACTATTGATAGGGAAAGGCTTACTACTGTCATTTTGATCATTGTTTTCTGTCCATCTTCTTGTTCTTTTGTTTCTGCTTTCCTTTCTTGCTATCTGTGTGTTTTGTTGACTTTTTAAGAGTAATATTCTTTGAATATCTTTTTCTTTTTGTTTTGTGTATCTTCTACAGGTATTTTGCTTGTGGTTAACATGATGCTTACATAAAACAGCTTATAGTTACACAGTCCTTTTAAAGCTGATAACAAAGTGACTTCCATCACATACAAAAAGTCTACACTTTTACTTCTCTCACGTCCATCTTCTGGATGTCACAATTTATGTGTTTTATATTGGATATTCATTAACAAACTTTTGTAATAGTAGTTATACTTAATACTTTTGTCTTTTAACTTTTTTCTGTTCTTTTTCAAATTCTTTTAACTTTTATACTAAAATTAAATTGTTTTACACAACAACATTACAATACCATAGTATTCTGTATTTGTCTGTATAGTTAACAGTGAGTTTTATTCTTTCATATGCTTTTGTGTTTCTGCTTAATGTCCTTTTGTTTCAACTTGAAGAACTCCCTTTAGCATGTCTCCCTTTGCCATTTCTTATATGGCAGGTCTAGTGAAGATTTAACTCCCTTATCTTTTGTCTTGAAAAGTATTTCTCCTTCATTTTTTGATGGACAGTTTTGCAGGATACAGTATTCTTGGCTGGCAATTTTTTTTCTCTCTCCACTTTGAATACAGCATCTCACTCTCTCCTGCAGGGTTTGTGCTGAGCAATCGGCTGATAGTCATGGGGGCTCCCATATATGTGACGAGTTGCTTTTCCCTTGCTGCTTTCAGAATTTTCTCTTTGTCTATGACTTTTAACAATCTGATCATAATGTGTCTTGGTGTAGATTTCTTTAGATTCATCCTCTTTGGAAGGTTTAGGCTTTATGAATGTGAATGTCTACTTCTCTCCTGAGATTTGGGACGTTTTCAGCTGAAATGCATATTGGCTCACTTAATGGTATTCCGTAAGTTCTTTAGGCTCTCTACACTTTTTTTTTTTTTAATTCTTGTTTTCTGTTCTCCTCCTCTGACTGTATAATTTGGAATTACCTGTCTTGAGTTTATCGATCCTTTCTCCTACTTGATCAAGTCTTCTATTTAAATCCTCTGTTATATTTTTAAGCTCAGTTTTTGTATTCTTCAGCTCCAAAGTTTCTGTTTGGTTCTTTTTATGGTTTCTCTTTATTTATATTCTCATTTTGTCCATGTATTGTTTTCTTGATTTAATGTAGTTTTTTTATGTTTTGTAGCTTACTGAGCTTCTTTAAAATGACTATTTTGAAATTCTTTTTCAGGCAATTCATAGATCTCTGTTACTTTAGTGTTGCTTACTGGAGACTTATTTTATTATTTTGCTTGTGGAAATTTCCCTGATTTTTCATACTTCTTGTAGCTTTGCATTCATGTTGGCACATTTGAAGAAGGAGTCATCCTTTCAGTCTTTGTGGACTGACTTTGACAGGGAGAGATCTTCACTAATCAGCCTGGCTTGAAATTCTGGGACCCTCGAAAACCTTCTCTATGAATATGCATAGTTCATTCCTCATCCTTCTTCCTGGAAGAGATGCTTCAGGGGTATGCACATTCTCCTAATCTTGAAGAGCCATGCAGGTCACCATAAATTACCCACTCCTTTTCATTAGGTTGATGCAGTGAATGGCCTGGATGTTGGGTGCAAGTTCCACTTCTCTCCTTCCTTCCTAAAGGGAAAGCTTCATGGCCTATACACCTCTTCCCAACCTTGTAGATCATGCTGGTTGCTGAGAGCCAACTGCCCATTTTTGGTCTTATCTACCCCTAGACTTTCACACTTTACTTATTCCCTCAACACTTCACTCTGGGTTAAGTGGGACCGAAGTAGATCTCCTGGGCAATGCCTCAAAAGACTAGAGACACTGAATGCATGTTTTACTCTCTCCTTCTCCCAAGGAAGACATCTCAGTCCAAGGTGATGTCTCTCAGTGCTGACCTGAGACAGCTTGGGGGAGGGTCTAACATGGAAAAAGTGAAACTGCTCTTCTTACCCATTTCAATGAGTTTACTCTTGGATTTGTGCTCATCTGGGACGTTGCAGCCTCTTAACTGGATCCTGGAAATTGCATAAAGTTATTTTGATCCATACATTGATGTTAAATCAGTGTTTCTGTGACAGAACAAGGGCTGGGACTTCCTAAGATCTTGCTAATAACCCCGAGTCACTTTTATATCTAGAAGTTCTATTTGATTTCATTTAACTCTGTTATTGAGTATTTTTATATCATTTTTTTTGTTTGTTTTGGATCCTTTTTATGTGTATAATAGGGTTTTTTTAATTTTTTTTTTTGCGGTACGTGGGCCTCTCACTGTTGTGGCCTCTCCTGTTGTGGAGCACAGGCTCCGGACGCTCCGCGGCATGTGGGATCTTCCTGGACCAGGGCACGAACCCATGTCCCCTGCATCAGCAGGCAGACTCTCAACCACTGCGCCACCAGGGAAGCCCTGTGTATAATAGTTTTAAACAGTTTTACTTAGTAGCTCAATGATGTACTCTTCTTTCTAATCACCCCCTGCCTTTCACCAAAGACACTGTTGTACAGGTGTATTTGGTTTGAGTGTGGCTATGCCAAGAAGCAGTGGACACGATGGCTCTGAAATGGGGAATGTACCTACATTAGTGTGTGTGTGTGTGTGTGTGTGTGTGTGTGTATTTTTAGGTGGTCATTGAGATGGTAGAGCACATACATAAGATTAAACATCTGTAATTTAAAAGTGCATAAGAATTAATTGTTCTAGGGTGTGGCAAAGTATTATCAGAGTCTCAGAAGATTCGCACCTCTAAAAATGAAGAATATTCTCATCTGAAATGAACTACTCTAATAAATGTTGATTATAATCACAATCATCACAATAATGTAACTGCTATTTTGAGCAGTACTTTTTTTAAAGTTTTTTTCCATTGTTGAGATGATTCAGCTGTTTTGGAAAACAAAACAAAGTACAAATGAGTGGGTGAGTATGCCATGAAAGCCATTCTTAAATGATTAAAGCCCTGGCTATCTCAGTTATTGTCAGCATTGTACCTGCCTCCTTCATAAATACTGTTTTTAACGGTCAGCCTACACAACATTAAAGGTCTCCCTGGCCTCTTTACTTGGTCTGAGGGTCCCAGAAAACTGCAGTAATTCTCAAATCAATATGTTCCCTTTTCACTATACTGTTATCACTTGTGATTACAGCTAGGGAAGGAGCTATTTAATTTAAAATCCTGGGCCTGAATTTTCTCCCTTTAGGTTATCTGCTCTCACTGAACGCTTGTTGAAAGCAGATCAGAGGAAAAAGGAAGAAGAGGGTCCCTACACTCATCGGAATGGCTAGTTTCCTACATTACAGACAGAATACATTTCTAAATCCTAGCCTCAGAAATCAACCATTTTAGGTAGGACACCTGATTATAAGAGACAGAAACACAATTTTAAAAAACCTAAGGAAAAAAAAATGTGGATGAGAGAGGTTTTGTTTGCTTTGCTTGAAGAGTACTGGGGGCTTATACTCAAACAAAGAGTTGAACAACCAACCTCAGAAAACAGAAACTAAGGCAGTTCTGGTCCTCAAGTAATGAAAACCAGGATCCAATGTTGTCAGGTTTCTCTCCCTCCTCCACTTCCTTTTTCATCTCTGGCCTTGCCTGTTAGTTTTCCTCTTTCTTATTATAAGCCAGTGTCTTCACACAGTGGGAGACTTTGACTCTAGAAGCAGTGGGTTCACAGCCTCACAGCTTCAGAACAGAGATAATAGAGTTCTTTCTTTACAGCTCCAGTGAGAACTATTCCTGGAAAGGAATCCAATTAGCCAGGCTCAGCTGGAGCCACATGCCCACCACTTAGATAAGTCATTATGACTACGGGCTAGGGAGGATTACTAGGATTGTCCCCAAGTTAAATTGTGTCCTCTTCTTTGACTATCACTGAACTTTGATGAAAGTTGCTGTCAAGGGGTATGGAGGTGTTCTCTGAGGGCCATGGGGTAAGAGGTAGAGAAGGGGGTACTATCTACAGCAGAAAAGGGAGGGATTTATCCAGAAAAAAAACAAAACAAAACACATCAACCTCAGTAACCACCAGCATAACACTGATTTTATGGGATGTTATGTTCTCAGTTCCAACAGTTCTCCTGACAAATGAACTTTGTGAACTTACAAGATGGGGACCGCCTATATCTGAAAAATTACTCAAGGGCAAAAAAGAAAATAGTTATGGGAGAAAGTACATCATGTCATTTATCATCTGTTTTCCCCTTGAAGAACAGGTGTGGCTTTCCTTTGGGTTTTTGGTCTTTCCAATGAGGTCGCTTCCTTAGTTGATAGTCCAGAGCCCTTGAGCTTTAGGTCAAAGTCCAAAGTCAATCTGATTGCCCGCTTTAATAAGGGCATATGTAGCACAATCTCTCCTATCTTCTGAAGACTGAATGAGGAAATTCTTCACTTTTAATAGAGTATAAAACATATAGGTTATCTTGTTCAGGTCAGTGCTTATTACATATAATATCAAAGTTTAAATTAACACCATAAGATAGTATGTATGTATACTCTATATTTTACTCTATTCTAAAATACCTGCTCTAAAGTTCACATTAGAATACTCCCTATGATGAGATTTTTGTAGTAATTATCCTTATACTACACAGACATATTTTCTTTAGACGATTACTACATAGAAACTGTATGGTGTGCAGTGTATTCATTTTATATGAATGACAAAATATGAATGAATACATCTCAAAAGCCATTCTAGTCTTATTTGGCCATATAGCCCTGCCCTAGGGCATATGAGTAGCTCATCAGTTCTGAAGAAAGAACTGTAGTAACACAGTGTAGGAAAAGTTACTCAAAGATCTTTGGCAGAGAACTCTGGAAAGATTTTTAAAAAGTCATTTCATGGAATTACTTTACAAATGTTAAAAAAAAAGAAAGAAAGAAAGAAACAGAACATGGAAAGTTTCCAAAATTGGAAAATACAAAATCCAACAATCAAAATTGAAATATAGTTCATAACACTACCAGATTCCCAACAAGTTCCTAAGGAAAAACTCACAGAAAAAGTTAACTTCTTGTTGTTTGTAAAATAAAAAGGCCCTCTTCTTCTATGCTTTTTTTTTTTCTCTTTCCCTTCACTGTGGAAGAATGTAAGATTTCATAACAACAGATATGCAGTTTGCTTTTGATTGAGTCACTTTATGCAAATGTTTCACTATGCCAAAAAAGAGAATTGGGCAAGAAAATACTCTTCCTATCGCCGGCTGGCATTCCTCATTTACTCACTGGAGCATTTGAGGTGACAGCATGGTCCTCAGAAGTTGTCACGTTCTGTGATTTAGTCATAACCACTTACGTTCAGAGCCATTGAACTAAAGAGCTTTGCTTTGGGAACACTTTATGTACCCTGTGTGCAACAGGCCAGACTTCTTCAAGTAATCTTCAACTTTTACTGCAACTGATCTCAGATTTGTAGCATACAGGAAACAAGTAACAAACCTTGCCCTGTTTTCAATCTTTTTTAAAATGCTTCTGTGGGATATGAATATTTTATTATTTTCTCAGCTGATGGTGAGAAACCCACTAAGATTTGCATCTGCTCTGTTGCAAAGCATTTTGATTGTTTACTTTGTCCCTAAATTATTTCTTTTACTCAGATCCATTTAACTGTCCAACTCATCCCATTGGCATAGATGGAGTATTAAATGGAGTTAAAGATTAACAAGCTCATGTGACTATTGTTTCAATTCAAAGGGAAATTTGATCCCTGGGACAGAAATGGACTTATTTCATAAACAGAGTTAGTGATAACTCTCGTGATTTAATTTTGACTAATTGTCTAATATCCATATACATCTCCCCAACTTTTAGCTAGACTTCTTGAAATTCACAATTTTAGAAATTATGTTAGGAGAAGCAATGGCAAGTACCCAAAGAATGAGTGTCTTGAAATTCAGTAGTTGTGTTTTTTAAGTGCAGAGAGGAAGTAATTGAGTGGAATTATTATACATTAAACAGCTCAATGTTAATTTTTCATGTTTTGATATTTTTTCCTTTTTTTATAACTAGCTGAGACTGGACAGTGAAAGGAATAAAGAGAAAATGAAATCAAATTAGAGATCAGAAAGTTTTAGTTCCAGCCCTGGCACAAAACCATATGTCATTTAGAACAAACTACTTCAACTCTCTGAGATTCAGTTCTCTACCTGGGTATTATTTAATGATAACTGCTGTAACAAACACCTGTAAAAAACTCATTTATTGTGTATTAATAAATCAGTAATTATTAATAAATAATAAATTATATTCTCTGATCTCAAAGTTGGATGAAGATTTTCTTTATCAGGTGACTCTTAAATGGCCCTTGGGGTAGCACTCTGACAAGATGTAATTTAGGGACCAGTCCCCTTCCATATTGTGCCTTTGTTATTTTGGAGTCCTTCATTTTTGGCTCCACAGGGAGAAAGCAAGAAAGACCTTGTAGGATCATCTGAGAGCCAGACCTGAAGATAGCTTCTATCATTCTGACTACATTCCATAGACAAAAACTCCATGACATCCACAGAGTGGATAACCTACATCAATTCTGAAAATTAATGAATAAAGTGAATTCCTTAGATATAAGGTAAGCTGAAACGTTGGACACACAGCATGATAGCATTATCTTTGCCACAAAATGTTAAATGAATGGGGTTAAATGAGTTTTATATTTCCCTCCAAGGGTATGTAATTTAGTGGAAAAATTAAAGAGAAAATACAGAGTAAGATTCAAGGAAAGCAGAACTAAGTCGAAGTTTCAAAGAGCAGCATAAAAGACTAGACTGTGAAACCTTGGAGAGCAAGAACCCCATGTGATGTTTCTCATAATTTATAACACATTTGCATGCAACTTACAGACACCTATTAATGTTTGCTATTCATGATACTGGAAGCTTACAGGCTTGAAGGTAAGATGAAACTGGTGAACAGAGCAAAATAGACTGGGTATTCTTGAGGACAAACTTTTTTACCTCAATATGTCTTTATTAGCCAGTCTTGGCACAGATAAAAAAATCACTGTGGAACCAAACAGTCAGCTCAGAAGAGAACATCCTCCTACATGGTCGTCCCCCTTTACATGAACATCTCTATTTCGGCTGAAGGACCTGGGTCACATTCCCAGTCATGGCAATGCAGTTGTGTATATCATAACAGTGACGGACGCTTTCTAGGGAGAAGGACAGGCCTTCAAAGCTCCTCAAAATTTTTTATTTTAAAATTTTCTATTGGGTTTATTTGTTGGTGGTGGTTTTATTTTGTTTTTGTTTTTTTGTGTTTTTTTTGAGATAAAAAACAAACGCTCGTGGATCAAAGAGTCTTGTTTTTGTAGGGAGTTTTCCAGAATCCATAAACTATCCGTGAAGATAATTCTTCGAAAACACAATGATTTCAACAAAATAAAACAAAGCTCTTGGACTTTTGCCCTTCGTTGTCAGAATCAAAGGCGTGTCTCAATTAGAAAACCCTTTGCTATAGCCTACGCTCATGGCTTGACCGTTGCTTGCTGATTTCTATCAGTTCTGATGCCAATCTGAGCCTGTTCTCTAAACTCTACAGGAACAGTGAAAACACTGTCTTAAAAACACACCCGCACTCTCACACCAATAGAGGAACAAATAAACTTCGGAGAAATTTATTAATAGTCAATATTTATTAAGTCCTTAATTTGTGCTGGACACTGTTCTACGATGTTTTGTATGTATTAACACAATTAATCCTCTCTTTGAGAGAAAGTTACTATTATGAACCTCATTTTACAGATGAAAAAACTAAGGAACAACAGTGTGAAATATTTTTCTCAAAGTAACGTACTTGGAAAAGAAGTAGAGCCAGAATTCAAACTCTCATCTTTCGACTTCAGAGTCAGGTTCTTAAGTGCATTGCCTATTGCCTGCAGTGACATGAAATACCCCAACCAGTCATTTCCAACCAAAAAAAATAAATAAATAAATCTGAACTGAGAGGGATTTTTTTTTAAGAGGATGATGCATCCACTCTGAAAATCAGAGAATAAAGAGTTAACATTCTAATAGCTCACATATGTCTTCTAGCATCTCTGACATGTAAAGAGCTTGAAGTCATCACTTTCATCTTTATAACCAGAAAAAAACTAAGCCAAGTAAAATGAACTAAAAATCAACAAGTCTTCTTGGACCTACCAGAGAACTGAGGTTGTTGGGAAAACTGCCACCCCAAAATCTAGACAGGTGACTCCAAAGAGTCACAGCTGAGATCTGTTTACCCGAAGAGCAGAAATCACTGGAACCATAAACTGGTAGGAACACTTAAACGGTAATTTTGATAAACTGCTGGAGACTGAATTGGACCAACCTATGGGAGAGAAACTCCTGCTGGTCGGAGTCTTATGGGGCCTCACACTTTCCTGGGCTTTACCTCCAGGAAACCCACTAGGTCCTCATGGTGAAATTCTGAGAAAGAGCCCCTCCTGGCTCTGGCAGGAAAAGAGGAAGAGTAACAATTGTAAATATGCCTAAAGTCTTCTCCACAACAAAGGGCTATTCTCCAGGGAAAAATCAAACTTCATCAGAGTCTGTCATACCTGCAATAAGGGCACTTCTCTCACTTGCGTCACCCTCTAGATTTCATGATTCACCAAAGGAGGTGAGGAGATCTAAAATATACATGTGAAAGCGCACACTTCTGAGCCCAGCGGGTGCCAGGTAGACAGTCATCATGAAGTTCAATCCCTTTGTGACCTAGGACTGCAGCAAACACCACTTCAGTGCCCCCTGGCCCATGTCTGCCTGGCTCTCAGGGGAGATGCAGCAGAAGTACAATGTCTGGTCTATCCGCCTCTGCAAGGACGACGAGCTCCAGGTGGCCCAGGAACACTACACAGGTCAGCAAATTGGCAACGCAGTGCCCGTGCACAGAAAGAAATATATCATCTACATCAAGTGGGTGCGAGAAAGCTAAGAGTACAATTGTCCACGTGGACGTCCATCTGAGCAAGGTGGTTATCACTAGGCTAAAACTGGAAGAAAAAAAAAATTCTCGAATGTAAAGCCAAATCGTGACAAGTTGGAAAAGAGAAAGCCTATGATATAAAGAAGAACTTACGGATTAAATACAGGATTGACTATAGCCAGTTGTGCAGCCACAATTTAACTGTAGATTTTTAGCTAGTGTGTATTCCTTTGGAATTTTTCAAGATATCTCTTGTAAGTTTCATTTCCCTCCTGTTTTATTATTGATCTGTGGCTCTGTAAATAAGCTTCTGCCATTTTGATTAATAATCCTGAGGATAAAAATTGAAAATGTTTCCTAAAAAAACTGTGAAGGTCAGAGCACAGGGACATAGACCTACGAAAAGAAGGCAATTTAATCATATGATTACAAAATGGTTCTTCTCCCCCACCCCACATTACCACCACACCAACAGCCCTCCAGCAGAATAACAGTGAATTGCAGCTGCTAGTTTTCCAAGACACAGACTCCCTCTGGGGAGTAATACTTAGGAAAGTACAAAGTCAACAGGGGAAACAAAAACAAGGACACTAAATTCACTGGGAGACTCTGACACCTACAGCTACAGTAAACATTAAGCACAACCTACTCTTACCCAGATTAACACAAACTTCACACTAAAGGCCTATTTAGCTCACTTCCTATTCTCCAACACATAATGTCAGGCTTTCAACAAAAATAACAAGGCAGGCTACAAGGCAAGAAAAGACAGAAGGATCAAAGCAAGTATCAGAACTAAACTCAGATGTGGCAGAGATGTTGGAATTATACTGGAAATTTAAAGTAACTATGATTAATACGCAAAGGGCACTAATGGAAAAAGTGGACAGGATGTGAAAACAAATGAGTAATATAAGCAGAGAGATGGAGGCTCTAAGAAAGAATCAAGAGGAAATGCTAGAAATCAAAAACACTGTAACAAAAACGCAGAATGCCTTTGATGGGCTCATCCGTAGACTGAACACGGCTAAGGAAAAAAAATCAGTGAACTTAAAGATAGATCAATATACACTTCCCAAACCATCAAGAAGGTGAAAAGACAATGTAGGTAATAGGAGAAAAGTTTCCCCAAACATACTGTAATTAGTATACTTGTACTGGTATCTAGTACCAGAACTTGTATCTAATAAGAAGTTCAACTCTTGATTAAAAATCTATGTGTGATTTTTCATATCTGAGCAGAGGCAATTACAATGGCTTTACCAGGCAGGCCTCATATGGGAAAGCTTTCCCTCCTCACATCGAATTTGGTGCATAGCTATGCATTGCAGTTTCTGAAGAGAGTTGTAGTCAAGGACTCAAGCCTCTCTGTCTGGTCAAGGTCATGCTCTTTTTTTTGCATTCCTAACTCCATTCCTAGCCTTGGGCAGATCTTCCCAAACACCTCTGCTAAGACCTCCTTATGTAGGGGAGGAGGAGAACACCTTGAAGACACTTTAAACTACTCCAACTCGGTACCCAGCACTTCCACAAGCTTTACCCCTGTTTCTCCTCCCAAATCATGGTCCACAAAACTGCTAGAGGCTTTTGTTGGGGGCTTACTTGACCACGAGACAAGCCCTGCACCAGACTGATCCACGTGACTCTCAAACGGTACATTATTCCATGGGGAAAAATGGAACAGGGGAGTCTGTACTTTCTCTGATTTTAACCTCTTGTTTATACCATCTTGGTTAGTGATTAAAGGCTTAACTCCTTCATTTTTGCCTTGTTGCTTTACATGGCTACTCAGACACCTGGCAGCTGTGCTCTGTCTCCCAGCTCAACTGCACTCATGAAATCTAAAATACATTTTAAAAATTGTACAGCTCAATGATAAAATAACCCAATTAAAAGATAGTCAAAGGATCTGAGCTGTTATTTTTCCAAAGAAGATAAACAAATGGACAAAAACCACATGAAAATATTCTCACCATCACTAACCATCAGGGCAGTGCACAGCAAATGAGATAACACTTCATGCCCACTAAGATGACTATAATAAAAATAACAATGTAACACAATAATGGGTTGTCAAGGATGTGAAGAAATTGGAACCCTCATACATTGCCGGTGTGAATGTAATATGGAGCAACTGCACCATATTGCAGAAATATGAATGTTAAAAGTGCTTCTGGGGGTATGTCAGATAGAAATGAAGAGTATGTTATGGGTAACTGGAGGAAAGGTCATCCTTATCATAAAGAGGAAGAGAGCTTATCTGAATTGTGTTCTGTTGGGCTGCAAGAAGAAATTGTAAGTGGGGAAAGTAATAAACCAAAGAAGGAATTTTTAACCAGAATGCGAAGATGTGGAAATTGTCAGCCAATCCACATTGCACAAAATGAGTAAGTAAGCATGTTCTGGAGAGAACACCAGGGGTGTAGCTGGACAACCGTTTGCTAAGGAGACTAGGCATGTGATTTGCGAGTCCAATCCACCATTTCAGCAGAAACACTTGCAGCTTGGACTGACGGAGATAGAGATGAGATGAAATAAAGGAAGGCTGTCAGACTTCTGGGATTCTACAGGCAGGAAACAGGCAAGTAGAATTATCTGGCTGTGAATATCAGTTATTCTTTGAGAAAAGGGAAGAATGACCTCAAGGGAAGTTCAGAGGCCAGTGGATCTGTCATTGACATTAGGACTTGGAGGCTAAAGGCCAAGGGAGGCTTCTCAGTTCCAAAATGTAGGGCCACATCATGAGTTCCAAGGGGCGGGGTTGCTTCCCAGGAGCAGAGGAAGCAGATCATCACCCAGGGCTGCCACCGAGGGCCCCAGAAGACAAAGCATTCAACCAAAGAGGGTTAGTCTCAAGCCTTAAAATCGAATGGAATTTTCTCTGCTAGTTTTCAGACTTGTTGAGGACCCATGACCCCCTGCTTCCTTACCATTTCTCAGTTTTGGAAAGGGAATGTCTGTTCTATGTCTGCCCCATCATTGTAATTTGAAAGCCCCCTGAGATCATAAAACATTTCTTCTTTTAATTTGCTATTGATTTTCACCCACATCCTCCTTCCATCCTCTCAGTACAACCGTAAGGTTCAGAAGAGGACTGACCCATAAAGGCGGCAAGAGGGAGTCTTGTCAATGTCTTCCCCTTTGTCCACTTCAGTCAAATGGAGTAGGGTTGGATAAATACAAGCTTATGACTATCCCATTCACTGGGTAGGAAAGCAGACAGAGATCCAGCTTAGGCAGGTGGGGAAAAACAACCCATAATTCCCTTAGGAAACTGTACAGTGATATTTAGGGCTACCATCATGGTGTCATGCTAAGCAATTGATTCTTTACCTGAAACTCTTACATGAAACCCAAGTCCTGACACTACAGTATCAGGTAAGGATAAAGAAAAAAATTTACAAGTAGAGAAAAAGTTTATGTAAGTTCCTATGCCCCACCCCCTCCTCTCCATCTTCTCCACAGTTTCTCAACAATCTATCTAATGACAACCCCCCCTTACTTCTATGCATATTAAATTTGAACACACATTTATCCAATCTTGGAAGCCATCCCTTCAGTCTATGATCATTCTCAATTTAGTAAGCAAGTGTTTCATCTGCTTATTCCAATTTGTAGTCAACCCATGACTTTGTAGGGGTAAACTTCCTTGTATATGATGCTTTTTAGTTCACATTGCAGTGTACCTGTGATAAAATTGGTTCTTTGATTAGGTGATAAATAAGCAAGAAGTCCAAATTGAAACTGTATTTTCTGTTCTAGCTTCTACTGTGTTAGGGGAATTTGCTTCAGCTACCAGATACGCAAATCCAAACCCAGAATGAATATCTATCCCAGTGAAGACCCATTGGAATCCACCACAGAATCATAAATTTACCTGCCAGCTATGGGTGGACCCAGATCACCTTGGTATGAAGCCCATGGCTAGCTTTAGTCTCTCATGTTCTTGTCAACAAAAATAACAATTTTTAATCACCATTCAAGTTTCTGAGTGAGATAGGTGAATACATCTTTTTCCTGCCCATTGTTGCGTTGCTTGAATGTCTCTCCAGCCACTGATCTCCTGTATCCAAAAGTCTACCCTCAAGGTGCAAGTGGGGCATTTACTTTTTGGCTCGTCACCTTAGAAATGGGAAGGGGGCTTTTTGATGTGCAAACATATGTCCCACTTTAACTTCCTTCTTCAGGTCCGTAAGGTTTTCCATAACAGAGGACCCCAGTTCAATGTTCCTTTAATTTTCTAGTCATCTAAGCCCCCCTTTTCCAAATTACTTTACCAGTCCATTAGTCCTCATCCAATAATCCTGGCTGTTGCCGCTGGATGGCAGTAACAGACTTTTGCCAGAAGCGCCAGTCAGCAGAACTGCAGGTAGTAGAAACTTCCACCATCATCACCGATTTCCTTATTCAGTTCTCTTACTATGTACAGTTAACCTCCAAGCTCTCAGCTTTTCTTGGAGAATTTACTGAACTATGAAACAAGGGATTTGTGGTCACTGATATCACTGCATATCACAGATCCATACTTAAAGCCAAAATTGCTCTCCAGGGCATCCTATATTGTTTTAAATTAACCACTTGAGTGGCCTCAGGCAATTCTAAAGTTTTCCTATCTAGCATGTCTAATTGAAGGGGGAGAAGGAGCAGACTTGCACAACATCCCTTTCTCAATGATTCGGATAAGGGAAGGGTCCCCATTCAGACATCATATCCATTGCAACGACACATTCTTTGTAAGAGCGAGGCAATAACTATGCACAATTTGTATTCATAAATCCCCACTTTGAACCATACTTTCACTTGCAAGCCTTCTACACTTACATCACCATATTCTCCAAATGTAATTATATTGCCCTTAAACCCTTCATGAGCAGGTTTAGGTACCAATGTCCAGCAATCCCAATAGTTTTTTCACCACCCATAGGCTGCTGGTACCAGACCAGTGTAAATGGCCTTGGGTCCCTGGCTGGAGTTTTTCTGGGACTTGGGTTCTCCCATCAAAGTCATAAGCCTCTCTTTGCTCTGCACTTTTTCCATTGGCCTAGGCTCTGAAGAGATTTTAGACTTTGCTTATGTGTAATACTCAGATTTTTAATGCATCAAAGCAAGGATAAATTGAGTGACTGTCATTTTATAATCTGAGGAGTTGATGTTGGAGCTTTTGTAATCTTTTATAGTGATTCATTAACAGTTACTGACTACTTCATTGATCTCTTCCTTTTTCATGCCATTTTGAATCAACTATAAGACATTTCTGCCTGGCTCAGTTGTCCAAGGTTTTTTTTCCCCCCATCTCTCATATTCTTATCATTCCATTTCTTCTGAGTCTTCCTAATTTTTTTTTCCTATCATTAAATCTCATTCAGGGGAGCTGAGCAAGGAGATCTGGGGCAGCTTCCCTCACATGCTCTTATCCCCCCAACGATGTAGGTACTGAGGATTCCACGAAGTTGTAGCTCCCTTTTATCTCACCATCAGTCATCACCTGAGTCAGAGTCTTAGTGTTGGGTTATGCATCGTCATGCAACCAATCTAAAGCTACTAGCATTTCCAGCATTTCAGCAGCCTCAGGGGATTCCATTTAATATCTAAGAGAGGAGGTAGGCAATATCCCTTTTCAGGGCACACACCACATACTCTTGTCTTTATGCAATTTAACAGAGTGAGAGTTTGTCCCTCTACACCCATTTCTAGGAAGGCTGCAAACCAGTGTAGGATCCTGAGTAAGACTGCACAGGCTGTCACCTCTAACCTTCCAAATCCAATTTCCATTTCAAAAGCAATTCCAAAAAGAGCTGCAAAATGTATGGAAAAGGTAACTTAACTCTTTACCAAATTCCAGTCAAAGCAAATTCCTCCTGGACACTCCATTCCTCCCCCTTACAGACAGTCACAGGCCCTAACACAGTGACTCTGGTAGCTTCACTCTGCTTTCAGTCACTTTAGTTAGAACAGACAGGAGCAAAAAGCCACCTCTTACTTTTTTACAAAAAAAAATTATTTTTATACAATTTTCAAAGGTTACCTTCCATTTACAGTTATTATAAAATATTGGCTATATTCCCTGTGTTGTACAATAGATCCTTGAGCCTATCTTATACCCAGTAGTTTGTACCTCCCACCCTCCCTCCCCTATATTGCCCCTCCCCCGCACTGGTAATCACTAGCTTGTTCTCTGTATCTGTGAGTCTGTTTCTTTGTTTTTAAATTAATTTTTGTTGGAGTATAGTTGATTTACAATGTTGTGTTAGTTTCTGCTGTACAGCAAAGTGAATCAGTTATACATATACATATGTCCACCATATAGGTCATTACAGAGTACTGAGTAGAATTCCCTGTGCTATACAGTAGGTTCTTATTAGTTACCTATTTTATATATAGTAGTGTGTATATGTCAACCCAATCTTTTCTGTTATAGTCACTAGAAAGACACACCTTCTTGACTGACTTCCCCTCTGTTTGAATCCCTTGTGTTATCCATTTAGCTACCTCCCTAGGCCCTGGGTCTACAAATGCTTTTCTGCTCATGAGTAGAAGGAATATTTTTGGGACCTCAGCCTAGGTGTGGACAGGGAGAAACCACGTGGAAACGATGTTTTCATTCCTAACCACTTACCTCATTTTTCCTTTTCCTAGACAACGCCTTAGCCTTTCTTATCTAAATTACAGCATTGGGGAGTGTCATTTCAGTCGTCCCATCTGGGTGGCTGTCTGGTGTTCAACTAAGTTCAAGGTGTTCTCCAGTTTGGGTATGCCACCACTGGACTCTACAGAGTGTACTCACATGAGGCTTTTATTTCAAGGTAAAGGGTACAGGACAGCAGGAAAAAGAGAATGCAGGGGAGCATCAGAGGTCCAAGAGATGTCACTTGGCCCAAATTCCCCAGGACCCTTTCTCTAAGCACCAGGCAATGGACTGAGCCTCTTGCTTGAACCAGAAAATCTGTGCCAAGAATCTTAGGAAGAAATCCTCCCAAAAGCTCTCAGTGGCCCTTTAAATAATCAAGTCAGGTTATCAAACCGGTTAGGCCAGTTACAGACCTTCAGTAAAGAAACTGACCTAGAGGTCACTAGGGGAGTTTCAGCGCATCATAAATACCATTGCAATTATCTTGGCTAAAAGTAAAACCAGACATCCAGGGGTCCCCAGAGATAAAGATCCAGCATTTCCAGTCCAGCTGTAAATCAGCTCTCTATACATATCATCTCACGAGAAATCTTCAAGCATTTATTGCCTACATCATTTTTTAATTACTACATCATTGTTAAATATTCAGTAAAAATTTTTAAGTTTTATGTGTGTATGTTTTAGCTCTCCAGCTATATCATCAGCTTTTTGGTGAGTCCATTTATGAATTGCTAAGTCACATTTCTTAAACAAAAACATGAAAAAATTATATAATTAATAAATAAAAAGTACCAATATGACAGGAAATCAGAAAAAAGGTCATTAATTATCCAAGATACTAAAAGGGATTCTATAGTCACCATGAGAGAGATGCCACTTGCCAGTTCCTGTTTGGGAAAATCTAGTATCTCAAAATTTCTATTTGGGTTTTATGTCATTTAAATACGATCCCGCATAAGAAATAGTAATTATAATACTCTAGATTCTATGCAGCTCAACAAAACAAGAATGATAAGATAATTAGAAATGAAGAAACAAAATTTTTGTTATAAAAAGACAATTTTATTTTCTACATAGAAAACCCAGAAGAAGCACTTCTGGGATTTTGTCAGTATTCTTTTTTTTTTTTAACTTGTACAATAGTTGTATAGATATTTATTTTACTATTCATTGTACTGGACATTTATTCTTTATTTTCTTTTTGAATGTGTGTTGCATTCACAAATTTGAAAACAAAATTTAAAAATCTATGTGAATTGATGACCTATTGGAAATAAGATATTGCAAAAAAGTCAATAAACTAAAATTAATAATGAACCTAAATAGCAGCAATGGTGAATCAAGATAGGTAATTAAAAGAAATCAAGTGAATCTTAATTTATAAGAAAGTATTCCAGGGATTGGGAAGAGTGTGCTAGAGAAATCTAGAATGAATAACTCCTTATGTGTGCAGACAGTAAATCAAGACCCGTATAGCATCTGGGTTTAGTAGAGACAAAGTAGATATTGATCTAATAGTTGGAAATCCTATTTACCCATGTTTTAACTATGAATACGAGGAATTATCTGAGCAATTTTTTCCACCAAAATTTATTTCCCATGACCAAGTTTAGACTTCCTCTCCAAAATATTCCTGACCATGCAAAGAAAATTTCCTTTCCTTTCATTACCGAGTGTCATTGTCTAAATAAATCACATTTCATCAAAAACGACATTCTTCTCTACACAAATAAGATCAAGAATCATCTCCTCTCAGCGTTCTCAACAGCCTCACTAACAAATACACGCAATGGAGCCATCTTTCCTTTATTTCTCTATTTTTATTATTTTTGATCAAGATAACAAGCCTTGGCCTAATTGCCTAACTTGGAGTTCACTTGGATCATGCTAGTTCAATTTCAGTAAACTTGGTGGTAAAAAGTATAAGGTCATACAAAAATGCCCTGAATGAGAAGGAAATTATCTGATTATCTAAGCTGGGGTTTCCTCCAGATGCTGACACTCATCTTCTATTGTGAATTATATTTAATTTCTACATGTGACATGATCTATTCTCCCTATTAGGTCTCTTTCTCTTTAAAGACAGAGATTCTATCAATTTCATTTTTGGTACGCTTATCACACCTGGCCAAGTATCCTGACCATTCTAAGCAATGAATAAATGTGTGCTAACTTTATTTTTTAGAGCTAGCATTTAATTATTCATTTATTCAAAATAAACACCTACCATGCAAAAAAAAAAGTATAATGGAGAAAGTTAGGAGTTCTACTTTGTTTCCTCCCACATTTCCAAATGGTTAAATAATTAATAAACACAATGTGTTGCATTATTCTCATTTGAGGAGTAAGAGCAAACCTTGATTCCCTTTGGACTTCATGCTTCCCAAGTTATCTTCCTAAAGTGGAAATTAAATAGTACTACTATTTGGCTAAGCAGAGGCAAGAGAACAATTCAGATTGGCATTTAATAAGAATACATCTAATAATGATGACACTATCATACATTTCTATAGCACTCTGAAGTTACCAACATTCTTTCACCTTTAACCTTCATGACAACCCTTTAAAGTCAAGTTCTCCTATGAGGTATTACCCTCATTTCATGGATAAGGAAGCAATTTTTAGTAATGCTATGTTAATTGTTCCCTGTCAGAAGCGGGGAAGTCAAGCTTGAATCCAGGACTTTGGAGTTGTCTGGGTGTACTTTCTACTGTACGACACTGACATACACAGACTTAGGACAGCATAAAAAAGAATTAATTGACAGATAAGTATTTTGTTTCAAAATGTAAAGCCACTGATTTAAAATAATGAACTATAAATCAAATAGCAAATTATAGCTTAAGGAAAAATAAAATGGAAGTATAAGCAATATACTTTTTTGTCAATAAAATTGATATTTTTATTTTTTTCCTTCTCATACATGGCTTATTCACAGCTGAGTTAATCAAAGAAGATTTTTAGAGTTTTTATTTTAGTATCCTGTCAATCCAAAATGTAATAAGACTAAAGATCTATAGTTACATTTTTTTTAAAGCTACTATTTGTTGAGTGTCAGGCACTATGCTAAGCGTTCTATAATTTTCTTTAATCCTCATGATGGTCTTATGATAGGGATAAACAATACCGCTCTATTACAGGCAAGAAATCTGATACTCAGAGAGGTTAAAAACTGTCTAAAGACACACGAGCAGCTAGTGTCAGAACTAAGATTTGAACGTGAGTTAGCCTAGACCACAAAGTGTGGGCGCCTAACCATTCTGCTGTTTGAGCTTCCCATGTGTAAGAAGAAGGAAATAGAAGAAATTTTAGAAATTATCTGACATGTGATTTTAATTCCTGCATCAGTCAGGGTGCAATCACAGAAGTAGAATCCCTAGGTTATACATGGATTTGTTACAGTGACTTGATCCTATGCAGCTGTGGGCCTCAGGTCTAAGGTTGTGTTTTTTGTGTCCAGTTCTGGAGTCTAAAGTTCACAGGACAGAAGTTGGGAAGGGAAGATGGGTGAGGGATGAGAAAGAGTAAGATCAAGTGGGAACCCACAAGCACAAGCTAAAGGATGGTGTGAAACCTGCAACAGACTTGTCACCTCTGTACTTAGTGATGAGGATATCCTGCAGGAGCCAGGGATACAAACATACATGGCCCAGGACTTGGAGAAATAGAAAGAGGATCCTTGGCAAGGTGAAGCTATCACAGGCTCAACTGCTGCCTCACACAAGCAAGGTGAATCAGCAGATGAGTGACAATGTGTATGGTCTACAGAATGGCTGCTGCTTCACTTCTGTCCTCCAAGTCTCCTGTAAGAATCTTTCTTCTGGCCAGCGCTAGCTGGAAACACACAGGAAAGGAAATTATGGGTATGTAATTCAGCCCAGCTGTGTTGACACATCACAAAACCACCACAATTGTCTTGTTTTACAAATGTGAAAAGTAAGTCTTAGACAAGTTGTGTGATATATCCAAGACCTCTAAGACAGTTGAGAGTAAAGCAATCCTGTTAACTTCCTGTGCATTCTTCCTTTCCCTATAGACTGGATGGCATATGGATTTTATTTTATTAGTCAAACATTACAGATTGGTAGTGACTACTTGAAACCCTGTGTTGTGAATGATTCTGAGACCATGAGTTCTGTTATTGATTCGTGATGTCTGCTGTGGGCACAAGAAAGGGGAGCCATGATAAATATGACACAAATGTGCCTCCCTATCTTTTACTATTCTGCCTTTCTTGAGAAAAGAAGATTGTAAGGGATATGGATAAATAAATCAATGAAAGCAATGCATATATTTATTAAGGGGACTTAAAACTGAGGACACAGAACTCCCTACATTCATAAACTAGATATCAAGAAGATAATCACATGCTATGGGGCTAAATGGACATTTCTAATATTCACTGGGAACAAAGGGTTGAATGGACTTTGTAATATTCACTTTCTCATTAAGATCCTGCTTAGAAATGCACATAAATCTTCACTTATAAGTACTCTTCTTGACATGGAAATTACAAACACAAAGCACTTGATATTCTGCAATTACTTACTCATAAAAAGTAAAGTAATTGTGTCTTCATTGGTGAGGATCTTAAAGTTGGGTTTTCCATTGCAGGAGGCTAGAGCAGTGAGGGATTGAGGAAATGTTCTTCCACTTGGACACTAATGTATTCTGCTAAGTTTACATAGATCTTTCTGACTAGAGTCACACAAACATTTATCTTTTCTGTGCATATTCATTATCTCACCCCAAAGCAGGTATAATTCCTATCTTCACAGATGAAGAAATTCATGTTCACAGATATAAATTTGCTATGGCCCCAGAGTTTGTGAGTGACAGTGTAATAATTCGAATTGAAGTTTAATGACTGCAGTCTGCTATATATGGTTTCCTGATGACTATATCAAATGTACACATTGATGTATATGTATAGCTGAGTCACTTTTCTGTGCACCTGAAACTATCACAACATTGTTAATCAGCTATACTTCAATATAAAATAAAAAGTTTAAAATGTATATATATATATATATATATATATATATATATATATATATAGACATTAGCAAGAGGGAAATACTTTCATTTTGAGATGGACTCAGGGAGCCTGCCCAGGAATTCTGCTTTCTACCTGGGTCTCCACTCACTGACTGCTTTGCCATTTACCCTCATGAATGCTTACTTGAAGCGTGCATGCACAAGGGTAATACTTGCCTCCCTCCTTGATAGGAGACACACACACACACACGTGAAAAGTTAGGAACAAAAGTATAGTAGGGGATGCTGGAACATTTTTAGCTTTCTAGCAAGTTTCTGTCCTCAAGTATGTGCACTGATATTTATATTTGCCCTAGCTACAGTAGAATAAGTGCTACGTTAAAGCAGAAGGTGAAAATAGGGCCTTTCTGTGTATAATGTGTGGCACCTTGACAACTATGGATGTTTAAAAAAAGTGGGAAATTAAGATTTGTTCCTTTCAGATAAGATAAAAGGATGAAAATCACAGGGATTTGCAAAAGGAGCTAGTATTTTCAGAGGATGGCACCCTGAATCTCATTTAATCTTTGCAACCATGCTCTAATATAAATATCATCATTTCCATTTTATAAATGAATAATTGAAAAAAGCTTGCAAGGACTGCTAATGTCCCCTAAACTAGTTAATGACCCCTAAACTAGTTAACGACCCCTAAACTAGTAAGACTTTTCTTGTTTTTTTTTTTTAAACATCTTTATTGGAGTATAATTGCTTTACACTGTTGTGCTAGTTTCTGCTGTATAACAAAGTGAATCAGCTATACATATACATATATCCCCATATCCCCTCCTTCTTGTTCCTCCCTCCCACGCTCCCTATCCCACCCTTCTTGGTGGCCACAAAGCACCGAGCTGATCTCCCTGTGCTATGAAGATGCTTCCCACTGGCTATCTATTTTACATTTGGTAGTGTATATAAGCCTATGCCACTCTCTCACTTCATCCCAGCTTACCCTTCCCCCAACCATGTGTCCTCAAGTCCATTCTCTACATCTGTGTCTTTATTCCTGTCCTGCCCCTAGGTTCTTCATAAGCATTTTTTTAAAATTCCATATATATGTGTTAGCATATGGTATTTGTTTTTCTCTTTCTGACTTACTTCACTCCGTATGACATCCTCTAGGTCCATCCACCTCATTACAAATGACTCAATTTCGTTTCTTTTTATGGCTGAGTAATATTCCATTGTATATATGTGCCACATCTTCTTTATCCATGCATCTGTTGATGGACACTTAGGTTGCTTCCATGTCCTGGCTATTGTAAATAGAGCTGCAATGAGCATTTTGGTACATGACTCTTTTTGAATTATGGTTTTCTCAGGGTATATGCCCAGTAGTGGGATTGCTGGGTCATATGGTAGTTCTATTTGTAGTTTTTTAAGGAACCTCCATACTGTTCTCCACAGTGGCTGTATCAATTTACATTCCCACCAACAGTGCAAGAGGGTTCCCTTTTCTCCACACCCTCTCCAGCATTTATTGTTTCTAGATTTTTTGAGGATGGCCATTCTGACCGCTATGAGGTGATACCTCATTGTGGTTTTGATTTGCATTTCTCTAATGATTAGTGAAGTTGAGAATTCTTTCATGTGTTTGCTGGCAATCTGTATTTCTTAGTGAGACTTATTCTCATGGAGTTCTTCCTTATTGTGAAGAAAAATTTCCTTCTTCTTCCATCTTTGGGTTCACAGAGAAGTATAAATTTTGTGCAAAAACTAAATCTTTAATGACAGGTAATGGGCATAACCTAAAAGGCAGAAATTACTCTTTAGGATGACTAAGTACAACCAAGCAATGGACAGAGATCAGGGATTTGAGTAGACTTGTCTGTACAATAGACCCATTTCCCCAGGACCATCCCATTTCCCTCCTCAGTGGCAACAAGCATATTAACAATAGCTTCTGTGAATTTAAAATTAACAGAATGCTTCATGACAAACAAAGGAGGTATGTGTTTTCCCCTGTCATTGTATATCTGATAAGCTCGAGGATTAGAGTAGGTAAGTAAATTTCCTAAAGCCATACAACAAGTATGGGGTGGAGCCTGGATTTGAATGAAGTCAGTCTGATACCACTAGGGCACTCTAAAACACTACATTCTATAGTCTACCAGTAAAAAAAATGTTCAGGTTAAAAAAAAAAACAGAGGAAGACGAAGAGGAAGAGAAGTAAAAAATCCTTTACCAAAAACTCAATGGTATTTTTTTCTACTTTAGACTATTTTCAGCAGTTGGATAGGAAACAACCTAAAAACAAATAAACAAAAAAAAACCAAAAAGTGTTTTGAGAAAGTACTTTGAGAATTAACTGTACAGATTTTTTTTAATAGACTTTATTTTTTAGAGCAGTTTTAGGTTCCCAGCAAAATTAAGTGGAAGATATGGAGTTCCCATTTACACCCTGCACTCATACCTCACAACGTCCTGCACCACCGTGATGCATTTATTACAACTGATGAACCTACACTGACTCATCATTATCACCCAAAGTCTACAGTTTATATTAGGGTTCACTCTTGGAGGTGCACATTCTCTGGGTTTTAATAATGGGTAACGACGTGTATCCACTAATATATTGGGTCGGCCAAAAAGCTCTTTCGGGTTTTTCCGTAAGAAAAAGTGTCACGTAGTGTCATGTAGTTAGAATCATAAAATATGTAGCCTTCTCAGTGGCTTCTTTCACTATGTAATATGCATTTAGGTTTCCTCCATGTGTATTTATGACTTGATAGCTTATTTTCATTTAGTGCTGTAATATATTCCATTGTCTGGATGTACCACAGTTTATCCATTTTCCTACTGAAGGACATCTTGGTTGCTACCAAGTTTTGGCAATTATGGATAAAACTGCTATAAATATCCTCATGCCCATTTATTTTGGGACATAACTTTTTAATTAATTTGGGTAAATGCCCAGGAGTGCAACTGTTGGACCATATGGTTAAGAGTATGTTTAATTTTGTAAGGAACTGCCAACTTGTCTTGCAAAGTGGCTGCGCCATTTTTTATTCCCACCAGTAATGAATGAGAGTTCCTATTGCTCCACATTCTCACCAGCATTTGGTGTTGTCAGTGTTTTAGATTTTGTTCATTCTAATAGGTGGGTGGTTTATTTCATTGTTGTTTTAATTTGCAATGCCATAAAGACATATGATAATGAACACTTTTTTGTATATTTATTTACCATCTGTATATCTTCTTTGGTTGGCAATTTTGCCCATTTTTAAATCAGGTAGTACATTTTCTTATATTTGACTTTTAAGTGTTCTTAGTATATTTTGGATAACAGTCTTTTATCAGATGTGCTTTTACAAATATTTACTCCCAGTCTGTGGCTTGTCTTCTCATTCTCTTGATATTGTCTTTCATAAAACAGAAGTTTGAATTTTAATGAAGTCTAGCTTATCAATTATTTCTGTCATGGATTGTGACTTTGCTATTGTAACAAAGAGTCATTGCCATGCACAGCATCATGGAGATTTTCTACTATGTTATCTTCTATGAATTGTATAGTTTGGCATTTTACGTTTAGGTCCATTATACATATTATATATTTTGAGTTAAGGATGTATGGTCTGTGTCTAGATGCATCTTTTTTCTTCTTTTTTTCTTTTACTTTTTTTTTCTTTTTTTGCATGTGGTGGTCCAGTTGTACTAGTATCATTTGTTGAAAAAAAAAATCTTTGCTCCATTATACTGCCTTTGCTCCTTTTTCAAAGACCAATTAACTACATTTATGGAGGTCTATTTCTGGGCTCTCTGTTCTGTTCCACTGATCTACTTGTCTATTCCTTTGCCAATAACACGCTGTCTTGATTACTGTAGCTTTATAGTAAGTCTTGAAGTTGGGTAATGTCAGTCCTCCAACTTTGTTCTTCTCCTTCAATATTGAGTTGACTATTCTGACTTTTTTTTGTCTCTCCATATAAAATTTAGAATCAGTTTGTTGATATACAAGAAATAATGTGCTGATATTTTGAATGGAACTGTACCGAGTTTATAGATCAAGTTGAGAATACCTGACATCTTGACAATATTGAGACTCACAATGCATAAATATTGAATCTTTCTCTACTTATTTAGTTCTTCTTTGGTCTTTTTCATCAAAGCTTATAAGTTTTCCTCATATAGAACTTAAATATATTTTATTAGATTTATATCTAAGTATTTCATTTTTGAGAGGTACTAATATAAATGATAATGTGTTTTTAATTTCAAATTCCATTTGTTCATTGCTGGCATACGGGAAAGTGACTGACTTCTGTGTATTAACCTTATGTCTTGCAACCTGGCTGTAATTGCTTATTAGTTCCAAGAGGCTTTTTGTCAAATCTTTTGGATTTTCTTTATAGACAATCATGTCATAAGTGAACAAATATAGTTTTATTTCTTCCTTCTTATCTACATGGGTTTTGTTTCCTTTTCTTGTCTTACTGCATTAGCTAGGACTTCCAGTATGATGGAGAAAAGGAATGGTAAGATAGGACATCCTTGCCTTGCTCCTAATTTTGGTGAATAAGTTGGAGTTTCATATTTAATATCATTAAATATAATATCAGTTGTGGATTTTTTGGCAAATGTTCTTTTCAAGTTGAAGAAGTACCCCCTTGTTCTAGTCTGATGAGTGTTTTTATCATGAATACGTGTTGGATTCTGTCAAATGCATTTTCTGCATTTATTGATATGATCATGTAATTTTTCTTCTTTAGCTTGCTGATGTGACGGATCAGTTTACTTGATATTTGAATGTTAAATCTGCCTTGTATACATGAGATGAGTTCCACTTGGTCACTGTGTATAATTCTTTTTATATATTGTTAGGTTTGATATGCTTATATTTTCTGGAGGACTTTTGTGTCTATGCTCATGAGAGGTATTGCTCTGCAGTTTTCTTTTCTCATAATGTCTTTGCCTGGTTTTGGTATTAGGTTAATGCTGGCTTAGAATGAGTTGGGATTTATTATCTCTGCTTCAATCTTTTGGAAAAGATTCTAGAGAAATGGCATAATATCTTTTTTAAATATTTGGTGGAATTTACCAATAAATCCATCTGGGCCTGGTGTTTCCTGTTTTAATTTTCCTATTAATTATTGACTTAATTTCCTTAACAGATATAGGCCTAAGCAGGTAATCTACATCTTCTTGTGTGAGATTTGAGAGACTGTGTCTTTAAAAGAATTGGTCCATCTCATCTAGGTTATCAACTTCGTGAGCATAGTGTTGTTTATTTTTTATTTTATTTTATTTGTTTTTACCTTTTTATTCAATAGATTTCCTAATGATGAACAAGTCTTTTTTAATTTTTTTATACAGCAGGTCCTTATTAGTCATCAATTTTATACACACCAGTGCATACATTTAAATCCCAATTGCCCAATTCATCACACCATCACCCCCACCCCCCGCTGCTTTCACCACTTGGTGTCCATACATTTGTCTTCTACATCTGTGTTTCAATTTCTGCCCTGCAAACCGGTTCATCTGTACCATTTTTCTAGGTTCCACATATATGTGTTAATATACGATATTTGTTTTTCTCTTTCTGACTTACTTCACTCTGTATCACAGTCTCTAGATCCAACCACGTCTCTACAAATGACCCAATTTCGTTCCTTTTTATGGCTGAGTAATATTCCACTGTATACATGTACCACTTCTTCTGTATCCATTCGTCTGTCGATGGGCATTTAGGTTGCTTCCATGACCTGGCTATTGTAAATAGTGCTGCAATGAACGTTGGGGTGCATGTGTCTTTTTCAATTATGGTTTTCTCTGGGTATATGCCCAGTAGTGGGATTGCTGGACCATATGGTAATTCTATTTTTAGTATTTTAAGGAACCTCCATACTGTTCTCCATAGTGGCTGTCTCAATTTACATTCCCACCAACAGTGCAAGAGGGTTCCCTTTTCTCCACACCCTCTCCAGCATTTGTTGTTTGTAGATTTTCTGATGATGCCCATTCTGCCTGGTGTGAGGTGATACCTCATTGTGGTTTTGATTTGCATTTCTCAAATAATTAGTGATGTTGAGCAGCTTTTTATGTGCTTCTTGGCCATCTGCATGTCTTCTTTGGAGAAATGTGTATGTAGCTCTTCCACCCATTTTTGGATTGGGTTGTTTGCTTTTTTAATATTGAGCTGCATGAGCTGTTTATATATTTTGGAGATTAATCCTTTGTCTGTTGATTCTTTTGCAAATATTTTCTCCCATTCTGAGGGTTGTCTTTTCATCTTGTTTATGGTTTCCTTTGCTGTGCAAAAGCTTTTAAGTTTCATTAAGTCCCATTTGTTTATTTTTGTTTTTATTTCCATTACTCTAGGAGGTGGATCAAAAAAGACCTTGCTGTGATTTATGTCAAAGAGTGTTCTTCCTATGTTTTCCTCTAAGAGTTTTATAGTGTCCAGTCTTACATTTAAGTCTCTAATCCATTTTGAGTTTATTTTTGTATATGGTGTTAGAGAGTGCTCTAATTTCATTCTTTTACATGTAGCTGTCCAGTTTTCCCAGCACCACTTATTGAAGAGACTATCTTTTCTCTGTTGCATATCCTTGCCTCCTTTGTCATAGATTAGTTGACCATAGGTGCGTGGGTTTATCTCTGGGCTTTCTATCGTATTCCATTGATCTATGTTTCTGTTTTTGTGCCAGTGCCATATTATCTTGATTACTGTTGCTTTGCAGTATAGTCTGAAGTCAGGAAGTCTGATTCCTCCAGCTCCGTTTTTTTCCCTCAAGACTACTTTGGCTATTCGGGGTCTTTTGTGTCTCCATACAAATTTTAAGATTTTTTGTTCTAGTTCTGTAAAAAATGCCATTGCTAATTTCATAGGGATTGATTGCATTGAATCTGTAGATTGCTTGGAGTAGTATAGTCATTTTCACAATATTGATTCTTCCAATCCAAGAACATGGTATATCTCTCCATCTGTTGGTATCATCTTTAATTTCTTTCATCAGTGTCTTATAGTTCTCTGCATACAGGTCTTTACTCTCCCTAGACAGATTTATTCCTAGGTATTTTACTCTTTTTGTTGTAATGGTAAATCGGAGTGTTTCCTTAATTCCTCTTTCAGATTTGTCATCATTAGTGTATAGGAATGCAAGAGATTTCTGTGCATTAATTTTGTATCCTGCAACTTTATCAAATTCATTGATTACCTCTAGTAGTTTTCTGGTTGCATCTTTAGGATTCTCTATGCATAGTATCAAGTCATCTGCAAACAGTGACAGTTTTATTTCTTCTTTTCCAATTTGGATTTCTTTTATTTCTTTTTCTTCTCTGATTGCCATGGTTAGGACTTCCAAAACTATGTGAATAATAGTGGTGAGAGTGGGCATCCTTGTCTTGTTCCTGATCTTAGAGGAAATGCTTTCAGTTTTTGACCATTGAGAATGATGTTTCTGTGGGTTTGTCACATATGGCCTTTATTATGTTGAGGTAGGTTCCCTCTATGCCCACTTTCTGGAAAGTTTTTGTCATCAATTTGTGTTGAATTTTGTCAAAAGCTTTTTCTGCATCTACTGAGATGATCATATGGTTTTTATTCTTCCATTTGTTAATATGGTGTATCACATTGATTGATTTGTGTATATTGAAGAATCCTTGCATCCCTGGGATAAATCCCACTTGATCATGGTGTATGATCCTTTTAATGTGTTGTTGGATTCTGTATGCTAGTATTTTGTTGAGGATTTTTGCATCTATATTCATCAGTGATATTGGTCTGTAATTTTCTGTTCTTGTAGTAACTTTGTCTGGTTTTGATTTCAGGGTGATGGTGGCCTCATACAATGAGTTTGGGAGTTTTCCTTCCTCTGCAATTTTTTGGAAGAGTTTGAGAAGGATGGGTGTTAGCGCTTCTCTAAATCTTTGATAGAATTCAACTGTGAAGCCATCTGGTCCTGGACTTTTGTTTGTTGAAAGGTTTGTAACCACAGTTTCAATTTCATTACTTGAGATTTGTCTGTTCATATTTTCTATTTCTTCCTGGTTCAGTCTTGGAAGGTTATAACTTTCTAAGAATTTGTCCATTTCTTCCAGGTTGTCCATTTTATTGGCATAGAGTTGCTTGTAGTAGTCTCTTAGGATACTTTGTATTTCTGTGGTGTCCGTTGTAACTTCTCCTTTTTCATTTCTAATTTTATCGATTTGAGTCCTTTCCCTCTTTTTCTTGATGAGTCTAATGGTTTATCAATTTTGTTTATCTTCTCAAAGAAGCAGCTTTTAGTTTTATTGATCTTTGCATTGTTTTCTTTGTTTCTCTTTCATTTCTTTCTTCTCTGATCTTTATGATTTCTTTCTTTCTGCTAACTTTTAGTTTCCTTTTTTCTTCTTTCTCTGGTTCCTTTAGGTGTAACGTTATATTGTTTATTTGAGATTTTTCTTGTTTCTTGAGGTAGGCTTCTATAGCTATAAACTTCCCTCTTAGAACTGCTTTTGCTGCATCCCATAGGTTTTGGATCGTCGTGTTTTGTCATTTGTCTCTAGGTATTTTTTGATTTCCTCTTTGATTTCTTCAGTGATGTCTTGGTTATTTAGTAACGTATTGTTTAGCCTCCATGTGTTTGTGTTTTTTACGTTTTTTTCCCTGTAATTCATTTCTAATCTCATAGGGTTGTGGTCAGAAAAGATGCTTCATATGATTTCAACTTTCTTAAATTTACTGTGGCTTGATTTCTGACCCAAGATGTGATCTATCCTGGAGAATGTGCCATGCACACTTGAGAAGAAAGTGTAATCTGCTGTTTTTCGGTGGAACATCCTATAAATATCAATTAAATCTCTCTGGTCTATTGTGTCATTTAAAGCTTCTGTTTCCTTATTTAGTTTCATTTCGGATGATCTGTCCGGTTGTGTAAGTGAGGTGTTAAAGTCCCCCACTATTATTGTGTTACTGTCGATTTCCTCTTTTATAGCTGTTAGCAGTTGCCTTATGTATTGTGGTGCTCCTATGTTGGGTGCATATATATTTATAATTGTTATATCTTCTTCTTGGATTGATCGCTTGATCATTATGTAGTGTCCTTCCTTGTCTCTTGTAACATTCTTTATTTTAAAGTCTATTTTATCTGATATGAGTATTGATACTCCAGCTTTCTTTTGATTTCCATTTGCATGGAATATCTTTTTCCATCCCCTCACTTTCAGTCTGTATGTGTTCCTAGGTGTGAAGTGGGTCTCTAGTAGACAGCATATATATGGGACTTGTTTTTATATCCATTCAGCAAGCCTGTGTCTTTTGGTTAGAGCATTGAATCCATTCACATTTAAGGTAATTATTGATATGCATGTTCCTATGACCATTTTCTTAATTGTTTTGGGTTTGTTTTCATAGGTCCTTTTCTTCTTTTGTGTTTCCCACTTAGAGAAGTTCCTTTAGCATTTGCTGTAGAGCTGGTTTGGTGGTGCTGAATTCTGTTAGCTTTTGCTTGTCTGTAAAGCTTTTGATTTCTCCATCGAATCTGAATGAGATCTTTGCTGGGTAGAGTAATCTTGGTTGTAGGTTATTCCCTTTCATCACTTTAAGTATATCATGCCACTCCCTTCTGGCTTGTAGAGTTTCTGCTGAGAAATCAGCTGTTAACCTTATGGGAGTTTCCTTGTATGTTATTTGTCGTTTTTCCCTTGTTGCTTTCAAGAAATTTTCTTTGTCTTTAATTTTTGCCAGTTTGATTACTGTGTGTCTCGGTGTGTTTCTCTTTGTGTTTTTTTTCTTTATTCTGTTCCACAGCAGTGAATTCCACCATTCTGTCTTCCAGGTGACTTATCCGTTCTTCTGCCTCAGTTATTCTGCCATTGATTCCTTCTACTGTATTTTTCATTTCAGTTATTTTTTTTTTTTTTTTTTGCGGTACGAGGGTCTCTCACTGCTGTGGCCTCCCCCGTTGCAGAACACAGGCTCCGGACGCGCAGGCTCAGTGGCCATGGCTCGCAGGTCTAGCCGATCCGCGGCATGTGGGACCTTCCCGGACCAGAGCATGAACCCATGTCCCCTGCATCGGCAGGCAGACTCTCAACCACTGCGCCACCAGGGAAGCCCCATTTCAGTTATTTTATTGTTCATCTCTGTTTGTTTGTTCTTTAATTCTTCTAGACCTTTGTTAAACATTTCTTGCATCTTCTCGATCTTTGCCTCCATTCTTTTTTTGAGGTCCTGGATCATCTTCACTATCATTATTCAGAATTCTTTTTCTGGAACATTGCCTATTTCCTCTTCATTTAGTTGTTTTTCTGGGGTTTTATCTTGTTCCTTCATCTGGTACATAGTCCTCTGCCCTTTCATCTTGTTTTTCTTTCTGTGAATGTGGTTTTTGTTCCACAGGCTGCAGGATTATAGTTCTTCTTGCTTCTGCTGTCTGCCCTCTGATGGATGATGCTATCTAAGAGACATTCAGTTGTTTATAATATTCCTTTATTATCCTTTTAATGTCCATATGATATGTAGCGATGTCCCCTCTTTCATTTCTAATTTGTATCCTCTCCTTTTTTTTTCTTAATCTGGCTAAAGTTACATCAATTTTATTGATCTTTTCAAATCCCCTTTTTTTTTTTTTTCCATACATGAGCCTCTCACTGTTGTGGTCTCTCCCGTTGTGGAGCACAGGCTCCGGACGTGCAGGCTCAGCGGCCATGGCTCACGGGCCCAGCCGCTCCGCAGCATGTGGGATCCTCCCGGACCGGGGCACAAACCCGTGTCCCCTGCATTGGCAGGAGGTCTCTTAACCACTGCGCCACCAGGGAAGCCCCAAATAAGCAGCTTTTGGCTTCACTGATTTTTCTCTATTGATTTCCTGTTCTTAATTTCATTGATTTACACTCTAATAGCATATTTCTTTTGTCCTGCTTACTTTGGATTTAATTTGTTCTTTTTTTCTAATTTCCAAAGATGGAAGCTTAAATTATTGATTTTAATCTTTCTTCTTTAATAATATATGCATTCAATGCTACAAAATGTTCTCTATGCACTGCTTCACTGTATCCCACAATTTTTGATAAGTTGTATTTCCATTTTTAAAAAATATTTATTTATTTATTTGGCTGCACCAGGTCTTAGTTGTGGCTCACAGGATCTTCGTTGCTGTGTGTGGGATCTTTAATTGCAGCATGCGGGCTCTTAGTTGTGGCAAGCAGGATCTAGTTTTCTGGCCAGGGATCAAACCCCGGCCCCCTGCATTGGGAGTGCAGAGTCTTAACCACTGGACCACCAGAGAAGTCCCTGTATTTCCATTTTATTTTAGTTCAAAGCCTCTTTTAATTTCTAGACTCTCTCAAAATTTCATGGGCTATACTTAAAGCAATTGGATGAGTGGTCCCACTCTCAAAAGCCTGATGTGAAGAATTAAACATAGGACCAATATATAGAGGTAATTTTTGGCTCATTTGTATTACAATATATCCCGTGGCCCATGTTGTTATACAATCTAAGGGTAAGTTATTTCATAAAGCCTGAGTTTGGAGTACGTGATAAAGCAGTCTAAAGACCCAAAATCCTATATGGCCACAACTAGGATTTCATAGTCCATTTGCAGCCAGTCTGTCCAGTTTGTTGGGGAAATTCAGGAGGATAGATGAAAAGAAGACTTTGATTTGTTTAATTATTTATAATAGAGTAACATTATGGTCCTTTGGTACATGTCTCTGATTATCAGTAAAACTTGATGAATGTTATCTACAGGAAGATGTCTCAGCAAGTGCACAGACCACCCCCTCCCCTCATCAGCCAATAAGTAATGCATCACATGGTCATTTAACACTATGGGCCCTAAAGTATGATGAGATTCAGCCATGAGTTCCAGTTCTTAGGCCATTTGTTTAATGTGTGTGGATAACTCCTAGGACATGACTATCAGAACTTCTAATAAATCCAGGATATCTCTGGTCTCTTCAATTATTTATTGGCCGTCGTTGCCAGTAAAGAGAACTTATATTTTTCAGAAGCCACTCTGAGAAACATCTAGATGGATTCAATACTCATCAGCGCCCTCTGGACCTGCCAAGTCATCATGCTACAATACCATCTGTTGCCTGATAAACTTAGTCCAAAATCCCTAACTGGTGGAAGAGATCTTTGGTCTCAGCTAACGTTTTCCATTGACAGTCTGCCCAGGCCATTATGAGACCTCATGTAGGCTGAATAGCTTTCCAGGACTTGAAAATCCACATAAGCAAGGTATATGTGTACCGGGGTCCAAAGCTTCCTCTGTGGATTTTTCCCACCTTCTGAGCTAATTGTGCAAGATCCTTTAGTAGGATCCAAATCCAATTTTTGCATCCAAAACTACAGTAGCCAATTGTTTAAATTCAGCCCGTTAGCTGGAGCTCACTCCGCATCAGATACATTCTACATAACAAAGTAGCCCCTTTTTAATTTGTTTCCTGGGTTAGCTCCTTGAGGAGAGATTTGTCCCCAGGGTAAGAAAGAAGCTGTGTTTCCACCTCCAATTGAGACCCTTCTCCTCCTTCTTGGCCCATTACTTTTTTTTTAAATTTTTATTTTATATTAGAACATAGTTGATTAACAATGCTGTGTTAGTTTCAAGTGTACAGCAAAGTGATTCAGTTATACATACATTTATCTGACATAGTTAACTACTGTATCTGACACACTACTATATTTAAAACAGATAACCAGGAGAGGGTGTGGAGAAAAGGGAACCCTCTTGCACTGTTGGTGGGAATGTAAATTGATACAGCCACTATGGAGAACAGTATGGAGGTTCCTTAAAAAACTAAAAGTAGAATTACCATATGACCCAGCATTTCCACTACTGGGTTGTACCCTGAGAAAATCATAATTCAAAAAGACACATGCACAGCAATGTTCATTGTAGCACTATTTACAATAGCCAGGTCATGAAAGCAACCTAAATGCCCATCGACAGATAAATGGATAAAGAAGTTGTGGTACATATATACAACGGAATATTAGCCATAAAAAGGAATGAGATTGGGTCATTTGTAGAGACATGGATGGACCTAGAGAATGTCATACAGAGTGAAGTAAGTCAGAAAGAGAAAAACAAATATTGTATATTAACGCATATATGCAGAATCTAGAAAAATGGTACAGATGAACTGGTTTGCAAGGCAGAAATAGACACAGAAGTAGAGAACAAATGTATGGACACCGCAGGGGGGAAGTGACGGGGGTGTGGTGGTGGTGGTGTGATGAATTGGGAGGTTGGGATTGACATACATACACTGATATGTATAAAATAGATAACTAATAAGAACCTGCTATATAAAAGAATAAAATAAAATTCAAAAAATAAATAAATAAAATAAAATAGACAATCAACAAGGACCTACTGTATAATACAGAACTCTGCTCAATATCCTGTAATAACCTAAATGGAAAAAGAATCTGGCCCTTTACTTTTGTATTTCTTATTACTTTGTTACTGTCAAAGCAGAGGGCAAATTATCCCAGTCACAGTAATGGAGACACTGTGCTGCCTTTTCATCTGGAGAGCACCAGTCCACCTTCCTAGGGTCTTTCCACTCTGTATCATCTCCCTCAAGACCTTGGACTTCTCCTCCTCTCTGTGTGACCTCCTGGTGAGAAGCTACCACAAGCAAGGCCCAGCACGTAACTTATGGTTTGGAACCTCTGTTCAGCAGCACAGCTATCTCTTTGGAGTCCTGGGATGGACAAGGATTTAAATCCCCTTGCCTTTATTCACTTAAAATTACAATCTACCTAGCTCAGGCCAAGAGATGGGGTCTGAATAGTCCTCTGAGGGGAAACTGCAATGATGACATCACAGCACCATAACTAAGTACCACAGAGGCATGCTAGCTGCTTGCAAGGCTATTCTTCCAACTGCACTTTGGAGACTGGCCGCAGCCTCATGTTTGTGCCTTATTGGCTTGTTTACCAACTACACAAATCCCCAGAGGTGAGGAAATCCTCTAGTCTCAGAGTACCCCAAATCACTGGCCCAGCTACGGGGAATTCCTGCCACTTTAGCCAGTTATGGGGTTATCAGTGCCCCATCTTTAGTCTAGAGGCATGCAATTCTCCTCTTTTTCTACTATGTCCCTAAGTATTACAAAGATCAGCACCTGCCTAGTGGGGAACCCAGGCAGGTGGGCTTTCCCTGGGCAGCTCGGTGCTTCTGACCCCCAAAGTTAGTTCTAATGGTATGGGTTCGCTCCAATACTGGTGGTACTGCCAGGCTAATGAAGCACATGAGGAGACCATGAAAAATACAGAGCCTAATACAGACTAAGCAATGCCATACCAAACTAACACATAGGCATTCCAAATTTTGGCATCTCAACCACTCAAGGATGTCCAGGATGGATTTCCAATAGATTGTTTTATGAACTGGTTAGACACCATAGAATTCCTTGATCATCACCAAAAATCACCTGGTCCTCACGGCCACTTGTGGTGATTTCATGTACTTGGAGCTGATTAAGGAAAAGTATATGACCACAAGGTGACTAACAAACAATAAAGCTTTATTTGGGTGGCACTTTGATAGATTTGCATGTGGGATGGTGGAGGGAGTACCTCATAGCATGAGAGCTTCCAGAGACAATGGTACAGGCTTACCCTCTAGGAGGGAAAAAGGACTCGGGAACTTCTGAGAGAGGGAGAAATTTGTGAGGGAGCCTTTGTTTCTGGATAATGTCACTCAGCAGTTCAATGGGGAGTCTCTGGGTAAAAGAATTCCAAAAGGCACCGTGGTTTTGGGTCTTTTCTAATCCCAGTGTTTGTCTTATCTATGGCTAACAGGTTTTGAGTGCAATGTTGGGGAGGATGCAAAGCAGGCATTCTCTAATTCACTAAAAATATGCTGATTTCGACTATATTTTTGAGCAAATGCGTATGTAAAAATTTTAGTTTGGCCCCAGCAGGCTTTTGAGCTAAAGGTGCCAGCCTGCTGTAAAGAAATAAATAACGTAGAACCAATAGAGAGAGGGCATCTTTGGATAGTTTGTATAACACTCTCATCAGAAGAACACCCATGGACTTCTGTAAGAGAATAGCAAACTTCCTGACTCGGCACAAATAAAGACTGATTGCTTCTAGGGAGTTGAAGAGAAGCACAGTCTGTCTACCTCTTGGGGAGAAATTGGAGACCTTTCCAACTGTAGGACACATTGGTCTCCTTGGAGAGAGATGCTTAGAAAAAGCACTGCAGCTTGAAAAAAGATGAGATAAATTATCTCTCTCTGGAGGAAGGGCAAGAAATCATCAGCAGACTAAGCAGAGGTCCGCTACCACTGGGGGAGTAAAAAAATCTCTCCCTCTCAAAATCAACTGTGAAGACAGAGATTTCCTTCCAAGGAGAGGACAGGCAAGAACACTGAGAAATCTTAAACTTGAGATTCAAGCACAGCAAGACTGAGGTTAAGTTAAGACTGAGATTGGACGAAGACCCATCTGTCCCAGCCATGAACCTGGCCCTGAGTAACAAACAAGATATGTCAGCTGCTGGGAGAAGGGAAGGAACGTGGGAAGAGCCCCATATGTGGTTCAGGCATGAAGGGATGGTTGAAAACTGAGGGCAGAGAAGAAATACTGACAAAAACCCTCTGATATTTCAGTCCCCACCCTAACCACAAGACAACAGAAGAGCACTATTAGAGAACTTTGAATTCGGTGGAGCATTAGAGGTAATGATAGCAGCAAAAAAACCAAAAGCTAGTTCAACCCCTGGCTAAAAGAAGTGAAACCTCCACACAAACAGCAAGGCAGATAAAGACGCATGTCCATTTCCGGCCATGGATATAATTTACCTCGATATCCACTATATCAGGTTCAGGATTCAACACAAAGTTGTAAGACATGAACAGAGCATGGAGAAAACAACCCTCTGTCAAGAACTAAAGCAATGACTATAACTGGACTCAGGGATGAATCAGATCTGGGATTATCAATCAGAGAATTTAAAAATTACTATGATTAATATGCCAGAGGCTTAGTGGAAAAGATGGAAAACATGGATAAACATATGGGAAATTTAAGCTGATAACTGATAAAGAGTCAAATGGAAATGTTATAAATAAATACACACACAATAGCAGACATAAAGAATTCTTTAGGTGAGCTCATCAGTAGATTTATTGCAGGTGATAAAAGAATCAGTGACCTAGAAAATAAGCTAATACACATTATTTTTTAAATATTCAAATTGAAACACAAAGGGAAAAGGAGTGAAAACAAAACAGAACATTCAAGAGCTGTTGGATAGTATTTAACAATCTAATTACAGGTAATTGAAACCCTAGGAGGAAAAGGTAGAATGGGTAGAAGAAATATTTAAAGAGAAAATGACCAAGAATTTTCCCCAAATAATGAGATACATCAAACCCTAAATCCAAGAAGCTCAAAGAAACCCAAGCAGGATAAATATCAAACAGACAGACAAATAGTAAAATGCTAACACTCAAAGATAAATACAAGATCCACAAAGCAGCCAGAGGCGGAAAAAAAACAAATTGTATTCAAAGCAACAAAGATAAGAACAATAGCAGAAATTAGGCAATTCAAAAGACAATGGAGTGACATTTTTACAGTACTGAAAAAATGGCAATCTAGAATTCTGTAAAATATCAATACCCTTAAAAAATGAAGATAAAATATAAAACCTCTTCAGAATATTTGAAATATACAAGATGTTAAAGGAAAATGTTCAGGCTGAAGGAGTATGATACCAGACAGAAATGTGGAAGAGGGCTGGAAACAACAGAAATGAAGTAAATATAAAACACATTTTTCTTATTTTTAACCACTAAAATTGATAATTGTCCTAAGTTTCATTTTGATTATGCCAATTTTGAATTCTGCTAGATATCCAAATGGAGGAATCAAAAAGTTAGTTGGAAAAAGAAAAGTCTGGATTTCACTGGATAAACCGAGACTGGAAACATTTGAATATTGTGAGATAATAGAAAATATTGATATTGGTCTCTGTCCCAGATTCCCAGCACAGGGCTCCCCAAACTCTTATAATTTCCTAAGTGTACTGTCCTTGAAGCACTAGGAGCCCCTTCTGTTCTAATATTTGTTCCTTACTCCAGTTCCTGACACAGTTCTTAAATCCCTTGGAATTTGCTGATAGCAGTGTCTTTTGTTCTAATGAGGTGAATCTTGGTGGGCTCCTGAATGGGGGCCAATCACCAGAGACACCAAGCCATGATTAGAAGCTTGGAATTGACAGCCTCATCCTTGATTCTCCAGAGAGGGACGAGGGATGAAAATAGAATTAATATGGGGTTTGGAGAGCTTCTGAGTTGGTGAGCAGGTGGAGGTGGGGAGAGTGGAGAAGGCATGGGAGTTCCATGTCCATTCCTACATATTTTTCCCTATGCATCTCTTCCTTCTGGATCTTCATCTGTATCCTTTATTGTATCCTTTTACAATAAACTGATAAACAGTAATTAAGTAAAATTACTTAATTTTACTTTAATTTTATTTTAAATTAATTTTACTTTAAATTAACTTAATTACTTAATAAAACAGTAATTAAGTAAAAAATTAAGTAAACTTTTTTCCTGAGTTCTGTCAGTTGCTCTAACAAATTAATCAAAACTGAAGAGGGAGGGTCATCGGAACCTCCAATTCATAGCCAATTGGTCAGCACAGGTAAAAAACTGGATATGCAATTGGCATTTGAATTGGAGGGGGAGCAGTCTTGTAAACTGAGCCCTTAATGGCATTTGATGTTGGCAAGGGGGCCCTTTAACGTGGGTCCTGACATTATCTCTAGGTAGATAGTTTCAGAATTGAGGTAAATTGTAGGACACACAGCTGGTGTTGCAGAATTACTTGGTGTGGAAAAGAACCCATACATCTGGTGTCAGAAATGTGACTGTGGTAGTAGTGTGAGAATAAAGGAGAAACAGGAAGAGAACTGGGTTTTTCCTACACAAATATCATTAGCATATACATGTCATTTAAAGCCACAGGACTGGCTAAGATCATCTAGAGAGAGAGAGTGTAATTTGAGAAAATAAGAGTCCAAGCACTAAGTCTTAGAGAAATTTAACATTTGGGCTGGGGAAGAGGAAAATGACCGAGAAAAGGCAATTGAAAGAGGAAAACTGTGAAGGAGAAAGAAAATCTGGCAGTGATTTGTTTCAGAAGCTAAGTGATGAAAGCATTTCAAGATAGTGGGATGGGTTTGCTGTCTCAAAGTTTGCTGAAGATAGTGAATAGGGACAGAGACTTGACCATTAAATTTGACAGGTAGCATGGAAGTGACAAATTCAGTTGAATTTGAATAATGTGGTAGAAATGTGAGATTGGAGCGTGGCCAGAGAAATGAAAATAGAGAAATTGAGATCATAAGTATGATATACTTTAATTCTTGTTTCTAAATTGAACAAAACAAAAACAAATGCAGAGAAGCTGTATGTATATAATTTAATGTATCATAAATAAGTGCTACCTACTTGAATCCAACACTACATGATAAGTAACCGGCATGGCCAATTGTAGGAATTGAAAGAAAATAATTTAAAGAAAAATTAGTTACTTTATTCATTATAGTAAGTCAGAGGAGACAAAGAATATAATTGTGTTTATAAAACCCTAAAAAAAAGAACATAGATTATTTAAGATACGAATTTGAAACTCAGGAACCACTTTCAAATATAATACTTGAAAAGTTTTTTTTAACATTCCAAAATATGATTTCCTAATCTGTATAACTGATATTATAATACCTGATTTATAGAGTTTGGGGATTCAATGCAATCGGACATGTGATATACTTAATACTGTGTTCATAGGAAGTACTGACTAATATTTTTTCAATTATAATTTGATGAGTGAACTCCTATTCCTGATTTTTAGAAAATACTGTTTTCTTTAGCAAAACAAAGAAATTTTTAGGTTTATTGAGGTATAATTGACAAAGAAAATTGTGCATATTTAAAGTATACAAATAGATGATTTGTCATACTATGTGAAATGACTACCACAATCATTTCAATTAACACATCCATTGCTTCGCATTGTGACCTTTGTGTGTGTATGGCGAGAACACTTACGGTCTACTCTCAGTACATTCTGTATGCATTTAGAGAAATATTTTAAGAACAGCTGTTAAAAAAAGGATATTTCTAAAAATGCTACTTGCTTGCTACATTTGAGAAAGGTGTTATATCAGTGAATGAATGTAACTGTTAATACACATAGAGAAGTCTTAAAGAATACTTACAAAAAATATGTTTTTAAGAATATAGTATTACCCATAGTCACTAGACAGCACATTAGATCCCCAGAGCTTTTTCATCTTATAACTGAAGGCTTGGACTCTTTTACTGACCAGGATCTCCCCATCTCCTCCATCCCCCAGCCCTTGGTATCCACCATTCTACTCTCTGTTTATATGAGTTCAACTTTAATTTTTCATTTTTAGATTTTACATATAAGTGAGATCATACAGTATTTGTCTTGCTCTCTCTGACTAATTTCACTTGTCTTCTTGCCTAACAGTGATCTATCCTAGAGAATGTTATGCGTGCACTCGAGAAGAACATGTATTCTGCTGCTGTTGGATGGAATGTTCTGCATATGTGTTAGGTTTATATGGTATTAAGTGTAGTTCAAGCCCAATGGTTTCTTATCAATTTTGTTTGGAAGATCTATCTATCATTGAAAGTGAGGTACTGAAATCCCCCATTATTATTGTATTGCTGTCTATTTCTTTGCTTCAGATTTGTTAATATTCACTCAACATATTTAGGTGCCCCAATGTTAGGTACATGTAATTTACAACTTTTATATCCTCTTGATGAATTGGTCCCTTTATCGTTAAATAAGGATCTTCTTTGTCTCTTGTTACAGCTTTTGAGTTAAGGTCTATTTTGTCTAATATAAGTATAGCTACCCCTGCTCTCTTTTGGTTTCCATCTGCATGAAATACCTTTTTCTAGCCCATCGCTTTGCACCTATATGTGTCCTTAAAGCTGTTAAACTTGTTTTGTTCATGTATTGTTTTCCAGAGGCTCACTGGGCGTCCTTAAAATAACCATTTTCAATTCTTTATTGGGCAAATCACAGATCTCTTTTCCTTTGGGGTCAGCTACTGGAAATTTTTAGTTTTCCTTTGGTGGTGTCATGTTTCCTTGATCTTTCATGTTCCCTGAAGTCTTGCATTGCTACCTTCAAATCTGAAGAAGCAATCACCACCTCCAGATTCCTCCAACTGACTGCTGAGAGAATCTTCAGTCAAGGCACCCCCAGTGACTCATGGGCAGACTTCCTGATGGACCCCACAGTGGTTAGTTAGTCCTCTCTGAAAACCCTGTGTGATGTTCCCCCAGCTTCTCCCTGCCCTCTAGTTATGCAGAACTCCTCTATTCTGGATGGGGCAAGACCAAACTGAGCCCTTTGGCAGTGGCGTGCACTTCTGGGAACACCAGCTTTTCACTCACATACCCTCACTTTCCCCTGTGGGAGAAATTCTGGCTGAGAACATCTCTCTCGGAACTTCCTGTTCTGCCACGAGTGAGGGGTGATGTAGGTAAAGTGAAACTTTTTTTATGCTCTTTCGATGCATCAATTTTGTATTTTTTCACTCAAGTGATATGCAGGAACTTCTCTGCTGGATTCCCGGACTTCCACAAAGGCACTCTTGCCTCTGGGTGATTGTCAAAACTGGTGTTCTTTGGAGACTAGATAGTAGAAAACATCTATTCGACCACTTCTTTGAGAAATGTTTGAAAGTAAAGAGAACAGCAAAACTTAAGGTGAAATAATTTTTACTACAGTTATGTACACTATCTTATCAGTGCCCGATAAATGAGTGAAACTGGAAAAAAAACTAATTTCTACTGGGAAATTAAAGAATAGCATCTGTAGATGACACGATTACCTATCTAGAAATCTAAAGAGAATGATGCACTACTTAAACAAAAATAATTTACTAAGATATCCAGATGAAGATAAATGTCTGACAACTAGTAGTATTGCTGTTTATCAGCAATTCTCTGAAAGAATATATGAGTAAAATCTTGTATTGGCAATTCAAATTTTAAAATATTAAATATACAAGAGTACATAACCATTTTATACTTATAAACTGTCTAATTATGCACAAAGTATGTATATATATGTATGTCTAGATAGATAGATACATTCATACATACATACATAGGTAGAGTATACAGTATGACTACTTTTAGGGACATAGAATAAAATATTAATTACACATATATAACGTTCCCAGATGGGAAGATGCTATAAACATAGCAATACTCACCAAATGTATACATAAATTTTCAAAAATTAGGAAAAAAAACCCTCTGGAATAGTTTTAATTTTTTTTCTCTTAAGAAATCCTATACTTCTTTGGGAAAAATAAAGAGGAAAGTTCAGCCAGAAAATGTTAAAGAACAAGAGTCAGAAAGGATTTAATATCCTCTCAGAGAGTAAAACATACTATAAACCCATGATAATAAAAACAGTATTTCTATTGGCATAGTAGGATACAGATCCATTTATGCATGAATTTAAATTTTATACGTATTATATTCTAAAGGTATGCTGAAATGGTAAATTTTAAATTCATGGAACCGGAGAAATTAGTCAATCATTTAATAGTAAATTAAGTGAGAATCTTATTTTTCCATGAGCACTAATACACACCAGATTAAGACAAACATGTAAATAATGGAACCATTAATTTTTAAGATAAATACAGTTGTAAATCTTTAATCTTGGCTTTTGTTTGAGTGCAATAAAGACAAGTTTTCTAAGTTCCAAAGGTGGATTTAGGAGATAATTTTTCCTCCAAATGAGTGGCATTTTACACCAGAAACAAGATATGAAACAAAGTAAGTTTTAATTTCCCCTTCAACACTCATCCTGTGGGTAGTATAATAAAATGGAGGGTGGTGGTACTTGAAGGTAGTAAGGGAGATATAGAGATTTTCATAACTCCAGGCTGAGTTGGTACACCCTAATGAAGAGGGGATTGAACTTTCTTCTCTGTCTCCCGTAAAATTGGGCTTTGTCTTCCTAGGGAAGAAACTGGAGTTCCACTTGCAGATTTTTACAGGTGAAACAATATTGGCTTTGGTGAAGTGCCTATATTGTTTCGTAAAACTACTCCAGGTCTTTATTCATAGGGCCAAATGGGATAGTCCCAAATCATCTCAAGAATTACTGAGGGGACTCATCTCTCTCTCTCTCTCTCACTCTTTGTCACACACACATTCTACTCAAAATATATTACTAAATATTCTTTCATTAAAAAAAAATTTCTAAATCCAAGCTTTTGCTTTATTATTACCTTGGATTTGTAAACTTTATATTTAATTCCTATAATGTCTATAAATTTCTAGTACTTTAGGGAACAGGTTAGTAATCACAGAAAGAAGTTTCTTTATAAAAAAAGTATCGTACCACTTCTTCTATCTCCCCCCGAAATGTGTATATTCGACTACATAAAAATTAGTCATAATATGTATACAACTTAAAAGGCAAACAACTGACAGGAAATAACTGTAGTATTTAAGTTATGAGTTAATATCAATGCATTTAAAAAAATCTTATTAATAAATAAGAAACAAGCATCTCATTACAAATTTTGGAAAATGTTTAAGCAAGTAATTCAGAAATATATATACATATATCAGCTACAAATATATGAATTAAAAAGTTTAGTCTTGCTAGAAAGCTAAATAGATGCAAATTTAAATATACAATTAATCATAAGATTTTTAAATAAAATAACCTGTAGAAGTGGGAATTTTTAATGTAATGGTAAAATTGTAAATAGTCACAATATTTACAGGAACAATTTGGCTATACACAACCATAAAAAGCATTTATTGATTGCTTGCTATGTACCAAACACTCTTGCTAGTGTATATATTAGCTCACATAATCTCATAGCAATTCTGAGGTAGATACTACTACAGATGATATACAAATGAGAAAAATGACACAGAGAATTTGTGACATGGTTAGTGAGGGGCAAAACCAACATTCTAACTGAAGCAGCCTGATCTCATCGTCCCACTTCAAAATTAGTAGTCTGTTGCCCTGATGGGAGACTTTAAAGTAGACATACCCATGACATACTAACTTGTGCTAGAAACAGATCTTAAGGAAATAATCATGAATGTCCACAAGGATTTAATTACCATGGTATCCCAGCAACATTTTTTTTTACAATAGCAGAAGACTGAAAATGTTCAAGAAAAAAAGATTTTCTTAATAAAGAAATACAAGTCATAGAGTTATAAAAATAATTTTTAGATTATGAAATGATAAAAAATGTACTAAATATTATTTAGTGAAAAGAACAAGTTAAAAAAACAATGTATATTTTAATGTTAAAAAGAATCTGGAATCATAAATACCGAAATAATGACAGCTATTGCCTTTGATTAATGATGATGTATTTACTTTTTATCTATATGTACAACATGTCCATAATATCATAAAAAACCAAATAAACCATTTATGATAGAAGGATGTATGTGTAAGCATATTTAATCTCCTTTATGTGATAGTTACTGTTTCTAAGAAAAAACTGAAGAGTTCACAATGATGTACTTATATTTGACTTTGAAAATTTAAAATATGTGAATACTAAAATCACTGTTAAGAAGATTAAAGTGAATGATAAAAAGTGAAAAAAAATCATTCTCATCACACAACACCCAAATGTTTAATATCCTTAATATATTAAAAGTTCTAATGAATCACTAAGAAAAGGAAAAAAACTAAAGTAGAGCATATGATCTGGCAAGAGATTAATTAAAAACAAGAGACACAGGGCTTCCCTGGTGGCACAGTGGTTGAGAGTCCGCCTGCCAATGCAGGGGACACGGCTTCGTGCCCTGGTCCGGGGAGATCCCACATGCCTTGGAGCGGCTGGGCCCGTGAGCCATGGTCGCTGAGCCTGCGCGTCCGGAGCCTGTGCTCCGCAACGGGAGAGGCCACAACAGTGAGAGGCCCGTGTACCGCCAAAAAAAAAAAAAAAAAAAAAAAGAAAGAAAGAAATACTATGAAAGATGTATTTGTGCAAGCATGTTCATAGCAACATTATTCACAATAGCGAAAAGGTGGAAGCAACTCAAGTGTCAATCGACAGATAAATAGGTGACCGATATAACAGCATATTATTCAGCCCTAAAAAGGAAGGAACTTCTGACTCATGCTACAACATGGGTGAACCTTGGGGTCATGATGCTAAGTGAAATGAGACAGACATAAAAAGACAATACTTTTGATTCCATTTGTACGAGGTACTTAGAATAGTCAAATTCATAGACAGAAAGTAGAATGGTGGTTGCCAGGGGCTGGAGGAAGAGGGAAATAGGGAGTTTTTGTTTGATGGGTATACAGTTTCAGTTTTGTGAAAAGTATTCCGGAGATTGGTTGCACAACAATGTGAATGCACTTAATGCTATTGACGTACTTAACGCTATTGATGTACTTAATGCTACTGAATGTACTTAATGCTAACTGTACACTTAAAAATGGTTAAGACAGTAAATGTTATGGGTATTTTAAGCCAATAAAAATTTTTTAAAAATGAGATGGACTATAATTTAACTAAGTAAGATTCTTTCTAAATAGATGATAAAATAAATTGTTGAGGATCAAGGCTCACTCTTTAGAGAGTTGAACAATTCTCAAGATATGAACCTTTTGAAGATGTTTTATACCTCGGAACTACAATGATGGATTGCTTCTAGGTTCCAAGCAGAAAGTAACAGGAAACTTCAAAATTCAGAGGTAAATGTCAATTCACAAAGCTTAAGGATAAAAGCCTTCCAGGAGCACCTGTTGTCTGAACTTCCACAAAGTCACTCACCAATTTTACATCTTACACATATCAAAGACTACCCTGAAGACATGTTCTTGTGACCAAACTTAGATCCTCCAAATGAATTTATTATATGTGAGCTTCTATTTGAATCAACAGGAAGTTAAAATAGAATTAAACTGTTAAAATATGCCAAGTAGCTTCTTTTGACTTTTGGATACACATATCAACTAACTTCTATTCATTGGGTTTTGCTATTGTCTTTGGTTTTGTATTTTTGCGTCATGGCAGTCTTTGTCAAACCAGGGAGTGGTAGGGCAAATTAAACATTTCGGTATTTTACATTTAATTAATCAATTAAACTGTGAATGGAGCCAGTTTTAAAATACCAGCAATGTAGTATTAGGAATTAACATCATACTGCTAGAGTGATTTATGTACCCAAATAAAATTACAACTCACTACCAACTCAAATTTATAAAAATGGCATTACTTACTATGGGCTCTTTCTCAAAATATTTTTAAATGTATTTTAATTCACATCAAATGTGGATTTGATCATTTGAGTTGTCAATAAATTCTGGAATATTTTCCAATTATGGCCAAATTTGGGAAAGGAAAAACCCACATTACAGGTCCACCTCATGGCTACCACCCTTTCAGATTGTTCACCGATGTGTCTGTTTAGTCAATGAGTTGTCTGGACATATATATTAACCCAGGGCTTTACCTTAATACAAAAGCTATTTGTCCTTTCCTTTTGTAAAGACTTTTTCATTCCTTCTAGCAAAATACTGAGGTTACATTAAAAATAAAATCCTGCCCACCAGTTTTAGATTAAGACCATCACAAGCAACATTGTAGAGAATTACTGTAAATGTGCATATAATTATTGTTCCAAGTTGTACCAGTAAATTACCATGGACATAATTTGAAGTATTATAGTTAAATGAAAAAAAAATAAGTTGCTTTTGGATGCAAAATCAACAGTATCTACTTCCAAAAAAGGACACAGAAAATTAAGGGAATCATCTGGGTGATTTATGACTAAATTTCCAAATCTTCAAGGCTTGAGTAGTCAGATTATTATATCTCCCTTCCCCAGTTCCCAAAGTATGTATAGATCCAGCCAGAAGAGTTTTTAAAGTTCATGTATTTCCTGACTCGTGACATTTCACAAGTGAGAATACACAATGAGAATGGCTTCCAGTCCCAGTGGCATAGGATGTTTAACAGGGATTAATCACATCCATAAATGTCTCTCTCAAAACAAAACGTTTTGCTTATGAATGACGTCTGTTGCCATGTGATGTTTCTTTCAGGTGGTGACTTCGCAGATGAAAAATGACTAATGCACGATACCCAAAATAACTTATATCTCCTCCGTCCCCATCTCCCACACACTTCTTCCCGCACACATTTGTTTTAAGAGAATGGAAATAAAGGCAAAACAATCTAGGCTGCCAAATTCCATTGTGTACAGAGTAGTCATTTTCGTCCTAGGGTAATATCCCAACCTCTTTTCCCTTGCCTCTCACTCATGTCCCTGTCTTTTTAATTACAGAAAGCATTCTTCTTGGACTCCTGCCCCCAAAAACTCAGAGGCACTTTTAAGCAGTCTTTTTATTATCAACATCTCCTAGCTAGAGGTTGCTGAATAGAGATGATTGAAAGACAACACTACACGACAGGATACTTTCATGTACTTGAGTCTTCTCTGAGCAAGAAGATTAAAGAACTCGTATGATGTAGAGCTGAGGAGGACCTAGGAGACTGTCCATATCACCCTCCTTGTGTTATTAGAGACCAGGACAGAGGCACAGACAAGCCAGTATCTTCTCACACCACGTGCTAGCTAACTCTTCTAGCTAACTCTTAATAGATTGCCTTTTCCACTCTGCCAATCTACCCAGTTGTTAACATAGCACAGAATAAGGATTAGAGAAGGTTCCTAAAGTCACGTGGTTGTTTAGACCTCCAGGTAAATATTTTAAATAGGAAGAACCAAATAGTGACTAAACTTGAGATTTTCTAAAGGAATCAACTAAGCAAACACAGTGAAAAACTGGACAAACTTGAATTTTATTTCCTCTCATCTAATCCTTATTTCTTTTCCAGGAGATATTAATAAGAATAGAGAATTAGAAGAGTTTGAAGGAGGAAGGGATAAGCAAAGATCTTGATGACTCAAAAAACAGGTAATTCATAGATTATGAATTCCAGTATTGTCTATTAAAGTTAGTAAACCATGGGTCTCTCGGCCACTCTACAGCACCAAACAAATTTTTTGGTGAATTGAATTAAGCAAATATGGAGAATAAAATAAAATCAGACTAAGATATCTAGTGTATTTATTTCAAGAGGCCCTTTGTCAGGTGGAGAAAGATTCATTTCTGTGAGTCTTATAATGTATATTTTCCTCCTTGCTTTATTGGTTGGGAAGCCCAGAGTTAAATTTTTAACCTCTCTGTAGCAACGATATCATTCCTATTGCATATATTTTGTATACTAATCCTAATTCTACCACCAATTTATTTTTATCTTATTTGTAAGTTACTTCACATCCTTTTTGGAATGAGCTATAGTATAAATCAATCATATAATCCATAAATTACATATTTTCTCTCATTTCTCAAAAAAAGATAAAGTGTTTACAGGCATAAGCTGGAAAAAAACATCCAGGGTAAAATGTATTTTATATAGTAGTAAAAATGTCATGTATGAAACTTAACCAAGAAACAACACTCTCCTTTATTTCCTATATGTAAATAACCCTATTAGAACTTGATGTAAATTGCATGATAATATGCAGAAATAAACAGGACCATCCTCAAAGAAGCAGAACTTGGAGACTCAATTATGCTCCCTTCTCCAAGCACAAAATTGATTTCCAGGTGATAGTTACTTAAAATGAACACCAAGCACAGCCTTTGGGCCAGGGGAGTATGTTGGAAAATGTCATAGAACTTTTAGTTTGAGGTGGGGCTGGGGCAGATCTCTGTGTGTGTATGTGTGTGTGTGTGGCGGGGGGGGGGGGTCAAGTCACCTTCTCATGGGTATAACAAAATCCTTCTAGTCCAGAAATTGGACTCCATCAATGCAAAGAACAAAATCCTTTGGGCTGCAGATGTCATATATACTTGAGACGACTCTGGTTGACAGTATTCAAATAAAGGTCCCTTATTTTGTTGTTTTTTTAAATGGTAGTAAAATATACATAACATAAAACTGACCATCTTAACCATTTTTAAGTGTACATTTCAATGGTGTTAAGTACATTCACATTGTTGTGCAACCATCACTACCGTCCACTTCCAGAACACGTGACATCTTGCAAAACAGACACTTTATACCCATTAACGTACAACTTCCCATTCCCCTCTCCCTGCAGCCACTGGAAACCACTATTCTACTTTCTTTCTTTAAGAATTTGACTACCTGAGATACCTCATGTAAAGGCTATTGTGAATAATGCTATTATGAACATAAGTATATAAAAATTTCTTAGAGGCCTTGCTTTCAATTATTTGGGGAATATCCAGAAATGGAATGGCTGAATCATATGGTAATTTTATTTTAAATTTTTTGAGGAGCTGCCATACCATTTTTCATAGCAGCTGCACCATTTTGTATTCCTGCAAACAGCGCACAAGTATTCCAATTTCTCTACATCCTCATCAACCCTGATTATTTTCTGTTTTTGTGAAGTAGCCATCTTAACGTGTGTGAAATGGTATCTCATGGTTGTTCTGTTTTTGAAACAGGATTTTCAGAAAATTGCTCTTCATTTCAGCCATTACATTTAAGAGGACAAAAGAGTATTCGATAAAAGATGAGTAGATTTACAAGTTATTCATAAGAGACGACAATCCTCACCAACCTTAACTGTGTTCATAATACGAAAACAAGACCTATTCTTTCCTAAGCCTCAAAGGCCTTGCCTAAGGTCTCAAGCCACTAAGACTGAAAACTATGTAATGGTGTAAATCACCAGGCGTGACTGGTAGTGATTAGTCATGACTGCTGAATTTCTTCTGGAACAAAAATAGGTGGCAGTAAATAAGATAGTTAATAGGCCTGTCTATTTAAAGACAAGGAAGAAGTTCCAATACATCCTTTTTGCTCTTTTTGCCCCCTAAGCATTTTGCATTTGATAAAACCCAAAACACATTTAGCCCTGAGCAATAACCGCCCCCCTCTTTTTTTAAACACATGTGTGTCTCAAGAGAATGAATCCATATGTTTCTGATTCATTTACAATTAATTCATCAAAATGTTGTTTTGATGTCCAAGAAGCTTTATTGAGGCTCTCTCATGAGTCTTTTTTCTTAGAAACAGGAAATCATGCCTTGCCAAGAGCCAAACTCAAAACACACCAAAGGATTTTGAGCTGAGTTTGAAACATTGAGACTTCAACATCTAAGCGACTGCCAAACTTGGACAAAAAGTCCATCTCTTCATCTAGACATGCAAGCCAAACTCAGATTTAATATCAGATTAATCTCTGGCTCTTGAGATGCCCAGCATGACTTGAGCCTTTTGGTACAAGCACTATAAGATTCCAGGTGAGCCGCAAAGCAGTATGAACATGAAAAGGAAGACCCAACAGAAGTTTTTAAAGTGTACACTAGCAAGACACAGTGACTTTATAAAAATGGTTACAGACAGCACATCCATTGATAAACCTCTGAACAATCTCCTTTCTTTCCTTTTTGTAAGCTATCTCAAACAGAATGGCTCAATACCAGGGGATATTAAGTAGCGGAGAGTCCAGGCCGTTCTTTAATTCACATGCTCCCCCCATGTACCAAACTTTCCTCTTCAGAGGCCAAGGCCACTTCCTCTTCAAGGCTCCAGGCATTAACATTTCAACCATCTCTAGGATTCTGTTCCTCTTCTACCTAAACTCATACAGGTTTAAATCTCACATCAATCTTCCTCTAATGCTTCAGTCTAGCCAAACCGATCAGCTTTCTCCAAATCTCATCTTATGCTTTCAGATCAAGTCTTTGCTCCCATCATCCCAAGTTCTTCTGCCTCTCTGAATCTCACCATACTTCCTGCTTGAATCTTGCCTCCTCGTTAAGGCCATACTTGTCAACCTCAGGCTGATGTCCTCTTGTCTCCTTCAGAATGCCTATAACACTTATTTTTAGGATGTATGGTCATTACCATGTACACCTTTGTAACACCCCTTTTACTGTCATCAAATACGCAATAAAAAGATGAAACTTTCAAATATTGTGTTGCTTCCACATCCAGCAGCTACCTAGCTGCACGAGGGAGCAACTTGAGATAAAACTGATGGCACTTAGAGAATCCTATATGTGATAAGAAATATAGGAAGATATTTTAATGTATGTGTGACTCTAGTTTTGTAATTATGAAAGCGATAAGATGATGATGATATAACAATTTCTAGGGGGACAAAACTTAAGAAGGGATCAACTCGAGGTCTAATTCTGCTAGAATCAGATATATCAGGTTTATTCCTGAGTTGCCTTAAAGTCAACTGTAATTATCAGAGAGAAAAGAAAACAAAAAGTAAAATACTCTTTTCACTTTAATTCAGATCAATGAAGAATGACTGGTTAATGATATGGGAGTGTGTTATCAGGGTTCTCCAGAGAAACACAGAACCAACAGAGATTTATTAGAGGAATTAACTCATGTGATTATGGAGGCTGAGAAGTCCGCCATCTGTCATCTGCAAGCAGGAAAACCAGTGAAGTAATTGTAATCACAAGTCCATCCCTTGTCAACTTGGCATTCATATGCATCTCCTTAAACCAAACTTAATCTGCAAATAAAAATATTAACAAGGTCCTAATCCAACTTAACATGATACAACTATCCTGCTTACAACCAAAAATTCACTAATCCCTTCCCCAGAAGAGAGGCAAAGTCCTTAAACAACATTTATTCTTCTGATATCCTGTAACTTAAATACTAGATGTGAAATTAGCAATCCTTAAACACTGATGTAAAGTGTTTAACATCTGATACTATGTGATAAGGGAATAAGAGAGGAAGGAAAACAAAGCAATTTGCTTAATATATGTATATATACATACAACATATTCATAACAAAATAAAGAGGAAACACTCATGACAACTACACTACTCATTTGTGTAGGTGGTCATATGGTCATGACCGGCATTTATAACTACCGTTTTTTACTACCATTCTGTATTCCCTTTGTCTTCAGAAGCACCTTAGCTGTTCATGGTTCTTTAGCTGCTGGAGTGAACAAAACCTTCACTCCTGAAGGGTCTGGGACACTACTCTTTCTGCCTGGATTGAGTTGTAGTTTTCCACTGGCCTTAATCATGGGCACGGTAACACTAAGAAACACTCTAAAGGATCTCCTATGACCCACACATAAACCCAGCCAGCACCATAACTCCCTGCTTTGTTCGTTGATTCGGAGGAATGAAAAACCCAAAGTGGCCTGGTGGCTGACTTGACTTCCAGTTCAATGAAACCACTGTTGTATCTCCTGGTGAAAGTAACCCTCCCTTGGGAAATAAGACCTTTGGGCCAGTAGAGAATAAAGTCATGGAAACAGGAAGTAAACTTTTTGCTAGTGGGTAACTAGAGGTACTACTGAGCGATGCCACTCTTATTTCTACCCCTTGATCCTCAGACCCATGAATCCTTGTCATGGGAGAAACATATTGGATACTGACTCAGGATATTTATAGCCTCCTGGAGGTCTCAGCCCTGCAAATTACTGTCACCTAGCTGCCAATGTAACTGAGTCTTCAAAGGGCTGTTTCATCCTTCTATCAGGCCAGCTGCTTCAGGATAGTGGGAAACATAGTAAGATCAGCGAATTCCATCATCATGGGCTCTTTGCCACACTTATTTTGCTGTGAAGTAAGTTTCTTAATCAGAAGCAATGCTGTGTGGAATACTATGACAATGGATAAGACAGCCTTAGGTCCACAGATGGTAGTTTGGGCAGAAGCACTGTGTACAGAGAAGGCAAATCCACGTCCAGAGTGTCTATTACAACAAAAACAAAACTGTCCCTTCTATGTTGGAAGTGGTCCAACGTAATCAACTTGCCACCAGATAGCTAGCTGGCTGATCACCCAGGGAATGGTGCTGTATCAGGGGGTCTCTGCTGCTGTAAGGTTGGGCACATAGCTGTGGCCATCACCAGGTCAGCGTTGGTCAGTGGAAGTCAATGATTCTGAGTCCATGCATAACCTGCGTCCCTGCCACCCTGGCCAATATGTTCATGAGCCCATTGGGCAATGACAGGAATCTACAGAAGGGTAGACTCGATTATTAAAATCATCCTCTGCTAAGGTCACCCTTTGGCGGAACACAAATATCTTCATGTATTTTGCCGATTCAGAGAGGTCTATCCCTATACCGCTTACCAAATTTCTTTGTCACCAATTTTCCAATCTTGTTCAATGACCTATTATTTTTTACCAAGGTACACCATACATTGGGGAAAGGGAAATAATCAGACATAGAAGACTTATTGGTAAGGCATTTGTTTGTCAGAGGGTGGGAAATAAATTGGATTAAAATTCAGGGGCCTTTTACTTCAGTGGAATTTCTAAGGGTACAGTGGTGTAGGGCATGTTGGGATATCTCCCTTCTAAGGTGAAAGATGAGGTGCTGCATTTGGTCCATCCTACAGTCAAGAAAGAAGCACAACGCCCGGTGGCTCTCTTTGGATTTCAGAGGCAATATCTTCCTAATCTGGCTGTCTTATCGCAGCCTGTTAATCGAGTGACCAGAAAAGCTGCTAGTTTTGAGTGGAGCCCAGAATAAGGGAAAGCTTTACAGTAGGTCCAAGCTGCTGTGTGAGCTGCTTCACCAGTTGGGTCGTATGGTCCAGCAGATTCAATGACACTGAAGTGTCAGTGATACATAGGGATGCTATTTCGAACTGCAGCACAGGCCTTTCAGAGTTTGGAGAAAGGCCTTGACATCATCTGCAGATAATTACCCTTCTTTTGAGAAACAGCTTTGGCCTGCTACTGGTCCTTACTATAGACTGAATGCTTGAGCATGGTCCACCAAATGACCATGGACCTGAGCTGTCCTTCATGAACTTGGTGCTATCAGACCCACCGAACCATAAAGTTGAGTGTGCAACTAAGTGTCCATCAATAGATGAATGGATGAAGAAGCTGTGGTATATGTATACAATGGAATATTACTCTACTCAGACATAAAAAAAAATGAAATATTGTCATTTGCAACAATATGGATGGACCTAAAAGGGTATCATACTAAGTGAAATAAAAGTCAGAGAGAGAAAAACAAATATTGTGTGATTTTACTTACATGTGCAATCTCAAAAAGAAAACAAATGAACAAACACAACAAAACAGAAACAGAGTCATAGATACAGAGAACAAACAGGTGGTTGCCAGAGGGAAGACGGTTGTGGGGAGGAGAGAAATTGGTGAGGGAGATCGAGGGGTACCAACTTCCGGTTGTGAAATAAATGAGTCACATGTATGAAATGTACAGTGTGGGGAATATAGTCAATAACTATGTAGTATCTTCGTATGGTGACAGATGGTAACTAGACTTACCGTGGTGATCATTTTGAAATGTACAGAAATACTGAATCATTTTGTTGTGTAACAGGAACTAACGTAGACTTGGAGTTCAATTATACTTCAAAAACAAACAAACTCATAGTAAAAGAGATCAGACTTGTGGTTACCGGAGGTGGGGGTTGGTGGAAGAGGAACTGGATGAAGACAGTCAAAAGGTACAAACTTCTAGCTATAAGATAAATAAGTAGTAGGAATGTAACGCACGACATGATAAACATAATTGCTGCTGCTGTATGTTTTATGTGAAAATTGTTAAGAAAGTAAGTCCTAAGAGTTCTCATCACAAGGAAATTTTTCTACTCCCTTGATATTTTTATCTAGGTGAGACAGTGGATGTTCACTATTGTGGTAATCATTTCACGATGTATGTAAGTCAAATCATTACACTGTACACCTTAAACTTATACGGTGCTGCATTTCAATTATATCTCAATAAAACTGGAAGAAAATTAAAATTTAAAAAATAAATTAAATGCAAAAAAACCTCCTTGCAGTAATATAATAAAGAGCATCCATGTGGAACAAGCAAATAAATAAATAAACGAAAACAGTGAAGCAATGTGGAGACATTAATGGTAAACTGAGACTTTCAAAAGGATACAGGAGGAAGATGAAAAGTATGCTGGAGATATTTTTCTGTCTACCTTAATCTGGAGAAGTAGTACAGATCCACCTGCCACTGGAAAGGCAAAAGGGGAGTGAGGCTATTTTTTAAGGTTTCGTTTATGCTAGAAAGATTCAAGAAGATGACAAAGACTGCCCTTGAAAATCTCAAAACCACAAAAACCATCCCCCTGACATCAGATGAAAGAGATCAAGTCAGGGAGAGCTCTTGATATCAATATGCTGCCAGTCAAAAGAATAAAATTTCCCCTAAGTCCAAGTCATGCTAGGTTATGCTCAGCTCCATAAAACAATAGGCTCAGTTTGGGTGGAGGGAGGACAAGACACCTGAGAAAGTTTCTGATAACAATGGCTTGAGAGAAGTGGACATAATCTGTTTCCAATTCTTAATTGTCAGTAGAATTATTGATTTATGGTTCTAAAAGATAGGTATTTGGCATTTAGGTGCAATATAAAGAGAATCTGACTGATTGGTCTTAGGATTACAAATTTACAACATATAATTGAATAACTGATATTCAAAAGTTTCAAAATCTTATAAACTTAATATACAATTACAAATTAAGAGATTTTTAGAGAAAATTAATTTATTAGATTATAAAATCTACTTAAGAATTTGGGAAGGTTTATCAGACAATCAAAGTACTTAAGATATATTAAAATGATAAATGCATTTTGAAATATTTTTAAAACACTACGTTTATATGTGTTACCAAATATTAATCAAATGCTTCTTAAAAAATGATTATTAAAATTTGTTACACTTATAAATAGCAAAATAAGAGATGATGCCAGTTAGGAAGTGGAATAGGAAACCCCAGATCCTCCTCTTCCCATGGAGGCACCAACTGAACAACAATATATGGACCAATTCCCTTTGTGAGGAATTGAAAAAAAACAAAACAAAACAGAAAAACAGTTAAGAGGCATTTCTACATCAAGTGAGCATGAAGCCAGTTCCATCAAAGCTGGTGGGAAAATTCATGGCATTCACTCATCACAGTCCCTCCCACCGGCATAGTGCAGTGGAGTTAGGAAGAAACTCTCAGCTCCAGGTTAGTTCCTGAGGAGGGAAAAAGAACACTGGACTGTACATCCAATATTCAGACATTCTGAGGGTCTGCCTGTGGGACTGGCTTCTGTCTTGCTTGAATCTCAGTGCTGGAAGGAAAGTGTTCCAGGTTGGGAACCACTGAGGACAAAGGTGACATTCTGGGCTAGCATGCACTTACTGACCATAATCCCTCCTCCTGGCTCAACTTGGAATAAGCAGGAGAAAACCCCTAACTTCCAGCTTCTCCTTGAGGTGGGAAAGAGTTGGAACATGTGTACAACATTCTAGACTTTCAGGGGGCTACCTGAGGGACCAAGTTCTGTTTCACAAATTTGGAGCATGGATGATACCTGGCGTACTCTAGAAGCCTGGGGGCTTGCTGAGGGTAAAAAAAGAGAGCTGGGAGGCTTGCAGCAGCTCTGGAGCACCTGTAGTACCACAGATGGACATGAGAGGGAGGAAGAGATTACAGATTCCTGAAAGAAGACACCAGCAAATTTCTCAAATTGAGAATTTACCCACAAATCTAGAGAAGATCCATCCGCAGGAAAAGTTTGAGAGGTCCACATAATCTCTAGCCAACCTGATCGGTGAAGTTCTTGTGAGGCCAGTTCATACAGATTGTGAAAAGTGCCTGTTTTTTTCAAATATGCAGATCCTAACACAAAGTTACAAGACACATGAAGAAATAGGAAAACATGGGCCATGCAAAGGAGAAAAATAAAAGTCCAAAACCTAACTCTAAACAAATGGAGGTATATGAATTATCTGACAAATAATTCAAAATAACCTTTATAAAGATGCTCAAAAAGCTCAGGAAAACAATGCATGAACAAAATGAGAATATAAACTAAGAGATTAAAAAACTATTAAAAAGAACCAAAGAGAAATTTGGAGCTAAAGAATATAATAACGAATTTGAAAGACTTACTGGGGGTGGAGTAGGGGTTTTCAACATCAGCCTTGATCAAACAGAAGAAAGAATCAGTGGACTTGAAGCCAGATCATTGGAAATTATCCAGTCAGAGAAGTAAAAAGAATAAAGGATGAAAAACGATATAGAAAGCCTAGAAGACTTATGGGGCACCATCACAAAGAAGAATACATGCATTATGAGAGTCCCAGTAGAAGAGAGAAAAAACGCAGAAAGTTTATTTAAAGAAATAGTGGCCAAAAATATCTCAAAGCTGGCAAAGAAAAAGTACATTTGGTTTCAAGAATGCCAGTGGATTCCAATAAGGATGAACCAAGAGTGAACATCCAGACACATTATAATCAAATTGTCAAAAGTCAAAGACAAAAAGAGAATTTTGAAAGCAGCAAGAGAAAAGCAGCTCATCACATACAGGGGTGTCTCCATAAAATTATCAGCAGATTTCTCAACAGAAACCTTGTAGGTAGAAAGGGAATAGGATGATACATTCAAAGTACTAAAAGAAAAAAACTGCTGTCCAAAAATGCAGATTCTGGCAAAACTGTTCTTTAAAATGACAGAGAAATACGGATTTCTATAGATAAGCCAAAGCTGAGAAAGTATCTCACTTCTAACCTGCCTTAAAAAATATGTTGAAGTGAGCCCTTCCAGGTGAAATGAAAGGATACTAAATAGTAACAAAGGCGTATGGAAGTATAAAGCTTGCTGGTAAATATATAAACAAATACAGAACACAGTATTACAACAATGGTGGTGGATAAATCACTTTTAATTCTGGTGTAGAAGTTAAAAGGAAAAAGTATAAAAAATAACTAATAAAAACATGTTAACAGATACACAGTATAAAAGATATAAATTGTGATATCAATAATATAAAGTGTGGTGAGAGAGGGAAGAAGTAAAATAGTACTTTTTATAAGTAACTGAAGCTATTACCAGTTGAAACTAAACTGTCATGAATAAGATGTTTCATGTAAGCACAATGGTAACCACAAAGAAAATACCCATAGAAGACAAAAAGAAAAAGAAAAAGATATTAAAGAATATCACTTAAAAATCAACAAAACACAAAGAAAACAGCAAGAGAGGGAAAGAGGGATAAAAATGTTACAAACCAAACATAAAACACTTAACAAAATGGCAATTATATGAAAAATTATATGCCAAAAATTGGATAAAATAGAAGAAATGGATAAATTCCTAGAAACACACCACCTACAAAAACTGTGTCATGGAGAAATAGAAAATCTGAACAGACTTATAACTAATAAATGTATTGAACCAGGATGTGAAAACCTCCCAACAAAGAAAAGTCCAGGACCAGATGTCTTCACTAGAGAATTCTACTAAACACTTAATAAAGAATTAGTACTAATCCTGAAAACTATCCAAAAGCCTGAAGTGGAGGGAATATTGATACTTCTTAACTCATTTTATGAGGCTAGCATTACATTGATACCACAGCCAGGCAAAGACAATACAAGAAAAGAAAACTATGGCCCAACATCCCCGATGAGTACAAATACAAAAATTCTCAACAAAAACTCACAAATAGAACTCAACAGCATACTAAAATGATCTTACACCATGACCAAGTGGATATATCTAGGATGCAAGCATGATTCAACATATGAAAAACATTAACATATCAAAGGATTAAAATCACATGATTATCTCAATAGATACCAGAAAAACACTTGACAAAATTTAACACACTTTCATGATAAAAATTCCAACAAACTAGGAATAGAAGGAAATTACCTCAATATAATAAAAGCCATATCTGAAAAGCTCACAGCTAACATCATATTCAAAAGGGGAAAACTGAAAGCTTTTCCTCCAAGATCAGGAACAAGGCAAGGATGCCTACTCTCACCACTTCTGTTCAACATAGTACTGGAAGTCCTAGCCAGAGCAATTAGGCAAGAAAAAAAAAAGCATCTAAATTGGAAAGAGAGAAGTAAAATTATCTGTTTGCAGATTACATGATATTATACAACCCCAAAGATTCCAAAAGAACTGTTAGAACTAATAAAAAAAAATCCATAAAGTGGCAGGATAAAAAATCAGCATGCTAAAATCAGTTGCATTTCTATACACTAACAATATACTAGCTGAAAATAAAATTAAGAGTAAAAAAAACATTTACAATAGCCCCCCAAAAATAAAACACTTAGGATAAAACTTAACTAAGGAGGTGAAAGACTTATACACTGAAAACTGCAAAACACTGATGAAAGCAATTAAAGAACAAACAAACAAATGGAAAGACATACACGTTCATGGGTTGGAAGAATTAATATTGTTAAAATGCCTATACTAACCAAAGCATTTTAAAGATTCAATGCAATTTCTATTGAAATCCCAATGGCATTTTTGAAGAAGAGAAGAAAACAATTATAAAATTCTTATGAATCCACAAAGAACTTTGAATAGTCAAAGCTATCTTGAGAAAGAATAAACCTAGAAGCATCACACTTCCTCTAACTTCAAACTATATTATGAAGCTATAATAATCAAAACAGTATAATACGGGCATAATGACAGTCAAATAGATCAATGGAATAGAATAGAGAGCTCAGAAATAAACATGCACATATAGAGTCAACTCACGTTCTATAAGGGTGCCAAGACTACATGAAGGGAAATGAATACTCTCTTCAACAAATAGTACTTGGGAAACTGGATATCCACATGCAAAAGAATGAAATTGTACCCTCAATTTATACCACACACAAAAAACAACTCAATACACAAAAAACAACTCAAAATTGATTAAAGACCTCCAAACAAGATATAAAACCATAAAACTCCAATAGGAAGACATATGAGAAAATTTTTATAACACTGGTCTTGGCAAAGATTTCTTGCATATGACCCCCAAAACACAGGCAACAAGAGCAGAAACAGACAAGTAGGACTATATTAAACTAACTCCTGCACAGCAAAGGAAACCATCAAATCAGAGTGAAAAGGCAACCTACAGAATGAAATAAAATATTTGCAAACCATGTCCCTGATTAGGAGTTAATAACCAAAAAATATAAGAAACACATACAGCTCAAAAGCAAAAAAAAAAAATGACCTTATTTAAAAATGTGCAAAGGACTTGCACAGACATTTCTCCAAAAAAGGATATACAAATGGTCAACAGGTATATGAAAAGATGTTCAACATCACTAATCACCAGGAAAGTGCAAGTCAAAGCCATAATGAGATATCACCTCTCACCTACTGAGATGGCCGAAAGAGGAAAGGAAAGGAAAGGAAAGGAAAGGAAAGGAAAGGAAAGGAAAGGAAAGGAGGAAGGAAGGAAGGAAGGAAGGAAGGAAGGAAGGAAGGAAGAGAAAGAAAGAAGGAAGGAAGGAAGGAGGGAGGATGGAAAGAAGAAAAGGGGAAGGGAGGGAGGGAAGAAAGGGAGGAAGGGAGAGAGAGAAAGGGAGGGAGGGGGTATAGGAGTGAAAGAGAAAAAGGAGAATAAAAGAAAATAAGAGGTGTTGATGAGGATGTGGAGTAATTGGAATTCCTGTGTCTTGTTGGTGAGCATGTAAAACGGTGCCATAACTGAAAAACATGGAGTTTTCTAAAAACATTAAAAATACAGCTACCACATGATCCAGCAATCCCACTTCTGTGGATTTATCCAAAAGTATTAAAAATTGGATCTTGAAGAGGTATTTGTACTCTCATGTTCATTGCAGCATTATTCACAATCGCCAAAAGGTGGAAACAACCTAAATGTCCATTGATGAATGGATAAAGGTAATGTAGTTATTATATACATACTTAGAATATTAATCAGCCTTGAAAAAGAAGGAAACCTTGTCATATGCTACAACATGTATGAACTTTGTGGGCATTACACTAAGGCAGTCACAGGAGGACAAATACTCCATGATTCCACTTGTAGGAGGTAACTAAAGTAGCCATACTCATGGAAGCAGAAAGTAGAATGGTGGTTGCCAGGGGCTGGGGGAGGGGGAAATGGGGCACTGCTCAGTGAGTATAGAGTTTCAGTCCTGCAAGATGAAAAAGTTTTAGAGATCTGCTGTATAACCATGTGCATATAGCTAACAGTACTGTCTGTAATACACACTTACGAACATTTTGAGAGTAGATTACGTTATGTGTTATTTAACCACAATAAAAATAGTAATAGCAGATAAAATAAATAGCAAAATAAGATTTATGTTAAATCTAAATGTTTAAATGTCTATTAGTTGTGGGGATTTGGAACAATAATTCAAATTCTAGTTGAAAAAAAAGTACTCTGACCTGGCAATCATGGTCCTTGGTATTTACCCAAAGAAGTTAAAAACTTACGGCTACACAGAAAATTGCACACATATGTTTATAGCAGCTTTACTCATCTCTGCCAAAACTTGGAAGCAACCAAAATGCCCTTCAGTAGGTGAACGGATAAATAAATCGTGGTACATCCAGACAATGGAATATTGTTCAGCACTTAAAAAAAAAAAAAGAGCTAACGAGTCATGAAAAGACATGGAAGAAACTTAAATGCATATTACTAGCCCTCAAATGCCAATCTAAAAATGCTACATACAGTACGATTTCAACTTGTTGGACATTCTGGAAAAGGCAAAATTCTGGAGACAATAAAAAATAAGTGGTTTCCAAGTTGGAGCAAGGGATGAATAGGCAGGGCACAGAGAATCTTTAGGGCAGAATTGCATAATCTGTTGATGCGCCTTAGAGATTGTTGCCTTTCAAAAATTCTTGCCTAAGAAAGAAAAAAATAATATGTGTCTGTCATGTTTCAGTCTATTTATACACATATCTTGAATCCTCACAATGTTGTAAATTAGATATTATCTTCTCTTAATGAATGAGGAGACGGTGGCTTGAAGAAGTCAACTTTAGCTACTGGCTAAAGTTACACAACAGGAAAGTGCAGGGCGGGGTTCAAGCCCTTCTGAGTCTGGTCCTCCCTCCTCTGCATGCCTGCTGTCTCTAACTCTTCCGATTTAGTTGTTTGGCCTAGTCAACACCGTTATCTGTTGTCTTAGTTAACTGGGGCTTCTGTAACAAAATACCATACACTGGGGGCTTAAATGACAGACATTTATTTCTCACAATTCTGGAGCCTGAGAAGTCCAAGATCAAGGTGCTGACGGATTCAGTTCTTGGTAAGGTCCTGCTTCCTGCTTGTAGACAGCTGCCTTCTCTCTGCGTCTTCACATGGCCTTTCCTCAGTGCTTGTGAATGGAGAGAGGGAACTTTCTTTCTTCCTCTTCTCATAAGGACACTAATCCCGTCATGAAAATCACACTCTCATGACCTCATCTAAACCTAATCACTTCTCAAAGGCCTCACCTCCAACCATCACATCTGAGGTTAGGGCTTCAATATATGAATGGCAGGGGTGGGGGTGGGGAGGGGGATGACAAACATTCAGTCCATAGCACCTGCTCTCTCTATATCAACTTGTCAGCTCTCGGTCACTGTTCTAACCATCTCTGAGTCCTCAGCTTCTCCTTAAAGCTAGAAGGCGAAAGTGGTGCTGACCGTCAATCCCCATCAAAACTTGTCAGTGACCTTCTGCCCCTTTGACTGCACCAAGTGTAATAATGATGATTTTATACATCTTTTGTAAAATTTATATGAGCTCATATATTTCATTAATACATAGTCAATAGATTCTTAGACTGTTAAAGCCAGAGGTGAGCTTCAAGAACAGGTAAATCAACACCTCATTTTTACAGATGAGGAGACAGTTTCAAGGAGAAAAAAGAACTTACTTCACAGCCTAGTTTATTTAGTCCACAATATGTGTTACTAAATTGAATCATTTCATTTCTGTTTTTTGTTTTTTTTTAAATTTTTTCTTATCTTTTCTGATGAGAAGATTAACTCCATGAGAACAGGGACTTTTGTCACTGTTATACCCTCAGAGTTTAGATAAAATATATATTTTTAATATTTTTAATATACTCTCCATTTAAATAACAAGATTTTTGGAAATAAGAAACACTATATTAAGTATAGACATATATTTAAGTCCAGCAAAAACATTCATTTATACAAATGAACATAACTACTGTTTTTCCATGTCCAAATGCTTATTTCTAAACCTTCTTCATATTCAGAGATTCAAGCCTTTTGAAACTTTCTGCCTTTCAGTGGCATGTGAATCATCAGACGTATAACTATGATCTCAATTACTCTTTTATTTATTTATGTTTTTGGGTGAGTCTTCAGTCAGATGATACATATAAAAACATGTATCCCAAAGTAACTTGGAACCCAGTTACATGATCTTAATTACTCTTGATCAACAATGTAATTTCGTGACATAAAAAGAATCCTGGAATTTTTCTTCTTGTATTTCCTGTTTGGTTAAATTCATCTTTTGTATCTCCCAAAATTCACGCATAAACACCTGACAGAAAGGTTGTTGATATTTTGAATCTCATATTATTATCTTGAAGTTTTGTTCGTCTGCATTTTTTGCATATCCCATGGGTCTAATTTAAGAGACTTGACAGTTTCTACATGACTTTTCTGTATACCCAGTAACTTGTTCTACGGTACTGCCACATAGAGCTATCTTTTCATTAAACAGTTCTTGAATAGGCAGAAAGAATTGGGCTGTAATCCCTAATTCAAACTTTATCCCCACCAGATCATGTTGAAGAGTATCTGTGAGCATAAGTTCATATAGCAATGATGGGTCTTGAAAAATTGCTTTGTGCTCTGTGCTTTACATACCGTAATGCCTCAGATAGAATTTTATTAAACATTTTATTAATACTAACCAAGAAACCTAAGGGGTAAGCTTGTTGCTAATGTCCTAATGAATCTTAATGCCAATCAATGACAAGATGACAAAATCATATACCTCCAACAACTATACTTATCCTAATCCTTTTACTCTGGAAAACTATACTGAAATAATGGCATATCTCAGATTCTTGTGAGCATCCAGAACCTCCCCTCTCCCCAAATAAGACGTAGAACCAATAAAGGTTTAAAAAGGAAGAGAAGAGGAAAAGGAAGGAAGTTGGGAAGTCAAGTTTCAGCAATAAAATGTGTTTCTTATACTTCCGTGTTTATTTTATTGAAATTTACCATTTCCCATAATTGATTACTTTGAAGGTTTCTGGTGTTTGTACCATGTCCAAGTCATAAGGCCGACTGAAAGGCAATACATTTCAGTATGATCTGAATAAAGGATATAAGAAGAGTGGGAGACAGAGTGAGACATGTGGGAGGGCAAAACAACAGGAAAATGTGATGCGGAATTCGTGTGGCACAGGACCCATGCTGTCTCTCAAAAAGTTTGGCTTAAGTTGTTGTTTTGAGAAAGCATTCCTTGGACATATTTGTCTTCAGTTATTAATTGCTCCACATTGGCACTGTCAGGCCATCAGTAATGTCTAAAGCTTTAATTTCAGATGAGTAAGCAAGAGGAAAGTATTTCAACGTCACCCAGTTTCAAAATGGAAGGTGGTTTCCTGAATCTTGACTACAAGCACGAGTGTGCCTTTCATGAACTGGTATCAGGCAAGGGATAGCAAAAGATTCAAGATGCTGCAAAACACAGATTTTATAAGCAGAGGTTTTGACTTCTTTTTTTAAATTTTTCTTTAATTGAAGTATAGTTGATTTACAATGTTTGTGTTCATTTCTGCTACACAACAAAGTGATTCAGTTATACATATATACATTCTTTTTTTCATATTCTTTTCCATTATTGTTTATCATAGTATATTGAATATAGTTCCCTGTGCTACACAGTAGGACTTTGTTGTTTATCCAGTCTATACATAGTAGCTTACATCTGCTAACCCTAACCTTCCAGTCCACCTCTCTCCCAACCCCCTCCTCCTTGGCAACCACAAATCTGTCCTCTATGTCCGTGAGTCTGTTTCTGTTATGTAGATAGGTTCATTTATGTCATATTTTAGATTCCACATATGAGTGATATCATATGGTATTTGTCTTTCTCTTTCTGACTTACTTCACTTAGTATGATCATCTGTAGTTACATTAGTACTCCAATGTATATATATATATATACCACATCTTCTTTATCCATTCATCTGTTGATGGATATTTTGGTTGTTTCCATGTCTTGGCTACTGTAAATAGTGCTGCTATGAACATAGGGATGCATGTATCTTTTTGAATTCTAGTTTTGTCTGGTTGACTTCTTTTAAGTGCATATTACTGAAGCTCTGTTTCACTTTCTGAGAAACCCCAGGATTTAAAATGAAATGGTATACTTCCTCCTTTTACATCACTTTGGAGAAAAAAATTGTCTCTAAGTAACTCGCTAGTCTGCCAAAGGATGAAAGTAAACAGTACCTAACAACCAAAACAAAAATACATTGAATATTGTAAATTAATTAGAGGGAAGCTATTAGAAACTCAGAAGGTTGTAGCAGCCGGTCTGTGACAGTAAGAAGGCAAATATACCAGCCTCTGTCATTTTGACATCAATTGACTAATTTGCTCCAGGTTTTCTTGAGGTTTCTTTTAGTGCGTTTAAAACTGCAAAAGCATTTATTTTGGTCCCAAGATAAAAAGCTTTTTACGCAATGGTGCATATTTCTAAGGTAACAAGGTTTGCACTGTCAAAACCGCCATCAAAGAGAGGTGGGGGGAATGCTACCTGTCCCGTTTATTTTGTTAGGCGTCAGCTTTACCGAAGCACTGGTTTGGAACTTAACCTAATTTCTACCGTACAGTTGCTAGTTGAAAGAGGGAAAAATGCTTTTCAAGTGATTTCATCTTTTCTGATATCATGAAGAAGGAAAATATCTTAGACACCAATGTCCTAGGACATTCTATTCTCTAACCTGGTACCCAGAACTCGTGCATGGTAGATTAAACGCAAGGGAAGAGGCAGATGTCCAAAAGATAAGTGAATCCAGATGTTTTTCCTGCTTTTTATTAATGCTGTGCTCCAGCTGTTCCATTTTTTATACTGGTAAAGTCTCAATTAGCATAAAGGATGAAATAGCAGAAGGTAGAGGTGTTCTGGAACACTAAAGCGCCAAAATAATATTTTCTACAAAATTGAAGATAACACCCAAAAACTGGGGCCAGACATCTCTGCATATTGACAGTTTTCAGAAGGAAACAGTTGCTGGCCTTTAGCCTCCTACTGGAAAACAAGACAACAGTCTGCACGACTCTACTGGCCAATGGGCAAATCCCCAATTGTCCTCAATTAAGACTGTCCCCAAGAAAATACCAAAAGAAACAGAGAACAAATATGTGTGGTTTTTTTTAAGCCTTTCTTTCTCACACACAAATAAAGTAGACCACAAGAATGAACAAAGTTTAAGAATAGCAAAACAAATTAAAAGTATACCAGCCTTCACTTTGCTGGAAGCTACGTGCAGCTCGACAATGACATGTAAGATGTTCATTCTTAGTCTAAAAAATGTTTTCCTGGGACAGCTGGAGGGCATGGCTCAGTGGTCTGAACATCTGGTTTGATGTACCTAGACTCCTTGGAGCCATGGGCTGAAGCCCTGGTATGATTTACTTAACTCTTTATCTTTTGCAGAACTAAAGAGAATTCCCAACTCTTTAGCGTGTGGTTCTTGGGAAGTTTAGGGAAAGATGTACCCACCCTGGCTTTGCTTGGAGATAAAAGATTTCAAAGGATTAAACTTGACACTTTAACCCCAAGTTACTTTCTTTCTCTTGTTTACTGCCACTGGAATGCCATATTTGTTGTTTATGTAGGGTCTTTCATTTAAGGTTTTTAAAGTACTCACTGACATGGTCTGATGGCAGAAATGAACAATGCTCATATTTTAAGGATGAGAAAGATGAGACATCAGAATCCCACAGTAAGTTAAAGGAAAGGCAATAATAAAATTTGGTCCCTACATTGGAATGCACAGTCATTTTATATGATAGAGCTTTCTGGTGGGGGGGGGGGGGAGGAAGGTCAGACCAATGTGCACCTTGAACTATAAATTAAAAATTCAGTACAAGTGAAATTGTAACCGAACCCAGGTTCAGCCACTCGCCACTCATAAGCCAATAACTCGAGAGGCAAGTGTCAGTAGAAAGGAAAGTTGCTTTAATCAGAAAAGCCAACAATGGGGAGATGGTGGATTCATGTCCAGAGACCAACTCCAAAGATTCTGCTCAGCCACCATGATAGTTTTTAAAGGGAAAAATGGGGTGAAAGAATCTCAGTGAATCATCAAGGCAGGAGGTTGGGTTCTGCATCATTCTCCATTGAATGCAGACTGGCTGACTCTTTCTTGAGATGTTTTCTTGCCTGTGTGACCTGCCTGCAGGATTGCTAAGGGGGGCTTTTGGGGGTACTTTTTTTTAATCTAGGAAAATAATCAATAGAGTAGACAAGGCATGGTGTGAATTCAGATCACAATTCCTATAATTAGGTTCTTTTAAGGTTAGAGGAGAACAGAAATGGGCAAACAGGAAAGGAGCAAAAGACCTGCTTTCAAAATGCCCTGTAAAGGTAATGATCAATCTGAAACAAAAGGAATGTAACAGCTTTTTTTTTTTTTTTGTGGTACGAGGGCCTCTCACTATTATGGCCTCTCCCATTGCAAAGCACGGGCTCCGGATGCCCAGGCTCAGCGGCCATGGCTCACGGGCCCAGCCGCTCCGCGGCATGTGGGATCTTCCCGGACCGGGGCACGAACCCGTGTCCCCTGCATCGGCAGGCGGACTCTCAACCACGGCGCCACCAGGGAAGCCCCATAACAGCTTCTTTAAACCTTAGTTGTTTAATCGTCAAGCTGATGGAAATAAGGCCCACCTATAAGGGTCCATGCAAAGATAAAATGAAATAACATCTGAGAATGTGCTTAACACATAATGGGTGACACGGAAATGCCACTCTCTCTTTCATTCTGACCCTCAAGGATGGCATTATAAAATAAGACTTAAGAACTTTCTACTCCCAGAGCAAGAGGTATGGGAGAGGATACTTTTTAAAAGTCTTGATGTCTGATCCCAAACCCTCAATCCTTTCCTTGGGATTGGGATTAGCAGAGGCAAATGATTATATGTAGGATGGATAAATAACAAGGTCCTAATGTATAGCACAGGGAACTATATTCAATATCCTGTGACATACCATAATGGAAAAGAAAATGAAAAAGAATATATATATAAAACTGAGTCACTTTGCTGTACAGAAAAACTTAACACAACATTGTAAATCTACTATACTTCAATAAAATTAAAAAGAAAACAAAGGCAAATTCCAAAAATTTTCAGTTGTGACGATAATTTTCAGTCAAAATAATAACACTTGTTCTATATAACTGCATTTATGAGACAACATATAAGAATTCCATAGTAGATATGAAAGAAAAAGAAACTAAAAGGGACCAAGAAAATAAAAAAATAAATTAAAAAAAAGTCTTGATGTTTCAACCAAATAATCTGGAAACGGCAAGCCAGCAGAACTTGTGTTGTTCTCTTTAACACGGCATACCCTCTATTTGCTTACCCATTCTGTTACACATTCAACTTTTCTTTTGTTTGTATTTTTTCTTTTTGGCCACTCTACCCACAGCTTGTGGGATCTTAGTTCCCCAACCAGACCTTCGGCAGTGAAAGCGCAGACTCCTAACCACTGGACCGCCAGGGAATTCTGTCTGTTAGTACATTGAAGTACTTGTTGTGAGGTGAGCACTGAGGATACCAAAAGCAGTAAGTGAGACCCTCACAAATACTTAAAGAGTCTAGTGGAGAGAGACAGACATGTATACAAATAGTTGCGAGGCAGGATGGATGACACAATAAACTATTTAACAACTATTTAAAGACAGCTAGTGTGGGATATAATTCCTTTTATTTCCCAGAGTACTCTGCCCATATCAACTATTCAGGAAGAGTTTTTTTTCTGAAATCAGGTTTTAATAATGATGGCTATTAGCATAAAATCTGCTCTGCCTGCTAAACAATTGTCACCGTCATCCATTACACAGGGCTGCTGAAAGGCTTAAGTGAGTTATTTTACATAAGGCAGTTAACACAGTGCCTGCACATACAAAGAAAGCACTCACTAGCATTTTTATTATAATTATCATGATAATACCAAAACCAGTTCATCACTATAATAACATAATCATATCATCACTAGAATGTTATCATTAAGCATAGAAAAATTATATCCCAACAATCCTGAAAACTGGGGCAAGGTCAGTGGGGATGAGGTTGGGGGCAAGGTCCAACCCGATATATACAATCAAAAAGAGTCCTCGGGGCTTCCTTGGTGGCGCAGTGGTTGAGAAGCCGCCTGCCGACGCAGGGGACACGGGTTCGTGCCCCGGTCCGGGAGGATCCCACATGCCGCGGAGCGGCTGGGCCCGTGAGCCACGGCCGCTGAGCCTGCGCGTCCGGAGCCTGTGCTCCGCAAGGGGAGAGGCCACAGCAGTGAGAGGCCCGCGTACCGCAAGGGGAAAAAAAAAAAAAAAAAGAGTCCTCGGATAACCCATAGATGCTTCATTTACTCAACCTCTACCCAGGTGCAAGGTCATAAGAACCTGAACTGGGACTGTTCTAAAAGGCAAATGAAATAAGCAGTCCCTTTAAAAGCGCTTCAAAAGACCTCCCAACAAATACCTCCCTATTATACCAACTGCAGGTTCTTGAAAGTCCTCTAGCAAGAAACTCAGCTTGAATATACTTGGAGAAATCATATATTTCTCTAAAGCAGTGGTCTTCAACCAGCAGGATATTTTGCTGCCACTCCCCCAGGAGATATCTGCAATGTCTGAAGACATTTTAAAGGGTCACAACAGGGTAAGAGGGAGTGGGGAGTATAGGGGTGTTATTAGCATCTAATAAAGTTCAGAGATGCTGCTAACCATCTTACTATACACAGGACAGACCCTATAACAGAATCATCTGGTTCAAAAATGCCGTAGTGCCAAGTTGAGAAATTTTGCCCTAAAGGAACACATAGTTATTTACCCCTACTTAGTTAGGCATTCCCATTCATTATCTTTTTCACCTAATTTCAAACTACGGTGTAAATAATTGGGCTATATCTTCCTTAAACAAGGATAAATAGGTGCTGTGGGCTGGAGAAAAGGTAATGAGCAACAGGGCATTTACTCTATATGGGAGCAGAAGAAAGGAATCTAAGCAATACGAAAATTTTCCTATTTCATATTTTACCCAAAGGCAATCTCAATGCCTTTCCTTGAAACAAACGTAATTTTAAAAATGGTTGGAACGCACACATATGAGGTGCTCCATAAATTCCCACTGTATGATTGATTTCAATTGTAAGTCCAGATTGCATCTTGTCATGTCCCTGAGGAAGATGAAAAACCAGACTTCTGAAGATCCAAGAGTTTAGCAAATGATTTAACAAAATATTTTGAGCAACTATTATATGTCAGACAAGGTTCTAGAGGCTTGAGATACACCAATAAAGAAAGCAAAGATACCTATCCTTGGGGGACTCACATTCAATCAAGTTTTGAGGAAAGGGCAAGAAATTCTTGAACTGGAGTGCCTCTACATATGGCATTATATTTTTCCAACCTATTTCTCTTTCTTGACTGAAAAATAGAAATGAATTTTAAGAGAGTTTTTATCTACATTAGAAATTAATCTATTTCCAAGGCAACGAAGCAAAATAGATTGCAGTAGTAAGCAGTCTTTTTGCAGATTGTTGTTTAAGAAATTAAAATTTATGGTGTGTAAGAAACAAATATGAGGAAGACATCCAAGCCTGGGTATATTTCTCTAGTCCAGGTAAAAATGGAGATGGAAGATTGAGAAAGAGAAATATCATAGGATATCCCTTATATGCAGAATCTAAAAAGAAATAGTACAAATAAACTTATTTACAAAATAGAAACAGACTCACAGACTTAGAGAACAAACTTATGGTTACCGACGGGAAGCATGGGGGCAAGAGATAGTTAGGGAGTTTGGGGTCGACATGCACACACTGCTAGATTTAAAATGGATAACCTACAAGGACCTACTGTATAGCACAGGGAACTCTGCTCAGTGTTATGTGGCAGCCTGGATGGGAGGGGAGTTTGAGGGAGAATGGATACATGTATATGCGCGGCTGAGTCCCTTTGCTATGCACCTGAAACCGTCACAAGTTGTTAATCGGCTATACTCCAATATAAAATTAAAAGTTTAAAAAAAAGAAATATTAAATAAATATCTGTACTATGACTTGCCCTGTTTTAGGAGGAAGTCTTCCGCAACAAGACAACAGACAGCTTTTGAAATAGCCTGCCCTGATGGTGTTAATAACAAAAGTCATTCAGACATTTAGTTTGGGTCTGCACTACATTTGAAAGCACAGGGCTATTTACCCTGAATTCTCCCTGATTAGCTTCAGTGAGAGCATTTAATCACTTCTCCAATAGCCTCAGTCTGGAAAGACTAATGACAACCTGGATCTGTCCCCTTCTTGTACTCTGAAAGCCTAGAAAATATGCAGGCAGATAAATGTTACTTGCTTGAAAGCTCTGCTGAAGTTCTGTCCCCCCAAAGATACCAACAGTTCTGGGAGGCTTTGCTGGGTCCTCCTTTCCCCATGTTTTTCCTATAAAATACATATTTATTTGTTGAGCTCATAAGATGCATGGAATTCCATGAGGAGAACTGAAAAGGATTCGTCTGGAGCCTGATTATATGCCTCACCACTGAAGCATATGACACCTCTGCTTCTGTTTGCTGACTTCCCACAGAGATGCTACAAATCAGTAGCCCCAGAAACCCCTGGAGCCACCAGCAACAACAAGCCTTTAAATCTCTTTTGGTTCTGGAACTTGGACTGGGACACAAGTTGAGCAAAGAATGTCACATATTTATACTAACATTTATGCAGGATGATTTCTGCCTTTACAGTTCACCTCTATAGTTAATTACTATATTCAACTTTGCAAACTAAAGAAATAGAATGGTAAGGTCAGTGTCAGACTGCTCATAAATCATTTTTTAAAAAAGGAGATGAGGGGACACATTGAGTCTTCTGACTCACGATAAGTCTCATGGTATAACTGATGAATTCTAAGTTTGTACCCAGGAGTTCTGGATACCCCTGTGGCTATAATGAAATAGCTGCAAGAGGCCATCACTCAAGCCATGCAAGTTACTAGTTTCTGTTCCACTTTCTGGCCTTCCCACCAATGCGGAACATTCATCAGGCATCTTCAAGTTTAAATATTGATACCATGACATCTTAAAGCAAGGGATCACAGTATGCTATATGGTTTAAGACCATTCCTAACATGAAGAATTCACAAAATTAAAACAAACACCATGCTTCTACCTTTTATTAAAATTTAATATATGGTTCTGAGTGGTCAAGTCCAAATCTTAAACTTCCTTTGAAGGTCAAGTCCAAATTTTAACTTCTACCAAATATACCCATGATAGTCAAAGGTCTTCAATAAACACAGTAGTTTGAAGGAAAAAGTGGATCTAGCAGTTAGATCTTGAAATGAGGAGTGTTAGTAGAAGGTCAGAGAAACTTGGAGAAATATTTTAAAAGATTGGGTGAGGCTAGGGATTGAACTTTTTTTTTCCTTCCATTTCTGTGGTTTAGGATGGCAGGCCACTATATAAGTGATCATGAAATCAATTTCGTGGTGCACCAATGAGCATTTTTCTAATGAAATAGACATCTGTAAAAAACAGTATGCATGTTTGGTTATGGGTCACAATATAAAATGTGTTTCTAGAAAATGCTGCATGCCCACTGACCTAGAAGCATGTTTACTGTGTGCACTAGAAGGTGTAAGAGGCTTTTTAAACTCTTCCTGAATCTTTTTGGGAGCAAGTGAACTTGATCATCATGTGGTCTGAATTAGTTCAGCACTTCTTCCCTCCAAAGGAGCCAAAGAATTTGATGATCAGGTTCACTATTCGGCAGGACTGGACAGTTGCTATTGGCCAAAGAGTATTGCCACATGGCCTTAGCAAGTATCTTAAACTTCCTGAGTCTCAGTTTCTTCATCTGTAGAATTGGGAACACTATTATCTACTTCATAGAGTGTCAAAGTAATAACTACTAGCAAACAAAAGCATTTAATACAGTTCTCAATACAGAGTAAGAAATATATAATAAGTGTTTCCTTTCTTTCCAGCTTTCATTCAGGGAAAAAGATACCTTCTGCCATTCCCTGTTCCCGTATAAAGAGACAGGTCACCTTTCCACACTGCCAGGAGTTGGGATGCTGTGACATTGTCAAGTGCTTTTCTGCTGTCAAGTTAATGAAAGATCACTCACGCCCCCTCTCCCTGGTCAGCACAGCTTGCTTATGGAAAAATCGGAAAATACCTAAGAGCACTAAGCAAGAATCAGCTCTGTGTAAAAGCAATTTTCTCCAGCTTTGTGAGTGAGAGCAGCTGTAAATCACTCAACCCATTTACATTTATCCTGCTTTTTAAAGGGGGGTGGCGATGGGAAGAAGGGAGGGATATTTACCCAATGAGAAATGTTACCCTAGGACAGAAGAGAAAATGTTTCCAAAATCACCTCCCTGTTGGGCCAGTGGCAGGCTATGTGTGCCAGGAGACTAGGAGGAAGGGGTATGAAGAGGTTACAACAAACTCTATCTCCCAGAGTAAACCTCAAAGTTGGAATACCTGTGCACAGAATTAATATCCAATCATTCTCTTTACTTGGCTTTTCTTTGCAAATGCAGGAAAAAAAAGTTTACTTAAGATAGCTTAATTGTTTTTAATGCCTGATACATAAAACCAAATAGAACACTCCCAGTGTTAGTGATGGACCTCTCGGCTTTTACCATCTCTACGATATTTACTCCATCTCTGAGCAATTTTAGATAAGCTAAGCCAGCAGCTGGGCAGACCCCAGCTGTAACTAGGACTGATGTCCTTGCTTCATCTAAGAGAAAGCCCACGGGGCTGAATCCAAGCATCCAAACAGAGAGAAAACATTTTCCACTACCAAGGACAGATGATCTTAGCTATGTTAAACCAGTCTCTGCAGAATTCTTACCTGAACATTCCTCATTTGAAGGTAAACCGAGGTCGCTCAAAGACTGTCACAGGAAATTTATTGAGAAGAGTCTTCCATTTGCAGTAATCATTTTACCTAGAAATAAATGCACGCAGTCAGAGATAGCAAAGGAGGTCTGTCAGAGGAGGCTTGCCCTGTGCCAGTAGTCAGTGCTATGATATAAACATAATTGGTGCCCCTGTCAGGAATATTTCCCAAATAGAATTTATAACTCTTCCTGGGAAACATGGGAAATCATCAGCTAAATAAAAAATAAAACCATATTTTAAGTTAAGGTCAAGAGAGGGAACAATTGTTTGGAAAAGCAGAGTTCAATGTCAGACCTCCTTATATTTCCAGATGCATGTTCTACACATTGAGGGAAACAGGACAATTACAGCCATTTCACCATTTCTGTATGAAGGCTAATTTTCAACTACTAGACTAGACCTCTCTTTTCCTTTAAACCAAGTTTCTCAAATAAACATTCTATAGTTTTCATGCCCACTGTCTTCTTTGAGGCACCACTTAATTCTTGCTAGCCAAACCCAATTCTTTCTATCATCCATCGATCTATCTATCTAGTTACTATCATCTATCATCTATGTCTATCTATCTATCTTTCTAAGTCTGAATCTTTCACCTTGTTTAACTCTTGAACCTCTCTTTATGCTTCTCTTTGATCTTGGCTTCTCATTTATATTGTATGGTCTTACCACGTCTACCAGTTTTCTCAACTGGAAAATGATGTCATAAAGCATTATGTTTATGTTTTTTCTTCTACTTCCCAAGCCACTCCATTTGTTTTCTTCCTTAACTATCTCCTTATTTTCAATATATTCCTTTTCATCATTCCTTATATCCAAAGATAAATCTAATGAAAATCAGTGCCTTAAAATTTCTCCAAATACCTTTCCTTGTGTCTGGAATGTTCCCGTCTCCCTCAGTTAACTTAGAGATTAGAATTCAAACTCATTCCTTCACTCTCAGTTCAAAGACTGTGACATTTAAAAGGTATAAACAGGAAAATTTGATTATTTTTCCATGTGAGGGAAAAATAAAGACATTTTTAAATATATAAAAACAAAAAATTACTATTTATTTTTCTCCTAAATAAATTTTGGAGAAAAATCCCTGATGAAGTGTACCAAATAAGCAAAATTGAATCTGAGCAATACTTCAGGAAGGGAGAAGACATGCTATAGCAGAAATAGTGATAAGCTCCAAACAGGAAAACTTAAGAGTAAATCTAAGCCACTGTTCATAATGTCTGTGAAATTGACTGCTCTTATTAGGGAAAAAAAATTATTTAAATACAAGTGGGAAATATAAAATAAAGTTGGTAATAATAATAGCAACCTAAAGCTAAAATTCCAGATTATTTTAGCAAAACAAATATTTTTGACAACAGACTGGGAGGAAAGGAGGAAAGTTAAAAAAGGCTGAGATCTTATCTTGTTTAAAAAAGGAAGACTATTAATAATATAATTCTTCATTTAAATTTTTTGGGTTTTTTTCCCAGTTTTATTGATAGATAATTGATGTACAGTACTGTATAAGTTTAAACTGTGCAGCACCATGATTTGACTTATATACATCATGAAATGATCATCACAGTAAGTCAAGTGAACATCCATTATCTCATATAGATACAAAAGAAAAGAAATAAATTTTTCCTTGTGTTGAAAGCTCTTAGGATTTACTCTCTTAATAACCTTCGTAAATAACATATAGTTACATTAATCATGTTGTACATTACAGCCCTAGTAATTACTTACCTTATAACTGGACGTTTGTACCTTTTGACTACTCTTGTCACCATACAAAGATATATTATTATTGACTATATTCCCCATGCTTTACATTTCATTCTTGTAACTCATTTATCTTGTAACTGAAAGTTTGTACCTCTTAATTTCCCTCATCTATTTCACTCACCCTTCTCCCCTCTGGTAACCACGTTTGTTCCTTGTAACTGTGACTCTGCTTCTGTTTGGCTATGTTCCTTCATTTGTTTTGGTTTTTAGATTCCACATACAAGTGGAATTATATGGTATTTGTCTTTCTCTGTCTGACTTATTTCACTTAGCGTAATACCTTCTAGGTCCAACCATGTTGTCACAAGTGGCAAGATTTCATTCTTTTTTTACGGCTTAGTAAAATTCCATTGTATATATAATATATACCACATCTCTTTTTATTCGTCCATCTATCGATGGACACTTAGGCTCCTTCCATATCTTGACTATTGCAAATAATGCTGCAGTGAACATTGGAGTTCATACATCTTTTCAAGTTAGCGTTTTTATTTTCTTTGGAAAAATACCCAGAAATGGAATTGCTGGATCATATGGTGGTTCTATTTTTAATTTTTTGAGGAATCTCTATTTTGTTTTCCACAGTGCCTGCGCCAATTTACATTCCCACCAACAATGCATGGGGTTCCCTTTTCTCCACACCCTCACTAATATTGGTTATTTGCTGTCCTTTTGATAATAGCCATTCTGACAGGTATGAGGTAATATCTCATTGTGGTTTTGATTTGCATTTCCCTGATGATTAGTGATGTTGAAAATCTTTTCATCTGTCTGTTGGCCATCTATATGTTTTCTTTAGAAAAGTGTCTATTCAGTTTCTCCATCCATTTTTTAATTGGATTGTTTGATTTTTTTGGTGTTGAGTTGTATGAGTTTTGTATATTTTGGATATTAACCCCTTATCAGATATATCATTTGTAAATATGTTATCCAACTCAGTAGGTAGCCTTTTCATTTCATTGATAGTTTCCTTTGCAGTGTAAAAGCTTTTTAGTTTGATACAGTCCCATATGTTTATTTTTGCTTTTGTTTCACTTGCCTGAGGTGACATTTAAAAAAATATATATTGCTAAGATTGATGCCAAAGGGTGTACTGCCTGTGTTTTCTTCTAGGAGTTTTATGGTTTCAGGTGTCATGTTTAAGTCATTAATCCATTTTGAGATTATTTTGTACATGGTATGAGAAAGCAGTCCATTGATTCTTTTGCATGTAGCTTTCCAGTTTTCCCAACACCATTTAGTGAAGAGGCTGTCTTCCCCACATTGTACATTCCTGCTTCCTTTGTCATAGATTAATTGACCATGTAAATGTCCGTTCATTTCTGGGCTCCCCATTGTGTTCCGTTGATCTGTGTGTCTGTTTTGTGCCAGTACCATACTGTTTTGATTACTGTAGCTTTGTGGTATCATTTGAAATCAGGAATCATAATACTTCTAGTTTGTTCTTCTTTCTCAATATTGTTTTGGTTATTTGGGGTCTTTTGTGCTTCCATACAAATTTTAAAATTATTTGTTCTAGTTCTGTGAAAAATGCCATTGGTATTTTGATAAGAATTGTATTGACTCTGTAAATTGCCTTGGATAGTATGGTCATTTTAACAATATTAATTCTTCTAATCCATGAACACAGTAAGTATATCTTTCCATTTGATTGCATCATCATCAATTTCTTTCATCAGTATCTTCCAGTTTTCCAAGTACAGGTTTTTTACCTCCTTAGTTAGATTTATCCATGGGTATTTTATTCTTTTGATGCAATTTTAAATGGCATTGTTTTCTTAATTTCTCTTTCTGATAGTATGTTATTAGTGTATAGATTTTTCATTTTGATAGATAATTCAAATAAGTCTGTTAAAAATTTAAGCATAAATATTATTAGAACATACTTGAGATCTATCATGCCCAAACCACTTAAGGAATTAAGATGAAACAGAAAATGTATTTATCTTACTGTTAAGGAAATGGGAAGTGGGAGAGGACATTTAACTTAAAAAACACAGTATACAGAGGTGAAATAAAATAAAATAATATGCCCTAAAGTGAACCAAGCAGATCAGAATTTATAATGAATATGAATAAGTTCAACTTATCTATTTAAAATCAAGAATATTATATTAGTTTCAAAATAGCTCATTATTATTTCCCAAGGAAATATATAAAACAGAATGACACAGAAAGGTTAAAAACAAAACCTGGAAAAATATATCAGTAAAATGAAAAAATTAAAAATGGTAATATTAATACTTACTAAATATTCAGTTCAAAGAATAATTCAGGTAACCATATACAAAGAACTACAAACCCATATATAAATTGCAACAAATTCAGAAACATTCTCAGCCTCTCATATTTTAAGAAATTCAAAAGAAAGTAATAAAGGGATGCAATTTTCCATATATCAGATTGGCAAAGGTGTGTTTGAGAATATTCAATATTTGCTAATAAGAAAACAGGCCCACTCAAATATTGTTTTGGTGACTATAAACTGAAACATAATTTTCAATTTGGCAGTAGCTTCAAAATATTTTATACATACACTTTGATCCAGCAGTTTTACTTTTAGGAATTCGTTCTATAGACAAATTACACAATGTCACAAAGATATCATTGCAAGGATATTCTTCGTTGCATTTTTATAACAGCAGAAAGAATTAATAATCATCAAGAGGGGGCAAAATAAATACATTTTTGTACATCCCTACAATAAGATCTTAGAAAACACTTTAAAAGAATGGATTATATCTATGTGTACTGACATAGAAAAAGTCTAAAATATATATGAAGTAAAAACAGTTAAATTTTATTTCAATACATTTATACTGTAATTCCATCTGCAATTTTAAGAAGAAAAGACAGACTTCATCTATTGCACCATTGTGAATATCTTCATCAATTAGGGAAATATATGTAGTCATATCTGATTTATTTTTCTAATCATCAAACCTCAAATATTTTACCAGTAGGAAATCTGCTATCTTTCTGGAAGGCTTCTCACCTTCCTAACTTTAAATTCTGTACAAAATCTGGGGGTGGGGGGAGGGGCGTCCTCTTCAAGACTGCTTCCATATACCAGACAAACTAATAGCACTGAAAAGGCTGAATTATTCACTAGTACTGTCACTTTTGTCCCGCCACAGGGCATTGCTCTTATACATTGACCCTGACACAGTATGATGATCACTTTTCCACTGCTGTGTTTGTGCCCCTGCTGGTTCAGATGTCTCCAAGCCTGCAGTTGCAGTTGCCTTCTCTTCCAAAGTGGCCAATCTGTTAGCCCACACACACATGCTCAGCTCTCATCCCCAAATCACAACACTTTGCCAGAGTGGCAAAGCTTGAAGGTGGTTCAAGACTCACTACAGTTGGTGTGAGAAAGAGCCCCCTACTCTTTCTTGCAATCCAAGATCTGCTGTGGAGCTCTGGTTACCAATCCAGAGGACCCCGCCTGAACCCTACAAGACACCGCCTTTCCAGTGGGCACCCTCTTAGGTTCTTAATGTCTTTTGATTCTAATAGATCTGAGTGGGACAATCTCAAGCCATCAAGAGAGTTATAACAACACTGGACTATAAAAAAGAAGGGGTTAGAGGTATGGCTTTTCCTCCCATATATTAATTGAACAATATTCTCACTAGCACCTTTGAGTACCCTTCTACTAGGACAACGGGTCACTTACACTTACATAACTAATGTAGCCCACCTAAATGATGCTTCTTTTAATAAAAAAAATCTCCAAAGCATGGTGTTGCCCTTAACTCCAGACATATAAGAGGCTGACCTACATATGTATACACATAGACACACTGATGATAAACATGACTCTATCCAGTTCTGTGACTGATTTATTACTGTGACAATTCCACATTGCTTTCACTGTTATAGCTTTGTAATACGCTGACATATGATAGAGCAGACTCATTTATATTTTGATGGTGTTTTCAAACATACTTGCCTTTTTTGTCCATTTTATCTTTTGTGAAACTTTAAAACCTGCTTGTTAAGCTTAATAAAATATCCTATCAGGGGCTTAACTTCATGGTCCATTGAATTTTAAAAATAATTTTGCAATAATTGGCATCTTTACAACATTGAGTCATTCTACCCAAGAACATGGTATGTCTTCCTGTCTCTATTTGTCCTTCAGTTGTGTTCCTATCATATACAGATCATGTACTTTTCCTGTTAAATACTTTATGATTTTGTTACTCTTGTGAATGGGGCTGTTTACTCCATCATATTTTCTAATTGGTTGTAAATACTGATTAGGAAAGCTGATGATCATTGAACATAGGTATTGTAACCAGCCACTTTACTGTTCTACTTTATTCTAATATCTTTCAGTTTGACTTTCTTGAATTTTATAGGCAGGCATATTGTCTGTCAATAGTGAAAATTTGTCCTATTGCCTTCCTGAAGTTTTTGTTTAATTGTTTCATCTTACTACATTGGCTTTAAGCTCTAATACACCACTGAATAATATTGGTTATGGTGGGTATTATTGTCTTATTTCTGGCTGTTTCAGTTAGATGTGTTCAGTCCTGAATAATTCAACTAAAGTTTCCTTCTCCCCTCAGTACTTAGAAGTTCATAGGTTGTTGGTGTGGTACAACTGTTCAAGAAAAGTGCCAACAGTGAGTCGAGCTCTTTATATCTTTCTCTGCATCTTCCTTAGTATGTTGGGTTTTCCTTAGACTCACTATTTGTGGGTTGAAAAACGGGTCCTTCTCACAATCAAGGCAAAAGAATGAGGAGAAATTCGGGACAGTCTGGTACCTCCTTCTATCAAGAAAGAAAAACAAGCTTTCTCAGAATGCACAGGGGACTTCCATGTACAACTGAGTGGACAGAACTCAATCCTATAACCACCTCTTACAGCAAAAGTAGCTGAGAAAATGAGTACTTAACTGAGCATCTTCGTCCCCCAAAAGGACAGTGACGTTTTATTAGAAAGGAAGAAAGGAAGAAGGTATAATGGGTAGACAACCAAGAGCGCCTGCCACCCTGACTTACTGTGACTTACATTAGACTGTGTCTAATGTTTCAGAAACATGTGTCATATATAGAATGGATAAACAACAAGGTCCTACTGTATAGCACAGAGAACTATATTCAATATCCTATGATAAACCATAATAGAAAAGAAAATTTTAAAAAGAATGTGCATATATATATGTATAACCGAATCACCTTGCTGTGCAGCAGAAATAAACACAACATTGAAATAACTATACTTCAATTTAAAAAAAGAAATTATTAGGCTGGGTACTGTAATTTTCTGATAGAGAGTTTTATCAGCCTGAGGAAGCTCGGTTCTAGTCTTAGCTTGATGAGGTCTTTTAAAATCAGGAAAGAATATTAAATGTTATCAAAACTCCTGTGACATCTATTGAGAAGATAATATGTGTTTGTTTTTTCAATTAATATGTTGATTCAGAGTAATAGATTCCAATTGTTGAATCATTCTTGCAATCCTGGAATAAACAATGCTTAGAATATGATTATTCTGTCAATCCATTACTGTACTTAATTTGAAAATACCATTCTCATATTTTTTTTGCATTAATGCTCTCAAGTAAAATTGATCTACAGTTTTCTTTATGCTATCGTTGTCCAGTAATTTTCATGAGCACTCTGTAACCACACAGAATAGATTAGTGGACTTCTTGTCTTTTTCTGTTTGAACAGTTCAAATAGAATTACCTATCCCTTCAAGATTAGGTAGAATTCCTTTCAGTAATGTAGGCCAGTAGCTTCACTGAAGTGACAGATTTGCAACTGTGTTCTGTTTTTCCCTTGATTATTCGTATCTTCAGGTATTCTGTCATTGAAACAGTGGTTATTTTTTAGTTTATTCAGTGATGTGCTTTATCTTCAATTTTTTAATATATAATTTTTATATGTAATTTTCTAATATATAATTTTGTTAAAAAATTTACTCTAAGTATTGCCTTGGCAGTTTTGATTTTGCTCACATTTTCATTCGTTCCCAAATAGACTGTCATTTCAACATTGATTTCTTCTTTAACTTGAATTATTTAAAAGAATTTTTAAGAAAATATTCATATGAATAGCAGAGGGTATTTCTTTTCATTTTCTTTTGTTGTTGTTATTTCCAGTAGTTGATATTTGCTGTTCTGTGCTACCTAGCATTCAGCCACCCCTCCAATTTGGAGGTCAGCCTCTGCGGGATGAGTCTTGGTGGAGACTCCAGAGATGAGGGTAGCAGCAAGATTCCAGTGGCAGCGAGTATCAAATGATCATACACAAGATGACATCCAAACTGGACCTTCACCATGAGTTCTGTTTGACCTGTCCTTCTTGTATCTTACCTGGTTCTCCCACCTACAGTCAGTTCTGTAAGCTCTCTACTATCTTTCCAATAAATTTCTTTGCTGCTGAAAATAGTCATAGTAAGTTCTGTTGCTTGCAACCAAAAATACTTTTATTGGTAATTTATAATTTCCTACTTTAGACCTAGAAAATATTCATAAAAATTCTGCTTTATGGAAACTTATGGACATTTTTTCTTTGGGGCTTAATACACAGTCAAATTTTATTAATAGTCCATTTTTTTCTCATCTCTGGTTTATTAGATACATTTTATGTATCAAAGATTTTTCTAACATAATTAAAGACTTTTTCTTTCTTTTGGCTTATTAGCTTCTGAGATAAGTGGATTTAAATCTCACACTGTTGTTATAATTCTGGCCAGGTCATGAACGTTTCATTGGTGGACTCCCAAATGTTAGTATCTGTAGGCGTTTCTCTTGGGTCAGTTTTTCCAGAGAATAATCTTCCAATCCTTTGCCAAGAGAGATAGAAGGCTGGCTGCCAACATGCTAGCTGAAGAGTATCAAAAGACAGCCAAGAATATCCCTACCAGACATGTATTTTCTCTTGAAATACACGCTTCTCAACTGCTTTTTATACAGTGCTTAACCACTGGCCTAAGACATGGTTATTTCCATTAGAAATAACCTCCCGTCCTCTGAAGTGCTGGTGAAGCTGGGCAAGGTGTCCTGTTTGGGACAGGAGGAGAGGTACTAGGGTTTAACTAATCTTTACGCAGATTTCCAACTCCCTGATTTTAGTTATGCCCTAGTAAACTAGGTAACCTATTGCCTTTCCAGAGTTCTGTGATTCAGATGACCTTGCTTCTCATTCACATTTCTTCTCCAAGCCCTTAGGTTTCAGCTTTCTCCTTTATGCTGAACAAATCCCACTCAGCCAGCTGTTTCCTTTGTTCTAAATCTGATGACATCTCTGGTCCACAGTCTCCCCTCAGTTCTATTTTTCCTTTTGGAGAGTATACATATATTCATATGTATGTGTATATGTATATAATGGGTTTTTAAAGTAGGTTTTCATTAGAGAATAGAGGTGTTTCTTTCCCTTTCTTTTCTTATTGTGTAGTGATAAAGGTAGTATTATTTTTCTCCTTCCATTTTTTTTCTCCTTCCTAATGTATATAGCTTTTCTCCTGAAGGTCAGGCCAGACTGGGAGGGGGATGAGGAAGAGAGGTGCCTGGGGTCCATGTAAGGAGGCACTTGATCCCAAGTAATGACCGTGCATTTGCATGATGCTAATAGTGAAAACCTCCTCTAATGTTGTATCCTAGATGCCTCTATTGCCTTACCTTTGTCCTAACTCTGCTGAAGTTATTCCCTTCTCTGCACTGCACTCAAAGGATAGAACTCAAACTCATACCATTATTGGCCTTAGGAGTCATGGGACAGAATTTGGAGCTGCCAGAGTGGCTAGAAATTAATGGAAGAAGTCACAGAAGGGGAGCTACAAAATTAGTGTATAAACTTCTCTCAAATTCTTTGCTGATCCCTGAACAATACATGTGTAAGACTCCAGGGAGCTTAGAACAAGTCTCAGCACCCCTCAGAGGGTGATACCAGAATCCAAATTCTCTACAATGTTCTGCAACGTTGAATCTAATATATTCTATAATCTTTAGATAAAATAAAGCAGTTTTAGATTCACAAAGAAGTTTAAAAATATGACCTATAAGTGAAGAAAAAAATGGTTAATAGAAACAAAACTACGAATGTCCCTGACATCCCAAATTTAATTAACAAAGTAGGACTTTTAAGTTACCATGATACATATTATGTTAAAGAAGCTACAGGAAACAAAAATGGATTAAATGGCAAAAGGGTGGGGAATTTCAAGGGAGATATATATTTTTTTCCTGTACTGAAGCCATATTTCATATATTGAAGTTATAAATAAGAACAAAAGGAAATCTTAAAACTAAAAAATATGATAACTGAAAATAAATAATTGTTGGATGGTAATAACAGCAAACTGGACACAACAGAAAACCAGTAAATGTTAAAAAAAAAAGTCAAAAAAATGTTTAAAAATTAAAGCACAATAAAAATTTTTTAGAAAAGAATGAAGAGTGTGTCAATGACAAGGGGAACAGAGTTAAGTTGTCTAATGCGTGTGTAATTGTAATCTCAGAAGGAGAGAGGAAAGGTAATTGTGAATAAAAATACTTGCAGAAATGTTGGCTGAAATTTTTCCAAAACTGATCAAAAATGGCATCACACAAATACAGGAAATTCTAGCAGGATAAATACACACGCAAATCCATACGGAGGTGTATCACAATCAAACTGCTACAAAACAAAAATAAAGAGAAAATCTTAAAAGAAGTCCACGGAAGGAGGCCCATTACCTATAGAGAAACAAGGATAGCAATAAGCTGACTTCTCAGAAACTATGGAAGCCATAAAACAGTGGAACAATATTTTTTAAATGCTGAAAGAAAGGACTGTCAGCCTAGAATTTTACATCTAGGTGAAAAATATCTTTAAAATGGAGGCAAAAGAAAAGTCATTTTCAGATAAAATCTTCTTAAATTTGTCTTCTACAAATCTGTACTACAAAAAATGCTAAAGGGAGTTTTTCAGATAAACGTGAAATGATGTCAGATGGAAATTTAAATCTATAGGGAGAAATAAAAAGCAGTAAAGATGGTAACTATGTGAAAAAACAAAAATGACTAGTTTTCTTTCTTTTTCAAAATCCTTTAAAAGTCCATTGACTCAGTGAAGCAAAAAAATAACAACAATATATTATAGGGTTTATAACAGCAGTAAAATATATGGCAATTATAGCAAGGAGATGATAGGGACATACATAGAAACACACTGCTGTAGAACTCTTACATTGTAAGTGAAATGACGATATATTAATTCAAGGTAGACAGTGATAAATTAGATGTATATTATAATCTCTAGAGAAAATACTAAAAAAAAAGTCTGTAAGTCCTTTTCTGATTAGAGAAATCAAAAAGTCACCCTGGAACCTACCAGCAATGCTCTGAACAGCAATGTTGTCCTCCCAAGCTACTAAGTCTGGACCCTCCTAACAAAGTAGAAGGACATAGCCTAAGCCTTTCTCCCCATGTTAGAGACTCTACAGAGAAAGGTGTGTATATGTAAAGAGGCAGAGACATAGGAAGCATGTAAGTAACTATCTTATTTCAGTCATTGTGTAAGTGATACCTTGCTTATGTTCTGATGGCTTTATGTGATCCGAGTAACTGTGTTACGCTGTGGTGGGCAGGTAATTTCTGGAGGCAATCGGAGGAATCAAAGTGGTTTAGACACGGCTACAGTGGTATATGTGGACCACTCAGGTCTACCCAGAATCAGTTTGCTTACTGGGACCAGTTCATACGTCTTGGCTAGTAACCAACCTTAGTCAATCACATGCATAGGAACAAGATCTAGTCACATTCTGTACATATGCTTTGTGTGCATATGCCTTGTGTGTGTATTACGGTAAATTTCAAATGTGCTTTAGCCAACTGGTTCCCAGATAGAAAGGACCAGGGAAGCAAGTAGACACAGTTTTCAGTTTAGGGATTCTTATGCACACAAAGAGAGCGTACAATGGAAGCTACAGACTAGGAAAAAATGTTCTTTGTTGCACAATAGAATGGCAACAGAAGTAGTTACAAGTACCTTAAGCTAACCTTAGGAAGCATTACAGACACAGGATCTATCAGAGATCGATGAGTTACGAGATACTATTAAAGAGCCTTAACAATTGCAGGTTCTATATAAGTCTATGGTTATGATTAAATGCTTGAATTTTAATATATATGGATTAAAAACATGCAGATATGGGTCAAGGAGGCAAAATGAATGAATATTTTATCATGTTCAATTTGTATCCATGGTGATTAAAGCCAGAAAAGGAAAGTGAAATTCTCTTCTCTCTCCCACTCACAGAGCATTATCTGGCCCCTACTCCCAGCATAAAGCACTCCTGCTTTCCCATTATGGGTCAGAGTAAATACTGAGATGCTGGTCATTTGCAGCTGTCATTCATAGTCATCACCCGTAAGAAACAAACCAGTTCCAAAACTGCATTCCTAACTGGGGGGTTTGATTTAGGCCTTTTCAAAAGTAGCTCTTCTGTTAATCAGAACCCTAACTTGAACTTATATGTCATCTTCCTTGAGAAAAATTTTGTAAAACCTCCTTTTATATGTGATTTTAGAGTCAGCAGTGTATCTCTGAAGTAGTGCTGAAATGAGAAACAAAGCCTGCAAAAGTGCATTTTAGCTATGTTCCACCCCGCTGTCTCTACCTGTGTGAGCCTGGGCAATTCCCCCCATTTTCCTGAACATCAGTTTTCTTATCTATGAAATGAGAAATTTCCATTTAAGCAGTGGCTCTTAAATCCTTCTATGTCATATACTCCTTTGACAATTTCACAAAAGTGATAGATAAATTTTCTCAACAGAAGGGATGTACAAAGCTGGACAAATGCCTCTCCTCTCACATTTTCTATTTTCCACTTTGGTACCTTCCAAGAGCAAGCTAACAACAAGAGGTATTTTTAATAATTTGATCCCCTGGCTGATATGTAAACTTGATGTCTGATTGTTTTTAGAGACTTTATCCAAAAGCAAGGACTCCTGTTGTCTTTCCTTTCGCATTCCTCTACACACAGGACCTGAAGTTTCTCCTTGTCCTCTCCAGCAAGTGAAATACACAAGGAGGCAAGAACTCTGGAGAAAAAGAAGAGGTTAAAGGACCAAATAACTGTGCTAAAGGGGAGCTAGAACACAAGTAAGGAGATCACCACTGGCAGAGATGCATCCACATGGGATGCCCCAATTGTCTCTGAGAGAGGCCTTTCCTTTCTGAATAGGGAACAAACTCACTAATTTCTCCTCACTCTTTGGGCTCTGTATGGGTTGGGCTGCATCATTTGAACATGAATGACAGACTCAGTCTTTAAGGGACTCTGTGTGTGTGTGTGTGTGTGTGTGTGTGTGTGTGTGTGTGCGCGCGCGCGCGCACGCGCGCGACCTGAACTCGCCCTTCTGCTCGAGAGATCCCTAGATTTTTGTATGGATGATGAAGATTCAAAGAGAGCTTCTCATGAGACAAACCAACCAACCAGTTGCATTTTATGGCTTTTCATCTCCTCCCCCATGCGGTACACATTTACAAAATTTTACATTTCATGGGTTCACAAACCCCTAATGTCCAACCCATGGCTCCCAGAATGAGAACCTATACATTAGATAATAACTAAGTTCCTTCCTAATATCTGGAGCCTATAACTGTCTTTGCATAAATGTTTTTGTAGTAGAGAAATTATGCTTTATATTGGAGAGAAGAAACACATACAGCAGCATAACTCTGCTCAATCACACAGATGATCAGGGGAGAACCATTCCTAGTGGTAGATATCTCTTAAGCTTATTAAAGAACTGTGTTCACCTTCACTGCTTGAAATGATGGATCCACTTCTGGACAAGAATGAAGAAATTCAGTGGGGATTCATATTAGATAAATTTTACCTAGCTAGTGAGAATTCAGCCAAAGAGTGTAATGAATTGATTATTCAGTAAGTTCCAGATGAGAGTCAAGGTTTTTTCCAAGTAGATCAACAACCCCAGTCACTGGAGCCCTCACTAGAGTACTCAGCTTTTCTCCCTACATGACCCTGCACATTTAATCAGTGCCCACAGATTCCAAGGTCAATATTCTCCTCATGAATTGACCAAATTTCATTCTGAAGGATTTCAAATGCAACAAAAGTTGATCCACTACAAAGATGAAAGAGCTCCTTAACAGCTGTGATAAAAGAAATTAAAACAATTGGACACTCTTTCCACTGGGAACTAAACTATTTTCACTAAGACCCACACATACCAGTGCCCTGGTAGAGTTGACAACAAACAAACTGAAATGAATGATGACAAAGCAAATCCACTCCTACATTTGGAACTTATGAAAAAAAGCAAAATACTTGCAGAAAGAAGCTAATTTTCTAAAATGCTCTAAAATGTCTATAAAACTCCTCAGTAGATTACTTTTGGCATAAAAACAATAATTTTATAAAGTCAATAATGTCAATTTATATAGATTTACTGGAAATTTTTTTATAAAATATAGTCAAAAATCAAAAGGACAGTTGTGTCCTGTGACTTTACTAAATTCACTGATTAGCTCTAATAGTTTTCTGGTGGCCTCATTAGGATTTTCTATGTAGAGTATCATGTCATCTGCAAACAGTGACAGTTTTACATCTTCCTTTCCAATTTGGATTCCTTTTATTTCTTTTTCTTCTCTGATTGCCGTGGCTAGGACTTCCAAAACTATGTTGAATAATAGTGGCAAGAGTGGACACCATTGTCTTGTTCCTATCTTAGAGGAAATGCTTTCAGTTTTTCGCCACTGAGAATAATGTTTGCTGTGGGTTTGTCATATATGGCCTTTATTATGTTGAGGTACGTTCCTTCTATGCCCACTTTCTGGAGAGTTTTTATCATAAATGGGTGTTGAATTTTGAATCTCTTGCATTCCTGTACACTAACAATGAAAGATCACAGAGGTAAATTAAGGAAACAAACCCATTTACCATTACAACAAAAAGAATTAAATACCTAGGAATAAACCTACCTAAGGAGGCAAAAGACCTGTGCACAGAAAATTGTAAGATACTGAAGAAAGAAATCAAAGACACAAACAGTTGGAGAGATATACCACGTTCCTGGATTGGAAGAATCAATACTGTGGAAATGACTATACTACCCAAAGCAATCTACAGATTCAGCGCAATCCCTACCAAATTACCAATGGCCTTTTTCACAGAACTAGAGCAAAAAAATCTTAAAATGTGCACAGAAACACAAAAGACCCTGAATAGCCAAACCAATCTTGAGAAAGAAAAACAGAGCTGGAAAAACCAGGCTCCCTGACTTCATACTATACTACAAAGCTACGGTAATCAAGACAGAATGGTACTGGCACAAAAACAGAAATATAGACCAATGGAACAGGATAGAAAGCCCAGAGATAAACCCACACACACCTATGGTCACCTAATCTATAACAAAGGAGGCAAGAATATACAATGGAGAAAAGACAGCCTCTTCAATAAGTGGTGCTGGGAAAACTGGAGGGCTACATGTAAAAGAATGAAATTAGAACACTCCCTAACACCATACACAAAAATAAACTCAAAATGGATTAAAGACCTAAATGTAAGGCCAGGCACCATAAAACTCTTAGAGGAAAACATAGGCAGAACACTCTGTGATATAAATTGCAACAAGATCTTTTCAGATCCACCTTCTAGAGTAATGAGAATAAAAACAAAAATAAACAAATGGAACCTGATTAAATTTAAAAGCTTTTGCACAGCAAAGGAAACTATAAATAAGATGAAAAGACAACCCTCAGAATGGGAGAAAATATCTGCAAATGAAGCAACTGATGAAGGATTAATCTCCAAAATGTACAGACAGCACATGGAGCTCAATATCAAAAGAACAAACAGCCCAATCAAAAAATGGGCAGAAGACCTAAATAGACATTTCACCAAAGAAGACATACAGATGGCCAACAAACACATGATAAGGTGCTCAGCATCAGTAATTATTAGAGAAATGCAAACGAAAACCACAATGAGGTATCACCTCACACCAGTCAGAATGGCCATCATCAAAAAATCTACAAATAATAAATGCTGGAGAGGGTGTGGAGAAAAGGGAACCTTCATGCATTGTTGGTGGGAATGTATATTGATAGAGCCATTATGGAGAGCAGTATGGAGGTTCCTTAAAAAACTAAAAATAGGACTACCATATGACCCAGCAATACCACTACTGGGAATATACCCAAAGACAACCATAATTCAAAAAGACACTTGCGGGCTTCCCTGGTGGCGCAGTGGTTGAGAGTCCGCCTGCCAATGCAGGGGACACGGGTTCGTGCCCCAGTCTGGGAAGATCCCACATGCCGCGGAGCGGCTGGGCCCGTGAGCCATGGCCGCTGAGCCTGTGCATCCAGAGCCTGTGCCCCGCAATGGGAGAGGCCACAACAGTGAGAGGCCCGCGTACTGCCAAAAAAAAAAAAAAAGACACTTGCAACCCAATGTTCATTGAAGCACTATTTACAATAGCCAGGACATGGAATCAACCTAAATGTCCACTGACAAAGGAATGCATAAAGAAGATGTGGTACATATATACAATGGAATATTACTCAGCCATAAAAAGGAATGAAATTGGGTCATTTGTAGAGATGTGGATGGACCTACAGACTATCGTAAAGAGCGAAGTAAGTCAGAAGGAGAAAAACAAATATCATATATTAATGCATATATTTGGAATCTAGAAAAATGGTATAGATGATCTTATTTGCAAAGTAGAAATAGAGACACAGCCATAGAGAAAAAATGTATGGATACCAAGAGGGAAAGGGGGGGATGGGAGGAATTGGGAGATTGGGGTTGATATATATACACTATTGATACTATGTATAAAATAGATAACTAATGAGAACCTACTGTGTAGCACAGGGAACTCTACTCAGTGCTCTGTGGTGACCTAAATGGGAAGGAAATCCAAAAAAGAGGGGATATATGTATACATATAGCTGATTCATTTTTCTGTACAGTAGAAACTAACACAACATTGTAAAGCAACTATACTCCAATAAAAATTAATTTAAAAGAAAAAGACAGCTGTGGAATAACTGATTAGTCATCGTAGGCCATTGAATTAGGTATATGCATCAGGAGGCAGGGTTATGGCTCATCAGAAATGGTTGATTGAGTTGAGTTTGATAAAGTGGTTACTTACAACTTATATTTAGTTAGGGTTATCCTGGGAAACAGAACCAATAGAATGTGTGTGTGTGTGTATATATATATATATATATATAGAGAGAGAGAGAGAGAGAGAGAGAGAGAGAGACAGAGAGAGAGACAGAGAGAGACAGAGAGAGAGATAAAGAGATTTATTATAAGGAATTGGCTCATGCAATTATGGAGGCTGAGAAGTCTCAAGATCTGGAGCCAGGAAGCTGGAGACCCGGAATAGCCAATGGGTAGTTCCGGTCCTAGTCCAAAGTCTTGAGAACCAGGAGTATCAATGATCATATTTCCAGACTGAAATCCAGAAAGAATCCAAGAAAAGCTAATGTTTCAGTGACAGTCTGAAGGCCAAAAAGGACTGATTTTCCAGCTCAGTAGTCAGGGAGGAGGAGTTGCCACTTACTCAACCATTTTGGTCTATTCAGGTTTCCAATTGATTGGATGAGGCCCACCCACACAGCAAGAGGGCACTCTGCTTTACTCAGTCTGTTGATTCAAGTGTTAGCCTCAAATACCCTCAAAGGCACACCCAGGATAATGTTTGACCAAATGTCTGGGCACTCCATAGTCTAGTCAAGTTGACACATAAAATTAACCATCACACATGGTATTGACTAGGTTTAAGAAAACCAAGTAGCTGGGGCTAGAAACAGAATCCATATTCTGGGTTAACAAGAGCCAAGAGGTATTACAACCCCCTAGGTCTGGAGGAGGGCATCCTTAGCACATCCCAGAGAGTTCAGAGGTTGCCCAAGGACTGATTCCTTTGCCAGGGGGGAAGCAATGGAAAGAATACCCTGAAGATTAGCTTATCCTATCATAGATCAGGATAGAAAAGAGTGGACATTGAACATGGATGAGCAAAAGAAAAATAACTAGTATAGCATTATCTTTAAAATAGGGGAAACAATGAAAATTATAAAACCATGGCCGAAAGCTGTAGCCATGCATGCATGCTTGAATCCACTTGATACCTTACTTAGTTTGTGAGTTATATTAATACAGCTGCTATAAAACAAAATACAGATACTGAGGCCCCACCCACACCAATCAAATAAGAACCTCTGAGACCTGATGTCAGGCATGAGTATATTTTAAAGTTTCTACAGGTGATTCTTTCCTATACCCCCAATAGGACACTACTTTGAAGGATGCTTGTTTTCACCTTTCATCTGGTTATTCTGGGATCACATCTCTATTTCCAAAATAAGCTATAAGAATTCTTTTTTCTAAGATAAAGTGTTTCTATGATGCTAAAAGCTCTGACTTATTTTCACTGCGGTGGCTACATTGATTATTGAAGTGTTATACTGTATATACACACAGATCTATATCAGTCTAAAACACATGATGGTAGAAGTAGCACATCTACATACTTTCCCCATGAAAGCAATGCTTCCAGAACAACAGGGAAGAACTCCCCTAAATTAGGAAACCAGGGTCAAAAATTGATGGTAATATTCAGGGAAAATTTCTTAATCTCATCACTTACCCTAGAGCCTTTTATCCTGAAATGACATCTCCTGTTAATTCTTTCCTTGATCCTATTTTCTTTATTAAATCCTTTTGAAAGCTGCAATGTCATCTTAACCTTCTAAGAAGTGAGGCACGCTCTTCACACACATGTGAAAGTGGGAGTTATCATGGGAGGATAAATAGAAGAATACATTTAATGTACAGACACATAGATGGATGCTTTATATATATTTCCCATTAAATATTTGCAACTATTCTCTATCATACGCATCATTATGGTATTTTTTAAATGAAAAGTTTGTGAGTCATAGAGATTAACTAATTTGCCTGAGGTCACATTGTTATTGAATGGCCAGACCAGGGTTTTAATTATTCCAGAGACTGTAGTCTTCTGGCTATCTTATACCTCTGCCCATTTAGTCATGAGGGCTGGAGCCACTGAGACAGCTTTTAGGATCTGGGAACCAATTTTCAACATCTCCACAACAACCAGATTTGTTTTACAATATTTGCAAGGGGTGACAGACAGTAAAGCTCTGTGTTTGGGACACAACAGATTTCAAAATGGGTTTCTTGAATTACTCATGGAAGGGAACACAGGGTCATGGCACAGAAGACTCTATCTACTGAGATTAGGCCTCAGTGCATCCGTCCAGCTAAAAAGGTCAAGGAGAACCCAACTGCCAGAAGGAAAGGTAGATCTTTGCAACATGGCAGGGTCAACAGGTGACGTGCAAAACAGTAAAGGGAAAAATTAGTGAAAAGCACATATTTTCAGAGGAAGTATGTAAATATTTATGTAATACCAGTAATATTTTTAAATGCATAGTCAATTATCATTTTTATCATTATTGAGAAGTGACCATTTTGAAGAACACATTGATCATTGCCTCCTTGAAACCCTGCCGCACATACAGTTATAACACAAATACAGGTTGTAATATTTATCTTAAGGGACAGTAAATGGCACGAGAAGGATAAGGAATCTAAATTCAGAAAAGTCTGGTCTGAGTCTTGGTGCTCCCATTTATTTTCTTTGTGACTTCAAAAAAACTACTTGATCTCTGAGTTTGAGTTCATTTGAAAGATTGTTATAGTTCCAAAAATAGCACTTATGGTTGTGATTTTGTGTACTTCACAGTACTGTATAGAGTACAGTAGTACAGTATCTTTGTTTCAAGCCCAGGATGTCCGGAAGCAAGCGTAAAAGCAGCGGTGCGGTAGCTGGTACTTCTAAGAAGCACCAGCTGTTGTACTGTACTACTGTACTTTTAAGGTACTGTATTATAAGATTAAAAATGTTTTCTTTACCAAAAAATAGCACTTATATCTGAACATTAAGTGCCAGGAGTTCTTTTAGGTGCTTTGCATGAATTAATTCATGCAATGTTCATAATAACCTTGTAAGGTAGAGCTCATTATTTTTCTTATAAGTAACAGAGCCAGGGTTAAAATATAAGAAGTCTCCTCCAAACCCCAGCTCTTAACCTACTCTTATACTGAGTGTATAAATGCCTATACTATTTGGTTTTGTAATTATTAAGATAGTGTTTTAAATGCCTGACAAGGATCAATAAAGGTGAGTTTCTTGTGGTAAAAGAATCTCACGGCTGTCTTTCCTGCTCCATCCCCACTTCACCTCATACTAAAAAAGGAGTAATGTTACTGTGGATTCATTCATTTTAAGGATAATCATTGGCTTTAATTTTCTAAAAGTAGAACCACAGTGGGGGGCGGGTGGATAATTCAGTCAATTTTAAGGGAAAATGAACCTTTTTTTTACTGGTTGACATATTCTAGGGTAGCCCTTTTTATCACTGAAGAAATTGAATGAAGATAATATCTTTGTGTCTGCATGTCATTATGATATACTAAGTCTCATGACACATAAAACAACTGAAAGCAAAACCAGAATAATCAGCAGACTTCTAGTTCAAAATGACATCTCTTCAGTAAGCTCTGGTAAGACTTCAGATTTTTCACGCTAATAGCCAGAAAGATACAAACAGATGAAAAATCACAGCAACAACAACAAAACAGAAGGCTGATAGTCCTTACTGGAGGTGGTAAAAAAGCATATTTAATCCTGTTAAAAAGAAAACTGAATCAATTGAGTGGAGTCAAGCTAGCAAAATTCACAAAGAAATCTAAGAGATCAAAAGGTTAACAAACAAGGGAAATAGTAGAAAGAGAGGACAGGCTCAAAATATCAATGCCTCTGAAAGATATACAGTCAATTCTCATTATTTGTGGTAGTTATTTTCTATAAAGTCATTCTGAACACTGAACTAGTGAATCCTGGACAATTGCTTCCAGGGGAAATACAGAGTTAGGTTCCTGTGAGCTTCTGGACACATTAGTCAACTGATTAATACATAACCTTTTTATGTGTATTTCTGTTTAAAGATACCTTATTTAATATATATTGTTGATTAATTAACATTGAACTCACAGCCAATAGAACTATAATTCCTGCCTGGAAACTCTCGTTTTCTCTATAAGGAACGTGACAGTCTTCTTGCATGTTGGAACACTGAACAGCACTATGCTTGAGCGCCATTGTAAACAGAGAAATCACCAACAAAAAAAGCAAAATGTAAAGAAATGTGGCATTAAATACACCATGAAAAGGACACTCTTTTCCAGTATGAGAGCTGAAACAAAAAGGCAGTGTTGCTTTATCTATCTCAGCTGAGAACTTACACATCACGAGGAACTGAAATTTTTTGCTGCTCTGTGCATGTGAATGTCCACAAATGACTATAAAGGTGCCACAAGCGTTGATTTCAAGGTTACAAATAAACTTCATGGAGTAGGCAAATTCACAAATACAGCATCCATGAATCATTAGGATTGACCATATGAGAATGTATGGAACCCAAATACCAATCAAAGATATAAAAGAGTGAAACTTTTTCAAGCAAAACCTTACTCTATGAAACTGAGAAAGCTCATCACATCCCAGGTGAAATCAAAGAAGAGGTTGACTGCGTAACACATTCTGGCAAAATATCTGAGCTAAGTCACAGAAGGAGCATCCGAAATGGAAATTAAAATAGATCATAAATAAACAAAACACTAAGGAAAGATACCTCCAGTAGAACAATGGGCAATGTACGTAAACAGAATGCTCACAAGAAAAGTAGGTACCCAATAAGCATAAAGTGATTCAAACTCAATATGCACAAGTCTGGGTGGGGCAAGGGGGCAGGAAGGTGTATCCTTGGGGATAAGTGGGGAGGAGTTAGCATTATAGAAAGGAGGGCACACAACATCCTTGGTAGGAAGACTAGATTCACGCTCATCAGATTTAAATACACACACACACACACACACACACACACACACACACACACACCCTGATGTATGTGACTGATCAAAAAAATGGAGGCTTTGAATAATAGGTGATTATCCCTTCAAAGAGAGTTGCTTAAAAAAAAATGAAAAAATTGGGTTGAATCCTGATCTGCAGCCACAGGCAGCAAGGACCTAGGGTGTGTGTGTGTGTGCACGCGTGCGAGTACGTGTATTAAATTTGAATTTTCCTATGGTGGAGATACATAGTCTATGAGATTGTGGTTGGGCACTTGTCCCTAGGAAGTCACAAAGAGGTGAAAAGCAGCTCTGTTTCTGCTGGAAGAGTGAAGAAGGAAGGGGCTAATATCCAGGGAAACAGGCCAGACTGTGGATATTCAACCCAAAAAAAGCACAAACACATGTCACCCTGAAAATAGTACTGGCTGGACAAATGATGGACTAGAAGAGCCTGTTGAGAAAGAAATCACTGAGAACGTTTTAATTCTCCTCAACCATTTGACTTCTGCCACGACTGTAAAAACCACAACAAAGGGAGACAGGTTTACTCACTGTGAGGGAGGATGAGTGAAGAAGGTCACCCCCAATGAAAGATGCACTACCAAACGTACAATGGCCTTCAACTATTATTTTTCCATAAGCCAAATGAGGTACCCTGCCACCTCATTCTACAGCTCAAGATTTTCTTAAGAGAAACAGCCCCTGGATTGTTCACTTGTGAACGCAAACTGATGCCCCTATCTCCTATCCTGGAGGCAATAAAGCTCTGCTCACTAATCCAGTGACATAGAAACTTAAATCATCCTTCGATTCTGGTGTAGGAGGTCATGAGGTCTGGTCCAAGGAGTCTGATGACTGATCCTCCTTTTAACAGTTCTCTGTGCCCATTTTATTCAGCACAGTGCTGGGATTTTTCCCTCTACCAGCTGTTCTGCAGGCTCATTACTTGAGACACAGGAACCTTGAAAAGGCATGGATTCAACTAGAAAAGGGACACAGAAGTTGGGTCCCAAGCCCCACAGAGGGTAACCTGGACCAGATGGTTCCTGACAAGCATTATCAAAAATCCCTAATGTAAGGAGGAAGGAGATGCACAATTTAAATCAGCTCTACATGTGGGTGTAAAGCGCTTATCAAGACATAAAGGGTTTATTTCAAAGTGGATGAAAACTCATCTCTACAACAATAGAGAGTGCGAGATTAATAAAATGCAAAATTCCTGGATCACTCTAAGCTGTACTCCTGTTCTTTTTTCATGCAGACATTCTTTTTTTTTTTAACATCTTTATTGGAGTATAATTGCTTTACAATGGTGTGTTAGTTTCTGCTTTACAACAGAGTGAATGAGCTATATATATACATATATCCCCATATCCCCTCTCTCTTGCGTCTCCCCACCACCCTCCCTATCCCACCCCTCTAGGTGGTCACAAAGCACCGAGCTGATCTCCCTGTGCTATGCGGCTGCTTCCCACTAGCTAGCTATTTTACATTTGGTAGTGTATATATGTCCATGCAGACATTCTTAAAGCAAGTTTCCCACTAAATCAAATTTTCACTTGGGGAGAGAATACAGCACATAGGGAAGTATTCCTAATTAGGGAGAAAAATTCATTTTAAGTAGTCACTTAGCATTACAAAATAAGTAATGCATTCATCAGCAAGAGATAAGCATATCACAGGGAACAAAGTAGAGCTCGCTATTTACTTGTGATCATTCAGAGCATCGGTTATACCTGTGTGACCCAGAGTGTGGGCTGCCATCTGAATGTGTGTCATATCCATTATGGAATCAGGCCAGGGAGGTTACATTTCTTCTTCAATTCACTCTTCTAGTAGTTATGCTAATAAGTTGCAATTTAGCCTCTCATGACTTTTCATTACATTTACAGGCATTATGTTCTCACAAGGGATGTTACACTAAACAGTTCATGTTTAAATCCATTAAAGGCACCTTGCATTTTTCACAGACGCACAGAAGGGGGTTGACATTCTCAACTCTACTTCCAATTGCTAAGTTAATTATTTTTCAATGACATGCCTGCTACACTGCCTTGAAGTTTTAGAAATCATCACATATTAAGCAGTTTTCAGAATACTGATTTTTTTTCCCAACCAAACTTCAGGGAAAATATGTCTTCAAATTCTTACCTTACCCTTACCTTCATCTGGGTAGTTCTCTCTCTCGTGATTAACTCACAGCAATAAATCCCTCTCTGATCTAGTTTTTCTTTTTCCCAGCAAGCATTATCATGACTACCCTGAAGAGGGGCACCATGACAAAATCATGGGTGTGTGGCTGTATGCTGAAGAGAGGCAGTGGTAAATCTCTTCATGAGTTTACATGGCTGATTCGAGGATAAATCGTGACTCACTGAATAACATAATCCCCCAAATTGCAATTTTGAAATATGTAAAGAAGTAGGAATTGGGAAGGGAGTATTAGAAAGTGGGGAGAGACTGTATCCTTATTCTCTCTCTTAAACCATAATTATGCTCACTTGGTAACTTCTTCTAAAATTTTCTATTTGTGTGGCTCTCTAAACAAGAGCCTGTAGCATTTCCAGTGTAAAATCCAAAACTCTTAAAATTTGGTTTCAATACCTACTAAGTCCCACCACTTTTTAATTTGTTTTGAAAATATAATGTAACTGTATAAATAGCAGGGGAAAATCAGTTTTTATCCATCATTCACAATCTGATGTTCCCAACTAAATTATTTTACCTTTTCATATTTCCTACCATGTTTGCACCAATTTATGTCATATGCATGCACACACACACACACAGGATATTTTCACAGTGAATGAAATCATACACTGTTATACACCTATATAATTTATATGCACATGTAATATATACACATGTATATACATGTAATAATGTATATTACATTGCAATATACAATGTAATATATAAGGTATATTGTATATTTCTTGATTATTGGAAACATGAACATTACCCATATGTTCATTTGGAATTTGATATATGGCTATTCAGCTATCAGTTATTTCTCTCATTCCTGTGACCACGATTGCCACTCATTTTGGTTTAATGGGCCATGCTTTCTAAACTTCAATTACTTCCTTGAGGAAAAAAAAGTCTGAATAATAATATCCACCCAACCTTTTCACTGAACTATCAGGAACCCTTTAGAGAGTCGGTGTGAAAAACACTGTGAAGAGAGAAACCGTTTGGAATGCAAGGTGCTATGGTCATCTCCAAGGTGTCTGTATCTTACACTCCTCTCCAGGGAGATGTTTCTTCTCCAGGTGAGCTGTTTCTGCCATGCCCTCACATCCCATCAAGATATATCTCTCACTTCAAGACCCCGCTGACAATTCAAACACCACTAGAGAGGCTTTTAAAATGCATTCTACTATACGCTGTCCATAACTTCAGGGGACACGTTCTCAGTGCCTTTGTGTTTGAGGGGAGGAGCTCGATGAAAAAGGGCTAAATTCTCATCTTTTATAGAGAAAAGCCAAAATACAATGCCTATAACTAAACAACAATAAAAATCAAGAATTAACATTATAAACATGTTATTCAAGACTTGTTAATACCAAGTGTAAAAGCTAAAAGAATGAAAAGCTATTGCCTATGAGTAATGGGCAATGGGACAAGGTAGGGCAGAGGAAACTTACTTTTATAATAATCTGTGTAGAATGATTTGACTCCTTAACCTATATGCATATATAAATTTTATAAAAATACAAACTTTTAAAAACTTTTAACTTGGAAAAAATGTTTGTAAAATGGCTTGCACAGTGCCTGTTACACGGTTTGTGTTTAATCAAAAATGTATGTTTCAAATGAGAGACAGTGCTGCTTAAAAAACAAAACAAAACAGAAGCTTGACTCCTAATTGCTCTCATTTTATAATGATCGATTTGACCTTCTCGATCGTGGCCTGTGTCCCAATAACCTGACTCCATCAACTAATCTTAACACATTAGCTCCAGAGGAAGAGCTTGCCCCAAATTCTCTTAGTGACAATATTCTGGAATCCCATCATTTCATGGTTTTCAAGACTGTTCACCTGCTGATGAATTGCCTAATTTGTAACTCCAACCTTGAACTCTGCTGAAAGCTCCACATGCATGTAACATGCACTCTATGACTTCACTTGGGAGTCTTGGAAGCTCAGACTCAATATGACTGAAGCTGAGCTGGGTCTCTTCCCTCAAACCTGCCTCCTTCAGTGTAACTGAGTCAGTAAACGGCGCCACCATAAACCTAGCTCGTGTTCAAGCAGGACACTTGGGACTCCACCTTGATCACTCCCTCTCCATCACTTCTCACATCCAATTCAGAACCAAGTCATGTGGATCCTGACTTCAAACACATCTGAGAGTGGTATACTGCTCTTCATCACCTTTGTCACCAAGTTAGTCCACCTCAATTATAAGGGCTTTCTTGCTTGTATGGTTTGCTCTTCTTCACTGGGTTTCCACACGCAGGCAAAGTGATTTCATAAACATCATCTGATCAAGTTATTCCCTTGATTACACTATTCAGTGGGTTCTCACTGTCCTTGCAGGTCACTGGGAGCTTCTATCTTGAAACCAATGCTTTCTCTTCAACTTGTACCATTCTCCATCATGTTCACTATGTCCTGTCTGCCATACCGACCTCATTCCAGCTTCTCAAATGCACCAAGCTGTTGCCCCACTTTGGGGACTTTGCACACAAGACCACCATTGACTAAAAGATTCATCTAAGTGTTTGACAGCTAGCCAACTCCCATTTACCATTTAGGTTCCAGTTCAAATGTCCTTTCTTGAAAGCATCTTTCTCTGATGCACTGATATAAACTAACACCTATCAAAGTTTTCACCCTTATATTTATTTATGTGAATATTTGTTGGTTGAATCCTCTTCTAAATTGCGTTCTAGGAAGTCAAGAACTACTCCTATTTTGCTATTCAAGGATGGCACCTTGTAGGTGCTCAAGTGCTATTTTAAAGCATCTTCTGTAAAAGGTTAATTCATTAAAGAACCATAAAGTCAGACTGCAGAGAACTTGCCCATGGACAATCTGTGGGGCTCTGGCTGGAAAAAAAGTCCTTGGAAAACGACTCTTCTCACCCAACCTTCCAAACTCCACAGGTCGAAGGCACAGCAGGATTCTTGATGACTTACACAAACTCAGCTCAGGAGCGCCGGACCTTCTTCTTCCTTTGGCTCCACTCTCAAATAATATGAACATTTCTTATTAAAAAGGAAAAGAGCATCTAAGGTATTTTATCCGGAGTATTTGTTCAGTGAAGTTTACACAGCTTGTGGAGAATTATTCAGCAGGAAATTAAACCTCCGTAATTCTGAATTTTCACTTTGCTTTCAATTGGCAAAACTTCCTGGCAAACCACTCTCCCCTCTAGAACATTTGTAATACCACATCCGCCACCAAAACGTGCTTTCTGAGCCAAATCACAAAACAGGTTAGACAGGACGACTCTCTGGAGGTCTGAGATACTGGGCCATAGATAGGCTATGAACACACCATGAGGGCATTCAGATATAGCCAGCAAATTAATACCTAGGTTTTGCATGGTAATTTGAAGCTTACGAAGTACTCACACAAGATAATGGATCAACTGGGAAATTCCTTTTGTGTCACCCATGTGAATATGTTATCTGATTTGAGCCTCCCAATAATTTTTTTTAATTTATTTATTTTATTTATGTATTTTTGGCTGAGTTGGGTCTTCGTTGCTGCACGCAGGCTTTCTCTACTTGTGGCGAGCAAGGGCTACTCTTCGTTGCTGTGCGCGGGCTTCTCATTGCAGTGGCTTCTCTTGTTGCGGAGCACAGGCTCTAGGCACACGGGCTCAGTAGTTGTGGCGCACAGGCTCAGTTGCTCCGCGGCATGTGGCATCTTCCCGGACAGGGGCTCAAACCCGTGTCCCCTGCATTTGCAGGCAGATTCTTAACCACTGCGCCACCAGGGAAGTCCCCCAATAATTTTATGAGACTGATCTTATAACTATTTTACTGGTGAGATGACTGAGCAACTTGGAAAGACTTAAAAGACTTGCCTAAGGTCACACAACTGGTGCCCCAAACACAGAACTCAAAATTAGAGCTTCTGACAAATTATTATTTTTTAAAATTATCCCTTGGTGCTTCTCTTCAGCAGGAATCATTACTTGGTTGTTTCATTTAGAGAAGAGAATTGACTTCATCTTTACATACAAACAGTTTTAACAGAGAATGGGTTTATACGTTAAACAAACAATTAGATCCTTTATGTACTAAGGAGATCCAAGTTGATTTTTAGTTTTTTACTTTGCTCCACTCAACAAAAGAAAGGTAACTTTTTTTTTTTTTAATCTCAACTGGACTAGAAGATTTTAGAAGGCTTTTGTACAGGGAATAATTGGACGACTATTGATTTTATTTCATTATCTATAAGACACCATAGATTGCTTCAGTCACCATTATTTGTATTCATTTAGAAAGAAAAAAGAATACTGTGCCAATTAAATCAGGATAAACCAAAGATAAGATGAATCCCATTTTCAAAAATGTTTTTTAAAACTCTGTGCATTTAGAATCTATGAAATATACAAGAGAATTTAAATCGTTATGACAGGAAAATGTTTGTTCCCCAGATCTCTCTTTAGAAATTTGTATCTTTTTTATGTTCCTTTTGCTAAAATCTTCATTTCAGCCTGCATCGTTTTTTGCCTGGACAATTGATATGCAAAACCTATTGTTTTACCATCTTAGTTCTCCTCTCTCCAGCCCATTCTCAGTATTGCTGCTAGACAAATCTTCCTAAAGCACAGCTCTGACAATAACTTGCACGGATTAAAGGTTTTCATTGATTTCCTACATACAGGATTAAATCCAAACTCCTTAAATGATAATCCAAGGCACTTTACAATTCACCCCAACTTACCTCTGCGGCTTCATATTTCTTCTCGTCTCAGTGTGTGTTCTATCCAAAGTCTTAGCTTCTCACCATTCTCCAAGACACCATACATGTAGAGGTGAACATTCTGTTTTCTCTCTCAGTATTCTTCTTTCTCAGTATTATTATTATCTCTCTCAGCCATAATTCTCCGTCACTGGTAAACTCTTGTGCATTCTTCCAGACTCAGATCAAGTGAAATATCCTTTATGAAACATTCTCTACCCACTTCCAGGCAGCTGGGAGAGCTGTATGAGAGAAATGGTAATCACTTAGCCCAATTCACCCCTTTTACAGATGAGGAAAAAGAGGCCCAAACAAGTAAAATATTTTGCCGATTATACAGCAAGTTAATGCAACGCTGGCATAGGAATTCATGGTTTCTCACTCCAAGTCCACTTTTTCCTCCACTTTCATGGACATAAATGAAAGAATAGAGTGAAGGTAAAACCTAAGACCACACCTGGTCAGCAAATCTCCATAGTTAACCTCCAGCAGGCTTTTTTGGTTTTGATTTTGCAAAAAGTAATTTAAATATTTTTATCATTGCTTCATATGATATGGAGGTAGGACAGGGAAAAATCACTCAGCTATTCTTATTATGCAGAAAATTTTCAAATAAACAAGTATAGGATGTTAAGATTGTCAATTAATTGGTGAGATCAGGCTTGCCATTTTATTTTTATAAATATATATTTTTTTCTGAATGTGTCTGAGTCTAAGGTGGGCAAAAATAATTGTCTACTTTGGACCAATATATAAAGGTCTCTGAAAGTCTGTATTACTGACTTGTTGAATTCATGACATCCTACCCAGACCACCAGGAGGCAAAATGATGTTCTGAGAAGTCAATTACAAGTAGATTCAAATCTCTGTGCCCTTTTTTGGCTTATTTTATGTCTCAGAGTAATAATGCCTATGTCACAAAACATGGTGAGGATTAAATAAAATTTGTATATTTCAAATGCCTATCACAGTGACTAACATAATTAAGGTTCAAGGAATGTTAGCTCCTTTATCTGCGTCCTACTGGGTGAGGTCTACATATGGTCGCTTTTAGGTTAAATCCATTGTTAAACCACCAATGTAGTCAAGGAAAATTTTATTTAATACATCTGAAAAAACACAGAGCTTTGGTATAAATTCCCCAGCGAGAGTAATGCCATCCTGTTTATATAATACACAGATGTGTTCACTTTAAGAATGGGGTGGGTGGCAGTGCCACCAAATGTCATAGCTTTTGGTTATTGACCCCCAGCTGAAAAATGGATCAGTTGGGCAAAGAGAAGGAAGCAAACAAATGTACAACTATAAATATCCACACACACACACCCAGAAATAGAGAGATCAAAGGCAGATTATAGCTACCCAGGAGAGACACCAAGAAGATTCGCACTGGGGTAGCAAGATCAAGGCACCCAGAGACCTATTCAGGACTTCCAACCATATCTGGAGAGAAATCAAAGGCTGAATCCTTGGCTATTGCATTTCAAAATAAATAAAGACTCCTCTACTTCCTTCACAAAAGATCAGCCAAGCTAAATTTATGCTCCAGAATATTACCCTGGGAGCTGTCCCTGGAAGAAACCATTTTAACCCTAATACTGCTCTTTGTTTTGAAACCAAGTCTTCTGCCATTGCCCACACAGCCATTAGCAGACAAATTAGAAAAGCATTCAATCAAAAAATATGTATTGAGCAAAATTGTGCAAAGTGCTGTACTAGGGGAAGTGCCAGTCCCCAGAAATTATTGAAACGTCTCTCTTAAAGTGTTATAAACTCCCTTTATTATTAGTTTCTTCTTTAGGGTTAAGCATTGTCTTCTTTCTTTTGAAGATCTTCCTTTAAGTGTCAAAATCCCTGGTATGAGGATAAGACATTCGATTGACAACATCTTTCCAGAAGAGAATGGCTGACCTCTGAGAGTGTAGACTGGGAAGAGCTCATGAAACATATTAAAAGAGAAGAGGAAAGAAAGAAAGGTAGGAAGAGAACCAAGAAACAAGACTGCCTACTTTAGTGAAGCTATATATTGTGTGATATTGAGCTAAATTAAAAACAGATTTTATCTATATGCTAACTTCTATCAATTAATAGAGCTTTGTGCTAAAGATTGTGAGTCCATTTCTGGACAAGGGAAGAGAGTTGGAGTGATGGAACCCATAACGTGTATTTTGTAACCTTGCTATTAGAGCGTGGAGCCAGAGTGTCTAGATTTGAATCTGGGCTTCGCCACTTACAAGCTCTGATCCTATGCACATCACTGCACCTCTCTGACTTCAGTTTCTTTATCTATGAACAAAATACGGGAAGATTATTATAATTGGTTAGGGTAGAGTTGCAAAATATTTAGCCTCTGACTAAATTAAGCAGAGATAATTTATTAACAGGTACTATTAAGTGGCTTACAAAATCACAGGAAAGCTGAAAGAGCCAGCTCTTGGCTGACTTCCTGAAACATTTCCCACACTGCCTCTGCCATGATGGCAGCAGAGCTGTCACCACCAATGAAATATAATGAAACTGCCAACCAAAAACCACCATGCCTGTGACACAGCCCCACTCAGCAAGGTGAATGTCTACCATCTGCTCTTTCCCCTCCTTAACTCAGTTCTGAATCAAAACTTCCCAGTAGTACTCTCATTGCTAGAACCCAAATCATATGCAGCCCTCTAGCTGGAACGCAGTGTAAGACCCTGAGATGTTGGACTCACAGCACATCTAGTTTAGGAGGGCACTGTTGGCAGGGCCATTTGGGGCATCCCCATAATTACTGATCCCCATGAGGGTATAAAGAGCCAGACCCTTTGCCTCAAGGCAGGATATCTCTGAAGGTCATCCCAGCTCCAGAGGTCCTCATATAATTGACTGAGTCCTTCGTTGTGACAGCCTCACAGTTCAACTCCTTTCTCTGCCCAATCCTATGCCCTTTATTCTCCAGAACTATTGATCTCATGGTCACTCCAATACCGACTTCCTGAATATGAATATTCACCTTAGAATCTGTTTCCTGCGAAACTCACCTAAGACAGACATGTTAGAAGTAGATGGAATAAAGGTTGAGTGAGTCAACTCTCAATATTCACCACAGCTTTTATTATGAGTATGAAATGGTATAATACATATGAAAAAAATCCCAGGGCTCTCACACACTGCCTGGCCCAGGGTGAGCCAATATATATTTGCTTAGTAATACTGGCTACAGCTAACATTTATTGAGCACTTACTACATTTCCTGATACTCTTCTAAGTTCTTTGCATAAACTAACTCATCTAAACCTCATAATAAGCTTAGGAAGTACTATTATCCATTTTATAAATGAGGTAAATAAGGCACAAACAGGTCAATTTCACAGAGACTATAAGTGGCAGAGTTAAAATTTGAACCAAATAGTCTAGCTTTAACCTACATAGTTTAAGCCTACAGAGTCCATAGTCTTAACCATTTTTCTGTAGTCTCTGCTGCGACACTTCAAAAATGTGATGGGAAGAGGAAAAGGGGACAAGGGATTTTTACTGGGGCCTGTGGGAGGCTAAATAATGGCCCCCTTAAATGTCCATGTCTGAATCCCTGGAATCTGTGATTGTGTTACATTATATGGCAAAAGGGACTTTGCAGGTGTGATTAAAAATGTTGAGACGGGGAAATTATGTTTACATTTAAACATAATTTAAAGCCCACCTAGATTATCTAGGTGGTCTTTAAATGTAAACACACGTGTCCTCAAAAGAGAGTGGCAGAGGGGGATGCTAACACAGAATAGGAGAAGACGAGGTGATGATAGAAGCCGAGATTGGAATGATGCAGCCACAAGGCAAGGAATGATGGCAGCCACCAGAAGCTGGAAGAAGCAAAGAAAAGATTCTCTCCTGGAGCCTTGGGAAGGAACCAGCCTTGCTGACACCTTGATTTTAGCCCTGTAAGACTCATTTCAGACTCTGGGTCTCCAAAACTGTAAGAATAAATATATTTGTTTTAAGCCAGTAAATTTGTGCTAATTGGTTTCAATAGAAATAAGAAACTAACACAGGGTCATAGAAAATTATGGTATTTGCAGTATTATGTGGAAGCATCTATTGGAGAATTAGGAGTTAGACCTGCCTAGTGATTACAGGTTAATAGGTAGAATCTAATGGACTCTGAAAATGCTGACCTTGGGCTTGGGGACTCCCTAACACCATCTACTTCATTCCATGGGACAGTTGCCAGGTGGGGAATGAGACTCAGAAATGTAATAAAGGTGTACTTTTTCATCAGTATTAATAGGTAAAGCTTCTCTTCTCCCCAAATTTAATTTCGGGGAGTTCTAAGTTACGCATAGGCCAGGTCAACTAGTAAATAATACAGGACATGATTCATACTTAATTTTCAGAGTAGCTTTTTCTGTGTTCCACCTGATAAGTAGCCTTACACATAGTCAACACATGAACCAGAGTTGAGACCCACATAAATCCAAATATGAGACAGACAAAGCCAGCTCCCATCTGCTAATCATCTGTCAGAGGGTGGGAGAAAAAGAAGGAGGTCCCCCATCCAAAGGCCATTAAAACCTTCCTTTGAAAACAGAAAATGTCTTCCAAATTTAGAGAGCCTCACTCTATCTCTGCATTCTTAGCCCCCGAGCCAGGCTCCTTAAGTCCTTTCTGGAACAAACTGGATATACTGTAATAAATATAATTAATAGTTCCCTTTATCTTCACTGTCTAGTTATAAACAGGGTTGGCAACAACAATGGTGTGAGTCAGGAAGTAGAAGAAATGGTCAATTTCTGAGTAATTTTAAATAACCATCTCAAGGATAACTGCAAATAAGGTGATCTAGAACCAGCGCTTCTCAAACTATTGGTGGTGAGAGAACAATTTTATTTAAAATCTCCAATACATCATGGTCCAATAACCTTGTAATTTCAATGAAAACGAATTACTGGAAAAGTGTAAGTAAGAAAAGATGTACGAAATGCAAGCCTAATTTATTTTACTTACTAAATACAACAAACATAAAATTACTCTTTCAAAAGGCTATTAAAGTTTCTGAAAAATTAATCTTAATTTCTGTACTTATTCTGTCACCAATTGGTAACAAACACTTCAAGGATGGACATCAGTCCACAGAACACATGTTGAGAAGCTCTGGTCTGTACTACCAGTCTCTAGATTAAAATTTTAAGTAAACTTACTGCTAGATCCAATATGCAAGATGCAATTCTCTAATCTCAGTTACATTTCTAGGTAACTTCAGTCAGGTGTGTTTCTCATTAACTCATTGTGCTAGTTCTGAGCAGTCTCCATGGCTTTCTTTGAATAATGGAGACATTTCTGTATACCCTAAATAAGGGTGTTTGCTATTTCTACAATTTTTAAACTACCTTGGCTTAATGCTTAAGTTCAGAGCACCTTGAACTCCTTGGAATACTGGAATTGTGGAAGGCTGAAATAATGATGATTTAAACAATTCAGAACTGTAGGCCGATAGGGCGATTTTGTGAAAAGAAGGAGAGCTGAATTACTCGAAGACCTGCACGCCAAAAAGTTCCATTCTCCAATTGTTTCACAAAATATAGTGTAAAGGAAATCTACATGAGATCCACCATATGCCTTCTTAAAAGGAATATTACAGAGGTACCAGCCCAGCCCACTGATTCAGGATCTTTGTTAGTGAAACCTAAGAATTCACATTTCAAATTAAACAATCCATCTAGTTTTTAGATGTACAAAGGCTTAAGAACTGGTGCATTCGTTTTTTAAAAGTGCATTTATAGCACAAAATTCTTCTCTTCTAATAAAATACAATTAAATTCTCTCTTTTTTCATTCTTACATTCTTTTAGAGCTTCATAACTACATCATATTAGTGCTAGAGCTGATGTTTTTACATTTCATCTTCTTTCAATTAGAGTAGCTAGGAATATTTTGAAAATAAACACTTTTTTTTCATTTTTTTGTAATCTTTATTACAGAAATTGCTCGGCAGGAAAAATGTGAGATACACTTCAGGGGAAGAGGTGTAATGACTGGCTTTAAGGAAAATGACACTCGTCCTAGAATAGCTTGAAGTCATTTGGGATTCATTTATTTCTGGCTTAGTGGGAGAACTGATCAAATGAATCTAGAAACTGAGTTATCAGCACAAAGCCTCTACAGAGTAACTAGTTCTGGAAATTCAGACTGATGGGAGCCTTGAATCACAGAATAATTTCACCCCACCTTTCTGAGAACCCATGATCCAAAGGGGCATGTCTTTATGTTCACATCCCAAACTCTCAAGTCACTTGACTTTACTGGGAAATACAGAGGTGTTGTTATTTTCATTTTGCCCTTTCCTTGCTTCAAAACAATATGATTGCATAAGAATTATGTTTTTGGGATCAAGACGGCATGATTTTCAGGGAAGAAGCAGGACCAAAAAGAGAATAATTAATTGAACGACTATTATGTATCAAATATTTTATAGACATTATTTCATTTAATCCTCATAGTTCTGCAAAGGATATAGGATCTCCTCTTAATGAATAAGGAAATGAAAGATCAGTGAGGGTAAGGAACAAACCTGAAGTCCCACAGCACGTAAATGACAAAGACAGAATTACACCCAGCTCCACCTTACTCCGAAGTCTGTGTGGGTCCATCACGCAGCAAGGCTTCCTAAGCAAGATTGGTTTTACAAGTGTGCCTGTGCCTCAGCAATGCTTATTCTTGCACAGGTTTGGGAGTCTATGGTTCACTACCTATGCTCTATCCAGAATTAGACTGCCTACGTATAAAACAGCTTAGATACCATTGCAAAGGATGGGGTACCAGGGAAATCAACATAGTGGATTTATACCAGATGTCAGCCAACAATCTGTTTTAGGCATCAAAGAACTCAATAAACATATCTGACATTCAGCTATATAGCTTCATTCCACAATGGCAATTCCCTATCATCCCACTAAATGAAAGAACACTGGTAGAAAGAAGGCTTTCTAAGTCAATGAGGTTGAGTTTTTGGATTTTTCCAGTCGAATCCTCTCTATTTCATGAGGCCAGATAAATCCTGAGATACTGGTCCTATCTCAGAGCAAGGAGCACTACAGTTGGGAAAAAAAGAGATCACCTAATACTTCTTATTTTTCCACTGAATAAATTCAGGCTTCAGGACATGAAATGAGTAAGTTCCTTGGGTGTCATATACATTAATAAGATAGTTCTCAGATATGCAAAACCTGACCGGCCCTTAAAACTTCACTCTGTCTTAAAGTCTTGCGTCGGCTGCCTTACAAAGATACGCTTTTTTTTTTTTAATCTTTATTGGAGAATAATTGCTTTACAGTGGTGTGCTAGTTTCTGCTTTATAACAAATTGAATCAGTTATACATATACATATGTTCCCATATCTCTTCCCTCTTGCATGTGCCTCCCTCCCTATCCCACCCCTCTAGGTGGTCACAAAGCACCGAGCTGGAAACGAAATTGAGCTATTTGTAATGAGGTGGATGGACCTAGAGTCTGTCATACAGAGTGAAGTAACTCAGAAAGCGAAAGACAAACACCGTATGCTAACACATATATATGGAATTTAAGAAAGATAAGCTTCTTGTCTCTAATGGAGCAAAGCAAGAGAAATGGAATCAACCAACACAATCTGATTCCTTTTAAATAAGAGTTGGCAATAAATACTTCTTTAAGCCACAGGTATTTCTAAACATCAAATATCTTTTCTTGTTTTCCCCCAACAGAACACAAAAGTATACCAAATTGCATTTAATAAACCAGTTTTCAATTCCTTATAAGGTATGACAGCTAATGACAGTTTCTGAGCAGGATTAAAGAAGTATACTTGGTCAATATAGTTTTAACCAGACTAATGATCTGTTGCTATAGATAGCTGTCATGCAGAGAAATATATGTTTTTCTATCAGGTTCCTTGAAAAAGTATGTAAATATCTCCCCCCAATTTCCCTATTGCCATCAATTACCTGCCTCAAGTATGTAGGGGAAACAGTGTCAGCCGATGAACTGCTATGTTTCCTCTCAACTTTCCCTCTTTTTCTTGACCAATAGAGCCCAGAAAAAGCCCATTTTATGCTCGAATGTTACAGTTTTCCTCAATTAGGAGGTTTTATATTGTTGTTGTTATTATTTTTCAGTGAGTTTTGGAGGCTTTATCTTTTTAGAAAAGTAATACACTAAGTGCAATGTGGTATCCTAGCTTAGATTCTGGAATAGAATAAGAACATTAGTTGATCAACTGGTGCAATACAAAAAGAATCTGTAGTTTAGTTAACAGTAATGTACAAACGTTAACATTTTAGTTTTAACAAATGTATCACAGTTTTATAATATATTAACATTAAGAGAAACTGGGTGAAGGTTACATAGGACCTCCACTTTCTTTGCAACTTTTCTGTAAATCTAAAATTACTCCAAGTTAAAAAATTTATTTTTTCAAAACAATATATATTTATTACAGAAAATTTAGAAAATACAGATAAGCAGAAATATGAAGAAATCATAACTCAAAGATGACTTGCCAAAATTTTGGCACTTCCAGATTTTTTTCTATGAAAAAATATCTTTAATTCAAACTGCATGTATTATCTTCAAATACAGTTTTTACTTAATAGTATGTGTAAGTATATCTATTTGTCAAATATTAATTTAGAACATGCATTCTTTCAACATTCAATCATATTGACTATTTCCTACAGTATGTCTATACGGTGTTACATTGTTCAGATCTATCTTAAATTACTGAAATATTGAACAACTAGAAAATTTTTATGTTATTATCTTTTTATTCTTTAAAAACATGCTGTGAAAATATATTGGGGCCAAATTTTTATTTACAGTAATAATTATTGTCTTAATAAAAGTTCCCATAAAATTATTATTTGGATTAACAGATATGCCAAGTTTGAAAAGAAGTATATGAAAATGCTCATTTTGCTATATTCTTTACAGATTAAGTATCATCATTTTAATATGAAATAATTTTAAAATACTTTTCAATTCAACAGGCAAAAAATGTTATATTATGCTTTTAACTTAAATTTCTTGAAAATACACTGAGGTTGGACATATGTTAGTATGTTTACCCTCCATTAGTACTTTTTCTTCTGTATTTTCTGGGTAACCTTTCACATTGTATACCAGAGTATTTATCAATTTGATTACTGATTTGTAAGATTTATATACATATATATATATATATATACACACACACACATGTGATCCTTTGACTAACACATATGTGACAAATATTTCCTATAGGGTATTATTTGTATTTTATTCATGTATAAGTTGTTTTTACCTAAGCAAACTCATTTTTTCCTTTATGCTTTCTGCCTTTATCATGCTTTAAAAAATTCTCATCCACTTCAAAAATATATTTACACATATATATATGCATAGTCACAGTATTTTTCTAGTTGTGTTTTGTGGGAATTCTTTAACATATATGTCTTTAATACTTCCATCTGGAGCTTATCTAAATGTATGAGATAGGAACATCCCAAATGAGTAATCTAGCATCAATCTGAAATATCACCTTTTGAAAATATTAAATTCTTACATATATTTATGTCTATTTCTTTACTTTTTATTGTATCTCCACTGATACATCTACTGAAATAGTTACTATAGGTTGTTAGGTTTTAACACTTTCCAGCACTACTTTCTATAATTCATTCTTCTTTATCAAAATGTAGGTCCCTCTCTTCATACTTTCAATGCATCTAGATGAGGATTAGAAGGATTTTATAAAGTTTCAACAAAATCTTATGGAATTCTGATGATAAATGAATTCAATAAATATATCATTAAAAACAGGGTGGACACCTTTACCCTTTGGATCTTCCTAAGATGACAGTATGAATTTCCACTTTATTTTTTGCTAAATCCTTATTAATGTATACTCAATAAAGTTACATATTTTTCTTCACATAATTCCAAACCAATTTTTAAATTTTTTCGCGTTGGCATGAATTGGATTTTTGCCCATTTTATTCCTATTTCTACTCCTGTCCTCACGCCATCTTACCTCTGCTAGCAGCAAGACTGATCCTTTGTAAAGGAAAATCAAATCATGTTATTTGGAGCAGCCAAATAACTTATTGTCCATTAGAATCAGCAGGAGCATTTAAAATACTAATGCTCGGACCTTACCCTGAACCCACTAAGCCAGAGCATCTGGGCGTGGCAGTAGGGTATCATTATTTTTTAATGTCCCCACATTCTACCAATGGGCAGGCAACAATTGGCCCCAAGTAAAAGCCAAAGTCTTACATCCACGGTGCTTCTTAAATTTTAATATGTCTGAGAAATGCCTGAGGACCTTGTTAAAATGCAGACTGTGATTCAATGGGTCAAGGTTAGATTTTGCATTTCTAACATGCATTCAGTGAGGGCTGAAGCTGCAGGTCCTGACATCAGACTTGTGTGGCCTAAGGCCTCCTGTGTTCTGGTTCCCTGCTCTTTGTCTCATGTCCTCTACTGCTCCCCCCCCACACACACACCCTTCTGCAACTTCAGCATTTACACTGGTTGTTCCCCCTACCAAAAAATCCCCTTTCTCTAGCTGCTGCTGATTATCAAGCACTACTGAGGAGGTGAATGGACCCCAGGCCCTTTCCACCTCTTACTCTCAGTAATCTGTGCATCAGTTAATTTTGTTGTTTACTATGCAAAATTAACTGTACATTCATTAGTGAATTTCATCTGTCTTTCTCATCATCTGTCTTCCCTCTGCCAAAATGTAGTCTGTATATTATAATGATTTGATAAAATAAACAGATTAAGTAGCATGGACATTGGGTTTTCCTTAATGTTTTGAAACAAAAATCATAAAATCTTCAGGATTCAACACCCTTCTGAAATATTTTCAATCTCTTCTATAAATTAAAGTTATTTTCCTTGTCTGCTTGTGTAATGGCTGGGTCTCCTTCTCAGATCAACGGTCGGAAGATAGGTTGATTGACAAAACTGCCAAGCCAGTTCTCAGGGTCTAGGCAGCTTATACACTGTGCACTTCTGCTTCTTGATACATTTATTCACCACTGAGATTTTTTAAAATGGAGCTGGAACTCCTCACCACCCTGTCCTTTGACAGATCCCACTCTCTCTGACCTCTTTCTTCCTTAAGACTGTCCTTAACATTTTTTTAAATCTAGTATTTCATATCTACAATATGTGGGGTGAAAAAAGAAAATATTGAGATTTACTGAGGGTTCCACACCTTGGTAAGTCACTGTCCTATTCAGTAGCATCTGTTTAATATACAATACACAGTGCTAAAATGCATATCCTGAATGTCCATTAAGTTTTAAACAATGGCGTTAGGAAAACAAAGAATCAACAGGGGTCAGTAAATTGGCTTTCCAGTTAAATAGTGCATTTTGGGTAAAACAATCAACGATCTAGTCTGTGAAGTTTAATCATAACATTAATACCTGTGGTTGCTATCTAACCTTGAACATAGAAAAGGCGGCTAACTGTCACTTGAGTTTAAGACGGAAAGCTAAAATCACCAGTAGGTTAACCTAAGCTCAGCGCTGCTTGTTTCTCTGACTTGACTGAGAGATCTGGTCCTTTTAAGCCATGAATCTACATTGTGAGCAGCAAAGGTTCAGAGACAGGTTTTGTGTAAGTTTCACCATAGTGATTCTCCCCAGAAGCCCACAGATGAAATAATTTAGAAATTCTTTTTTTCTCTCTCAATGTCCACACTGACCCTAACTCTCTCCATCAGGCCAGGCATTTTCTTTCTCCATCAGAAGATCTGTAAACATTGAGTCATTTGTATGGATAATTTTCCTTACATGTTGTTTCATTTTTTTAACCGGGAAAAAGTAAAACCACAATTTAAACCAGCAGCAGCAGCCCAGAATTAATGAAAAACTACAGGAGAAAAAAATCGAGGATATGAGAAAATCTGCAGTGACAAATAGCCCCACACAGGGTAGCGGTGAAGGGAAAAGGATGTTATGACGAATTACAAACAGAGGTAAGAACTATTTTTAAAAGAATCTTGTGAAACACCTTATAATTCATTTCAATTGCCTCTAACTTTATATAAGAAGTCAATATGAGATTCATGGCATTTTGGTCAGAAAATTGTGTGAGAGTTAAGGCCAATGAATCTGGACACATTCCATCCTTAACCTAGGAAATAATTAAAGATATGGACACCCACACACACATTTGATCATATGGCTGTCACTGTAATAGAAGATCAGAGCTAAATTAATAAAAACATTTTTTCTGGTCCACTGGGTTTTTGGAGAATAGGTGTACATGATACATGTTGCAGGGACTTGTGGCTCAAGATAAAAATAGAAAGTAGTAAAGAAAGTGTTTCCAGCTACTGGCAGTAAGAAAGATCAGTGTCTGATTTGCAACCCATTCCCCTAACAACATGCTGAGATAGAGAATTACTCAGCCCCTTCCTATTCTAAAAGACCTTTTCAGAATGAATATATTAGGTTGCATCTCATGAAATTGTTTTGGAACTTCAAATGTTTTTGATTTTTAAATGACAATTCCATAAGATTTAACCTGGTAGACTGGGGAAGAGGAAGTAAAAGGTGGAACACAGTACGATTCTGGGGGTCATCACTTCCCATAGCCATCCCCCAGGGAACCATATAGTACATCAAAACTGTTTGGGCTGGGTCAACACCCAACTACCGCCTGCAAAAAAACAAAACAAAAGAACTCAACCAACTAATCTGATAGGGAGTTCATTATTGTAAGCAGGAATTTGATAATATAGGAGTTAGGCTAATATTACAATAATGTAATTGGAGCCAATCCTAAACAAAATTGTGTAAAAAGAAAAGAAAATTAAGTGTGATCATGGCTATGGGGGAACTGATAGCCCTGGGTTGAATCCTAAGTCTGCAGTAAATGTCTGTGTCTTGTATTTTTCAGCCTATGATCAGCACCCCAATCAGAGCCTATCTACCCCATCTTTCCATAATGGCCCAGAGAAAACTATGCCCTCTCAAATCTTTCAACTATTAGTCCTAGCTATTCATTAGATGCATTTTAGGACTGTATTCCTATTAGTCTTACTAATTCTAGATGAATAATAGGAATACAGTTGACCCTTGAACAGCATGTGTTTGAACTGCACAGGTCCACTTGTATGTATATCTTGTTCAGTAGTAACTACTAAAGTACTACATGATCTGTGGTTAGTTGAATCAGCAGATGCGGAACCACAGACACCAAAGAATCACAGATATGGAGGGACTACTATAAATTATAGGCAGAGTTTTTACTACATCTCAAGAGGGTTGGCACCCTACCCACCGCATTGTTCAAGAGTCAACTGTACTTGCCTTGCAGAAAAACCTGTATTTTAATAAACAATTATCCCTCCATTCAAAATAGGAATGTCTAATGGTTGAATTCCAAGCACTGGTGAAGATTTTGAGGATGAAGATTAGTCCTCTAAAAAGGGAACCCTCTTGCACTGTTGGTAGGAATGTAAATTGATACAGCCACTACAGAGAACAGTATGGAGGTTCCTTAAAAAACTAAAAACAGAACTACCATACAACCCAGCTATCCCACTACTGGGCATATACCCTGAGGAAACCATAATTCAAAAAGAGTCATGTACCAAAATGTTCATTGCAGCTCTATTTACAATAGCCAGGACATGGAAGCAACCTAAGTGTCCATCAACAGATGGATGGATAAAGAAGATATAGCACATATATACAATGGAATATTACTCAGCCATAAAAAGAAACAAAATTGAGTTATTTGTAGTGAGGTAGATGGACCTAGAGTCTGTCATACAGAGTGAAGTAAGTCAGAAAGAGAAAAACAAATACCGTATGCTAAAACACATATATGCAATCTACAAAAAGAAAAAAAAGAAAGAAAAATGGTCATGAAGAACCCAGGGGCAAGATGGGAATAAAGACACAGACCTACTAGAGAATGGACTTGAAGATACAGGGAGGGGGAAGGGTAAGCTGGGGCAAAGTGAGAGAGTGGCATGGACATATATACACTATCAAATGTAAAATAGATAGCTAGTGGGAAGCAGCCGCATAGCACAGGGAGATCAACTCAGTGCTTTGTGACCACCTAGAGGGGTGGGATAGGGAGGGTGGGAGGGAGGGAGACGCAAGAGGGAAGAGATATGGGGACATATGTATATGTATAACTGATTCACTTTGTTATAAAGCAGAAACTAACACACCATTGTAAAGCAATTATACTCCAATAAAGATGTTTAAAATATATATATATATATATATATATATATCTCCACATCACCAAAAGTAGGTTATACAATTAGTAGGATTTCAATACATTTTTATTAACATCAAAAATAAATATTTATATATATATAAAAAAAGATTAGTCCTCTAAGAAAGCACACTTTTCTATAATGGGCCAGATAGTAAATAATTAGGTTTTCTGGGCCATGTGGTCTCTATTGCAATTACTCTGCTCTGCACTGTAATGGGATAGAAACCAGAAACAATGTGTAAATAAGTGAGCATGGCTGTGTTCCAATAAACTTTATTTATGGACACTGAATTTAAATTTCATATAGTATTTATGTGTCATGAATGATTCTTCTTCTTTTTTAACCATTTTATAATGTAAAAATCCTTCTTAACTCATGTGGTCATATAAAAACAGATGGCAAGAAAGATGTGGCCCATGGACCATAATATGCTGACGAGAACTCAAAATTTACCACATTAACAACTGCCATTCCACTTAGCCAAATGCAATTTCTCCTTGTATTTTTTTTCAGTATAAGTAGGAAAAAAAAATGAGAAGGATATATATATACACACACATATATGTATATATATATATATATGTATAGAGAGAGAGAGGAGGAGAAGAAGAAGAAAAAGGCAGAAGGAAGGAAGGAAGGGAGGAAGGAAAAGTAGAGAAAAAAGAAGAGAAGGGAAAGGAAGGAAACTAGGGGAAAGAGAGGGAAGGTGGGAAAATACTCCAGAGAGCAAGAAAGTTACTCACATTTCTTCTCTTGGTCATGGGAACATGTCCTGGTTTTGATCACTAGTTGCACAACTAGTTGCACCAGTTGATACTCTGGGAGACGAATTTAATCTACTGCTCTTTTCCAGTCTTTGTATCAAAAAATTGCACTTATATTTGCTATTCCCACTGAAACACTCACTGCCCATTGAAAGCCACTGACCTCCTGCAAAGTGAAGTAATCTGAGATAACTTGGCATGGTGTGACAGGTTGGTTCAGATGTTAGTTCAGCTGACCACTAGCTGAACTATCTTGAGTAAGGTCATTAATCTCTAGATAGTTCTCATGTCAGAAATAGGATAGTGATGCTCAAAACAATCCACGTAACCATACTAGGGTGAACCAGCTGGATCTCAGCCCTGTTAATTCTCTAGTTAAAAACAAAAAATTACAGGGCTTCCCCGGTGGCACAGTGGTTGGGAGTCCGCCTGCCGATGCAGGGGACACGGGTTCGTGCTCCGGTCCGGGAAGATCCCACATGCCGCGGAGCGGCTGGGCCCGTGAGCCATGGCCGCTGAGACTGCGCGTCCAGAGCCTGTGCTCCACAACGGGAGAGGCCACGACAGTGAGAGGCCTGCGTACCGCAAAAAAAGAAAAGAAAAAAAAAAATTACAGTGATAATTAAATGAAAGAACTGTATATTAAAATTTCTAGAAAAGTAGAGTTGTTTAATAAATTAGTGTCATCGTACTGTCCTGTTAAAAGAACACAAAAAAGTCTGATATTCTACAAGCAAGGATATAATAGAAGTGAAATTCCTGTAACCAGAGAGAATATTGAATATTGTTTAGGTCGACTGTTAAGCTAGCCAATAAGCAGATTAAACTCCTATTTCTCAAAACAGTGTTAATGTTAATAACGGTGTTTTCAGAAATGGAGAAGTAAATTACACAGAGTCATATTGGAGGGTCATTTTCATAACACATGCAGAGGAGAGAGGAAATATCAATGCCTGCCAGTTGCTCTGCATTTTTATTAAAATTGGCAAGGAATTCTTATTTGAAAAGAAAAAAGACTTAGCATCAAGTAAATCTGTGGTTTTAAAGAGAGAGAATAAGAGTGAAGACAATCTTGTTCCTTTTCCTGGAAGCATTATAACTAATTTGGCTCTTGGTTTGTATTAGGGAAAAGTACTAAACACAAGGTAGTTCATATCTGTGAGTCACAGGAAGTTCTGTAGTTCAGGGAAACTATATCAAGTAATTTTGTGATCTGCTGGGCAGTAATTCCATTTAATAAAGATACAGATGTATGCTCTGCCACATAGAAAAAAGTTTTCAAGTGTTCTCATCATAACTTTGGTTGGTTTTTAGATTTTAGTTCTTCTGGCCTATTTTTCATTTATTCCTCTAGCAAATTAAACTTTTATAGGATAAAAAAAATAATCTTTATGGAAAAGTCACTTTATTTATTAGTTACCCAAATTTGCAACCACCTCCCAAAGCTATAATCCAAGCCAGGGAATCATATCCATTGACGGGTAAAGATTTTTAACAACTTGGAAAACATCTTGCATATAAGTACTTCAGTTCAAAGAAAAGCAATGCCTAAGTATACCATTTGGGAAAGAAAGCAGTGTCTTCTTTACTAAAAATCATAAAACCAAATAAAACATCTAGTAAAAAAATTATATTACACAGTGACTCTAATTCCTTAGGGTAAATAATACCTCAGGGAAAAAAAACACACTACTCATCATTACAATGTTATACCAAAAACAATAAAAGATGAGCAATTAAATCTATATGATCACAACTACCAGTTTTACCTATAGCACATAAAGAGCTTGGAAGCTGTCCCTCCCATCCTTACAACAATTAAAAGGTAAATAGACTGAAAACCAATGTCTTTTCTTGGATGCATAAGGCAAGTTTCATGGCAAACTGCCACCACAAAAGCTGGAGAAACAGGTGACTGCAGATAATTACATCTGACACCTGCTTGCCCCGAGCAGAAGCCTCTGGAAGCTAAGTGTAGACTAGCATGAAAGAGCAAAACTCCTGGAAGCCAGTCTTAGGGGATGCCACACTTTCCTGGGCTTTATTTTCAAGACACACATAAGGTTCTCAACGTGAAAATCCAAGAAAGATGGTTATATCAGAGGTCAAGAAAGAATAAACATTGTGAAATGCACCCAGGACCTTCTCCATAACAAGGCCTATTCTCCAGAAGGAAAAACTTTACCAGAGCCTTATCCCCTGTAGAGTAAGGTCATCTCTCTGATTCAAGCCTCCTCTAGACTTACTCTCTAAACTAAAGAGAGAGAAGCTAAGGAACACGTGTGAAGGTCACAGCCCAAGGAGACAGGCCAACGAAAAGACTGAGATTTAATCATAAGATTATAGAGTGCTTCCCTTCCCCTATACCTTACACAATACCAATAAGTCTCTAGTATAGTGGCAGTGACATAGTAGTATAATACAACTCAAAGGGCACTAAGACATAGACTTTATCTAAGATAGAGTTCTTAGGGAAACCCAGAGAAAACAAGGGAGACACAAAACAAGGACTTTGAATCCTCTGACACCAACGGTTAAAGAAAATATTAAACACAACCCAATGCATACCCAGATTAACATAAAAGCTCACACTAGAGGTCTAGTTACCTCAGTTTTGATTACTAGACAAATTTCTGGCTTTCAACAAAATATTAGAAAGCATGCTAAAAGGTAAGAAGAGACAGAGTCAGAAGAGAAAATGCATGCATTAGAATTAGATTCAGACATGACTTAGATTTTGGAATTATTACATAGGGAATTTAAAATAACTATGATAAAAGTAGACAACATGTAGGAACGGATAGGTAACAGAGAGATGGAAACTCTAAAAAAGAATCAAAGGGAATACTACACATCACAAAAACTCTACCTAAATGAAGAATATCTTTCATGGACTGATTGGTAGACTAGACACAGCAGAGGATAGAATCACTGAGCTTAAAGATAGGTCAATAGAAACTTCCCAAACTGAAATGTAAAGGAAAAAAAAAAAAACAAAGAAAGAAAAAATAGAATATCGAAGAAGATCTAAATAAATGGAGAGATATTTCATGTTCATGGACTGATAGACTGAATAGTATTAAAATGTCAGTTCTTCTCAACATCATCAATAGATTCAACACAATCCCAATCCCAGAAAAGTATCTTTTAGCTATCAACAAACTGATTTTAAAGTTTATACGGAAAGGCAAAAGGCATAAAATAACCAACACAATTCTTAAAAAAAAAGAACTTGAAGGACACACATGACTCTATTTCAAAAGTTACTATAAAGCTACAATAATAAAGATAATGTGGTATCTGCTGAAAAAAGACAGACCACTGAAACAGAATAAAGAGAGTAGAGATAGGCCACACAAATATAATTAATCTTTGATGAAGGTACAAAGGCAGTTCAATGGAGAAAAGATGCTCTTTCAATGAAGGTTGCTGGAACAACTGAACATCCATATGCAAAAATTAAAAAAAAAAGAAACACAAAAAAACCTTACACCTTCTCACAAAAATTAACTCAGATGGATCATAGATCTAAATGTAAAATTCAAAACTACAAAATGTCTAGAAGAAAACATAGAAGAAAGTATAAGTGGTCCTGACTTTAGAGATTTTTAGGTACAAAATAAAGTGTGGTCCATGAAAGAAAAAATTGATAAGTTGGACTTTATTAAAATTAGAATCATCTGCTCTGTGTAATACAATGTTAAGAGAATGAAAATACAAACCACCAACTGGGAGAAAAAATATTTTCAAAACACATATCTGATAAAGTACTCGTAGCCAAAATATGCATAGAACTGTTAAAATCAACAATAAGAAAATAAACAACCCAATTAAAAAATGGACCAAAGATCTGAACAGGCATCTCACCAAAAAAAATATACAGATGGCAAAAAAGTATATTAAAGATGCTGAATGTCATTTTTCATTAGGAAATGCAAAATAAAACAACACACCTATTAGAATGGCTAAATTTTAAAATAATGAAAATACCAATTTCTGGCAAAATGTGGAGCAATAGAGACTCTCATTCATTGTTTTTGCGAATGCAAAATGGTACAGCCAAGTTGGAAGTCAGTTTGGTAGTTTCTTACAAAGCAAAACATAGTCTTACCATATAATCCAGCAATTGAACTCAAAGGTATTTACTTACCCAACTGATTTTAAAACATGTGCCCACGCAAAAACCTCCGCATGAATGTTTATAGCAGTTTTATGTGTAATTGCCCCAAACTAGAAGCAACTAATATATGCTCTTCAGTAGGTGAAAGGATAAACAAACTGTAGTGTATCTCTACAATGGAATTATACTCAGTAACAAAAAGGAATGACCTGCGTGTTTTAAAATGTAGGCTTTATTATTATTCAGGTATGGCAAGGCCAACAGAGCTGGAAATGATTGCCATATAAAAGATAGTCTGTTATACACATCGTGGGGGGCCACACAGATCAGTTAGGAGGCCAAGGAGCAAGGGGCAAATGTGGACAAGAGCCGTTATTGTGATTTTCACAGGAAGGAATCAGTAGGCAGAGTAAGCAGACTAAGCAGGTTTAGGATTAGTTTGAATAATGTCAGCAGCCTCTGGGCTGGAAGGCTGTCGCTAATTTTCTGGTACCTGGCCCTGTGTGATTAGGGCAAGGAGACAGTGGCCTAAAATGTGACAGCCCAACAAAGAAGACAGTTGCGGGTGTGGGTTTTGGATTGGTTAGTTTACATATGAAAGGTATGTTCAAAGGTGATTTGTTTGCTCTCTCTAGGAACTAGCTAATCCTGGGAGGGGCAATCCCTCTAGGGTCAGCAAGGCCCCAAGGTGTCAAAGCATCAAGGAGAGAAACTAGGAAACCTGGTCATCACACTATGAAGTCCTGCAAAGTCATGGATGATTCTTAAATGCATGTTACTAAGTGAAACGAATCAGTCTGAAAAGGCTGTACAATTCAATTTATATGACATTTTGGAAAAGGCAAACTATAGAGACAGTTAACAGATCAGTCAGTGGTTGGCAGAAGTTTCTGAATAGGTGAGGCACAGGGGATTTTTGCCCTGGCAGTGAAACTATTTGTTTTGTCTGATGGTCTGATACCAGAATTGTGAATACACAACACTATGCATTTGTCAAAATCCACTGACCTTTATAACACAAAGAGTAAATCCTGATGTGTGTAAACATTTAAAAATCATTTAGGATGTTGGGGAACTTCAGGATGGAATGCAGACTGTGACAAAAGAATCTAAATGTATTACAAATGTATGAAATAATTCCTTCCTTCATTGAAGGGAGTCGCAGGGGTGGGGTGGTGCTGACCTAAGTAACTGTAAGACTAAAGCAAAAGAAAGTGTATATAAGCGTTGTACTTTAGTTGATAAATTTATCTCCCATGGAAATATGGGTTAGCAATTCTGAAACCACTACATGTTTTAGTCTGCTCAGGCTTTTATAACAAAATATCTGAGTGGCTTAAACAACAGAATGATATTTTTTCTAGAATATTATTAATATTTTACTAATAGGTTATTAGTTTTTGATTATTATTAGTTTATTAGTTCTAGAAGCTATAAATCTAAGATCAAGGTGCCAGCAGGGTTGATTTCTGTTGAGGCCTCTCTGGCCAGCAGCTCACTGTATGCTCACATGATTTCTTCTGTGTGTGTGTGTGCATGGGGTGGGGATGGGGGTTGAGGGGAGATGGGGGTCTGAGATCTCTGGCATCTCTTCATCTTCTGATAAGGACACCAATCCTATTAAATTAGGGCCTCATCCTTATGACTTCGTTTAACATTTAATTATCAACTTAAAGTCTCAATCTCCAAATACAGTCACACTGGCGATTAGAGTTTCAACATATGAATTTTTTTGATGAGGGGGCAAAAACATTCAGTCTACAACACTTACATGCTAGGATAGAATAATTGGGTAAACACAGGACAAATGGTAGAAGTAAGGTTTCTCATATTTGGAGTGGGAGTTTACAGAAAAGCAAGGGAAGAAAGCTAAAAATGATCCATGTGATAATAGATTGAAATTCATTAGTATGAACTCAGCTTAATATAGAAGCAGATGGTTACATATAGAAATATTTATGAATATGCGTATATACACAGTTTGGTACACACACACATATATTTTGCTCTGTCACCTGAGAGCCTAGAAACAATGACACTATAGAAGCATTGATTGAGTGCACCTAGTACCCAGATCTTGGTTTCTAATACCATTCTCCAATAAAAGAAACCAAGGCCTTGGGGAAATGTCTGATTCTAGGCCTGAGGCGAGAAATATACAAGATGAGCCTGGAGCCTCTTGTAGTGACAGAAAATGAGAAAGTATTCAAAAAAATTCACAGTGATGATGGTATGTCAAAGAAAGACAGAGACAAACTCAAAGAGCTCCTAAGGACCAAAGAGGAAACAATTTGAACAACAAAATATAGTATTGGATTATAACACAAAGTACAAAATAAATAATCATGACCCCATACATAGTTCAATAAAAACTGAATAAATAAATAAATGGGGGGGGAGAGATAAATCTCCCATGCAGGAGAATTCCAAATAATTTATCATTTCACCCACAAGTGAGGAGTGTAACTCTGTACATCTTAAATGTGGGCTCTGCATGGAGACTTCCTTCGCAAGAGTACAGTATGGAAAGGTGGTAAAGGACTAACTTTATAGGGGGTAAACCTGACAGACATTCCTTCAGTCAGATGATGAAGGTTAATGTCGACAGTGATAAATCATGTTGATGTATGTGTATCTTCTTGAGAAGATGTGACGAGAATGACTTTTTACCTCTATGGTCCTCCTCCCAAGAACACATAACTCCAATATATCTATAAGAAAAATATCAGAACAAATTCCTGTTGAAGGGCATTCTACCTGAGCAAATACCTGAGCAATATGCCTCAAAACGTTCAAGGTCATCAAAAACAGACTGAGAAACTGTCATAGCCAGGAGGAGACTAAGGAGAAATGACAACTAAATGTAATATTGGATCCTGTATGGGATCCTAGAACAGAAAAGTGACATTAGGTAAAAATCTAAGGAAATATTTTAAAATATGGACATTAGCTAATAATAATGTATCAGCATTGGTTCACTAATTATGACAAATATACCATACTAATGGGAGATACTAATAATAGAAGAAACTGTATGTGGGGTATCTCTAAACTATATTCACATCTTTTCTGTAAATCTAAAACTATTCTAAAGTTTATTTGATCACATCCATTCCCTATAATAAATACAACTTTCAATTTAAAGAAAAACTGAGTAATTTATCTGGGTACATAAGGGTATCAGGGTTTATATAAACTATCATATATATTTAATCTATATCTTCTACCTATTCATACAAGTGAACATTTGTCCCATTTATAATTATTGGTTCATTCTTTGTTCAAGTATTAATTCAACCAATTTATCGTGTGACTGCATGCTCAGGGTTTAGAAGGACTGTACAGACCCAGTGGTTCTCTTTGTTATTCATCTGCATCTTTAAAAATGCTCTAAGGTTTTTAGTTGATAAGAAACTAAAAAAAAAAAAGAAAATAATAAAAGAACAACTTTCAAAAGTGATTAGAAAAAGCAATGTGTGTGTCACTGACAAAGAAAAAGCTGACTAGCTATTTTGCCAAAGCCTTCATAGGTATCCATAACCTGTTGAATTTTTTAAATTCAGTCTTGTCCTTCAGTCTAAACTTAGAAGATTTTCTATTTGTCAGTACACTGAGTGGGGCACAGAATAAGAAAAAGCTGTGCAACCAGTCCAGGCTCTCAAGCAAACTGCTGTCAGGCTGTATGATCCAGCAGATATGATGGTGCTTGAAACATCTGAAGCAGATAGGCATGAAGCAAAGAGCCTTGGGCAGGATCTCTAGGTGAATTACAGCGCAGATTTCTAGGATTATGGAGCAAAGCTATGCCATCCTCTATCAATAACTCGTATTCTGAGGAACAGCTTCTGGCTTACGGCTGGACCCTGGTATAGACTGAATGCTTAATCATGGGCCAATAAGTTACCATGTGACTTGAGCTGCCCATCATTTGTTGGGGTTGTCTGACCTACAAAGCCAAAAAGTCTGCACAGTAGCAGAAAGCGATATAAAAGAGGAAATTTAAGCAGATTCTGAAGGCATAGATAAAAAAGGTGGCCAGATATAGCTTGTTCATGGACAGTGATTAATGGTTTAACTGGATCCTTAGGGGCTTGGAAGGAACAAAATTGAAAAATTGTCCATAAGGAGATCTTGGGAAGAGGTATGTGGAGAGAAGACCCTAAATGGGTGTAGTATAGAGATATTTGTGTCCCATATGAATGCCCATCAATGGATGCCCTCAGCAGAGGAGGACCTTGATAATCTGGTGGATGAAACTACCCTTTTTTCTGGACATCAAGCAGCCTCTTTTCCCAACTACCACTTTCATTGCCCAGTGGACTGATAAAGTGGTTATGGCAGCATGATGTACATCATGCATGTGCTTAACGATGTGGACTTCCACTCACTGGAAAAGTTATTTTATGTGTCAATTTGACTGGCTCATTCAGTGCCCTGATATTTGGCCAGACATTTCTGGGTGTGTCTGTGAGGGTGTGTCTGTGAGGGTACTTCTGGATGAAATTAACGTTTGAAATGGTGAACTGGGTAAAGCAGATGGCTGTCCCCAGTGTGGGTGGGCATGATTCTATTCCTTAAGGGCATGAATAGAACAAAAAAAGATGAAGGAAGGAAGACTCTAGCCCTTCCTGCCTGATTGCAAGAGCTGAGACACCAGTCTTCTCCTGTCCTCTTTGCTCCCGGTTTTCAGGCCTTCAGACTCAGACTGAATTATACCACCAGCTTTCCTGGATCTCCAGCTTGCAGATGGCAGATTCTGGAACTTCTCTGTCTCCACAATTGCACGACCATTTCCTTATAATAAATCTCTTTCCACATAGGTATACTATTGGTTCTGTTTCTCAGGAGAACTCTGACTAATACATTCACCAAGGTTGATCTGATAACAGTGCCCAAGCTGCCAACACCATAGACCAATAATACCCTTGATCCTGCCAGATCTTCCCTTTCTGTTGCTCTGAGTCTTGCGTCAAGAACATGCACAGCCCATGGCAACAGGTTTCAGTTTCTTTTCCAGGTCATCCATGGGAACGGCTCCAGGTGATGAGAGACAGACATAGGTTTCAGTTTGTTCTTATGGGTTCATCCTTTCTGGTTCCAGTTTTCCTTGTTTCTCTACATGTCCAGCTCTTCTTCCTACCTCTCAGTCTGGTTGGCTCATAAAGGTTTCAACATCAATCCAGACTCAGAACAGCAGCATTGTACAGACACTTCCACCAGCTCCCACCACTGAATAAGGTCAAAACCTTATACTAAATCTCTTACCCTTTATCACTCGTAGTTCTACTTCTCTGAATGAACCCTAACTGATACATTATGTCTTATTCTTCAGTCTGAAAGGAGGAAGGTAATAATCAAATACCAAAAAAAGAAAAAAAATCATATATAGAATGAACATGAATTTAACTACTACTGTAAAATGACATTTTTTTCATGGCCTAAAAATAACATTTTAATCAGTTTTTTCTTAATACAGCTCTTGCTAAAACCACATGGTATGCTGGAAGTTTCCAGCCAAAAGGAGAGAGCAAGCTGGGACTAGTTTTAGGTAAAACCAGGACACATTTACTAGGAAGAAAGGATTGTCCCCATCCGGGAAAAGAACATCAGTCCAAATCAACCAAACATGAACCTTATCTGGAATAAGCATCTATTGGGCTCATTGAAGGACTGGTCCAGGATTAGGCAACAAAGGCTGCTGGTCATCTGGCAACATTGGTAACATCAGCAGATGCTTTATTTATAGATTAAGGAGGCCAGTCTTGTCTAGACATGGAGAAGAATCAAACCCTTTTGTGCCTATTAGTTGCAAGACTTCAATAGTGGCCATATCTTATTCATCTTTGCATTCTTTGCACCAGCAATGTAGTAGGTACTTAGTCATATTGTTGAATGAAAAAAGAAATGAATGATTTTCACCAGACAGGCTAGGGACAGGCAGGAATCGACAATATTAAAGACTGTTGTCATAAATACCTGCTATTGAGTAGGGTGACTTAAAATGTGTTTCTTAAATAATGTGATATCATTCTCTCTCTACATATATTTTTTCCATACACATATCTTTACATATAAAGATATATTTATAACTCTTATATGTATAAAATTTTTAAGTTTATACAACTAATAGGTATCAGTAAGATTTCTTCTAGCTCTAGATTTCTAGACATCTAGCTCTAGATCTCTCTCTCTCTCTCTCTCTATATATATATATACACACACACATATATCTACATATCTACATATATATGTACACACATATACATTTATCTCTCTATATAGATACATAAATAGATAGATATAGATAGATGGTATAATTCTCTCTATATATCTATATAGACATATATAGAAAGAGATTCCAAATCATAAATGTTTAGAGCTAGAAGAGACCCTACTTATATTTATTAATTTAACCCCTCTGTAAGATAGATTAAAGGAAGTTTTATTTTTCACAGGAAATTATTACCAGCAAAATGAAATCTAAGCAAAAAATAGAAAGCAGAAAGGGAGCATAGATAATAGACATGAGGAAAATTAGATATTCAGGTAGGACACTTCGTTTGCTCTTGGTGCACGAGCACTAAAAGTCACCTTCTGACTGCCTCACCTCCTCATTGGCAGGCCCAGCCCTGGTTAGTTTCTAAGCTTATCTAAAAACTAGAAGGACAGTATATCAGCAGTAGACACGGAAAGTAATCTCACTCACATAAAACAGTATCTAATATGTCTGGGGAGTTTGAATCATATTTGTGAATTCTTCCCTTCCTCCAGTCCCATTGTATATACACAGCCTTCCCCTAACCCTAGCCCCCACTGTGCTGGTCCAACCTTGGATATTTTGCTTTTGATTCCCTGACTCCAGCTTCCCTAGTCTTGACACCCTTGAAAGCCTCCATGTAGGCCTGGCCTTGCTCCCCAGATCTTCAGTTGCTCACCATCTCACTTCAGATGTCCCTGTCTGTCCCCTGGACTTTAATGCTAGTCCCAACCTGCTGGATTAAGCACTCTCAGATACAGATGTCTGCTGATACTATGCAGTTTGCCCACTTAGCTTTGAATTTCCTGATTGCCCCCATGGTGCCAGCTGCATGGTTTGGTCTGTTTCTTCTCTCATTGGTCTGATTATACACTCCCCAGCATGCATCCCACCTGAACATGAAGTGAAAAATGACACCAACCAGATGAATTTCAGGAGGTTATTAAACAATAAATGCCAGGGTGAATGAATGATTACTCAGATTCACCACAGCAATTTACGTGTTCTTCTGGTGAAACAGGCGCCATCCCTTCAGGTGATTTTCAATTCAGATGTTGCTGCTTTACACTCTCACCTCTACAACTAACATTCTGGAAGAGACCTGGCTTTATCCTTTTACCACCAAATTTATACTGTACCTGGGTTCCAAAGACATCTGCAGACATAATCATCTTGATCTATCCTCCATGAGAAACTATTTTCAAATAGCCTAATACCCACACATGAATTCTATTACAAGACTATTGCAATTGGCTTTCTCATTGTGCCTCAGGAAGAGACAGACTAGGTTAATTTAACATGCCCAAGAGAAGAAAAAGAAGTAGGGGAGGGAGGAAGGAAAAAGGAGCAACTAGTTCATAGTCTGACAATAGGCAAAATTACCTGAGGGTTTCCCTGGTGGCGCAGTGGTTGAGAGTCCGCCTGCCGATGCTGGGGACGCGGGTTTGTGCCCCGGCCCGGGAGGATCCCGCATGCCGCGGAGCGGCTAGGCCCATGAGCCGTGGCCGCTGGGCCTGCGCGTCAGGAGCCTGTGCTCCGCGGCGGGAGGGGCCACAATAGTGAGAGGCCGGCCTACCGCAAATCACCTGAAACCAATCCTAAAATTATATGGTGATCCTGTTCTTCTTAGTCAACATCTGTTTTAGATGATGAGTAATTAAATAAATCTCATGCCACAAAGGTACTAAAAATGACAGTCAGTCCTCTAGAGTTAAGAAGGATTGGAAATTTTTTTCCAACTACCCAAAAGTAGATTATTAAAATTTATATTTAAAAAATGCTACTTCCAAAACATATTTAGATCAAATGCAAGGAAAAGTAAAATAATGATTTACTCCATAATATCAAAAAAGAAAGAAGAAAATTGGTAGCTCAAGAAAGAAAATAGCACCATGTTTTTCTCTGTTAGTAAATTGCAAATAATTAGTAAAGGGTCAAGACAGGAGTATCTTGTTACACTGAGTAATAAAGACTTAGAATATTAAAACGAATGTATTTACTAGTAAGTCATTACAGGGCTTGCTAATTGCTCTATTAGGGTCCTGAGCATTTCACATATACCCCTAATACTACAGAAAAAAAGTACAGTTAATTATTTGCATGTCTATATTCCCAACCAGAAACTAACGTTCACAAAAGCTGAAAACACATACTAATAATCATCCTTATAGTCTCATTACTTAGCACACAGTATACCAAATAACAAGTACCTAGCACATCTTGATGGACTAAATGAAGTGTTTAGTTGATATAGCATCTGAAATGTCTCATAATAGGTAACCACAGAAGCTTTCGAACTTGCTCGGAATTGTTCTAATTTCCCACTTGGGGTGCAGACCCTTCCCCTCCTTTTCCTTCTAAGTCATATCTAGGCTAAAATAACCTAGGAGGTACAGGAATGAGGGCCAAGAGCATCAGAACTATGAACAACGGAAGAGTATAGGCCACATGTACAACTACCAGAGAAGTCTTACCAGATATAGTACACATGGCATCAGACTAAAACCAAGAGCTCAGTGACAACTTTGTTCTGTCATCTAGCTAAGGACATCTTGATATTTACCTGCCTAGACTTTCTAATTGCTTCCATCCCTGGGTGCAACCCCACATTAAAATGTCAAATGGCTTGTTTTCTTGTCTCTCTTTTAGTGTTCTACTCACTGCCACTCTTTTATTTTAATCTTGAAATATAATAAGGTCTAAGCTGTGCCAGAACCCTCTCAGCCTCCCTCCTTCTCAGCCTTAAGCTAGGATTTGACAGAAAAATACTCCTTTAGAAAACCAGGGAGAATAGAGCAGGAAATGTCTCTTAATCAAAATCCATTAATATGAATAGGAAATGGTAAGTATCAAGAGCAGTTTTAGCAGAATAAGTTTAAATATGTGCTTGTGGGAAAAAATGAAAAGTAAAAACAAGGCAGAAAATTTTCCTCTTACATTTACAAGTTTTTATAAGTTCAGAGGAAATAATGTTGAAAGATTCAGAAACTTTATATTAATAAATGCCATAATGAATGATGACTTTCAAAGTCTCAACTCACAAGTAAAATGTACATAAAGAACTAAAATGAGTAAAACATATTTTTTAAAGTTAGAATTTATCCCCTTGGAATCCTGGTACAAAGACAATATGAATAGCATTGAGACTTTGTAAGTATAATAGAAAGTACTTAAGGAAGTGACTCCTGCTCCCAGTTATGACAGAGTAATAGAGACCAGATTTATATACCTGTCTAAAAAAAGTCAAAATATATAAATATAAACTGCTATAAATAACAGCTTTCAGACATTGGACAACAGATAAAATCATGACAATGATTTTCTAAGACTCAAACTACTAAACCAAACTAAGAGTCCTATGATTACCCCAGATTACTGCCTGGAGCGAGTTTTACTATCTGGCCCTTGAGAGGAAAATGTTTGCCAACTCTAGAGTAGAGACCGCAAAAGTGTATTGTTTCACTAGTTGGGACAAATTAACCCTACACAAAAAGCTGCTCTTAATCCACATAACTAAGGTAAAAACAAACTTCTAAGTAATGTACCTATGTCCCAGAATATAGACCAAATAAATATATTTAAAAAGTAAAAGAAAATCTAAAACCCAAGAACATAAAAGTAACAATAATTGAAATACAGTTATACTTTATCAGTCATGAAAAGCAGCAGAAAAATATAACTAATAATAAGTAGAAAAAGTCAATCAACAGGGACAGACTCAGAAAGAACACAAATGATAAATTAGTGAATAAAGATGTTAAAATAGTTACTGTAAATATAACTCAATATGTTCAAGAAGATGGAGGAAAGCATGAGCATTATAAAAAGATTGATGGAAGATTTTAAGACATGAATTTAACTTCTGGGAATAAAAATATAAAGTTTAACATAAAAGCACCCTGACATGATATTATGAAGAAGAAAAAAAACTTAGAACTTAGAAACATAGCAAGAGAAGTTATCCAAAATAAAACACAGAGAAAAAAGACTGAAAAATAAACAGAGTAACAATGAGCTATGGGCAGTATCAAGCAGTGTAACAAATACATGATTGGAATCTTAGAAGAAAAGGAGCAAGAAGTGAGACAAAAAATTTTTGGAAGAAATAATTGCTAAAATTCTCAAAAATTTGAAGGAAACTATAATCCCACAGAACTAAGAAGCTCAAAAAACCCCAGCAGAATAAACATGAAGAAAATCACAAGAAGACACATCATAACCCAATTATTGCCAAACAACAATAAAGTAAAATTGTTAAAAACAGCCATGGAAAAAAGACACAGTACACACAAAACCACAAAGGTAAAAATGATGATAAACTCCTAAGCAAAAACAGCACAAGCCAGAATGCAGTGAAGCAACAGTGTTGAAGTACTAGAAAACAAAGTCAACCTGTAATTCTATAGCCAGCAATATCTCTTACTATCTTATGATATGCATGGAGCAGTATACTATTATTAAAATGAAGGTTGTTATAAATTAAAAATTATATGTATATGTACATGCTAGACAAAAAAGGCAACAAGGAAATAAAAATCAAGTTATGAAAAATATTTAACTGATCTAAAAGAAAGGAGAAAAACAAAGGACTTACATATGGGAAAAAATAAATAACAAGATGGTAGATTTAAAGCCATGCATATAAACAATTACATTGGATTAAAGTTTTACTGAGCTCTGCCCACCAGAGCAACAGCCAGCTCTACCCACCACCATGCCCTCCCATCAGGAAACTTCCACAAGCCTCTCAGACAGCCTCATCCACCAGAGGGCAGACAGCAGAAGCAAGAAGAACTACAATCCTGCAGCCTGTGGAAAACAACATTCACAGAAAGACAAGATGAAAAGGCAGAGGGCTATTACCAGATGAAGGAACAAGATAAAACCCCAGAAAAACAACTAAAAGAAATGGAGATAGGCAATCTTCCAGAAAAAGAATTCAGAATATTGATAGTGAAGATGATACAGGACCTTGGAAAAAGAAAGGAGGCAAAGATCGAGAAGATGCAAAAACTGTTTAACAAAGATCTAGAAGAATTAAAGAACAAACAAACAGAGATGAACAATACAATAACTGAAATGAAAAATACACTAGAAGGAATCAATAGCAGAATAACTGAGGCAGAAGAACTGATAAGTGACCTGGAAGAGAGAATGGTGGAATTCACTGCTGCAGAACAGAATAAAGAAAAAAGAATGAAAAGAAATGAAGACAGCCTAAGACACCTCTGGGGCAATATTAAACTCAACAACATTCTCATTATAGGGGTCCCAGAAGGAGAAGAGAGAGAGAAAAGACTCGAGAAAATATTTGAAGAGATTATAGTCGAAAACTCCCCTAACATGGGAAAGGAAAGAGCCACCCAAGTCCAGGAAGCACAGAGAGTCCCATACAGGATAAACCCAAGGAGAAACACGCCGAGACACATAGTAATCAAATTAACAAAAGTTAAAGACAAAAAAAAATTATTGAAAGCAGCAAGGGAAAAGGGGCAAATAACATACAAGGGAACTCCCATAAGGTTAACAGCTGATTTCTCAGCAGAAACTCTACAAGCCAGAAGGGAGTGGCATGATATACTTAAAGTGATGAAAGGGAAGAACCTACAACCAAGATTACTCTACCCAGCAAGGATCTCATTCAGATTCGATGGAGAAATCAAAAGCTGTACAGATAAGCACAAGCTAAGAGAATTCAGCACCACCAAACCAGCTCTACAACAAATGCTAAAGAAAATTCTCTAAGTGGGAAACACAAGAGAGGGAAAGGACCTACAGAAACAAAACCCCCCAAATTAAGAAAATGGTAATATGAACATACATATCGATAATGACCTTAAATGTGAATGGATTAAATGCTCCAACCAAAAGACACAAGCTTGCTGAATGGATACAAAAACGAGACCCATATATTTGCTGTCTACAAGAGACCCACTTCACACCTAGGAACACATACAGACTGAAAGTGAGGGGATGGAAAAAGATATTACATGCAAATGGAAATCAAAAGAGAGCTGGAGCAACAATACTCATATCAGATAAAATAGACTTAAAAATAAAGAATGTTACAAGAGACAAGGAAGGACACTACATAATGATCAAGCGATCAATCCAAGAAGAAGATATAACAATTATAAATATATATACACCCAACATAGGAGCACCTCAATACATAAGGCAACTGATAACAGCTATAAAAGAGGAAATCGACAGTAACACAATAACAGTGGGGGACTTTAACACCTCACTTACACCAATGGACAGATCACCCAAACAGAAAATTAATATGGAATCACAAGCTATAGAAGACACAGCAGACCAGATAGATTTAATTGATATTTATAGGACTCCATCCAAAAACAGCAGATTACACTTTCTTTTCAAGTGCACAGGGAACATTCCCCAGGATAGATCACATCTTGGGTCAGAAATCAAGCCTCAGTAAATTTAAGAAAACTGAAATCATATCAAGCATCTTTTCTGACCACATTGCTAGGAGATTAGAAATGAATTACAGGGAAAATAACGTAAAAAACACAAACACATGGAGGCTAAACAATATGTTACTAAATAACCAAGAGATCACTGAAGAAATCAAAGAGGAAACCAAAAAATACCTAGACACAAATGACAATGAAAACACGACGATCCAAAACCCATGGGATGCAGCAAAAGCAGTTCTAAGAGGGAAGTTTAGAGCTATAGAAGCCTACCTCAAGAAACAAGAAAAATCTCAAATAAACAATCTAAACTTACACCTAAAGGAACTAGAGAAAGAAGAACAAACAAAATCCAAAGTTAGCAGAAGGAAAGAAATCATAAAGATCAGAGCAGAAATAAGTGAAATAGAAACAAAGAAAACAATAGCAAAGATCAATAAAACTAAAAGCTGGTTCTTTGAGAAGATAAACAAAATTGATAAACCATTTGCTACACTCATCAAGAAAAAGAGGGAGAGGACTCAAATTAATAAAATCAGAAATGAAAAAGGAGAAGTTACAACAGACACCGCAGAAGCACAAAGTATCCTAAGAGACTACTACAAGCAACTCTATGCCAATAAAATGGACAACCTGGAAGAAATGGACAAATTCTTAGAAAGGTATAACCTTCCAAGACTGAACCAGGAAGAAATAGAAAATATGAACAGACCAATCACAAGTAATGAAATTGAAACTGTGATTAAAAATCTTCCAACAAACAAAAGTCCAGGACCAGATGGCTTCACAGTTGAATTCTATCCAACATTTAGAGAAGAGCTAACACCCATCCTTCTCAAACTCTTCCAAAAAACTAAAGAGGAAGGAAAACACCCAAACTCGTTCTATGAGGCCACCAACACCCTGATACCAAAACCACACAAAGATACTACAAAAACAGAAAATTACAGACTAATATCACTGACGAATATAGATGCAAAAATCCTCAACAAAATGCTAGCAAATAGAATCCAACAACACATTAAAAGGATTATACACCATGATCAAGTGGGATTTATTCCAGGGATGAAAGGATTCTTCAATATATGTAAATCAATCAATGTGATACACCATATTAACAAATTGAAGAATGAAAACCATATGACCATCTCAATAGATGCAGAAAAAGCTTTTGACAAAATTCAACACCCATTTATGATAAAAACTCTCCAGAAAGTGGGTACAGAGGGAACCTACCTCAACATAATAAAGGCCATATATGACAAACCCACAGAAACATCATTCTCAATGGTGAAAAACTGAAACCATTTCCTCTAAGATCAGGAACGAGACAAGGATGCCCACTCTCAACAGTATTATTCAACATAGTTTTGGAAGTCCTAGCCACGGCAATCAGAGAAGAAAAAGAGATAAAAGGAATCCAAATTGGAAAAGAAGAAGTAAAATTGTCACTGTTTGCAGATGATATGATACTATACATAGAGAATCCTAAAGATGCCACCAGAAAATTACTTGAGCTAATCAATGAACTTGATAAAGTTGCAGGATACAAAATTAATGCACAGAACTCTCTTGCATTCCTATACACTAATAATGACAAATCTGAAAGAGAAATTAAGGAAACACTCCCACTTAGCATTGCAACAAAAAGAATAAAATACCTAGGAATAAACCTACCTAGGGAGACAAAAGACCTGTATGCAGAAAACTGTAAGACACTGATGAAAGAATTTAAAGATGATACCAACAGATGGAGAGATATACCATGTTCTTGGATTGGAAGAATCAATATTGTGAAAATGACTATACTACTCCAAGCAATCTACAGATTCAATGCAATCCCTATCAAATTACCAATGGCATTTTTTACAGGACTAGAACAAAAAGATCTTAAAATTTGTATGGAGACACAAAACACCCTGTATAGCCAAAGTAGTACTGAGGGGAAAGAAATGGAGCTGGAGGAATAAGACTTCCTGGCTTCAAACTATACTACAAAGCTACAGTAATCAAGACATTATGGTACTGGCACAAAAACAGAAATACAGATCAATGAAACAGGATAGAAAGCCCAGAGGTAAACCCACGCACCTATGGTCAACTAATCTATGGCAAGGATATACAATGCAGAAAAGGCAGTCTCTTCAATAAGTGGTGCTGGGAAAACTGGACAGCTACATGTAAAAGAATGAAATTAGAACACTCCCTAACACCACACACAAAAATAAACCCAAAATGGATTAGAGACCTAAATGTAAGACCAGACACTATAAAACTCTTAGAGGAAAACATAGGAAGAACACTCTTTGACATAAATCACAGCAAGATCTTTTTTGATCCACCTCCTAGAGTAATGGAAATAAAAACAAAAATAAACAAATGGGACCTAATGAAATTTAAAAGCTTTTGCACAGCGAAGGAATCCATAAACAAGACGAAAATACAACCCTCAGAATAGGAGAAAACATTTGCAAATGAATCACTGGACAAAGGATTAATTTCCAAAATATATAAACAGCTCATGTAGCTCAATATTAAAAAAACAAACAACCCAATCCAAAAGTGGGCAGAAGACCTAAATAGACATTTCTCCAGAGAAGACATACAGAAGCACATGAAAATCTGCTCAACATCACTAATTATTACAGAAATGCAAATCGAAATTACAATGTGGTATCACCTCGCACCAGTTAGCATGGGCATCAATAGAAAATCTACAAACAACAAATGCTGGAGAGAGAGTGGAGAATAGGGAACCCTCTTGCACTCTTGGTGGGAATGTAAATTGATACAGCCACTATGGAGAACAGTATGGAGATTCCTTAAAAAACTAAAAATAGAACTACCATATGACCCAGCAATCCCACTACTGGGCATATACCCTGAGAAAGACATAATTCAAAAGGACACATGCACTGCAATATTCATTGCAGCACTATTTACAATAGCCAGGTCATGGAATCAACCTAAATGCCCATTGACAGACGAATGAATAAAGAAGATGTGGCACATATATACAATGGAATATTACTCAGCCACAGAAAGGAATGAAATTGGGTCATTTGTAGAGACGTGGATGGATCTAGAGACTGTGATACAGAGTGAAGTAAGTCAGAAAGAGAAAAACAAATATCATATATTAACACATATATGTGGAACCTAGAAAATGGTACAGATGATCCAGTTTGCAGGACAGAAATTGAGACACAATGTAGAGAACAAACTTATGGACACAAAGGGGAGAAAGCAGCGGGGGGTGTGGGGGTGTGATTAATTGGGCAATTGGTATTGACATGTATACACTGATGTGTATAAAATGGATGACTAATAAGAAAATAAACATTTTTTAAAAATTACATTAAATGCGAATTATAAAAATATACCAATTGAAAGGCAGAGTTATACAGATTAGATGAAAAAGGACAGTCAAACTGCATTCTATCTGTGAGAAGTTAACATTAAATATAAAGGCATATGTAGGTTAAAAATATAAAAATTATACCATGCATGTACACTCACACTCACACATACATACACACAAACAGGAGTAGCTACATTAATATCACACTAAGTAGGTACAGAACAACCAAAAAATATTACCAGTGACAGAGATGGTCACTGCATAATGATAAAGGAACCATTTAGTTAATAAAGAAGAAATAAGCACCCTAAAAATGTACTCACTTATTAACATGGCTTTAAATATATCAAATATAAACAGTAAGTACTAAAAGGAAAAAAATTAATCCACAATTATTGCTGGAGATTTCAAATTCCTCTGTCAATAATTGATAGAAAGGAAGTGAGTGAAAAGTCAGGAAAGTTATAGAAAAGTTGAATAATACTATCAAGCAACTTGACTTGATGTTTAGAGACCATTCCACACCACCACGACCAGAAGAATGCATATTCTTTTATGGAATATGGAATTTTTCTAAGATAAAACATATTCTTGTCTACAAGTCTCCATAAAGTAAATAAGTCTCAATAAATGCAAAATTTTATCATTAAAATTTTACAAATATAATTGGACACAATAGAATTAAATCAGAATTCACAACAAAAAGAAATCTGAAAAATATTCATGTATTTGGAAATCTAACACCCAATTTCTAAAGGAAATTGGGTCAAGGAATTACCACAAGGGAAATTAGAAAATATTGTGAACTAATGAAAAGGAACACAATACATCAAAATCTGTCAGATCAAGGTAAAGCAATGTTTAGAGAGAATAGGTGACATTAAATGCTTATGTTAGAAAAACTGAATAGATTAAAATCAATGACCTAGGCAATTAATCTTTGTTAAAGGAGGCAAGAATATACAATGGAGAAAAGATACTCTCTTCAATAACTGGTGCTGGGAGAACTGGACAGCTACACGTAAAAGAATGAAATTAGAACATTTGCTAACACTATATACAAAAATAAACTCAAAATGGATTAAAGACCTAAATATAAGACCAGATACTATAAAATTCCTAGGGGAAAACATAGGCAGAACACTCTTTGATATAAATCACAACAATATTTTTTTTGATCTGCCTCCTAAAGTAAAGGAAATAAAAGCAAAAATAAACAAATGGGACATAATTAAACTTAAAAGCTTTTGCACAGCAAAGGAAACCACTGACAAAATGAAAAGGCAACCTACTGAATGGGAGAAAATACTTGTAAATGATATGACCTATAAGGGATTAATATCCAATGTGTATGAACGGCTTAAACAACTCAACAACAAAATAAACGAAACCACCCGATTAAAAAAGGGGCAGCAGAACTGAATAGACATTTTTCCAAAGAGAACATGCAAATGGCCAACAGGCACATGAAAAGATGCTCAATATCGCTAATTATCAGGGAAATGTAAATCAAAACCACAATGAGATATCACCTCACACTTGTGAGAATGGCTATCATCAAAAAGAACACAAATAACAAACGTTGGCGAGGATGTGGAGAAAAGGGAACCCTTGTACACTGTTGGTGGGAATATAAATTGGTACAGCCTCTGTCGAAAACAGTATGGAGGTTTCTCAAAACTAAAAACAGAACTACCATATAATCTAGCTATCTCACTTCCGGGTATATAGCTGAAGGAAATGAAATCGCTCTCTCAAAGAGATATCTGAACCCTCACGTTTGATGTAGCATTATTCAAAATATCCAAGACATGAAAGCAATCTAAGTGTCCACGGATGGAAGAATGGATGAAGATAATGTGACATGCACAATGGAATATTACTCAGCCATGAGAAAGAAGGAAACCTGCCACTTGCAACAACATGCATGAATCTTGAGGACATTACGTTAAGTGAAATAAGTCAAATAGAGAAATACAAATACTGAATGAGTTCACTTATATGTAGAATCTAAAAAAGCCAAACTCATGGAAACAGTGAGTAGATTCGTGGTTGCCAAAGGCTGGGGCATCAGAAAAATAAAGGCATGCTAGTCAAAGGGTACAAAATTCGAGTTATAAGATGAATAAATTCTGGGGATCTTAGGTACTGCATGTGAATATAGTTAAAAACATTGTTTTGCATACTTGTAAGCTGCTAAGAGGGTAGATCTTAAGTCTTCTCACCACACACACACACACGTGCACGCACACACGTGCACGCACACACACACAAAGGTAATTATGTGTGGTGATGGATATATTAACTAATCTAATCGTCATAATCATTTCATAGTATACGTGTGTATCAAATAATCACATTGTATACCTTAAACTTTCATCATGTTATGTGTCAATTGCATCTCAATAAAACTGGGCAAATAAAGAATGACCAAAACTGAAATTCATAAAATAGAATTGAAGTTTTAACAGAGTTTACTGAAAACTCTAAACTCATATTCTGTCAATGAGTCTGGATGACACAAAAAATCTCCACTGGGCACTTGCACATGAAGATATTTGGAACTCCTGCCTAGAGATTTCCACTCCATGGTTATCACTCAATTCTTCATTCCTTTAGAAAGTGGGCAGAGAAGGTGGGTGGGAGAGAGTAGTACAAGATCTTTTAAAAGAAAGCTTGAAAAACACTAACTTTAAGTCCCCAAACCTTTCACAAACAAGCCTTTCAGGTCCAGGAGTATTTTAAAAACTTCAGCCTCAGCAGCAAGAGAAATTTAAGACTTTGTTGTGTTCCTAATATACTGGATAGTTTCCATAATCAGTGGAAGATTTTTCTTCTCCATGCATGTTGGTTCATTGCATCTAATTAGATTTCTGCTTTCTAATTCTTACCTGGCACTGAAGGTTCCTGCTGGGCCTGGAGATCTATCTGCATCTCCAGCTGGGTTGAATATTGCTTGGACTCCCTACCACGCTGTCTCATCAATGCCTTTCTCTAGAAGGCTGGTACTTGCTTCCCAACATTTTAGCTTTTCCCTGATGCCGCTGCAAGCATTCTAAGTACCTGGAAACCAATGGTGCCACATACCCAATTAAAAGTATTACTAGTACCATAAATGTCTTTTTGTCTTATATCCCATGTTAGATGATGCCACCTTAGATGTCTACTCAAGACAGAATAAAACCACACATTTGTCATGATTCTTTGTTGACTATATTGGACAAAGATAGATAACCTTTGGAGACAAGTCCTGTATCCTTATAAATGTTTCCACCGCTTCTCTACCTCATCACTCTTTTCTTTTCCTCCCACTAGTCAATATCAAGCAAACAGAATAGTTTGAGGTTGAGATTATTTACACATGGAAAGCTCTATTAAACTCTTCTTTCCCTGATCCCAGATGTTCATCAACTGCCTTCTAACCTGATTGTAGTTTCATATGTATGACTGTGATGGAAAAAATGTTTTCTGGCTCTAAAGTAGTCCTTTAGCTTCCTGGTTTAAAAAAAAAGAATTCTTTCACAGAGGGTTCTGGATACTGTAATAGGTTGAATATAATGGTTTCACAGTTTAGAAATTATAAAGCCAAGTTTTGCAATTCGGAGTCCCTTTCTAAAGATCTCACCTACACTGTGTGTGACCCTTTACTTCACCACACAAGTCTGGCTCATTATCCCAATCTTGAGGGAACCATTTTCCTAAGCAGGAGGAAAGTACAGTCCAATGATAAAGACATATTAGTGTACTGATTAAGTTCCTTTGCCACTCACTATAAGACACCCCAAATTATTGCCTGAAGGCAAAAAACTTCTGATAGACCTTAAGAACAGAGCCACTAGTGTTCCAAATTTTCCATTGCGTTCTTTTCTCATTATATGGGTAACTTTACATATTGCAGTATAGTTTTTTTGCACAGAGGTGCATATTATAATCTAGGGACTTTCATTCATCAACACAATGCTAGGCATCCTGCCAAAATGATTCTCTGCTCAAAGAAATACTGTCTGATTGATCACCAACAGGGAGAAAAAAAAAATCTACCTAGGGAAAAAAAAATATTTTGACATTTGTGACACTCAGTCCCCTGACAGCATGATGAAGAAGTAGGCAAATGGGTGGAAAAACTTCAAGACTGCAGTAGTCTCTCTGTCCTCCAAATGTTGTGATTCTGCTCTGTAAGTTTTGACAATTCTATAAGGGAACAGGCACATAGATATTGGCCATAGACTAACCAAAACCTTTACTTGCTGCATAGATTTATTCTAAGGACAACCGAGATTCATCTTCTCCATACTCAATTTTTTGGGGGGGCGTGGACAGAGAATATAAGGGAGAGCTCCAAATTCTTGAACTCATCCCCAGCCTATGTTAATATTAACTATAGTCAATCAGATGACCTCATCATTGAGTTCAAACACTAGCTTTTACTAAACCAAACATTTAGGGAGATGGGCACTCTCCCAGGGCCAACACATGTAAAGTGTTTGATCCCAGGGCTAAGGCTAGCATAGCAACAGCTCACAGAGCAAAAATGTTCTCTGGCATGGTGTTAAGGAAAAACTACTTCCAGCCATCAGATAGTGGCTAAGCAGGATTTCTTTCTTTTTTCCTTTCGTTTTTTTTTTTCCCCAGTTCTAAGAATTCTGGCTACTTAAGAAAGACAGTGATGTGACAGTGCTCATATCTAAAATGATCATAGTAAAAAGGAAATTGCTGTTTCACCATAGTTTCTCGTGTTGTTGTTTTTTTTTTTTTTTTTTTTTTTGCGGTACATGGGCCTCTCACTGTTGTGGCCTCTCCCGTTGCGGAGCACAGGCTCCGGATGCGCAGGCTCAGCAGCCATGGCTCACGGGCCCAGCCGCTCCGCGGCATGTGGTATCTTCCCGAACGGGGGGCACGAACCCGTGTCCCCTGCGTCGGCAGGCGGACTCTCAACCACTGCGCCACCAGGGAAGCCCAGTTTCTCCTGCTTTTAACATTGCACTTTCTGTATGAAACCAAGAATCATGTTGCAAATTGTGCTTTTCAACATGAAAAAATGGGACAACAGCATCACCTATAGTTGTTCTGAGGATCAAATGAAGTAAAATATACATAAATATTTCTGCCACTGCATCTAATGTAAACTCCCTTTTGTTTCAAATTAGGAGTTAGATACGATTCCTTTCAACGAATGTAGTATTCTTGCCTGATTTCACTCGCTGCTGTTGCCCCAGCTTCTCAGTGCTCTGTTTGCTGACCTTCCACCATAAATCTTAGCCTCTCCCTGGTCCTTAGAGTATCTTCAAGCTCCCCCTGGTTCACCATCACTGCAGGCTCAGTTCATCTAATTAGGCTTTAGTCTTAGCCTCCATTGCAAGTCTCTATTCCAATTCCTTTCTATTCATCCCTTTCCTATTTGAGTAGTATGCTCATTTCATGTCCCTACAAGGATCTGCTCCTATCACCTTGTGAATTTGAGTACTGCCTCACTCTCAATGCCAACCTCATGTCTAAGACCTAGCTATCTATGGACTTACACCTTCTCCTTTGGTCCATTTTACATTGTTTTTATAAAAATTAAAGAGGAGAAATAGCCACCTTAAAGAGATCTGATGCTTGATGCTGGCCCCAGACCAAGGAGGAGCACTTCTCTTCATACCCTTCTTCAGCCTCATTGATCTGCCCCTAGTGACTGAGGTCTGAGGCCAACGAGAAAAGAGGGTAGATTTGGGACTGGATAGGAGTGGTGATAGAGGGGAACAGATGGCTTAAGACACTCTGGAATCCATTGAGGAAGGGAATTCCACAGATGAGAGGCTTCATTTCTGGAGAGAAAGGTGACCTGTTGATAAGGTATAGATGGGAGGTGCTAATGGGTTAAAGGAACACTATCAATTCCCCATTAAACAAAACAGAGACTGCCTTATACTGTTGCTTAAATTAAGTGAAACAAAATGAATAAAACTCTTAGCACAAAGATTAGCACAGTGTAGGCGATCAGAAAATGAGAGCTGCTGTGATGATGACAATGATGATAATGATGATGGTGATATGATGATGATGATGTTGATAGGAGGCACATCCATGTAAGTTCATGCACAAGAGAAAAGAAGCACATTTCCCACTCTCCGACTCCCAGAGAAATAACAATTCTCAAGGGCAAAATATTAATATTTAGCACCGTGGACAGAAATATATATGATTTGACTTCACTCAACCAAAAAGCTTGGTCATTCTAATCTATATAAGGAAGGACATACAAGGTAACTTGCTAAAGTGTTTATTTGCTATTATAATCTTCATTCTTAGCTATAAGATAGTATGTATATCTTTGCTGCTACTCTAGGATTTCTTTCATATGTGGATTTCTTCCATATATACACACATTTATATTCCAGAGATATTTGTAAAGAAACCTCCATGAACTAGGCACTGTGCTAGGGATACATAATTCTACAAGACAGACACAGTTTATGCTTCCAGAGAGCTTATAATATAACTGGGAAGACACAAAATTAAACAACTAATTATAATAAAATGCAATAAGCATCAGAACAGAAGTTCATGGGACTATGGAGACACATAGCTAGGGAGATTTTACTTTTTTTTTTTTTTTTTTAGATTTTACTATTTTATAGAGAGACTACAAGATCTCCTGGAAGTAATAACGGTTACACATATTCTTGAAGTTAGTCCAGAAAGAAGACGGAGGAAGCATTTTCCTGGCAGAGAAAATAGCATATGTAAAGGTATCTTGAGTGAGCGAGCACAGCATGTTGGGATAAGTGAAGGCATATGGAGAAGCAAAAAAGAGAAAGAACACAGGTCTTCTCAGAAATGTTATATTTTCATTGTTTCCTAAAGACAAAAAAAATCACTGAAGCATATTTAAGAAGGATGACATAATCAGATCTACAATTATGGTCACTCAGATTGATGCCTCTTCTACTTTTTTTCAAATATCAAAAGGTTTATAGATTATAGTTCGCAATTTGTGACACTTTCCTAATCAGAATCCTTTGGTAGCTCCCCATGGTGCACTGAATAAAATCCACCTCCTTGTTCGATAATCAAGGCTTTTCACTACCTGGCCTCAAATACCTTGTGAGATCTATCTTCCTGTACTCCTTTCCATACATTCTATGACCTGGCAAATCATTTCCAAAACTCAGCCTGGGCTTTCATATTTTGCCTTTGATTTTATTATTCGCTGAGACTAGAAGATTCTTCCATGTTGTTTTCACTTGCCTATATCATTCAAGGTCCCATTCAAACGTCTTCTTTCCCCTAAAGTGTCTCTTGATTCCCTGAGGTGGTATTAGTCTCTTTCCACAGAACGTCAACACTTCTTTAGTCTTTTATCCTTTCCTACTAAATATTTGAATCGTATAAGTTTATGTCATATATTTTAATCTCAAATATGTGAAGGTACTTGATATAAGGCACTTGATAGCAAAGGATAAACTTTATTAATTTTAGTATCTTCTGCGGGTCTAAAGCCTGTTCCTTAATGATGATAGCAGCACAATTAGTGAATAAATGGGTGAACAATCGCTTTACCACTAAAAGAAGAGAGGATGTCTCTGTTTCAAATCTATACATGGCATTATAATTTATGGTTTCATTTTCCCAGAACCTTGTAATCGAGTTTCTGTATTATGAAATGTCACAAAATGCTTGACTTTATATATATTTTTGGAATATTTATGAGTTATTAAGATACTAATGGAGGAAAAGTCTCAGAGTTGGATTATTGTGAGAAGCAGTAGAGAAATTAAAGCATTTTAAAAAGTATTAAGTGTATAAAAATATGAAAATTTAGTATACATTTAAACAATATTTTAATATAATTTCTTGTATTGAATATTGGCTGCCTGATAACACTACCTATAAATAGATTATGCATTAGATCTGTTCCGGATAAATCATATTTACAACTTTTTGTTGTTATTAATTGTATAGCTTACAAAATGAGCTTTGGTATAATGAAAAGAATATGGAACCTTCAGTCAGGAGAATTGATTTGAATAATGAACCTATATATTACTTCTTACTAATGTGCTGTTGGGCAAATTATTAAACTCTCCGGGCTTCGATTTTCCTATAATGAGGATGATAAACCCACCACCTCATAATGTGTTAAGAAATAAGTGAGATAATAACTATAATAGTGTTTCTGTAAACAGGAGCATTCTTTGCAAATGTTAAGTTTATTATTTCCACTGATCCATTGAAGGTCTTAATACAAATAAACTATGCTACAAAACTTGTATCAAAAGTAGAAAATATCTCCCCCAATATATCTGTTGTGTAAAATGAGGCCTTTATATTTTGACTCTGTTTCTTGAAAAGTACTGTTGGCATACCTGGAATGGTTTTTAAGGTTGAGGTGGAAGAAACATGAGATGTATAGTGGGCTTAAATGTTTCTTGATAAGAACAATAGAAAGGATAGCTATACCTGGGACATGAAATAAATATTTCTCAGAGTATTATATATTTCTAACCATAAAATTTCCACCAATATTACATTTTAGTCAAAGCTCCACTGCATATTCCAACTTGTGTTTAACATTCTGACTTTAGAGAGCCAACATAAGCAAATTAACTGTGATATATCTATTCTATAGATTTTTATTGAAAGCCAACTTGGGCCCCCTCAAGTATGCCGGATACCTGAGAAATAATGATAAGGTATGGTTCTTTCTCTTAAGAATATTGTGAATACAAAAACGTAAAATACAATTTTCCAAGTGTCCAAGTAAAGGTCTACATAGAGCGTTATAAGAGTATGAAGGAAGACCAACTCTGGAGCTAGAACAGGAAACGCTTCAAAATACAATAAAACGTTTCCTATGTCTTAAAGAATAAATAGGAATTTTCTAAGCAAATGGGTCAAAGGGTAGATGAGAGGAGATTCCAAGCCAAAGAAATAGCATTTGGAATCAAATCCCAATATATGTGAGGAAATGGAAATCCTTTCCCCCTACCTCTTTCTCTAACCGGAGTGGAAAGCTACTAGGTGGTGATTATGGCATAGACAGACATAGTTCTCTTTCATCCTTCATTTTATATAACATTCAGCACTTAAATCTTCCTACCATCCTTAAAAGGGAGAATGACTCAATATGACAGAATTGATGCTGACACATCTGCTTTGCTTTAATAACAAGCTAATTACTACACCACTTACTAATTACCTATATTACATGTAAACTTGACATGTGCAACAGGATATCAAACGAGATGCTTTCTCATCATGTTAATATTGGTTGGTTCCCCAAACCTGAAACCAAAACGTAATGAGTAGCCAAAGTTCTAAAGAGAGATACCAGATCATCTAACAGGTAGTCTGGCAAACAGGCTTAGCAAACACTGGGACACCTAGAGGACACACACAACCAGGAATGCTTGACAACTGGGGAAGAGGTGTTGGGGAGTAAGCATTTCCCTAGCAAGAGCATTTCAAGATGCTATTTTTCCTTTCTCCCACCCCATCCCCATCCAAATAAAATGAGTTTCAGAAATCTTGACACAGGTTCTCTAAAGTTTGGGGGAGGGGGCTGGTACCTGACTTATAACCACCTCCACAATGGCAACAACAACAAAAACTTCTAAAGGAAAGAAGCTGTTTAGAGCAACTTGGCATGACAGAGAATAGATGGGGTCCCATTAAGAACATCTTTCACCTTGAGAATTTCTAGAGCTTCAAGGACAAGAAGAGACGTAGGCACTGGGGAGGGGAACCAGACATGAGTCAACTTGAAAGGAACCCTGTCCAAAAGGTAGGCTTGGAGGGATAAGTCACCTTCAAGAAAGTTATTTGGAGTACATAGAAATGGGCTGAAGGAGCTCTTAAGCAACCAGCCATGAAGACGTAGGGAAGAGCAGAAGGAAGATTCCCAGAAACAAGATCCTCTGAGAAACAAAAAAAGAGCACAAGAGAGAAAAGGCCAGCATTTTCCTCTGCCACACTAGAAAGGCACCAATACCAGGTAAAACTATGCTAGCAAGAACGAGCTTATCTGTCTTTTGTGGTCTTCCCTTCTCCAGGCTTCACCCTGCAAGAGCAGAGGCAGTGTGGTGAATGAGGGGAGGAAGAGGAAAAGAACAATGTGGGGCAATGTTGAACAAGTTCCCCAGAATCTTCTCCCAACCACGGTTTTTCTAATCTGAGGCAACATCAACCTGGACACAGGAAAAAGATCAGAATTAAATGAGAAATGAAAGTTTTGAAATTAAAATGGGTTGGACTTTTTAACACCTGAAAAATGAGACTATATGCTAACACTTAAGAATGATCAGAAAACACGTTTATCTGTTTGAGATTTCAGTCAGGGGAAATGAAGGAGTCAGCAGAGCAATTTTAAAGAAACGATGGAAACAAAGAAGGAATTAAGTGGCCTCCTGCTCATATTCTATTGAGTCCCTAATGCTCAATAAATCAAATATATATGATACCTCATGTAACTGTCGTGAAATCCTATGAGTAATGAATGCATCATTATTCTGATTCTGTAGATGATAAAACTAAGTCTTGCATAGATAAGGTAAACTGTTGAGAATCAGCACCTGTAAGGGTGGATTTAAACACAGGCTTTCCTAACTCCAAATCTGGCATTTAACATCTAAGCTATGTTGCCTTGTCATCATATACATTATAAACTTAAGTTCTCAATACCATTAAACATACCTGTCTGTGAAGGTTCTTAATATTCTACTTAAAACCCACGTTCCAGAAAAGGATGATAGAGATATGGAAAAAAGGACTAGAGATAGCTAAGGGGTAAATAAAACATATGTATATTTGGGCCAGAAGTACCTTCACAAAATCCTCCTGTTTATTATTTAAGATACAGATCGAGTATATTGATTTAACAAATATTCATTGAGTTCTTCTTACGTGCTGGGAACTATATTTGACACAAAAATGAACATGGTTTCCACCCACATGGGAATACAGGAACAGTGAGTATTATAGACAAACAGCCAGTATGTTATTTTACTATAATGTAAATGTACAAGCACCCAGGAGGGGAGCTGACCCTGACTTGGTTATCAGAGAAAGCTTCCTGGAGGAAGTGACTTGTAAGCTGAGAACTGAAGACCTGAAGGCAAAGCAAAGAAGGTGTAGAAGGGTTTTCACAGCAGAGGAAATAGCACATGTGAAGATCTAGATGTAGGGGAAGATATGACAGGTTCAAAGAATTGAATAAAGCTGAGAAGTGCTGAGTCACATAGGGTGAGGGGAAGATGGTGAGAGATGTGGCTAGAAAAGGAGAGACTTTATGGGCCATGTTAAAAGGATTTGGACTTTATTCTAAAAGAAGTGCGAAGAAAAGGAGGCTACAGCAAACAACTCATGGGTTTACACAAATTCCTGAAATCATATAAACAATTCAACTTCTGAAAAACCTCTCTCTCTGAACTCAATCCAAACCACAGCTCTGATCCAAAAAATGGGGAAAATCGGTGGAATGCAATGAACTGAATTTAATCACTCATTTCATAAAAGCTGTTCTTTTTTTCCAGTCTGCACCTCATGCTGGCATATGCTCATGGAAAGGTTCAGTTCCATTGAAAGGACCATACTGCAACTGATCCATGCATTTAGGCATCCAGATAGATACAGATCAACCACAACAAAAACAAGACAAAAAAAATCTTGTCATTAATATTTCTAAAATTGTTGGAATTAAAATTGAGAAGCACTTTCCACTGTGAATCACTGACATAATTTTGTCATATTGATTACAATACACACTTATTGATTATTATTAGTAAGTATTCTGCCATGGTACAAAGCCTTTTGTGTGTGCTTCTATTTGTTTGCTTGTTGTTGGTATTTGCTATGTTTTGTGTAGAAACAGAAAATTGCTGAACAGAAACACAGATTCAGGACTCTGTCTAATTATCAGTTCAAAGTCAAAACAGCTAGTCTCTTGTTATTCCTAAACTGCTTCCCTTTACTTCGTTCTTTTACTTACTTTTTCAGGCACCAAAGGAAAAGGAATTGGCTACGGGAACTTGCATTTATTAATAAATAATAATTTTTAAAAACAATAAAAAAACCTGTCATTTATTGAGCTACTACTCAGTAAGAGGCACAATACTGGATGTTTTGTATATATTATCTCATTTAATCCTCTCAAAAATCCTAGGACATAGGTAATATTATCTTTATTTAACAGATGAGGAACTAAGGCTCAGGAAGATTTACTTAGAGGTCAGTCTGACTTTATGGGCATCATATGTTCTTAGTTACTCTAGAATAGTCGGAAATAAACTTCAGTTCCTTCATAATTTTATTCAAGGCTAGTCTTGGGTAGATTGGAGAGGGATAAAATAAGGGTATTCTTCTTCAAGACGTGGACTGTGTTAACTTTAGAGAATACCTGCAATATTCAAGAAAAATATGCAAAACTACAACCTTATTCTTAATCTATATCATTAATTTTGATAAAGGAGAAAATAAAAATGTTCTTTCACTCTGCAAATCTATTTTTCATTAAAAGCAGACATTCCCTGAAGTAATATTAAATATTGGGCAGGCAACCAAAATATATTGCCAAATTCCGTTCTTAATTTGGTTGTGTGAAGCTATTTCTAATTTTCTCTGACAGCAAGTTTTCCAGGCTGACAATTGCTCAGCAAAATTGCCTTATGATAAATCCTCCAACCTTAAGAGCTTTTGAAATAGCAAAATTAGAAATTTCAGAGCTAAATCTCATGAAAGATTTCATTTTAAGGTGAGACACATGCAAAGAACTACTATAAAAACTAACACATAGTGAAGGGTCCATAACATTTGCCTTTCCAGTGATAATTATCAAATATTCAGGGTTTGCTTTAGAGATGTCGCAGTGTATATAAATGGCCTCAGAACAGAGAGAACTTTTTGTAAGATACATGTCACTTTGAGTGTAAGGAGACAGCTAGATGTAGATAAACTGAAATTCATTGTTTTGTGGGTTGTAATCTCTAACACTGATGGGGCTGCTTTGTTACTCTCTAAAATTTTAAAATACACTGACAGTATGATATTCATCAAATAATCTGAAAAGCTTCAAACCTGGGATTTAACCTGGAGACTGGGGAAACAATAAACAGATTTAAGCATCTAGATGGAAATCTGAGTGCACAGGATTAAAAACCACCCTCCTCTCTGTTCGCTTCCAATTTTTTCTACCGTAGACAAAGGAAATAAAGGAAAATCTATATGATTACAGAAAATGAGAGAACTATACACCAAATAAAAGCAGAGATGGAGAGCTGGCCAATTTCAGATTAATCATAGAGGAGGGCTAACCGTCCACTGGGAAGTAGATGGAATAAACCACCAGTCTTTGCTACCCTAAATTTAGAGTGATATGTTCATGGGATAGCTGTTTAGGGCAAGTGTTGGGATTTTTAAGGTCTTAAAGACATATCAGAGAAACTAGAGTTTTGACAAAGCAAACTTCCTATTCCAAGGATTACTTCTAGCTTACCCTAGGCGTGGATGGCTTGCTTGCTAAATATGACAGGGGGGTGTCATGGCTATGTCATAACAAGAGAGTTCTGCCATTTAAAGAAGGATGCCACCACAAACCCGTTAAAGAAATAATTTGCCCCAAAGACAAAGATTTATACTTAGATATTGCTAGTTATAGCTTCCTCCTTACTCTATAACAGTAGCTATATTTCATAGCTGTATACAATATACTTATATGTACCTATATTCCAGCAAAGTAAAGACAAATTTTATCTGACAGATTCCAATAATGAATCACCTAATTGCTGACAGAACTCTCTCAATACGCAATTAGACCAGCTTAGACCCCCTTTGTCAGGATGAGTCAAGCATAAGAAAAGAGTGTTGCATTTTTAACTAAAGGACCAATCTAAAAAATTAGAACTAGTATTTCTTTCATTAAATAGTTGCTTTAAAAGGAGAACTTGTTAGAACATCTTTAATTTTTTATTTTTAATGAAATTCAAGGAAGTATTAAAATTCTTAAGTAGATGGAAACACTGACTTAAATGAAAAATCATTAGACCAAGAAATACGTTTTTTGGAAATCTAACAAAAATTAAGAATACTTAATTTTGAAAGTATAATTGGGACAATTAAAAGCTGATTAATTATTACAGAAATTGTATTTATGAATAAAGAGAAAAACTTGAGTTTCTCTTAAAAATAATAGGAAAGGATAAAGATGAAAGTGATATGAGTCACTCAAGAAAGAGGAGCTTCTCTTCTCCCTCCTCAGCTATGCTAAATAGCAGAAGCTTTACTCACAATAAGTGTCAATGGTTTAACTTGCAAATAAAGACCTTAAAAGTCATCACTCCTGTCCTTACAATAAGAGCATGTTGGACAAAATAAAAATCCTAATAACTTTTCTTGAACACATCAGGGATTTAAAGTTGCAGGGAAAACCATCACCTCAAAATACTAAAAGAGAAGTATATCCAGAGAGCCACATTTGAAATATGTTTACTTGCAGCAGAAGATGCTGGAACCATAACCTGGTAGGAACCCTTAAGTGGTAATTTGGATGAACTGTTGGAGCCTGAATGTGGGCTAGTGTGAGAGTAAGAAAACTACTAGGGAATGCAGTATTAGAAGACCCCTCGCACACCACATACATACACACACACACACAATTTCATGGGTTTTACTACCAGGAACACCTCCTCCTTGTGGTTCTGATGGGAGAATGGAAGAATAATCACTGTAAAATGTGCCCAGTTCCCTCTCCATAACACAGCCCTACTCTCCAGTTAAGAAACTTTTCCAGAGCCTTATCCCAGACGGACTACTGGACATTCCTCCTGCTCTAGCCCCCTTTAGCCTTCCTATCTCACGTAAGTGGCAAAAACAGAGTTAACGTGCCTCAGGGCTTCCAGGAATTAGATTGGGAGTTCTGCAGCCATGGAAGGGAAGAATAATGTCTTGGAATTTCCCAAAATTAATGACAGACTTCAAACCACAGATCCAGGAAGCTCAGGGAATATTAAGCAGAATAAACACCAAAAATATCTATATTTAGGCAAACTGTATTCAAACTACAGGAAGACAAAGATAAAATATTTAAAGAAGGCAAGGGTGGAGGGGAAACTTACTTCTAGAGGAAACGGGACAGGAACTACAGTGGACTTCTCATCAAAAAACATGCAAGCAAGAAGTGAATGGGATGAACTATTTAAAGTATTTTTTTTTTTTTTTTTTTGCATTACGCGGGCCTCTCACTGTTGTGGCCTCTCCCGCTGCGGAGCACAGGCTCCGGACGCGCAGGCCCAGCGGCCATGGCTCACAGGCCCAGCCGCTCCGCGGCATGTGGGATCCTCCTGGACCGGGGCACGAACCCGTGTCCCCTGCATCGGCAGGCAGACTCCCAACCACTGCGCCACCAGGGAAGCCCCTATTTAAAGTATTTTTAAAAGAAAACCAACCTAAACTTCTATATCCAGCAAAATTACCTATCAAAAACAAAAGAAATATAGACTTTTTCAGAAAAACAAAATCTGAGGTAATTCATTGCTGTCACATCTGCTCTGCAAAAAAATGTTAAAGCAAGTTTTGAGGCCAGAAGGAAAATGATATAAGTCAAATATTGGGTCCAGGTAAAGAAAAGAAAAGCATTGGAGAAAGAATAAACGAGAGTAAAATAAAATTTTTATTTCTCTTATTGTTAACTAATCTAAAAGATAAGTAATTATCTAATTAATGATTAGGTTCTCAGTGATGTCAGCATCACAGTGGCATAAGATTTTTAGGTGATGGTTTTCTCTGAAACTTTATTTATTTATTTATTTTTTGTGGTAAGTGGGCCTCTCACTGTTGTGGCCTCTCCTGTTGCGGAGCACAGGCTCCGGACGCGCAGGCTCAGCGGCCATGGCTCACAGGCCCAGCTGCTCTGCAGCATGTGGGATCTTCCCGGACCGGGGCTCGAACCCATGTCCCCTGCATCGGCAGGCAGACTCTCAACCACTGCACCACCAAGGAAGCCCCTCTGCAACTTTAAATCCCTAATGGGTTCAAGAAAAGTCATTAGAACTTTTATTTGAAGCAACATGCTCTTTGTCCCCATTTTTAACGACTAACTAGGCATCCGTTCACGAACAGAAGTGCTTCTGTGGGAGCTGTGGGACCCAGCACCATAAGCCGACAGACCAGGGAGGAATCTTGCCCACCTGTGCATCCAGTAGTAGACAGGTAGGCCTCCATTCAGGTTATGGAACGAGGAGGAACTGGCAAACCCAGCCCAACCCTTCTCACCCACAGTCAGGGAAATTTTGAAGAGTGCTGACTTAAGAAGATACTTACGGATGAGAGAGATTTTGTAGAAGTCCATCCTTCTAGAGGGAATATTCCAGCATGCCACTGGAACCATATATATATACATGAGTCTGGACACATTTGGAGAAGTTAAGAGGAACTTTGCCAGCACAGCCTCCCGCAGGGTGACAAAGCACATGGCTGAATTAGCCAGCAGCAACCTCTCCTGAGAGGGAAAGGAAAGTGGTGAGTGAGTGCCCAGCTAACCAACCTGTGCAGGATGCTGCTGGAGGAACATGTTTCTCTCCAGCAGCACCCAGAACACTGAGGTAGGAACTCCATGGCTGGGGGCAGGGGCATTTTGGAAAAGAAGCAGATGAGAAGATCAAAAGGCATTAAAGAGATGCAGTTCTTGCTGATTGCACTCAGGACTTCAGCAGGAAGTACACCCACAAGCCTCTGAGAGAACCTCCCCCGAGGACCCCTCCCCACCAGGTCTGCAGGCACACCCAACACACAAAGTGCCAAACCTACACCTCCTCCCACTCTGCAGCTGGCTACTTGGGCACACTCCCTAGTGCAGCAGTGAGAGACAGCACCTGTAACACAGTGCTTTCAGAAAAACACACCAGGTCTGTGGGCAAGAGAGGAACCACAGATTTAAGCTATAGCTTCACTTTCTGGGAAACAAAAGAAAGGTTTCCAACAGCTAGCCTGGTGAGTTGAAAGAAACAAAGACATAAAAATTTAAGAATTCCTCCACAAGAGGGAGCAATAAGTGTGGAGCAGGTGTATCCATACAAGGTTGGAGAAAATTCCAGATATAATAGGACAATTAACAGTTAATTATTAAAGGCAACTAATGATTTGACAATCCACCACAGAGTTTTTCCTAAATTTAGCATCTGTATACTGAGTTATCCATCTTTCATTTCTAGCTTATTTCCTGTCTTCTTCTATTATACAGACTATAAAAACGAAAACTCCATTTCCAGCCTTTCTGTGTACATGAGACACAATTCTGGCTAATGAGATGTACACAGACATCTGCTAGCCCTACCTCTTCTGCTTCCTTTTTTTCCTGCCTGAAGTATGAACCCAGGATAGGAAACTACAGCAGTCATCTGGCAACCATAAATTAGCATAAAAACAACAGCCCTTGTGTTAAAAATCATAGAACAGAAAAAGTGGAAAGGACCCTGGAGTTCCACCACCAGCCCCAGACTATCTATCCCCAAACATCCTGTGATATAGCAGAGCAAGGGTCTACTTGTTTAAGTCAGTCTTTGTCAGATTTTCTCTTATCACAGAAAAACTTTCTAAGTGATGCACTGAGCCCGGTAAAACCTAAAAGGTAAAACGTCAGAGTGATGGATTGTACCCTCGAAAGAATTTAAACTTTCTGAATATCAGAAGATGCCATAAAGTCAAAAGATGAGTGAAAAGTCTGAGAAAAAAAATAATCAACAACCAACACAAGCTTAAGAACCTAAAAATATATAAAAGCACTCATACAAATAAAAAACAATTGCAAACAGCCAAGTAAAAAAATGAAAAAGAATATGACCAAGAACACTCACAGGAGAAATACAAGTGGACAAGATATGTTTGTCTGTTTTGCTTACTGCTGTATTTCTGGTGTTAGCACAGGATGGGCAACTAATAATGGTTTAAAAAAATGAGAAGTAAATGGAAGCAGTGGAAAGAATTGTCCACATTATTTGTAAGCTAGGGGAAAAAACAAGTTTTAAAAATGAGGTATTTTCTCCCATCCAATTACCTTTCCTTCACAATATATAGAAAATAAATATGAGATGTATCATAGACACGAAGTTTAAGTATAAAACAACATAGTTTCTAGAAGAAACATTGTAGAATATCTTCATGAACCTGAGAGAAACAAAGATAAAGTACTAACCATATAAGAAAAATTGATAAATTGAGATTCATTAAACTTAAGAACGTTCATTCATCAAAAACATGATTAAGTGAGAAAAACAGGTAAGCCACAGGCTGGGAGAAGATATTTGTAATACATATTCTAACACAGTATTTATAGCCACGACATAAAAGAACTCCCATGAATTAACAAGGAAAAGACAAATAACTCAACATAAAAATGTTTAAACATAAGCACAAAAGAGAATTTCTAACTGGCCAATGGGTGTATGAAAAGGTACTCAATATTGGTACTGATCAGGAAAGTGCAAATTTAAACCACAATGAGATACCTCTACAAACAGAGTGCCCCAAATTTAAAAAGACTGACAACCGCGTAAGATGATGAGAAAGTAGAACAATTAGAACAATTGTTTGACAGCACCAACTAAAGCCAGAAGCATGTATACCCTATGACCTGGCAATTCTGCTCATATATACACAAGAGAAATTAGTATGTCCACCAAAAGACATGTTCATAGAAGTTTTGTTTATAATAGCCAAAAACTTGAAACAACTGAAATATTCATCAATAATAGCAAGCATTTTAAAATTATAATATATTCATACTATAGAGTATAATGAAATATTATGGAACAATAAAATAGGAAAAAAAACTATGAATTCAAGCAACCATGTGGACAAATCTCACAGATATAATGCTGAGTAAGAAATCCAGGCACAAATGTCAATATATAGTAAGACTCTATACAAAGTTCAAGGACATCCAAAACTAACCTCTGGTGATAAAAGTCAGAATAGTGGTTACTTTTGTGAGGGTCAGTGTGGAAGAAGGAAAGGGGATATCAACTCAAAAGCTATATGATGCAGCTTTCTGGACTGTGGAAGTATTCTGTACTTTAATTTGGATGATGGTTACAGGATATATGAAAATTTTTTCCTTGATCTGTACACTTAAGATTTGTGTATTTTATACACTATGTTGTGTATATTTTAGACTAATAAAAAGAATAATCAATAATGAAATAATATTATTATTTTCATTTTAAAATGCATATAATATAATACTCTTAAAATCAAAATAAATATTCCTTAGAAAATTAAACTGCACACATAGCTCCAGGATTATAAAAAGAAGAACATTTGTGTTCCAAAGATATGGACTGCAGAATTATTTCTTAGCAGCCAAGTGACTTTGAGAAAGCCACTCACTTCTCTTTGTCCTAACTTCTATACCTATGCAGTGAGGTAATAAATCTAGCACTGACATTGTGCAAATCAGGCAGGATAATGGGTATGGCAGTGTTTTGTATATTCTAAAACCTTATTAACATATATTTTTGTTGTTGCTTATGCATTTCAGAAGTTCACCACTGACCAAACAAGCAGAGCAGTAAAACAGATTCTGGTTTTCAACATGAAATGTTATCTTAGTCTTTCTTTAAAGGAATTATAACAGGTGATTTCTAATACTTCTCCATATTTAAATGTTATAAAGCAGGAAATAAGCCCCATATAAAGTCATATATTATTACTGGCATAAATTCTGTCTTTAGTCCACATATTAAAGTGTGAGCTATTTGAGGAAAGGAACTGTATTTTATTAATATTATATTTCCCAAAATACCTAACACAGTGCCTGGAATTCAATCAGACCTCAGTTAATTGTTGGATGATGAATAAAAGAATTTGTTAAAATGAATGAACCACTTCTATCTGCCTTTGACTTTTAATTAATCTACATGTTCTCAGATATCTTTCTAACTCCACCTTTATTTTTCAAATTACTTTTTACTCTATCTTCCTTTTTCTTTAAGGCACTCTTGCCCTTCTCATTTTCACAATTAACTTAAATCAGCTAGGACCATTTAGGATGCTTGTCTGTTTAATTTTTCTTAAGACTGCTTAGCAATATCACTAAGACTTCAAGAGCTTCTTTCAAAATATCTCCATAAAAATACTGAGTTAGAAATTCAGCACCAATTTAAAAGAAAACAAACTTAGCTTTTTCCCATAAAATTATCCTTCGTTTATGTTATGAAGTCAAACACTGACCTTATGAACAATGAAGTCTGGTAAGGCCAGTCTGGGTAAGGGTTTAGGGTCTGGTATTATAATAAGGAAGAATGAATCTGACTCCATATTGGATCTGTTCCTTCTACTTCAACCTTTGTACTTTGTTGCCTGTGCCTAGTCATGGCTGGTCTGCACCTTTTGTAAAAGAATTCTGCCTGTAGCCTGAAATATAGAGGATAGCCTATTCTCAGGGCTCTGACGTTTAAGAGTCCATTCATATAGAGGTAAGTTGCAGAACAGAGAATAATATTTGTCTTGTTGGAGGTTTACAGAACATCGTGACCTTACCTACAAAAGCAGCTGTAAGAACACAGGATTCCAACACCAAGAAGTTTGCAACAACTAACTACATCCCTTCCTCACCTTGCCTTTAAAAATGCCTTGCTGAAACCCTTCGAGGAGTCTGGGAGTTTGGGGGCACTAGCCACCCATCTCCTTGTATGGCCCTGCAATAACCCTTTCTCTGCTCCAAACTCCAACATCTTGGTTTGTTTGGCCTGACTGTGCATCAGGCACATGACCTTGCATTTGGTAATAGTATGTTGAGTTCATCAAAGTACACACTTGAGATTCACTTTAATACCTCTTGAAGTAAACACCTATTGAACCAAAACACTTATTAGTGATGAGCTGGCTTCCTTCAAGTAACCTGGTTGGATTACAGGTTCCAACAGACTAGGCTTACATCTTTGATTTCTCTTTCATTCTCCTCCACATGCCCACACACACCTGCAGATACACATACTCTACTTTGTGTATCTATACATATGATGCTGGGCACAAGGTGGGTGAATGCTTCTTGACTTTTCTGCTGCCCTCTCATTTTTTTAAAATAAGTTTACTTATTTATTTATTTTTGGCTGCGTTGGGTCTTCATGGCCACACGTGGGCTTTCTCTAGTTGTGGCAAGTGGGGGCTACTCCTCATTGCCGTGTGAGGGTTTCTCATTGTGGTGGCTTGTCTTGTTGCGAAGCACGGGCTCTAGGTGTACAGGCTTCAGTAGTTGTGGTACACAGGCTCAGTAGTTGTGGCTCACGGGTTCTAGAGCACAGGTTCAGTAGTTGTGGCACACAGGCTTGGCTGTTCTGTGGCATGTGGGATCTTCCCAGACCAGGTCCCAAATCTGTGTCCCCTGCACTGGCAGGCGGACTCTTAACCACTGGGACATCAGGGAAGTCCCTGGCTTCTCATTTAATGCTGTGCAGCTCAACTTAGCTTTCTGTTACTTACAAAGAATTATCCTTATTTTAAAGTTTCTATGGCTCTATTGCACATGCTTATTTTGGTAAAATACCCCTTGAGATAAAAAAAAATCTTTGTGGATACTGCTGATGTTAACAAGGAGGTGGATATTTTCAAAGCCAAAATTTTAGGTGTGTTGGTGGTATATCCACATGAATTTAATCTTCGAGTTTTACGGATACCTTTTCATAAATGGGTTTGGAAATGACCCCAGAAAGAAGAAACAAAAGTTGCGTGTAGATATCATCCCATGCTAAATGAGAAGCTTGGATTACATGATCTCTAAGCAACAATCCAACTTCAATAATGTACCAGTCTAGATAGCATAGCTGTGAACTGATGACTTATTTTATTCTGGAAGAGAGTATGGAAGGGAAGGAAATGTTTATTGATGCAAGCAGATCTTTTTACAAGCCAGGGCAATGGAAAGACCAAAGATTGTCCATGTTAGATGCTGTGCCAACTCATTCTATATAAAAAATTTAACTTTTCGTTGGTGTAAAAAGGAGACATTTTATAACAAGAGAAAATGTCTTTGAAGTTATAGTCCTTAATTTTTAAGTAGAAAGTTAAAAATTCTATTTCCAATATTCTTAATCTAGCTGATTTCTTCACTTAAGCAACTCAAGGCTCATTTGGTTACAAATGAGTAACAGAAAATAGTGTCAAACATATTCTCTAACTAAGAACATAATTTTTATTTCAAGAAAGGTAGAGAGTTATGCAATTTTTTAAAAAGCACACCACATAATTTCCAAAATGACTGCCTCTATAGTTGTTTAACCCCATTAATAGTAAGCATCAAGCACAAAATAAATCACAAGATGCTTTTGAGCATTGTAAATCTGTTCTAATGATCTGGCATATTACAAATGAAGGTGATTAAACTTGAAAAACTGCTATAAACTTCCTGAAGGTTAATGGAAAGTTAACAGCCACTTTGTCTTCCTGCTTGTGCGCTGGGCAAAATTAAATTCACAGAAGAGTCTAGGATCCCTTTAAATTCCAGCTAGTTATATTCTAGGAAGGCATACGGATGCTTGAACCCCTCCTATCCTGTCAACCTCCCTTCCCCCAAGCCTTTGATGTGCTCCCAGCAATAAAGGTTTAGAAGTTCTCAGGCTGCTTCGTGCTACCCCTCCCCCAAGCATCTGACTTGTTTGTGCCTTTCTTTCCCTGCGATTTCACTGTGTGTTTAGCCCTCCCAGAGCAGCAGTTTCCTTAGCAACAGGCTTGCCCTTTTAGAGGCTCAAATGATGACAGCGGTTTATGGGCCTGCGTTCTCCCAGGCCTCCTTGCTGCCTCGCTCCTCTGTCTCCCTCATGAATGCTCAAAGGTCAAAAAGTAAAGTCCGTGTTGTTTCACTCTTTTCAAACAAAGGGCAGGAAGCTACAACAGGTTGGGAAAACATTTTCACTAGGATATCTCATGTACAGGTCATATTCTAAGGTTTAGATGAAAAATAACTATTTTCTCCGCACATGAGGACAGAGAGGTGGCAACAGAGATTACAAAGGATCGAACTGGAGGGCTGGCTTCGTGGGGAGATACAGATTGGGAACACAGGATGAGTTTGTGGGAAAACAAGGTAATCTGTTTCCCCCTTTCTCTTGATCTTAGAGTCACAGAAATAGAAGGAATACTGGGGACCAGTGCAAGACCTGGTTCAGAATCGGTTCTGCAATTTGGGGCTTTGTGCCTTAGGCTCTGAACGTTTTTATTTAAAATTCACCTTTTGGGTATGAATTTTGGATATTTAAAAACTATAATAAAAGAAACACTCAATGAGCCATTTACTGAATTTTAATAAAAAGCCTGGAGACCATTATGGGCCGTTAGATCAATACTATATTTCTTTTTAGAGAATTTGTAATTTATTCACATAGTCATCAAATATTCATTAAGGGCCTACTACATGCCAAGGAATCTTCTAAGCTTTGGGGAACATCACTGACCAACAAAGACTTTTAATGTTTTTGTTTCTTTCCTTAATAATATATTTCAATTTATATTTTTGCAAATGTGTCAAGATTGCAGCTTTGTACTTGTCTTAAAAAATCACAGATGGAATTGTTCAGGTGGGAACACCGCTAACTTCCCTGTGCTTATAACCCAGGCAAATGGCAGGGAGGCTTCTTTCCACTTGCTCGGTAGTCATTCCTGCCCATAGTAGTGGACCGAATCAGGTGAGCAATAACCAATCTTCTCAATTATTTTCATGATGCCATTCTCCATTCACAGACTGGTGATTTCTAAATCTCCACCTGGATCCTTGAGTTCTACGCCCATGTACCCTAATCTTTACTAGACACCTCCACTTGGGTGTCCCACAGGAACCTTGAATTTAACCTGCCCCAAACTGCACCTTCTTTTCTGATCTGTGCTTTCTCCTGGGGTCACCATGCCGATAAACTGTACCATTATTCACTCACTGTACCAACACTGAAACCTAAAGTCATCCTGAATTCTTCTCTCTGCCCCATCTCCAATGTATCACCGCTTCCTGTAGATTCTACTTCTTCAAGCTTTCTCGTATTTGTCCACTTCCCCTCATTTGGCCATGCTGCAACCCCTAATTGGTCATCCTGCCTCCCTTCTGGCCTTCTCTCCCCAGTCCATGCTTCAGCTGAAGCTAAATGAGGCTTATAAAAAGCAGATCTGATTATGCCCTCCCCTGTGCTTACAGTCCTGAGGTGACTCCCTACTCCCCTCAGGACAAATATCTTAATTTGACTTAAAGGACTTCATGGTCATCACCCTCTGTCATTAAATCATACTCACTACTTGAACTTTTCTTAATACCCCATGGACTTCTTATGGGGCCCTTATATATGCTGTTTCTTTGCCTTAAAGTCATACATATCTCATCCACCACTCCTGTGTTCTTTAGATTTCCAGGTGAGCTTCCTCCGAGATGTATTCCCTGACCTACAAAAACTAGATTGAACATGGTCCCCATGTGCGCTAAAGAACAACTACTAACTACCTACGTCACATCGATAATATACCATTTCGCCCACCAGACTGGAAATTACTTGGAGGCAAGGAACATGTATCTTGTTCACCCGTGAATCCCTAGCACCTAACTGATATTTTTAGCATAAAATTTGTTGATTGATTTGTTGATTGAATGAATTAATGCATTCTAGATGTTTAGACTTGTTAATTTGACTTGAATGAGATTGAGCTCATGGATTATTCCCATATGAGCTTCTCAGCATTGAATTCTTTAAATAAAGGACAAATCTAAAAAAAAAAAAAAACTTCGCTTTCATACCTAGTCTTATAGAGAAACTGGCATCTTGAAGAACTTAGTTACTGTTGTTATTTGTGTCTTCCAAATTCACTTCATTTGAGGTAAGTTTGCAGATCAATCATAACAACTAAGAGTAACCTGAATGAAGTGTTTAAGGAAACAGAAGGAAGAGAGTTTTTTAGACTCCAAAAGGGAAAGGCTTAAATAGTTAGATGTTAGTTAATACAGAGCTAAATATGTTCACTTTTTGGTTAAATGGTATATTTCACTACACAGTTTTTATATCCTGAGAAAGGAATTCTTTCCAATCTGCAGAAAATATAATGAGATAATAAACTTTTTAAATTAAATTCAAGAAAATACTTATCCCCTGAGTGTCTTGGTACCTATGTCATGTACAATAGCTTCAGCTAGTTTTTCAAAATATACCCAAACCATTCAATAAAATATTCTTATACTGTCCTTCAATAGATGTCAATGACACAAAAATGCATTACAGTGCAAACCTTATGGTACCTGGATAAAGAAACATGATTCAAATGTGTGACAGCAGAATGAGAATAGAGTGACAATAAATAATTCTAACTCATCATTTAGGGGAAAGCAAGGTAAGCTAGCTCTTTATTTCACCCAATATAACATAAACATTCTAGATGTATAAAAGATTAAACTTCAAGAGAGAGAAAGAAGAATTGAAAAAATATAAGTGAATATATACTCAGTGGTTTTGATTTGATTACATAAAATAACATGTTTGTTTAGATTTTTTGAGTTTTTTTAAAATTCAGGACATCAAAAAATGTGAATGAGGAGTGAAAACTCAACATCATCTTGAAAAAATATTTGCAACATAAATACTGGTCACAAGATTAAGTAAAGAACTCTAGCACATCAACTTTGAAAAATGAGAAATGAAAACTAAGCAAACCAGAAACAGAACTCTGAAAATCAAACACTGAAACAAGCTAACCATTCATGGCTTTAAGTTCTACCATAGTCCAAAAGGGAATATAAAAGCGACTCTAGGTACCTCAAACTGAGAGCATTTAATACACGAAATTGGTTGCATAATGATGGAAGAGTTGAAAAGCCAAAGGAGGGATGGTGACATAATGAAGACATTGTAACCCAGTCAACCGTTGTAACCACCCTTAGGATCGGAGGGACTCAGGGCAGAGACAGTATTACCATAACCGATAAGCCGGGGCTGCCTTGGGAAAGTGGTATCACAAGAAAACTGCCTGGTAATAGCTCAGACCACAGAGATGGAGAGGACTACTCCTTCCCTCAAGCTGTACTTATTTCAAGTTCTCAGACGTGTTATGATCTCTATTCTCTGGAACCGTTTCTCTGCCTAGAACTCTTCCACCCTCTGACAGTTCTGGCTAACTCCTAATCAATCTTCAGGAGTCTGCTCAACTCAACGTTCACTCTTTCCAGGACACCTTCCTTCATTCTCTGGCCCAAATAAACTCTCTCTGTAAATACTTCATGTTAATCCTCTATTGCAACACTTACTTAATATTATTGTAATTATAATGGAATTGTCCACCTGCCTGGACAGACAGTAAGCTGCATATGAACACAAACTTTAAAACTTTGATTTGTCTTGTTCCGTGCTGTATGCTTAGTGCATAAAGCAATGTGGCACACAGCATGGGGATCAAAAAATAATGATTAGTCAAATGAATTTTCAGTAACAGAGATCTGATGCATTCTCAATTTTGCTTTGAAAACTCACTCTTACACTCAATCCATATGGATCGGGTATATCTGACTCTATTGCTCACCACTGAAGGAGCACATACATTTTCAGGTGTGGCCAATCAATTCCATCATCCTGACTAAAGTGGGAATGATCAAATAACCACATTGGCTCAAATGGACTCAATCTCGGGACTTCCTCTGAGTTAATACTTGAGAGATGTTCTTCTGCTGAGATTGCTGAGCTGAAAGATGTAATCCTGGAGCTGATGACAACTATTTTGCCACCAAGAGTGTAGAATCTGCACCAAATAAGAAATAGAGCAGGGGCTTCCGGGAAGATGGCGGAAGAGTAAGACGTGGAGATCACCTTCCTCCCCCCAGATACACCAGAAATACATCTACACGTGGAACAACTCCTACAGAACACCTACTGAACGCTGGCAGAAGACCTCAGACCTCCCAAAAGTCAACAAACCCCTCACGTACCTGAGTAGGGCAAAAGAAAAAAGAATAAACAGAAACAAAAGGATAGGGACGGGACCTGCACCAGTGGGAGGGAGCTGTGAAGGAGGAAAGGTTTCCAAACACTAGGAAGCCCCTTCGCGGTCGGAGACTGCGGGTGGCAGAGAGGGAAAGCTTCGGAGCCGCGGAGAGCACAGCAACAGGGGTGCGGAGGGCAAAGCGGAGAGATGCCCGCACAGAGTATCAGGGCCGACCAACACTCACCAGTCCGAGAGGCTTCTCTGCTCACCCGCCGGGGCGGGCGGGGCCTGGAGTCGAGGCTCGGGCTTCGGTCGGAGCACCGGGAGAGAACTGGGGTTGGCGGCGTGAATACAGCCTGCAGGGGTTAGTGCGCCACGGCTAGCCGGGAGGGAGTCCGGGGAAAAATCTGGACCTGCCGAAGTGGCAAGAGACTTTTTCTTCCCTCTTTGTTTCCTGCTACGCGAGGAGAGGGGATTCAGAGCGCTGCTTAAAGGAGCTCCAGAGAAGGGCGTCAGCCTCGGCTAAAAGCGCGGACCCCAGAGACGGACATGAGACGCTAAGGCTGCTGCTGCCGCCACCAAGAAGCCTGTGTGCGAGCACAGGTCACTCTCCACAACCCCCTTCCAGGGAGCCTGTGCAGCCCGCCACTACCAGGGTCCCAGGATCCAGGGAGAACTCCCCCGGAAGAACGCACAGCGCGCCTCAGGCTGGTGCAACGTCACGCCGGCCTCTGCCGCCGCAGGCCCGCCCCGCACGCAGTGCCCGCCCCGCACGCAGTGCCCGCCCCGCCCCCCCCCACCCCCACCCCCACCCCCCAGCCTGAGTGAGCCAGAGCCACCGAATCAGCGGCTCCTTTAACCCCATCCTGTCTGAGCGAAGAACAGACGCCCTCCGGCGACCTACACGCAGAGGCGGGGCCAAATCCAAAGCTGAGCCCCTGGGAGCTGTGAGAACAAAGAAGAGAAAGGGAAATCTCTCCCAGCAGCCGCAGAAGCAGCAGAATAAACCTCCACAATCAACTTGATGTCTGTGGAATACATGAATACACAACGAATCAACCCAAATTGAGGAGGTGCACTTTCAGAGCAAGATTTATGCTGTATAGCTTTCCTTCCACCATTTGTCCTAGGGGGTTCTATTCGTCCTTTTTTTTTTTAATTTTCTTTTCTTAATAATTATTCTTTTATTTTAATAACTTTATTATATTATAATCTTTATTTATTTTACTTTATCTTCTTTCTTTCTTTTTTTCCTTCCTTCCCTCCTTCCTTCCTCCTTCCTCCCTCCCTCGCTCCCTCCTTTCTTTCTTTCTTTCTTTCTTTCTTTCTTACTTTCTACTTCTACTAATTCTTTCTTTCTACTTTTTCTCCCTTTTATTCTGAGCCATGTGGATGAAAGGCTCTTGGTGCTGCAGCCAGGAGTCAGTGCTGTGCCCCTGAGGTGGGACAGCGAACTTCAGGACACTGAAGAGATACATTCAAGAGACCTCCCAGCTCCACATAATATCAAACTGCGAAAATCTCCCAGAGATCTCCATCTCAACACCAGCACCCAGCTTCACTCAACCAGCAAGATACAGTGCTGGACATCCTATGCCAAACAACTAGCAAGACAGGAACACGACCCCACCCATTAGCAGAGAGGCTGCCTAAAATCATAATAACTCCACAGACACCCCAAAACACACCACCAGACATGGAGCTGCCCAGCAGAAAGACAAGATCCAGCCTCATCCACCGGAACACAGGCACTAGTCTCCTCCACCAGGAAGCCTACACAGCCCACTGAACCAACCTTAGCCACTGGGGACAGACACCAAAAACAAGGGGAACTATGAACCTGCAGCCTGCAAAAGGGAGACCCAAAACACAGTAAGATAAGCAAAATGAGAAGACAGAGAAACACACAGCAGATGAAGGAGCAAGATAAAAACCCACCAGACCTAACCAATGAAGAGGAAATAGGCAGTCTACCTGAAAAAGAATTCAGAATAATGATGGTAAATATGATCCAAAATCTTGGAAATAGAATGGACAAAATGCAAGAAACATTTAACAAGGACCTAGAAGAACTAAAGATGAAACAAACAACGATGAACAACACAATAAATGAAATTAAAAATACTCTAGATGGGATCAATAGCAGAATAACTGAGGCAGAAGAACAGGTAAGTGACCTGGAAGATAATATAGTGGAAATAACTACTGCAGAGCAGAATAAAGAAAAAAGAATGAAAAGAACTGAGGACAGTCTCAGAGACCTCTGGGACAACATTAAACACACCAACATTTGAATTATAGGGGTTCCAGAAGAAGAAGAGAAAAAGAAAGGGACTGAGAAGATATTTGAAGAGATTATAGTTGAAAACTTCCCTAATATGGGAAAGGAAATAGTTAATTAAGTCCAGGAAGCACAGAGAGTCCCATAGAGGATAAATCCAAGGAGAGATATGCCAAGACACACATTAATCAAACTGTCAAAAATTAAATACAAAGAAAACATATTAAAAGCAGCAAGGGAAAAACAACACACAAGGGAATCCCCATAAGGTTACCAGCTGATCTTTCAGCAGAAACTCTGCAACCCAGAAGGGACTGACAGGACATATTTAAAGTGATGAAGGAGAAACACCTGCAACCAAGATTACTCTACCCAGCAAGGATCTCATTCAGATTTGATGGAGAAATTAAAACCTTTACAAACAAGGAAAAGCTGAGAGAGCTCAGCACCACCAAACAAGCTTTAAAACAACTGCTAAAGGAACTTCTCTAGGCAAGAACCACAAGAGAAGGAAAAGACCTACAATAACGAACCCAAAGCAATAAAGAAAATGGGAATAGGAACATACATATTGATAATTACCTTAAATGTAAATGGACTAAATGCTCCCACCAAAAGATACAGATTGGCTGAATGGATACAAAAACAAGACCCTATATTTGCTGCCTACAAGAGACCCACTTCAGACCTAGAGACACATACAGACTGAAAGTAAGGGGATGGAAAAAGATATTTCATGCAAATGGAAATCAAAAGAAAGCTGAAGTAGCAATTCTCATATCAGACAAAATAGACTTTAAAATAAAGACTATTAGAAGAGACAAAGAAGGACACTACATAATGATCAAGGGATTGATCCAAGAAGAAGATGTAAGAATTGTAAATATTTATGCACCCAACATAGGAGCACCTAAGTGCATAAGGCAAATACTAACAGCCATAAAAGGGGAAATCGACAGTAACACATTCATAGTAGGGGACTTTAACACCCCACTTTCACCAATGGACAGATCATCCAAAATGAAAATAAATAAGGAAACACACGCTTTATATGATACATTAAACGAGATGGACTTAATTGATATTTATAGGACATTCCATCCAAAAACAACAGAATACACATTTTTCTCAAGTGCTCAAGGAACATTCTCCAGGATAGATCATATCGTGGGTCACAAGTCAAGCCGTGGTAAATTTAAGAAAATTGGAATTGTTTCAAGTATCTTTTCCAATTACAGGAAGAGACCTGTAAAAAATACAAACACATGGAGGCTAAACAATACACTACTTAATAACGAAGTGATCACTGAAGAAATCAAAGAGGAAATCAAAAAATACCTAGAAACAAATGACAATGGAGACACAACGACCCAAAATCTATGGGATGCAGCAAAAGCAGTTCTAAGAGGGAAGTTTATAGCAATACAATCCTACCATAAGAAACAGGAAACATCTCGAATAAACAACCTAACCTTGCACCTAAAGCAATTAGAGAAAGAAGAACAACAACAACAAAAAAAAAAACCCAAAGTTAGCAGAAGGAAAGAAATCATAAAAATCAGATCAGAAATAAATGAAAAAGAAATGAAGGAAACGATAGCAAAGATCAATAACACTAAAAGCTGGTTCTTTGAGAAGATGAACAAAATTGATAAACCATTAGCCAGACTCATCAAGAAAAAAAGGGAGAAGACTCAAATCAATAGAATTAGAAATGAAAAAGGAGAAGTAACAACTGACACTTCAGAACTACAAAAGATCATGAGAGATTACTACAAGCAACTCTATGCCAATAAAATGGACAACCTGGAAGAAATGGACAAATTCTTAGAAATGCACAACCTGCCCAGACTGAATCAGGAAGAAATAGAAAAGATGAACAGAACAATCACAAGCACTGAAATTGAAACTGTGATTAAAAATCTTCCAACAAACAAAAGCCCAGGACCAGATGGCTTCACAGGCGAATTCTCTCAAACATTTAGAGAAGAGCTAACACCTATCCTTCTAAAACTCTTCCAAAATATAGCACAGGGAGGAACACTCCCAAACTCATTCTATGAGGCCACCATCACCTTGATACCAAAACCAGACAAGGATGTCACAAAGAAAGAAAACTACAGGCCAATATCACTGATGACCATAGGTGCAAAAATCCTCAACAAAATACTAGCAAACAGAATCCAACAGCCCATTAAAAGGATCATACACCATGATCAAGTGGGGTTTATTCCAGGAATGCAAGGATTCTTCAGTATACGCAAAACAATCAATGTGATAAACCATATTAACAAATTGAAGGAGAAAAACCATATGATCTCAATAGATGCAGAGAAAGCTTTCGACAAAATTCAACACCCATTTATGAAAAAAACCCTGAAGAAAGTAGGCATAGAGGGAACTTTCCTCAACATAATAAAGGCCATATATGACAAACTCACAGCCAACATCGTCCTCAATGGTGAAAAACTGAAAGCATTTCCACTAAGATCAGGAACAAGACAAGGTTGCCCACTCTCACCACTCTTATTCAACATAGTGTTGGAAGTTTTAGCCACAGCAATCAGAGAAGAAAAGGAAATAAAAGGAATCCAAATTGGAAAAGAAGAAGTAAAGCTGTCACTGTTTGCAGATGACATGATACTATACATAGAGAATCCTAAAGATGCTACCAGAAAACTACTAGAGCTAATCAATGAATTTGGTAAAGTAGCAGGATACAAAATTAATGCACAGAAATCTCTGGCATTCCTATACACTAAGGATGAAAAATCTAAAAGTGAAATCAAGAAAACACTCCCATTTACCATTGCAACAAAAAGAATAAAATACCTAGGAATAAACCTACCTAAGGAGACAAAAGACCTGTATGCAGAAAATTATAAGACACTGATGAAAGAAATTAAAAATGATACAAATAGATGGAGAGATATACCATGTTCTTGGATTGGAAGAATCAACATTGTGAAAATGACTCTACTACCCAAAGCAATCTACAGATTCAATGCAATCCCTGTGAAACTACCACTGGCATTTTTCACAGAACTAGAACAAAAAATCTCACAATTTGTATGGAAACACAAAAGACCCCGAATAGCCAAAGCAATCTTGAGAACGAAAAATGGAGCTGGAGGAATCAGGCTTCCTGACTTCAGACTATACTACAAAGCTACAGTAATCAAGACAGTATGGTACTGGCACAAAAACAGAAATATAGATCAATGGAACAGGATAGAAAGCCCAGAGATAAACCCACACACATATGGTCACCTTATCTTTGACAAAGGAGGCAGAAATGTACAGTGGAGAAAGGACAGCCTATTCAATAAGTGGTGCTGGGAAAACTGGACAGCTACATGTAAAAGTATGAGATTAGATCACTCCCTAACACCATACACAAAAATAAGCTCAAAATGGATTAAAGACCTAAATGTAAGGCCAGAAACTATCAAACTCTTAGAGGAAAACATAGGCAGAACACTCTATGACATAAATCACAGCAAGATCCTTTTTGACCCACCTCCTAGAGAAATGGAAATAAAAACAAAAGTAAACAAATGGGACCTAATGAAACTTAAAAGCTTTTGCGCAGCAAAGGAAACCATAAAGAAGGTCAAAAGACAACCCTCAGAATGGGAGAAAATATTTGCAAATGAAGCAACTGACAAAGGATTAATCTCCAAAATTTATAAGCAGCTCATGCAGCTTAATAACAAAAGAACAAACAACCCAATCCAAAAATGGGCAGAAGACCTAAATAGACATTTCTCCAAAGAAGATATACAGACTGCCAACAAACACATGAAAGAATGCTCAACTTCATTAATCATTAGAGAAATGCAAATCAAAACTACAATGAGATATCATCTCACACTGGTCAGAATGGCCATCATCAAAAAATGTAGAAACAATAAATGCTGGAGAGGGTGTGGAGAAAAGGGAACCCTCTTGCACTGCCGGTGGGAATGTAAGTTGACACAGCCACTATGGAGAACAGTATGGCGGTTCCTTAAAAAACTACAAATAGAACTACCATATGACCCAGCAATTCCCCTACTGGGCATATACCCTGAGATAACCATAATTCAAAAAGAGTCATGTACCAAAATGTTCATTGCAGCTCTATTTACAATAGCCCAGAAATGGAAACAACCTAAGTGTCCATCATTGGATGAACGGATAAAGAAGATGTGGCTCGTATATACAATGGAATATTACTCAGCCATAAAAAGAAACGAAATTGAGCTATTTGTAATGAGATGGATAGACCCAGAGTCTGTCATACAGAGTGGCTCGTATATACAATGGAATATTACTCAGCCATAAAAAGAAACGAAATTGAGCTATTTGTAATGAGATGGATAGACCCAGAGTCTGTCATACAGAGTGAAGTAAGTCAGAAAGAGAAAGACAAATACCATATGCTAACACATATATATGGAATTTAAGGAAAAAAAATGTCATGAAGAACCTAGGGGTAAGACAGGAATAAAGACACAGACCTACTAGAGAATGGACTTGAGGATATGGGGAGGGGGAAGGGTAAGCTGTGAGAAAGCGAGAGAGAGGCATGGACATATATACACTACCAAACGTAAGGTTGATAGCTAGTGGGAAGCAGCTGCATAGCACAGGGGGATCAGCTCCGTGCTTTTTGACTGCCTGGAGGGGTGGGATAGGGAGGGTGGGAGGGAGGGAGACGCAAGAGGGAAGAGATATGGGAACATATGTATATGTATAACTGATTCACTTTGTTATAAAGCAGAAACTAACACACCATTGTAAAGCAATTATACTCCAATAAAGATGTAAAAATTAATTAATTAATTAATTAAAAAAAAGAAATAGAGCTTTGTTCTCAGTGAGAAAAGTGAATGACTGAGTTCTAATGGTGACATCATTTGAACCTTTGAATCCATTCATATCTAAAGACAGGCATACACCTGAATTTTTAGCTGCATGATTCAACAAATTCTTCTCCAGGTGTAGCCTGTAAGTTTCTGTCATTTGGAAGTGAAGAGCCCTCTCTGGTTCCTTTATCAAGCACCAGTAAGAACTCTGACCTCTTCTCATGTATTCTGATCTTATTCCTCCACCACTATTTAGACCTAGGCTCTGTCTTATATTCTCTGTGACTTAGATACGATGACAAAGGAACTTACTTCTTCAATACTTATTGGCATCTACAGGCAATATAATGGACGCCAGTGATACATAGGGACGAAGATATTTACAGACCCTAGATGTTACAGAGTAAGGCAGAGGTTCTCCAACATGCAGGGCAAAAGCAGCACCTGTGGAGCTAGCTAAAAATTTAAAAAAAGATGCTATTTCATCTTCAGATCCCAGTACAGTACTTTTGAAGGTGGAGTTTGAGGATCTAAATTATTTTTTAGTAAAAAATCACAAATGATCTTGATCAGGGCTGTCTTCAGAAGAGTTTATTTAATAAACACCAGAAGGAAAAGGAGATACTAAATTACTGATGACCAAGGAAATGCTAGTGTTTTGGGAGCTGGTGCAGTCAGGAGAAGTGGGCAGGGATCACCTCCTGGAGAGCCTTGTAGGCTGTATGAAGGCGTTTGGACTTCAGAGTAAGAAAAGCCAGTAGGGGACTTCCCTGGTGGCACAGTGGTTAAGAATCCGCCTGCCAATGCAGGGGACATGGGCTCGAGCCCTTGTCTGGGAATATCCCACATGCCGTGGAGCAACAAAGCCCATGCGCCACAACTACTAAGCCTGCGCTCTAGAGCCCGCGAGCAACAACTACTGAGTCCGTGTGCCACAACTACTGAAGCCCCCATGCCTAGAGCCCATGCTCTGCAACAAGAGAAACCACCGCAATGAGAAGCCCACGCACTGCAACGAAGAGTAGCCCCCGCTTGCTGCAACTAGAGAAATCCTGCGTGCAGCAATGAAGATCCAACGCAGCCAAAAATAAATAAATTTATAAAAAAGAAAAAAAAAAAGAAAAGCCAGTGAAGGGCATTAGGCACAGAATGATTTGTGTTATATAAATTGTTTTGAAATAATATTGGGTATTTTCATTTTGGTTTGTTCATTCTTTTCCAGTGCCCTTATGCTGCTTGGAGCTATTTGCTGCCCGACCTTTTCACTTTTCATTACACTTTCAGTTCACTCATTCACTTAACCAATATGCTTTGAGTACATTCTCCCTACTAGCCATTGTTCTACATATTTGAGAAAGAATGGCAAAAAAGCAAAAACAATCACTCACAGAGCTTATATTCCACTGGCAGGTATGGGGCTGAATACAAGCAAACAAACAAAACACACTAATCACATGAAGCAGTTTCAAATTAGGATAAGTGCCCTAAAGAAAAGAAAACAAAATGACAGTATAGACAAGAAATTAGGGAGGAGCTTTGGAGGTGGGTCAGCTACTAACCTATGATGGTCAGGGAAGACCTCTCTGAGGAACTTGCATTTAGCTGAAATCTCAAAAATAAAAAGTAATGATCTGGGCAAAGAACATTTAAGCAGAGGGAACGAGTACAAAAACCTACAGAATACCAGATTAAGGAGGATGAAGGGCTCTGGGAAGGAAGTATCTTAAAGAGGCTTCAATAGGATGATCAACAAAACGATGTATTTGAAAAATGTTCAGGTTATGATGACGCTATATGACATAATAAAAAAACTAAGAAAAAATTAAAATCTAAAAAGGAAATAAAATTATGGCCTACTAGTTATCTCTGCAGTGAATATTTACATGGTAGCAATAGTTGAACACTGCCACTGATTTAAACAAAAATGTCAAGACCAGGAGAACAGTGTGTGCAAAAAGAGATCCTAGGGAATTCCCAGGTTGTCCAGTGGTTAGGACTTCGTGCTTCCACTGCAGGGGCCCCGGGTTCCATCCCTGGTCAAGGAACTAAGATCCCGCAAGCCACAGCATGGCTGAAAATAAAAAATAATTTTTTAAACCAAAAATAACAGATCCTGGAGGGGGAGCGTTCACGTGCAAGTAATTCATTGAAGACGTGCCTCTATGGAGAAACCACGAAGAGAAGGAAGGAAGCAGGATAGGGATGGTTTCAGGCCCAGTCGCCACTGAGCATGACTTAGGTCTGAAAGAGGAAAAGAAGCTGGGCTTTCATAATCCCTACATATGGCCACCTCGGGTGGGACATTAAATTCCAGGTACTTTTGGACTCTCTGGGTGGCAGGAAAGCTAAGTAGCTCTAGTGGCCAGAGTCCAGTGGAGAGTGGGCAGTGTGAATAACAGTACAAAAAGCACACAGAAGCCTTTAGGGAGTTGCACGAGAGTGGGGAAGGATGGGAAAGGGAAAAGAAGTAAATGTGATCTTACTTTGTCACCATAACAACATGGCATTTGCCATGTACCTAATAATGCCAGACTCTGCTAGGATGGCTCTCATGTGTATTAACTATTTAGTCCTGAAAATAACTCAGACCCTTTCCCCCTAACTCTCAAATTCCATTTCCAAATTTAGCTTTCATTTGGAACTATGCTCAGAACTTGTCATATGTTCTTGTATCATCGCGATGTTCAGAAACAGTCTAAATCCATTCAAGGCTGAATTTTCTAATGTTTTATGCAATCGAACTCAGTTAAAAATTAAGTGGACTTTTAATACGCTAGCACTAGTTTCACTGGGTAACTAGTGATGAATTCTAAGGACAATTAAAAAGTAGAATTTATAAAGATTGTCCTGAGCAATGACAGTATTACCGGTATAACTGTATTGCATTTGAAGGAGTCTCCCTTAAAAGAGACTGCATGCACTCACACAGCATATTCGTTTATTGTGAGAAAGCACAATAAGACAATAAGAAAGCACAATGAGACTTCATTCATAGTCATGCCTTAATGGTATCCCTTTAACTAAAGATGCAGATAGAATGTAGGTGATCAGTTCCACAGCCTGGAATGTTCTCTCCAGACTGCTAATTAGGTCAATCTAGCATGATCAATGATTAAAAAATGAAAAAAGTCACCAATTATTCTGATGTCTTTTTATCAATGCTTTGTTACTACCTAGTTAAAAAAAAAAGGTGGGGAGAGGAAAGGGATCATAAGGACTTTTTTTTTATTCTTACTTTGCCTTTGTAATTATAGTCTCAATAAAAGGTGGGAAAGTGGGAAAGCAACACATTTTACCTCAAATGGCCCCAACATACTGTGTGGTGCTTGTTAATGAGGGGATTCTTTAACTAAGGAAATAATTAACTTTGGCAATGAGAAAATGGTGGAATAACAAAAGTATGGGTCAAATAAAATCAGAAACTTGGAATTAAAAGCCCCACGCCCAATTTGCCAATTTTCTGTTTTGAACCAATCTGCTTCGCGCTTTCAGGAATAATTGATTATGGCTTCAAGGTGAAGTTTTGCTAAAGCCAAGTTAAACATGTTCCAGGACTAGCCTGGGGCTATTCAAGGCTAAAAAAAAAGAGAAGAGTTAGGTTCATAAAAAACTATTCTCAGGACCCAAATCACTCCATTTAATTCCAAACACAATATTCAATGACCTTAGTCTCACTAAATATATCATTATTAATAACAATTATTAGTAATACTTTAATGAAAGCAAAAATGCTTCTACTATCATTAATAAATTATAGTTAAATACATTTTAATGTTTTCATCTTTATCTCATACTTTATTTAAATTTTTATCTTTGAATATATTTTTCAAAGATGATCAAGACAGTCATACATGTATATTACTTATGAATTATGCTGAACAGCTGAGTTTCTGTTCTGGATCACCTCAGTCATGATGGGAATGAAGGTGGCTCATCTTCCATGACCAGAAGCTACTCCAGCCTTTCCCATGGGAACCCAGTGAGGCTTTCCCTTCTACAAAAATCCAGAAATTGACCAAGAGAGCCCAGAAACAGTATGCTGATTAATTTTATGTGTCAGCCTGACTGGGCTAAGTGATGCCCAGATAGCTGGTAAAACATTATTTTGAGGTGTGGTTGTGGGAGTGTTTCTGGAAAAGATGAGCATTGAAATCAGTGGACTGAGTAAAGATCGCTCTTATCAATGCAGGTGGACATCATCCAATCCATTAAATGCCCAAATAGAACAAAAGTGGCAGAGGAAGGGAGAATTTGCTCTTTCTGCTTACTCTGAGACATTCATCTTCTCCTGCCTCGGACATCGGCACCCTTGGTTCTCATGCCTTTGGACGCCAAGCAGGACTTGTACAATCAGACTCTCATTCTCAGGCCTTCAGACTCAGGCTGAATTACACCATCAGCTCTTCTGGTTCTCCCACTGGTCCTAGTTCTCTGAAGAACCTTAACTATTACAAATGGTTCATGCTCTGACCACATAAAGAAAAATCCCACCTTGCAACATCTGTAAATCCACAGATGGAGACTGAGACACTGAGCATCCTCCAGAGTAAAGGAGAAACTTCTCACTTGGTACAGGAGGCAGTGGTGGGGAGGTGACAGTGCTGAACTGTCAGCGCAAGATTTCTCAGAGTTGAGACAGAAGTTAGAATACTGACGTGTTACTTGAGTGATTGAAAATAAATGTAGAAATTAGAAAAATGAGATCAGAAATATTCTTAACTTGCTCCATGTTATGAGAGTCCCTGAATACCAGGACTCCTCCACAGTGGGGCACCAAACCTCGAAAGGGCTTCATCATCCCTCCCCACTAACAGGTCTACTATCTCATCATGATGACCTACTCTCTCACATGGGCCCACTAAGGTTATATCAGAACTTCTCTCTCTCCTCAAACTTTCCAGAATCCTTCCCCACAACGTACACTTACTCTCAGATGATGACCTCAGTGTTTTTTTTTTTTTATTTCTTTATTATTTATTTTTTGTCTGTGTTGGGTCTTCGTTTCTGTGCGAGGGCTTTCTCTAGTTGCGGCAAGCGGGGGCCACTCTTCATCGCGATGCGCGGGCCTCTCACTATCGTGGCCTCTCCTGTTGCGGAGCACAGGCTCCAGACGCGCAGGCTCAGTAGTTGTGGCTCACGGGCCTAGTTGCTCCGCGGCATGTGGGATCCTCCCAGACCAGGGCTCGAACCCGTGTTCCCCTGCATTGGCAGGCAAACTCTCAACCACTGCGCCACCAGGGAAGCCCTGACCTCACTTTTTACTCCACTGTTGAAGAAGGTAATGAAGGAAAACTGCACCCAGTTCTCTTAACCAAAAATATAAACATGCGTGCACACAGCCCCTTCTTCCCCTCCTTCTCTGTTATTACGTTGGAAGAAAGGTCCTGCTCTGATTGAAGGCATCTTTTTCCACCTGAGATCTGGAAACCATCATCTCTTGCTTTCTCAAAGCCTCAGCCTCTTCCTTTATCTCTTCTCCACACCCTGTGTAATCAGTGTCTCCCTCTCTATTGGGCCATTACCATTGGATACAATATGTTTTAATATCTGTCACTAAAAAACACAGCAACAATTAAAAAGCTCTTAACCCTCACATCTCCTACCATTGGCTGCTCAGTTTCTTCAATGAATTCATAGCCAAAGTTAACAGTTGTCTTATTATCTCTGCCCACGTCCTCAAGTCTCCTTTTACACTATTTCATTCTGGCCTCTGTTGTCTGGTGACCTCATGTTTCCACATCCAATGAATACTTTTCTGTTCTCATCTGACTTCTTCTTTGCCAGTATATAATCCTGTTTACTATGCTTGCCTCTTGAAACATTCTTCGGTTTTCTTCTTCTGAAGTGGATGTCTACTGAATTTCTTCCACTGGGACCTACTTTTCCTCCTGGTAACAACATTATTTTGTCCTCTTTTTCCATTGGTCATATCATATCAGCTAGGGATGACCCTCTATCTCCGCCCCAGACAATCAAATAATAATAGCACATTGTATTTACTGTGTGCAAGACATGTATTGTTCTAAACATATTAGGAATATTAATTCACTTAATATTTATAATCATTTAATGAGATAAATACATTAGCCAATTCTAGCAATAACAAAATTGAACCACAGAATAGTTGAATAGTCCAAGTTCGCTCAGCTTATAAATGGTGGTGCTGAGTTGAATCTGATACTCTGAATCACTTTACTATTCTGTTTCTCACATTCTTTGACCACAGTCCTTGATTCAGGATGGGCAGTGGGAAAGAGAAACTCTCTTGCCATTGGGATTTGTAAGTCAGAGGAACATATTGTGACCATGCATGAGTCTGCCTAAGAATAAGGTGAAAAAAGAGGAAAATAGAGCCAAAAAATAATAAATGACATCATTTGAGCCCTTGGATCTAACCATGCCTGAAACTGGCTAATCTTAGAGCTTTCGATTTCACAGTTCAATAAATTCTTTCTTTTACTTAAGCGAGCGAAGATTTATTTTAGTCATCACTTGCCTCCAAAATGCATTTATCAATATAGTCTCCACGACAGGACACACCCCAATTTTTTCCTACCCCTCAAGCCCTTCTTTCTGTCTCCACAGCTGATTCCTCCTTTTCAAACTGATCATTAAATGCCTGTGTTTGTTGAGTATTAGTGCACAAACCTCTCCTCCTTTTTTTCTCTACCCTCTTCCTAGGTGAGCTAATCTAGCTTCATAATTCTAAAGGTCAACTACATGTTGGTAATTCCTAAAGTCATTTGTCAAATTTAGTTCTCTCATGAATTCTAGACTCATCCGCCAAATGCTACTTAGTACCTCTAGCTGGATGTCTAACAGACATCACCAACAAACTCAGTTTGTCCAAACTCTTTCTCCTCCAGTCTTCACTGTCTCAGGAAACGGCACCACCATCTGCCTGGCTGCTCACACCAAGTATCTAAATCAGCCTTTTGTCCTCCATTTCTTTCACCTTCTTATCAAATCATGATCCTTGGGTTCCATTTCTAGACTTTTTTTTCAAATATCAAACTCATTTCCATCCCCACTGCCACCATCCTTGTCCACTCTTGCCCCTCTTCTAATTCATTCAGCCCATAGAAGCCAGAGTGATTTTTTGTAATAACATTCTCTTGCTTAAAATTCTTTCATTAGTCCCCTTTGTTCTTAGAATAACTGCCAAACCCTCTCCCTGTTCTTTGAGTCTCTACCTCATCTGGATTATCATACCTATGAACATCATATACAGCATTCTCCTAACTCTCAATACATAGCTACATTGGCCTGTCTTTCAGTCCAAACACACCAATTCTTTCCTACATCTTGGAATTTCCACTTGCAGTTTCCTCTGTCAGGAATGCACCTCTTATAGCTCTTCATATGGTGGTATCATTTTCATTCTTCACATATCTACTCAAACCCCATCTTCCGGAAGCTGTGACAGACTTTGTCATTCCCACCCATGTCCTCTCACCTCTACCTTGCAGGCCTGACTTCCAACTGCTTGCACTTGCATTTCTTTAGCTGAGGGTTTTCCCCTGGCCACATGTGTAGCAGGATGGAAATGCCAAGGAATGCCCTCGTTAGTGTCCTCCACCCCCAGCCATTCTCAACCAATAACTGACAGTAATTATTTTGTAAATATCCCAACTCTCGCTCTCCTGGAATGGGATAACTCAGAGACCATGTTCAACATCATTTCCAAGAGTTCCTGGGGAGATTCAGCTGCAGTTGCCCAAGTGATAACATGATCGATAAATCATCCTTGATTGGCTCTTTTCCCTCTGTCTCACCCACTGTCTTTCCAGTGATTCTTGGCATTACTTGGCATTATATTAGAGTCTGTTTCTGGAATAACCAAACTGGCTTTTCATGGCCACTCTCTCTACAGAGGTTACCCTCAGTCACTCAAATTCATTACCTACTTTATTTCTTTCATAAAGCTTATCACGATCTCTAAAAGTCTTATCTGTTTTTTGTTTACTTGTTTTCTACTTGTTTCCCTGAGACTTTGTCTATCTTCTCAACTTCTGTGTCCCCTTACCTAGTTCAGTGCCTGACAGATTGATAGATACTCAATAAATATTTGTTAAATGAATAAACAAATGATTGAACCAGTATACTCCTTCTTCCCTGTCATGCCATGATTATGAAGTAACTATATTTTTATTAAAAGACAGGTAAATTGTCTTAATGAAGACTTTTATGCTACTTCCAGTCATGTCAGGTAACCAGAGCACTGAAATATTCTGAAGTGTTCTGAGAGTATTAAGGGAACAGTACAGAGAGGGATTGCAATCCAGATTTTCTAAATCCAAGCCTAGTGGGATTTTTACTGCACTTCACCACTACTAATTTTGTATAGATCCAAGTTTCCTTTTCAGGTATTGAGATGAATCTGTATCAAAACATTCACAGCTCTGGCTTGCCTGACTTTCCTTGTGTCAAAAGTTATGCAATGTCAAGTGGTAGTCCAAGGCCAGGGATGCAGCTGTGTCCAAAAATAAATACCAAAGCATTTATTATGGAAGGCTAACTGGACCGAATGACACCTGAACCCTTGACCATGGCTTTGTTCAAATATCCTTCAAAGGGGCTGCAACCAAAATCTGCAATCCTTATCTTTTTATTTCTTCCCTCCACTTGGCTTAAACACACTTTGCATTTCTAGCCTATAAAGCCCTTCACAAAATATTCTGTCCCTCTTATAGTTGTGAATTTTATTTCCTTTCACAGTCAGATTCATAGATTCATTGTGTTCACAATCCATCATAATCGGTCTATTTTTCTCACCTCTCCTGATGAGGAAGTCCCCCACTAATCGCCAAATTGAAGTATCTTTCCATATTAAAATGCCTGCCTACCCCTGTTTTCCTGATATTTTTCTTTTTGATTACACTGCCAAGGTGAGCACATTGTAAATACTCAGTAAGTACCCGTAGTCTGGCTATGAGAAGGCTCCTGCCTCTGAGGCTATTTCTCTGTCTCCTTTACTGTATCCCCATCCTTGTGGAAACAATTCCCAAGACTGTGTCCTTGGTCAGAACCTTTTGAGGTCAAGCAGTGACCAAGGAACCACCTATGGGTACTTTGGCTATAACATATGCTATATGGAGAGATGTTCATAGGAGATATGGATGAAATGGCTGATGAATAGAAAGCCTGAAATACTGGACCATCAAAGGTGGTCTTGATTGTATAAGCAAGAGGGGTTGCTGATGGTTCCTCATGTACATAACACTCTCCTGAATGTTATAGGGGTCTAAACAGATATAAACCTATGTTTCACACCCCATGTATGCACACATCCTCACAAACATCTACCTACTGGAGAATCTTTATTATACAGTCTTTTTGACTTCTTCAAAATTTTTGAATCAAACTCCCATTATCACATAGAAAAGAATGTTGTACTAAGACAATCTAAATCATATAGGTGGGAAAAATGCATACTTATATTCTTCTTTAAGCAGACGATTTATAATTATATCAGTTTCTCATTTCATTAGCATACAATGTGATAAATATCAAAGGCTATTTCTAAATCACCCAGTGTTTTGCAATCCTGCATGAAATGGTTATCTCAGGTAAGATCTGTTTACTTAGTAAAGAGCTAGGTAGGGTTAAGAACACAAATCCCAATGTTAGACCAAGCTAGTTTCTGTCTTGAATCTGCCACATCCTCCATATATAACACTAAACAAGCCGTTTAATTTCACAAAGGCTCACTATACAAATGAAAAGAGGTGTTTGTAGAAACTGGAATTCTAGGTCTTTTCTTGTAACTTTACTGAGATATATTTCACGTATTGTAAAATTCACCCACTTAACATGTACAGTTGAGTAGTTTTTGCTATATTAACAGAGTTACGCAACTATAACCACATGCTAATTTCAGAATATTTTCAACAGGTCAAAAAGAAACCTCATGCACATTAGCAATCACACTGTATTCCTGCTCCCCAGCCCCATTCCAACCCAAGACGACCCTAAATCTACTTTCTGTCTCCATGTATTTGCCTATTCTACACATTTCACACTAATGGAATCATATACTAAGTGACCTTTCGTGACTGGCTTCTTTCACTTAGCAAGATGATGTCAAGGTTCATTTATGTTGTAACATATCAATATCCTTTTTTTAATGCTGAAAAAACTCCATTGTATGAATATACTAATTTTGTTTATCCATTTATCAGTGCATGGATGTTTAGGTGTTTCTACTTTTTGGCTATCATGGATAAATCTGCTGTGAATGTTTATACACAACTTTTTAAGGACATACATTTTCATTCCTTTTGAATGTATACCTGGGAGTGGAATTGCTGGATCATAGAAAAACTCTGTATTTAGCATTTTGAAGAACTGTCAAACTATTTTCCAAAGTGGCTTCACCATTTTACATTCCCACCAGCAGTGTATGAGTGTTCCAATTTCTCCACATTCTTGCCAACACATTCTTTTCCATCTCTTTTTATTTTAACAATCATCATTGGGTATGAAGTGGTATCTCACTGTGATTTGATTTGCATTTCCCTAATGACTAAGAGTGCACGTATCTTTCGGCAATTTGCATATCTTCTTTGGCTAAGTGTTTATTCAAATCCTTTACCTACTTTTCAATTTGGTGATGTGTGTTTCTATTGTTGCGTTATAAGAGTTCTTTATATACTCTGGATATAAATTCCTTATTAGATATATGATTTCTGAATATTTTTCCTATTTTGGGTATCTCACTTTCTTGTTAATAGAAGCCCCAAGTTTCTATTGGGCTGAAGCCCCCAAATTTCAATTTTGATGAAGTCAGATGTATCATTTTTTCTTTTGTCACTTGTGCTTATGGTTTCATATCTATGAAATCACTGTCTAACTGAAGGTCACAAAGACTTACACCTATGTTTTCTCCTAGGAGTTTTATAGTTTTAGCTCTTACATTTAGATCTATGATACATTTTGAATAATATTTGTGTCTAGTGTGATGTAGGGAACCAAATTCATTCTTTTGCATGTGACTATCCAGTTATCCAAGCACCATTTGTTGAAAAGAATATTCTGTTCCCCATTCATTTTCTAGACACCCTTGTCAAAAACCTACTGACCATAAACGTAAGGGTTTATTTCTGGACTTTCAATACTCTTCCATTGGTGAATACATATATCCTTATGCCAGTACCACACTGTCTTGATTACTCGAGGTTTGGGTTTTTTTTAACATCTTTATTGTAGTAGAATTGCTTTACAGTGGTGTGTTAGTTTCTGCTGTATAACAAAGTGAATCAGCTATATGTATACATATATCCTTATATCCCCTCCCTCTTGCATCTCCCTCTCACCCTCCCCATCCCAGCCCTCTAGGTGGTCACAAAGCACCAAGCTGATCTCCCTGTGCTTTGTGGCTGCTTCCCACTAGCTATCTAGTTTACATTTGGTAGTGTATATGTGTCAATGAGGAAGCAGGATATTTTGAACTATTCCTTGGGGTTTCCTTCCCCATCCCCACAAATCTTGATTCAGTGAGTCATGGTCACTGTCAGTAATCAGGAACTCTGCTCTGGGTTGGTCTTTGATCTTAGGTTCCTCTCTTCCCATCTGCTTTAGCCTTTAGGCTTTTAAGGTCTCCTATGATCTGTCCAAGTCATAGGGCAGATGTGGATTTGTAGGGTAAGGCTCCCGCTGCTTCCTAAGTTCTAAAAAAGGCAAAGAGGTGCAGTTGACAGCTCTCCAGAAATAATTCTAACAACTAATGACACATTCTAACCTCTAAACAAAAATTCACTCAAAAATTGAGATACTATGGTATGCCAGGCATTGAACACAAGGAGTATAAAGTGTATCCCTTCCTTCAAAGAGTTCCCAATCTGGAGTTGTAAAGGTAACTTTTTAAACTTTATGAGGTGTTCCATGTGGGTGTACTCAAAGCCCTATAGTATGAACAAGTTGGAAAGGACTGTCAGCTTCATTTTATAGAGAAGGCACTTGGACCTTGGAGAGATTGTCTTAGGTGGCAGAGCTGGGGCCAGCACTCAGGTCTCCTGACTCCAAGGCAGAACCCTTTGGCTCCACCACACTTGAAGCTCTAACTCAACCTAACAAGAATTCTTATTGTTGCACATGATTACTGTAGTTTTGTGGTAGGTTTTGAAGTAGCAAAGGGTGAGTTCTCCAACTTCATTCTTTTTCAAGACTGATTTGACTATTCTTGGTCCCTTTCATTTCCATATGAAATTTAGGATCAGCTTGCCAATATCTGTTAAAAAAAAAAAAAACCCAAAAGCAAAACAAAACTTGGATTTTGATAAGATTGTGTTGAATCTGTAGATCAGATTGGGGACTGTTGTCATCCTAACAATTTTAAGTCTTCAAATTCATGAACATAGATGTTTCCCTTTTATTCATTTATTTTTGCTTTTTTATTTAGATCTTCCTTATTTCTAGCAATGTACTTTTCATTGTACAAGTCTTGTACATATTTTGTTGAACTTATTTCTAAATATTTCCCTTTCTGATGCTATTGTAAATGGAATTGTTTTTAAATTTTATTTTTAAATTGTTCCTCATCAGTGTACAGAAACACAATTTCTTGTATATTGATCCTCTATCCTGCTACATTGCTGAACTTGTTTATTAGTTCAAATATTTTTAGTGGTTCCTTATAAATTTCTATATATGAAATTATATACAAAATCATTTGGAAATAGAGATCCTTGTGCTTCCTCCTTTTCAAATTGAATGACTTTTGTTTCTTTTTCTTCACTAATTGCCCTGGCTAGAACTATTAGTACAAGTTTTAATAGAAATGGCAAAAGCAGCATCCTTGTCTTATTCTTGATCTTAGGAGAAAGGTATTTCATCTTTCACCATTAAGTATGATGTTACCTGTGGTTCTTACATAGACGCCCCTTGTCAAGCTGAGTGATTCTTGTCAGATATTTTTATCATGAAAGAGTTTTAGATTTTATTAAATGCTTTTTCTGCATCTATTAAGATGACCATGTGTTTTGTCTTTTATTCTATTGATTTAGTTTATTGCATTGATTAATTTTCAAATGTTGAACCACTCTTGCATTTCTAGGATAAATACTACATGGTCATGGTGTATAATCTTTTTATATGTTGCTGGATTTGGTTTGCTAGCATTTTTTTGAGAGTTTTTGCATCGACATTCATAATGAATATTGGTATATGATTTTATTGTGATAGCCTTGTCTAGTTTTGGTAAAAGGGTAATACTGGCCTTATAGTTGGGAAACATTACCTCCTCATATTTTCTTGGAAGGGTCTGTAAGGGATTAGTATTAATTCTTCTTTAAATGCTTGGTAGAATTCACAAGTGAAGCCATCTTGTGCCTGGTCTTTTCTTTGTTGGAAGGGCAATTAATTACTAATTCAAGTTTGCTTGTTATAGGTCAATTCAGATTTTTATTTATTAAGTCAGTTTCAGTAGTTTCTGTTATTTTAGGAATTTATCTATTTCTCTAAATTATTCAATTTGTTGGCATACTGTTACTTACAGTATTCCCTTATAAATCCTTTTATTTTTAAAAGGTCAGTAGTGATGCCCTCTCCTTCATTCCTGGTTTAATAATTTCAGTCTTTTTTTCTTCTTTCATTCAGTCTATTTAAAAGTTTATCAATTTTGTTGACCTTTACAAAAAACCAACTGTTGATTTTATTGATTTTCTCTATCGTTTTTCTATTCTCTATTTCATTTATTTCTGATGTACTATTTATTATTTCCTTCTTCCTGCTTCCTTTGAGTTAGTTTTTATGTCTGCCTTTTTAGTTTCTTAAGATAAATGGTTCATTTATTGTCTGAAGAACTTCTTTTTTAATATGTTTGTTAACAACCATAACCTTCCCTCTAAACACTGCTTTAGCTGCACTCCATGTGCTTTGGTATGTTGTGTTTTTGTTTTCATTTGTCTCAAAGTATTTTCTAATTTCTACTTCAATGTCTTCTTGACCCATTATTTATTTAGAAGAGTATTACTTAATTTCAACATATTTTGTTTAATTTCCCAAATGTTTTTCTATAATTAATTTCTAATTTAGTTCTATTTTGGTTGGAAAACATATTTTGTATGATTCCAAACCCTTTAAGTACATTCAGGCTTGTTTTATTGACCAGAATAGAATCTATCACAGGGAAAGTTCCATGTATACTTGAGAAGAATGTGCATTCTGCCATTGTAAGGTGACATTTTCTATAGATGTCTGTTAGGTCTAGTTCTTCAAATCTTTCATGTCCACGTTGACTTTCTGCTTAGTTGTTCTACCCATATTGAAATATCTAAATATTATTGTTAAATTTTCATCAGCTTTTTCTTCCTGTATTCAGGGGCTATGTTTTAGGTGTATATGTTTATAATCATTACATCTTCATGAAGGACTGACATTCTTATAAAATACCATTTTTTGTCTATAATAACACTTTTTGTCTTAAAGTTTATTTTGAGTGCTATTACTATAGCCACTTCACCTCTTTTTTGGGGTACTATCTGCATGTTATGCCTTTTTCCATCCTTTTATTTACAACTTATGTTTCTGAATCTAAAGTGTGTTGCTTGTAGATAGCATAAAGTTGCATCATGTTTTCTTTCTTAAATCCATTTTCCAGTCTCTATCTTTTGACTGGTGTATGTAATCCATTCACATTTAATATAATTGCTGATAAAGTAGAATTTAAGGCTGTTATTTTGCTTTTTTCTGCATATGTCACTTCTTTTTTCTCTATTCCTCAATTCTATTTTTGTGTTAAATAGATATTGTCTAATGTATCATTTTAATTCCCTTGTCAGTTCTTTTACTGCATACTTTAAAAAATTGTTTTCTTAGTGATTGCCTTGGGGATAACTACTTACATCTTAACTTACAACAATTTAGTCAAATTAATACCAACAAAATTTCAATATTACACAAAACCTTTGCTCTTCTATAGCTCCATCCCCTCTGTTGTGCTATTATTGTCAAAGAAATTATGTCTTTATACATTGATGGGCTTATAAAAAATACTTTTATACTTATTACTTTATGCAGAAAACATGTGGAAGAATAAATAGTTGCAATCAAAAATATATTTATACTGTCCTTTATGATATCTGTCATTTACCTTTACTGGTGCTCTTTACTTCTTTATATGGATTTGAGTTACTGTTTAGTGTACTTTTACTTCAGCCTGAAGGATTTTCTTTAGTATCCCTGTAGGTCAGGTCTGTAAGCAACATTTTTTCTCTCTCTCTCCCTCTCTATTTCTTCTGGTTTAAAAATATCTTAATTTTTCTTTAGAAAAAACAAAAAAGAAGAAATTATCCAGATTCAGGATTCTTTGTTGACAATCTTTGACTTTCATCAATTTGACTATGATTGATATGTCTATGTGTAGATAGATATGTTTAAGTTTATCGAGCTTCTTGAATGTGTAGATTAATATTTTTCATCAAGTTTGAGAAATATTTGGTCATTATTTCTTCATTTATTTAATATTTTTCTGCCATTTCTTTCTCTTACTGTTTTGGGATTCCCATTATGTGTATCTTTATGGTTTCTCACATTTCTGAGACTGTTTATTTTTCCTTAATCTTTTTTCTTTCTGTTCCTCAAACTAGATAATCTCTACTGAAAGTTTGTGAAGTTCATTGCTCCTTTCTTCTGCCAGTTCAGATCTGCTATTGCCCTACAGTAATTTTTTAAAATTTCTTGTTATTGTATTTTCAATGCCAGGATTTCTATTGAGCTATTTTTTATAATGTTTAACACTTTAATAATATCTTCCATTTAATGTGACATTATTGTCATCTTTTCCTTTAAGTTTTGAAACATAGTTTCCTTTAGTTCTTTGAGCATATTAAAAATAGCTGATTTAAAGTCTTTGTCTAGTAAGTCCAACATCTGGTTTCCTCAGGGACTTACTAGACAAAGACTTCATTTTTTGTTTAAATTGGATTTCCTAAATAATATATTGTAACAACTGTGATATCAGTTTCCTCCACTCGCCCAACCCCAAGTTTTCTTGTTGTTACTCTTTTTTTTTCTTCTTTCTGATTATTGTTTAGCAACTTTCCTAGATTCTGTATTCCCTGAAGTGTGTGGCCTCTGAGTTCTCTGCTAGTTTTTCTTTCTTTTTTTTTTTTTTTAAGCTCTTGTTTTTATTTTTAAGTCTGACTTCCTAGGTGTCACACCTGGTTCAGTATAATTTTGTGGTCAACAAACAGTTGGTCAGAAAGTTTTATTAACTCTTTTGCATTTAAATCCTCCAACCTTTTTCAAGGGGGTCTGTGTAAAACTTCAAGCTTTAAAATTTGAGGCAGTTTACAAAACAGTCTTACTTTTACGTCCTGCTTGCTTAGGGCTTCAAGGTCATCCAGAAGTGAGTGACTGGTCCCTTCTCCTTTCCCAGGTCTTTCCTGGGCATTTGCACATGTGCAGCCTTCTAGATTTCCAGGACTATGTCTGAGCTTTTCAATGTTTGTTGTGATTGTCAAGTTCTGCAGGATTTGCTTTTAAAACAAGTCAGGCTCTTGTTTGCCCAACTGAAATCACAAACTTAGGCAACTGACACTTTGCCAGCAGCTTGCTATTGTTTCGATAAAGGCCTGAGGTAGGCTTCTATCTACACACACACACATACACACACACACACACACACACAAACACACACTGAGTTGAGTTCTAGTCAAAGCAAATAACCACTATACTCTGAGAACAGAAGTTTCCCATGGTTGATGTTTGGACAAAATATTGACTGTCCTCTGGGGATGGTGCTTTTAGCAAATCTCAAAAAGCAGTCAGATTTTTCCATTATTTGCAATGCTACCAACTTTTTGTTACCATACTGCTGAGCTGGGGAAGGTGAGGGAAAAGAAATAGCTCCGAGTTCAAATGTCACAGACCCCACTGTATCATTGAGTTTCAGTAGTTTCCCTTGGATAGATGATTTCCAGTTTGTCCTATGGCTTTGATTATTACCAGATTTCTTCATTTGATTTTGGATTATTGATTTTAGTTGTTTTTGCCATAATTCTGTGGTTTTCTAGGAAGAGAAAATTCAGTGAGATCTTTACTCTGCCATTTCAGAAGTTCACTCACTAGTGCACTTTTCTTTCAACTGTTAAAAATTTTTGTTTTGTTGTACTGTTTGACCAACTAAGGCAGATTTTCTCTCTGTGCTATTTCTTTCACCCATAGTGCATGCCTGACAAATGCTATACATTGTAAAGGACCACTGAAAAAGTGAGTATAAAAAAGTCTAGAGAATTCTGCTGAGTTTGTACGTAAATACACACACACACATATATATGTAGGTAGGTATGCTTTCCTTTCTTTGTTCTAAAAAACGATTTAAAAGAATAAAATTTATTTTATCATGATGCCTTCCACTGACAAAACTGGCTGGAATAATTTGGCAGCTGACAGCAAAGTTGGGTCAAAATGCTACATGATTTTTCAAAGATAAAAGACTTATGGAGATAATCATAAAGTAACTTTATTTTTTCTTCCACTGTTTCTTTAATGGTATTCAGTAATGTTACAGGTTTTTTTCTGCCCTTGGATGAAAATTCAGTTAGCTCCTCTAGATTCTTTATGGTAATAAAAAGGTTTACCATCAGTTTGAGTCATAAACACTCTCTCAATTCAGTAATCAAAGTTATCCAGCCTAATATTTTATACTGATTAAAAGTAGGACTTATCTCCATATCCTTCCCAAGCTAAGCCTTATTGAAATCAGGGTATCTGCCTTTAGGAAAGGGATTGCAGGTAACTTTTTCTCCCTCATCTCTATCCTTTACACACCAGCTGCTAATTCTGATCCCCTCTTCTGAGGTTGGAGGAAAGGAAGATAAAAGAAGTAATGTGAACAAAAACAATGTTACTTGACTAGCATCATCATAAGCTGCCTTCTGGCCAAAAAGTAGTTAAATCTGAGTCTTTTTCCTATGAGGCTTCCAAGTTTGTTTGGGGTTTTTTTTTTGGTGATACCCTCAATGCTTATCCTCAATAGCTAGCTGTTCCTAGGACCTTTTGCTAAAGACTCCAACTTTGCAAGAAAATCCCTCGAGAGGTCACTTGCACTTCTATGCCTGCACCACCCCAAATGCTCCCATTTGCCTAATCTTGCAAGCCAGCTGTTATGGATAACCACCTTATATTACTACCTTTCCCTGCTATTTAACTATTCAGGCATCATTTCTTGACCCCTGAATCAGACCCTAAGCTTCTTACAGTCAGGAATGATGTCTTTATGACCTTGAGTCATCTTTATTGCTATCAACATTTGAGTAAATATGTGCAAAAATATTCACCAAAGAAATGCCAGTTGATGTAACAATAACTAATAGTAGCTAACATTTATTGAGCACTTATTAGGCATTGTCCAAGAATATATTTATTTACTTCACATTTATTGATAATTTACATATATTATCATATGTAATCACTTTATACGGTAAGAAAAGCAAACCTTTAGAGTAGGTAATATCTCCATGTTGTACATGAGGAAGATGAGTTCCAGGAAGATTAGGCAAATTATTCAAGAATATATAGCTAATGGGTGGTAGAACCGAAGAGTCCAGCTCCAAAATCCACATACCTATACCCTTTGGTATTTGGTGTCCCTAATAGCCTACTGGCTCTGACACTAACTTTTTGTGTGGTCTTGAAACAATTGTCTCATCTCTTTCATCCTCAGTTGTCCTCTCTATAAAAGGAGAAGGACAGGCTGATCATCAAGGCCCACACTCTTGCTCTGTCATTCTATGGTTCAATGAAGATACCTCTAATCACAACCTCTCTATAAAGCTCTGCCCATTCAAACTGTCACACACAATTTGGCTTGAACAACAATATGATGAACAATCTCTTCTCTCCATGCCCATCACCTCACTTCATCTTTACAGCATTTCTAAGTAATACTGAATCTCTAGGAATAGAGCCTCAAACACAGGTGCAAACACAGGTGCAAAACTAACAAAAAAACAAACAAAAATGCTGCATTCTGACTCAAAAACTTCAATATTTTAGTGTTTCCTTGACCTTGAGATACTTGAATTCAGCACATGAACTTATCTGGCCTTGCAAACCTAATAGTAGGACCAGAATAAATAAGAAGCACACCAAAAAAAGTGTAGAACACCATTATCTTCTAACCCTTAAAAAGAAAATTCCTCCCTATCACTTTCTGCAGGATGAATTTTCTTAGTGGTTATATTTGCTCTGCCCTTCCCCCATCCATCATTCTTCTCTCTCCTCCTTGGTTTTCCAAGTTCCTCCATTCTTGATAAATAAGCAGGTCTGCATTATCCTTTAAAACACACATCTTATTGTGCTGGTCTGAACTTGACACAAAACCCTTGTTTGTGAGCTGTCTGAAGAGGACCAACAGAGGTCTTGTCAATAAATAATAAAAGCTCAGCACAGGCAAGTTTGAATTTTATGTGAAGTATCCAGAATACAGGTGTGACCTAAAACTTTCTCAAGTGTGAGCAATGCAGGGTTATTTCCCTAGAAAACATGAGTTAATCTCATCAAATTATCACTTGACAATAGGTTATAAATCAACTATGGAGAAGCAGAGGAGAGGCTTGGATCTGATGCCATCTTCAAAGTCAACATTCAGCTTAGAATGACAAGCAGCACATAATCAGCTCTATAGCTCACTATCATTAGAGTTCCATTAATGGGATTTGTGCATCTGTTCAGTATCTTGCACCCATCTCAACAGTTTCTGGCATGGATATCCATAATAAGTTGATAATGCAGCAAGGCCAATAAACACAGCTGGTGGAGGTTTAGGGATAACAAGTACATGAAATGTGTCCATGTGAGACAAAGAGCTTTACTTGGCCCCAGAGATCCAGACCGTATCTTGACCAGCTATGCCTGTGTATTATTAGCATTGAAGGTCAGGGGCCTTCATAATCTACAGTGAGAAAATAGTACTGGGTTTGCATAATATGATAAGCAAGACAAGTTTGAGTCTATAGTCAACTCCAATGATTCATGACAACAAGAGCCTGCTGTGATTATCCAAAAATCAGTTCAATTTGGCTTTGGATTATGTCATTTAGAAAATGGATAAAGCAAATGTACTTAACAGGTCCACAGTTATGCAGTTAGTCAATGATGGCCCTGAATCAGGAAACCAGGTCTTCTGACTTCCATTAAGATGATCTTGTATTTTTATCAGATTACTTTCAATTTGTCAGAAAACTCTAGCATTTGACAGAATGAGAAATAAAATAGATATGGCTCCAAAGAAAGAAGAAGAAATACATCTAGGGTTCTCAGAAAAGTTAGATCTTATTGAAGACAATAATAGAGGAGAATAAGAAAATCAGCTAACGTGTTCCATGCAGAAGGAATAAAACACATCTACTAATTGTTTTAGTTATTTATTTAGCTATTATTATTATTGAACATTAGTCACTTGCCCGATTGTAGGACTTGGCAAATCAGTTTATTTCTTAAAATTCTGTAAGTCAATGAGCCTTACATATGCCATTCCTGTTTATTATCGCCTAAAAAACTTAAGTCTGAATGTGGCATTCTGTCACAGAAGTTCATATAAGCCAACTCTTCAGCTGTGCCTTTTTCCTTTGAAAAAGCAGATATAGCTGAGTTGATGTGGCTGGAAGTCTAAAGCACTTCATGGAAGACTTTGAGGTCAGCAGAAAACTTTATCACCATGTTTCTTTTCTAAAGCTTTCTATACTCTTGAGAATAATAAAGGCCAGAATAATTAGATCACATTTAATAGTAATGCATGCATTAGAAACTCAATATAGTGTGAATGATAGCTGATATTTATATCTTAATAATTATAAAATAATTTCTCTACCTCCTCCCATTTGATGAGCTTCCTCCTCACATATCCATTGGTTTTCAGTCTCTGACAAGTGCTGCTGTGGAAAAGAAAAAAAGGAAAGAGAGAGAGAGGAAAAAAAAGGCCTCTTCTCAAAGTTTGAGATATTTAGTAACACCAACAAATTTCACACCTGATGTTTTTTTTTCTCACATAAATATTAAATTTCAGCGGAATTTATTAACTAGGTTCAAAAATGTTTCCAGGGACACAGCTTCTTCCCATCTTCTGGCATTGCATCTTTGATCTGTTTTCTTTCAACTTTATGCTTGTTCCTCATCATCACAAGTTAGCTGCTGCAGTTCCATGCATCACAGGAGTCACAAAAATATTGAGCGATAGAAGAAAAATAGTTCCTCCACTGTCAATATTTACCAATGAGAAAAAGCTTGCAAAAAATCCTTCAACAGACTTCCTCTCACATCTCATTTGCCAAAATTACATTAAATGTCAATGGTCACATCAGTCACAGTCAAGGACAATGAAATTACCTATGATTGGTTAAAACCCATCAAAATACATCCCTTCCTTGCTGCGATAAAGCCAAGCTTGCAACCCTGCCTGTGTTCAAAGGAATGAAAAGAACAACCAATGGCATCTGCTCATTTGATGAAGGCAGGATAAAAACTCCAAAGAGCAAAACAAGATGAAAATCCAAGAGATTAGGAATCACAGAAAATGGGTAAGATGTGAAATATGGAACTGGAGTTAAAATGGCAAAGCATGAAATAATTAAAGCCAGCAGCTGCAGCAGTTTTTTAAGGTTATATAGGAAACACAGATATGGCTAACCTGAGACCAGATACTATTGGCAATTTACTAGTGTGGAAATGTTACCATGTGACTGTGTTTAAATAAGTTAACAACATACACCTTCATGGACCATCACACGTCCCTCTCCACTCCCTCAGAAAAGACTCAAACTAGATTTTCCATGTGCCACCACTTCTAAGAACATTATGATACTTAGTGCCAATTTTCATTATTATGAGATGCCTTTACATTGAAAACGGTGCTAAATGGCACTTAAACAGCATTTTTTAAATAAAATTGACATTCACTAGAGTGATCACCAACTGCCACAGAGGCTCCAAACCATGGATCAGACATTTAACTTGGAGCAAAAAAGAAAGAAGCAAAAAGAACAAGAAAGAAAATAAAAACAAATAAAACCATAAAGATAATCGGAACGACATTTGGGAACATATCAACAATAGGTTTATCCGCATAAGCACTGTAGGCATCCAGTGTAGGCTTCGGAAAGTGAATTGTAAAGCTAATGGAGGTTTGGGGATAGGCTGTTTGTGATGGTTGAAAGAACTTTAGGTTTAGAATCAGACAAACTTAGGCTTACTCCCCGGCTTTACTGATCACTAACTTTAGACACATTCTCTAATCTTCGTGATGATCAGTGTACTCGTGCAGCAAGAGGACAATAATGCAGGAGTCTTGGATGATTGGAAAAGATGTAGAGACGAAGTCCAGCACAGTACTGATCATAACAGCCAAGAGTGAGAGCAGTAATGGAAACGGAAGTAGTGTTGGTGGTGGCAGTGCTTGGTGGCAGTGGTTGGTAGCAGTGGTTGTGCACTGCTAGAGGTGCTGGCAGTGCAAGTGTCATAATGCCAGGTTAGCAACCATACAGAGCATCTGTTTACATATCATTGACTATATAGAAGTAATAAACTATTGACTGAAGAGTAGTCTCCCTATATCAATGAGAATCATCCTATCAATAAAATGTTCTCCTTGAGAAATGCCATGAAATAGTAAAGGAAGAGGAGAATAACCTGCACAGCCACTCAGATGGTTCCATCAAAGAGGTGAAAGACCATTTCTATCAAGCAACCCCTATGGAGTGAGGTCACTGAGCAGGTCATGGAAGTATTAATTAAGGCTTAAGAAGCAGCACAAGTTGTGACATGAGGGATGAATTAGAGATATATTTAAACGAGAGAGAAATCTGATATGCAGTGCAGTAGGGGGAATGAAAGAAGAGAGCATGAAACTAAGAAATACTTATTCTTCGAAATAATGCCATTTACAGCAACATGGATGCAACTAGAGATTCTCATACTAAGTGAAGTAAGAGAAAGACAAATACCATATGATATCACTCATATGTGGAATCTAAAATATAACACAAATGAACCCATCTATGAAAGGGAAACAGAATCACAGACATAGAGAATAGACAGGTGGTTGCCAAGGGGCAGGGGTTTTGGGGGAGGAAGGGAGTGGGAGTTTGGTATTAGCAGATGTAAACTATTATATATAGGATGCATAAACAACAAAGTCCTACTGTACAGCACAGGGAACTATATTCAATATCCTGTGATAAATCATAATGGAAAAGAATATATAAAAAGAATGTATGTATATGTGTAACTGAATCACTTTGCTGTACAGCAGAAATGAACATAACACTGTAAATCAACTATACTTTAACAACAAAAAAAGGAAATATTTGTTCTTCTTTTTCAAGCAGATTTTTCTCAAGTCTAAAAGTGATATTCTCCACTAGACTCATTATTACTTTCTCAATAACTTATTAAATTCTCTGCCTCCCAGCTCTGCTTTCCTCACTCCAGTCATTCATTAACAGTTATTAGATGCAAGGTTTACGAAAGCAGAGCTGCTTTTGGCACGCTGTGTAACAAATCACTGTTACCTAAAAGAAGGGGATGGAATAGCATAAAAGGACAAAGCTGTAGAAATACAATTTGTAAAATAATGAGGCGGTGTTCTGCAAAAAACATTGTGCTTAATTTTACAAAAGTATTATGCCAACCTCTCCAAATTTGTATTCTAACATTTGTAACTCAAGTTCCTCATTCTGGTCAAGCTCATTTTCACGAGACTACTTTTACCAAATCCCAGAGTTGCCATCTCGCTCATTCTTGTTTAGTTAATACAATTCTTTTGGTAAATCCTTCCTTTGAGTTCCATCCTCTTCATGGAGCCTCTCTTGGTCACTCCAATCCATGCTGACTTCCTCTTAGTTTATTTTATACTTGGTATCTGTTCTGGCCATTAGACTTTTACCACATATATTTCTTTGCCCTCTTACAATTACTTTTTATTTAAATATGTTCCATATTCTCAAGTAAACGTCTTAGGGAAGGGGTCTATGTCTTAGTATTGCTGGTATCCATCACAGTATGCCTTTCCAAATGGTATAGTGGCGATGACCCTGAACCTAGAAACAAATTTTGATTTAAACTTTTGTACAAGACAAAGAACAGAATAAAGGAAATGGAAATTTATGTTGTAAGAGTCTTAAATCATCCATGAAATGGTAGTCTGTGATAAGTTAAAGATTCATTGTAAACTTTAGAACAAATGCTCAAAAAATAAAACAAGACATATCACTAAAAGACGATGAGTGGAGATAAAATGAAATTTTATCAAATACTGAATTAGTCCAAAAGAAGGGGAGAAAAAAGGAAAATGGGACAGAGAGCAGATGAAACAAATAGAAAACAAATAGTAAGATGTTAAATAAAAACCAAACCATATCAGTAATTATGTTAATATAAATATCCTAAACACTCCAATTTAAATACAGGGATTTTCAGACTGGAGAAAAAAGGAAAACCCAACTATACGTGTCTAGAAGCATCTCACTTTAAATATAAAAACAGATCGATTACGAATAAAGGGAGAGAAAGGGGACGCAAATACTAATCAAAAGAAAGTTGGGGACTTCCCTAGCGGTCTAGTGGTTAAGACTTCTCCGTCCAACGCGGGGTGTGCAGGTTTGGTCCCTGGTCGGCGAGCCAGGAACCCACATGCCTCACGGCCAAAAAACCAAAACATAAAACAGAAGCAATATTGTAACAAATTCAATAAAGACTTTAACGATGGTCCATGTTTTAAAAAAAAAAAAAACTTAAAAAAAACTGCAATGACTACATTAATATCAAAAAAGTAAACTTAAAGCAGGAAATATTACCAGGTATGTCAAAAATTATTATTTTAATGACTAATGTGAATCTCTCTATAGATTCAGTAATTCCCATCCAAAATCTCAATGGGTTTTTTGTCAAAATTGACAGCTGGCTCAAAATTTTCGATGGAAATTGCTGGGTTCTGAGGAAAATATTAACCTTAGATTAGAAGAGAAAATGTTATTAACTAAAACAAAAAGAGGAGATTAGGACAAATGCACAAAAATAAACTGTGGAGCACGGAAAAAATTAGTCATGAATCCCACATGATGGCTGTAGGCAGTGAGGTCATCAACTGAATAAGCAATTGGACAGTAGCCTGAAATTTTTAAAGAGGGGTTAATATGTTGGGATGTCCTCTGAGTAGATGGTAGAATAAGTAGGCTAGGGGCACCTAAAAGGATTTTGAAGTGAAGTCTGAGACCTGGAGTCAGGTTGGAAACATGTATTTGTAGAAGCACCATTTTGGTAATTTATCTCCAGCAATTCTGAGAGGCTAGGGTATTGGATGGTTTAGATGATGGTAAAATTTGGGATTTATAGGAAGATTGTACACTCCCAGGTCCCAGTGGACATGCTATAGTGATCAGAAGTTGGTAGATGATGACAGCAAAGTCAAGGGAGTCTGGAAAGTATATATAGCAGAAGGAATGGGCATCCAAAAGTATTTGTATTTTCTTTTCATGAGCTTGAAGTAGACCGAAAAATGCTAACCTCTATATATGGATCTCTCTCTCTGTCTCTTTCTCTCTCTCTCTCTCACACAAAGACACACATGCACACATGCATAGACAGACGTGAGATTGATTTAAGACTTAATAGATCTAAGAAACCTTACTTTGGAATGGAATCAGCTAGAGAGTCCTATTGCTAGATGTCAAGCCTCTTTATAGGACATACAAGCACATAATATTAGAAATACATAACAATTTGGAGTCCATGGAAATTAACCTTTTATATTTACAAATGAGAATGTTATATTCGAAGAAATTTTCCACCATGCATATAAAGCCATCTATCAACAATACTGGAAGTAAACTGCACCAGTTTTTGGAATCTCTTGGATCTATTCAAAATAATTACTTGTATTTGGGTTTTTTTTAAAACATGAGCAAATAGAATTCTAGCTTGGGATTTGTTTCAGCTTGAGATATAATTCCTTTCACCCTTACAACAATGACAACCAAAAAAAAACAAAAAGAACAAGCAAACTTTTCATAAGTCCATCACAGAGCTAAGGTTTTAGGACAACAATTAACAAGAAATCTAAAGAAAGGCAGGCACTTAAAAGGCATTTGCAGGGAGCCACAGAACTGTAGCCCTACTTACCTAGGGCAGATGTAGCCAGACATACTTAAGAAAAATTCAGACAAAGTTTTCAATGTTAAGGTCAAGTGTGAGATATCAAGAAAATATAGAATCAGTGGGGGCTGAAGATATAATATTTACTTTAAATTCCAAGCTCTTCTCCACTGTCCAGCAATCCCATCCAAAAGAAATAGAAACTTATGTTTACCGCCCTATCTATATGAGATTGTTTATAGCAAGTTTATTCTCAATTGCCAAAAACTAGAAACAACCGGGATGTTTTTCAACACCCAAACAATGGAAGACTATTTAACAATAAAAAGGAACAAACTGTTGATACAACATGATAAGTTTCATATGCATTTTTCTAAGTGAAAGAAGCAGGGATAAACCAAAAGGCTGCATACTGCATGATTCCCTTTATATGACATCTGGAAAAGCCAAAGCTATAGGGACAGAGAAGAGATCAATGTTTGCCAGGATCTGGGTAGGGAGAGAAGTTGACTATAAAACAGCAGTATTGAGACTGTTCTGTAACTTGCTCAAACTTTTACATAGAATACAGGTCACCATTCCAACAAACTCATATTCCACTGAATCATTTTGGAAGATACTGGTGTGATAAAGAGAAAATTGGCTTTGGAGGTCCAAGGTACTCAAGTTAAAATCTCTAGTTCTTGCAGAAATATGACCTTGAGTGAGTTATTAAACATTTCTGAGTCTCAGTTTCCTCATCTATTAAATAAGAGATGTCATCAGGATTGACTGAACAATTGAAGGAAAATACTTAAAAAAATATCGATTCATTTCCTTTCTTTCCCTTGCTTGTTTTGAAAGGTCACTTCTTTTTTTTTTTTTTTTTTTTTTTTTTTTTTTTGCGGTACGCGGGCCTCTCACTGTTGTGGCCTCTCCCGCTGCGGAGCACAGGCTCTGGACGCGCAGGCTCAGCGGCCATGGCTCACGGGCCCAGCCGCTCCGCGGCATGTGGGATCTTCCCGGACCGGGGCACGAACCCGTGTCCCCTGCATCAGCAGGCGGACTCTCAACCACTGCGCCACCAGGGAAGCCCTAAAGGTCACTTCTAATGTCAGCCAATCTTGGCATTATGCGCCATCCCCTCTCCTTTCAGAAATCTAATTTGCTGTTTCCATGCAGTGTGCAAAGCCAGGTAATAACGCACGTGAGAATGCGTCTCATACATTATCACCTATGTTTAGATTGAAGGTCTGAGGGTCTCCTCAATGAATAAATTATGCATTCTTTTCTGGGATTTATGTTTTGTGGAAGCCATCAATGGATTTAGCTGTGAATTTTGCACTTCTGAAGCAAGAAGCAGGGGAAATGAGCAGGAACTGAAAAATCTTGGATATGAAAACTAAGCCCCCAGGAGGCAAAACGACCTCCATTTGTTTACGATCTCAAGCCCACGCTGGCTGAACAAGCTACCACCAAGAGCTTTATTATACAACTGCAGAGCAAGATGATTTTCCCCACATATTTAATAATGACTTGGAAATTTGAAAATGAGAAAGGAAAGTTAAGGGCGATTTCTCACGGTATCCTTGAGTCTCACACAGAGAGGAAAGTAAGTCAGGAGGAAGCTACTGCTGCAGCATAGGTGAGAGTCAGTGAAGAGCTAAACTAGAAAGGAGGGAGTGAGCCAGCACAGGGGCATAACCGACAGGGAACCAGCGGGGAAGCATCCTCAGTGCTGGCACTGCCTTAATCCTGCCTTCGCCTTGATCCCGTGCATGAAAGATGATTCTGGTATTTCAAGTGTTGGCACCCTGAACAGAAATGGAGAAGTTGGGAGGAAGGGTCGAATGATGGAAAAATTGAGGAATTTTTTTCAAGCAGGTTAAGTTTAAGGTACAAGTGGGATGTCCAGGTGGAGATTCCAGAGGACAGTTAGAAATAGAGACTGGGTGCTCTGATGAAGACCTGTGCTTGAGAGATACACGTGAGAGAAATTCCCTTAGATATAGTAGTTGGAGCCCTGGATGCGGTTGAAATCACCAAAACAGAGAGAACAGAGAAACAGTCAAGGGCAGGAAAAGAGAACAGGAAAAGAAGCTCGCAAAGGACAGAGAGCAGAGGTCAGGGCGGAAGCTAAGAGAGGGCAAATTTCAAAAAGGCAGCATTAATCAACAGGATCGAGTACTGTCACATGGCCAGGAGGTGAGGCTAAACCCAGCACCTGTGCTTGTTTCTCTGATTCCATATAAAGCCTAGAGACTGAGGAACGCACTAAAAATGGCCACCCGTGACTCTCATTCTTTGGGTCACTCACTGTAGCGTAATGAGCAGAGGATGAAGCTGTCCCCAAGATGGAACCTGGGTCTCACGCAGAATAGAAAGCTTACTATGCCAACTGCCGAGGTTAAGTGCAAAAGGAAAATCGAGCCAGGCAAGAAGAGGACAAGAAATCTCTGCTTCTTCCACTTTCTAAGAGAACTTTATACAGCATTTCACCCGAGAGTTTGTTACCACCTCTTGGGTAGATGTGGAAAAAAGCATCAGATATGACTAATTTGATTCAACAGATGTTATTGTTTACCCACTAAATGCAAGGCTGTATACTGGGTTCTAAAGCAGCAGTTCTCAAACTTTAGCTGGCCTCAGAATCACTCGGAGGTCTTGTGAAAACACAGATGGCTGGGTCCCACCTCCAGAACTTCTGTTTCAGTAGGTCTGGGTTGGGACCTGAGAATAATGATTCCTAACCAGTTCCCAGGTGCTGCTGCTGCTGCTGCAGGTCCACGAACCATACTTGAGAATGATGGACCTAATGGCTCATCATCAGCGGAGGTGCATTTTTTTTTTTTTTTTTTTGTGGTACGCGGGCCTCTCACTGTCGTGGCCTCTCCCGTTGCGGTGCACAGGCTCCAGACGCGCAGGCTCAGCGGCCATGGCTCACGGGCCCAGCCGCTCCGCGGCATGTGGGATCCTCCTGGACCGGGGCACGAACCCGTGTCCCCTGCATCGGCAGGCGGACTCTCAACCGCTGTGCCACCAGGGAAGTCCCGGAGGTGCATTTTTAATTCAGAAAGAAAGGTAAAGAAAAAATTTTGCCATATATCATGATGGTGAGATGGATCCATTTCAAACTTAGTAAGCTCAACATTCTTGAAATGAACATCAAAATCGACTTTCTTCATCAGAGTTCACATAATTTTCACTTTAGAGAGAAGGGCTGGAAAAGAAATCCACTCATATCACATACAGATGAAAAGCCACTCATATTACCTACAGATGAAAATGCACTCATATCACCTATAAACTAAAAAAATAAAACAAATAAATTGCACCTAAATCTCCTTATCTCACACTTCCTGGATCTCCAGAAAGAAATGAAAAGATCTCTACTTTGTTGGTTAATTCTTTTTCTCCCAATTCAGTATAACCAGATCTAATTTACTGAACTATTTCTCACATTTTTACTCAGCCTTTTTGTCTAACTCACTTTGGATAGTGAATTTCTTGAGAGCAAGGATCTCATTTATTTAACGTTATCCACCTAGTAGCAGGCACAGGATGTAGCCCAATCTGTAACTGAAGAAGGAAGGAAGAAAGAAAAGAGGAAAGGAAGGAAGGAAGGAAAGGAAGAAGGAACGAAGGAACGAAGGAAGGAAGCAGAGAAGGAAGCAGGGAAAGGAGGTGGGGGGAAGAGGGAGGGAGAGAAGAAAGGAAGAAGGGAGGCAAAGAAGAAAGTGTAGAAGGGAGGGAAGGCAGAAAAACAGGAAACAGGAAGGAAGGAAAGAAAGAAAGAATAGAAGGAGGAAGGAATCTGATTTAGTTCCTGGACTCTCTCCTCCAGTTACCGTGGCTGACTAGGCAGTTCATCCTCGACACTGTTCTTCTCTCCCTGATCATCAGGCCTTGCCATTGGACATTTCTCCTCTGGGCTGGTCTGTTTTCATCCTTCAGCTTTTACTTGGCCTCTCCATCTTCCTTTCTCCAGTGTGACACCTGTTCTTGGCATAAGCTCTCTCCCAGCCCACCCCTGCTTGGTGGTTTTGTCATTTAACAACCCTAGTCAATACCAATTCCATACTTGGAATTGCCCATCACTCAGGCCCAAATCCCAGTTATCTTTAAGTTCTCCATCCCCTCTATGGCATATTCCCAGGCACTCTCCAAAGCCTCTTAATTCTTCTTTCACGTTATTTCTCATTGGTTTCTTCTTTCCCAGCCTCGTTAGTACTACATTTATGCCTAGACTGTTCAAACAACCTTGTAACTGGGCTCTCTATTCCACTACTTCCCTCCTCCAACTAACCCTGCACACTATTGCCACATTAATCATCCTTAAATACCATTTTCATTATCATAGTAGCAGTTATTCTTTATTAAGCACTTAATATGTGTCCAATTAATGCTAGACATTTTCTATGTATTAAGTCATTTCATGATCACCTCATGAGATGTGTTTTATTATTCCCATTTTAGAGATGAGGTAACTAAGGCTTACACATCCATAAAGACTTGCTTAAAGCACTGTTTAAGGCCTTCCACAATTTAACCTGCATTCCTAATACTTTCTCTCACTCTTCTCTTCAAAACCTCTGTTCCAGTCAAACTGGTCTACTGATGCTTCCAGACATCCCCTCACCTCCCCACCTCTATTATCGAGTGCATCTCACAGAGCCAACACAGACTGCCAGCCACCCAAGTGCAGGGCCTGTTGAAGATTCACAAGCCCAATCCTACTGTATAAAACATATTCTGCTTCCAAGAAAGCTCTGAGCACTACTGACCCATGGAACTAGACCACTTGTAGCCATTCAAACAAAACCAGCTCAGGCTCAGTGAGTAACGTTCTCCTATTCCTTGGCTGCTGAAGCTTCTCAGTTCCTGGTTCCTGCTTCTGAGCATTCCTGACTCTCGGGAGGATGATTCAATAAATCCTATGAATATATTATATTTGCACCATCATCTGGGCTGAATGGCCATCCAGCTCGCCAAGCATTCAAACAGGCAGAAACTCAAAAAATATAGCAATATACTTTTGATTGATAGATAGATAGATGATAGGATATAGAGATATGTAGATGATAGATGATATGGGGCAGAGGGATAGATAGATAGATAGATAGATAGATAGATAGATAGATAATAGATAAATAGATAGATTAGCTAGATAGAGATATAGAGAGATATACATAGGTAGACAGATAAAGTATTAGTGCTCTCCAGGGAAACAGAACATTTATGTGTGTGTGTGTGTGTGTGTGTGTGTGTGTGTATATATATGTATATATATAAAGGAGATTTATTATGAGAAAATGGCTAATGTGATTGATTATGGAGGCTGAGAAGTCCCAAGATCTGCTGTCTGCAATCTGGAGACCCAGGACAGCTAGTGGTGTAATTCAGTCTAAGTCTCCCTTGAGAACCAGGGGAGTCACCGGTGTAAATCTCAGTTGGGAGAGTAGGAGAACATGAGAAAAAATGTCCCAGCTTAAACAGTGAAGCAGGAAAAAAGGGGTGAATTCTTCCTTCCTCCTCCTTTTGTTCTATTCATGCCCTCAGTGGACTGGATGAGGACGCCACCCACATTTGGGAGGGTAATCTACTTTCCTGAGCCCATCAATTCAAATGCTAATCTCTCCGGAAACACCCTCACTGACACACCCAGAAATAAGGTTTCATCTGGGCACCAGATGGCCAGTCAACTTGATATATTAAAGTAACCATCACAGATAGATAAAGTATATAATCCCTTCTTTTTAAAAAATTATTTATTTATTTATTTTTGTACAACTTGGGGAATATAGCAAATATTTTATAATATATTTAATAATAGTTATAAGTGAAGTATAACCTTAAAAAATTTTGAATCACTACATTGTACCCCTGTAACTTATATAATATAGTACATCAACTATACTTCAAGAAAATTAAAAAAAAACAAAAACAGAAAACCAAAACTAAAAAAAGAACAGAACAAAACAAAAAATAATAAAAAATAAAAGGCCCTCAATAAATATTTGTGAGGATTGTTCACAGAGGGGAAGATGACTATAAAGTAATAAGAAGGAATAAAGCCTTATTTATTTTTGGCTGTGTTGGGTCTTCGTTGCTGCACGTGGGCTTTCTCTAGTTGCGGCGAGAGGGGGTTACTCTTCGTTGTGGTGCACGGGCTTCTCATTGCGGTGGCTTCTCTTGTTGCAGAGCGTGGGCTCTAGGCACGGGGGCTTCAGTAGTTGTGGCACACAGGCTCAGTAGTTGTGGCTTATCTTAATTCAAATGTATGTACGGTATGAGGTTTTCAATTATATGGAAATGAGTGAGACTCTTAAGAATAACATCCCTGTCTTTTTCAATTTTTCAGTCAGTGTGCATTTAACCTGTTCCAGTTCCACTGTTCACCTGGTGGCGTATAACCAAAGTGTAGCTATGATTTCTTGTAACAAGGAAGAGCTTCTGTAAGATTGTCTGGCCATTTGAAACCTGCTTAGTGTACAGACTGGAACAGATGTCCAGGTATCAAAGGATGGTGACGAGACATGTGCCTGTCCTATTTCATGCCTGTTGGTAGGAGACGTTTTTTAAGTAGATAATAAAGGGAAATAGGAAATAGAAGGGGAAAATAGAGGTAAGCACAAATGATTCAAATTTCCTCAGAAAACAATGGAGTTTTCTTAAGGATCTGCCTGGTTTCAAGATAAAGCTGAGCTTTGCATGTCACACTCTCCCCAGGCCATAACCACCAGTGTATTCCCATATTTTCTTTATACGCCCATGTGGCAAAGTGTTACCGTTTCAAGATATAATGCTGACAAAATAATTGGTGGTGATGCACCCTATCCTGAGCATGAGACAGCTGTGCAAACCTTCAGACAGACCCAAGGGACACTCAGGGCTTCAGTGTTTCCGAGCAAACCAGGACACTCTTTAATCAACCCCAGGAAGCCAACACCCACCCTCTTCGACATCGTGCTCCCAGGAAAACCACAGACAGATCCGTGTCAGGAACATGCTAGCCAAGGTCCATGGTGAATAAATGGAGAAAAGCAAGAGAAAGCCCTGATGAAATAGCAATGGGGAACTGGCCGCCAAATACAACTGCCCCTTTCTTAAAGGGTGTTTGTGCAGGTGTGAGGTCAGCCAGTTCTGAAAGGGGGACTTCCCTTGGGCCCACCCTGGCCACATACAGTTTGGCCTTGATGCACCATGGCTTAGCCAAAACCAGGCATGGTGGGGAAGCCTACTTCGTTACCTTAAAATTAAGATTTCCCCACTGTGTGTAACATCGTTCCATGTTTTGTTTAGTTTGTTTCTTACTTTGCGATACTTGGAGAAAAAAGAAAACTGAGGTTTTTTTGTTTTTGGGGATTTTTTTGCTTTTTCTCTCACCTTTGTTGTTTATAGAATGAAGCCTTTGAAAGTTACCAAGGCAACAGAAATGCAAGCAAATAGAGAATGGTGTGTAGTGAAGCTAAAACAAATCCAATCAATCATTGATTTGGCAACTCCTACATTCAAGGCACACAATAAATGGACACTTAGAATGATGGAACCAAAAAAATATACCAATTAGGACCTTTTCTCAATTACGTATTTTTTGAAATTTATTCTACCACCTAGAAATCAAATAATGACAACTAAAACTTTTAAAAGGACATATCTTCTTTAAAATTAACATTCCAATGAAAATTAAAATAAAGATGTTCCAGAAAAAAAAAAAAATTCCATACACTATTTCTATCTTCTGTTTGCCCCATCCAGATCCACTTTTCATCCTTCTTTCTTCTACTCTGTGCCCTAAGACACTGGTCTCTAAGGGGTCTAATTATAATTTGGAATCTTTTGTCCATTGGCTTCTGGTTGTGTCTGGCCTATGGAAGTCTCTGGCAGGAAACTGGAGGGAGAAGAACAAGGTTGGGATATTTATTGCATAGAAATCTTCCTATAGAGTCAACTAGGACTAGCGCTGTCCCTTGACCAACTCCTCTTAAGTTGACCCTACCCATATAACTCTTTTCTGGGTTCCAGTAACTCCAGTAACTTCCAGTTCCCTCGCCCCTCAGCCCTATGTGTCTACTGGGCTTGTAGTTTCCCTGCCGTCTGCTCATAGCTTTGCAAATACAGTTGACCCTTGAGCAACGCAGGTTTGAACTGCACAGGTCCACTTATATGCAGATTGCTCCTAACCTCCCTAGGTCGTTCAAAGGTCCACTGTACTCTCTTAATTAAACTCTCTTCAAATTGCCCTGTCTGCTTCTGCTAGGAACATGGCTAATGCATATCTCAAGCCTGCTAACAGACGATATGGATCACAGGGAGGAGAAGGAACGAGTGGAGATGGGAAGACAGAAAGTATGGAAGACAAAGCAAGAAATGTGTGCTGTGATCCTTATCTTGGACTAGATAGAAGAGTATGAGTCCAGAAGCCAGACATAAGAATTAGTCTTGAGCAGAGTCATCATCTTCTTGGACTGCAGGAAAAGAGGCTACAGTAGTTGCAGATATAAGTCTATTTGTCAGTGTGGGCAGAACATTAATTTATACCTTATAGTCATGATTGTCTTAGTGAAGTAGGAGTTGAAGTCATTTGCTAAGAGCAAACGAGATAGGAGGAAGGTAAAGGACTTGAGGATTGTAAAGAAAGTTTGGAATTGCCACTGCAGAAAGGGAAAGAGTTTTCTGATAAGGTGCATGTAAACTGGAGTAACAGAAAAGCCCAGGTGATTCTGCAGACCATGATTCTGTCATGGTACCAAGCACTGTGGTGATTTTTCTCCAGCAGCAATCAGAAGTCCTGATATAAGTGTAGAAAAAGGGGATGACAAAAATGATCCAAGGGGCAGTTGCAAGGCAGGTAAGAGGAAACAGCTGAGATGTGAGCACAATGATTTAAAAGAGTAGTGGTTCTGGCGCTAAACAGAAAGTCAGTATAACTCTTTCCAGCCATGTCACCAGAGGCAAGGTATCTTACCTTTCTCAGTCATAGTTTCTTCATCTATAAATTAAAGATAATGGAAGTATCTAACCATAGAGCTTTTTATTTAAAGAATGACATATCATCTATGTAAAGTGGTCAGTAACATACCTACCACCTAAACATGCTAATAAATGTCATCTTTTGATACTACTAATAAAGTATTGAGAATGATAGAAAAAAATACTAGTTAAATAATGCGATGGAGGTCTAGGCTAGATGGGGAAGAAGTCAAACCATGAAGGAGGCTTATGGACCAAGAGAGTAAAAGGAAATGAGATATTTGAGATCATAGTGAGGTCCGATCCCAGTGTACTTGGGGTAAGTGGAAGGACTACAGGCATAGAGAGTTGTGGGTAGAGGACAGTTAGTGGAGTTTACGATTTCAGAGGCAATGCAGAGCTGCTCCAGGCTAGTGTTGTCAAACATGTAAGACACATTGCTCCCCTCCGCAGCCTGAAGAGGGCAAGCAACCATTATAGCACACAATCCTGTGGAAGATGGGAGAGGACAGTGAGCCAGGTGACAACGCCCTTAACTAATAAAGGAGAATTCCCGAAATTGAGACAATTGTGGTCAGCTTGGCAAAGGGAGGGAAGAAATTGTTGATGGCATATTTGTGCCCTGTGAGATGAGGGGACAGCTGTCTCTACTCAAGAGAGCTGCAGGAAGACAGCATCCTTATGAGAAGAGCTAAGTTTCAGTTAAAATGGAAAGTGAAGTAATCCTGAACATTAGACCATAAAGTGTTTTCTTGATGAAGCAATATATGATTAAATGTCAACTTAGTTTCTAAAATAGATGTGTTTTAATTCACAGTAAAATAAAAAGTATGCTTCATTTTTTTCAATGGGAACAGTTAAAATGTACGTATGATAAAATATTTAAATATGTATAGGTAATAATGAATAATCTCTATTATTAATATATGTATGTAAATTTCTGTTTTTCTCTTTCTTGGCTGGAGAATCCAATGTAAAATTGTATTTTAATGAAATTTATAATATGAACTTTAAAAGTACGCTGACACAAGCAAAACATTTTACTTGAAGGCATCTCTTTATCCCATACCGTTCAAAAATAAGCAAATTCTAAACTCAAAAAATGAACCTCTTTGCAAAACAGAAACAGAGTCACAGACGTAGAAGACAAACTTATGGTTACCGGGGGGAAGTGTGGGGAGGGGACAGGAATAAATTGAGAGACTGGGATTGACATTACACATGACTATATATAAAATAGATAACTAATAAGGACCTACTGTATAGCACAGGGAACACTACTCAATACTCTGCAATGGCCTATATGGGAAAAGAATCTAAAAAAGAGTTGATATATGTGTACGTATAACTGATTCACTTTGCTGTACCAAAGAAGCTAACGTAACATTTTAAATCAACTATACTCCAATTAAAAAAAATTTTTTTAAAAGATGACGAAAAAGAACCAAAAGAATTATGAAATATTTTAAAGGGGGCTAATAAGTTTTAAAATGTAGCCAGGTTAAGCCAAGTTAAACAAAGATGTTAGGAAGAATTCTGTAAAGATGTAAAGACAAAGAAAAGCTTGTTAATCATGTCGTTCTACCAGGAATGGTGAGCAAGAGAGCAGCAAAGAGAAGAGGGATGTAGGAGTTAGCTTGGGGGTGAGAAGAGTAGGAAGTGGGAAGATAGGGGCCTGGAGAGGCTGCATTGTAGGTGACATGATGACAGAGATGAGAACCAATGTTGGGGCTGGCAGGACTCAAGTGTTCATTGGTGGCAGGCAGAGTCTTCCAGAGGACAAGAGGCCTAATGAATTCATAGAGTGTGGCCCGGCTAATAGACAACACATTTTATTTGTTCTGGAATCCATTCAAAACCCTGGTGAGGCGTTATTTTGGTGGCCCTAAGGAGGGACACTGGAGATTGTAGTAAGAGCGAGAAACCACCACGCATGAAGGCAGACTCTGCACAGCTAGTGGATATAGCTTCACGGACCATCACCTTCTAGAATTCACTGTGGCTGCAGTGATATGGAGGTCTGAGATTCACATCACGGCCCTAGAAAGTGTCTAAAGGGACAGGAAACCCTGGGCTCCAAAGAGGATGCCTCTGGCCACAGGTTAAACAGAGGAGATTAAAAACAAAGATCAACTTTCAATGCCTTTCAAATCTCTACGAAAAACAAGGAAAAGCGTTTTTTTAAAGGCATAAATCTACAAGAACAAAAAAATAGAAATATATAACTCTCCTCCCCATCCCCCCAAAAGAAACCAGAAGACTGGCCGCTTCTCAGGCAGTGGCATAAGAATGTCTTAAAGGAACACCAGGCTCAGCTGAGGACCAGAGTCCTACGTAGGGATTACGGGAAAGTAAACATACTGAACAGCGAGACTCACTGTTCCGTCCCTTATTTGACTCCTAGAATAAAAACAGTCAGCTTATAAGCCCCCAACAGAAGATGAAACGACTCTTTTCTGGACAAACTGACCAGCCCAGTGAAACAGCCTGCCCCAGTCATCCTACAGTGAACACACCAGTCGACAAGCCTCGCACAGAGGTTACCTTTTAAAATTTCACTCCCAAATATTAAATACCGCCATGGATCATCAGATATTTGAGGAAAGCCAGAGACCAAAACAAACAGAAGGTCCTGAAGGAAAGAGAAGAAAAAAAGTTTTTTCAATTATGATTAATTGTGCGATGTACAGTCTGTGCCACTTATGGTAGCTCTGTCTGAAAATGGTGTAAGTAGGTAGAGGTGAAGTCTGGGCCTTATGGAAGCCACTAGCTTCCCCACAGCCACAGGAGGAAGGGATAGGCCCAATATCTAACCCTATGTAGCATGGGCACAAACCAATCTTCACCTACTCCAGCACCTGATTGATAGTTTGGTTGAATAAAGAATTCTTGGTTGAAATAGATTTTCCCCAAGAATTTTAAAGGCTGTGTTCCATTTCCTTCTAGCATGCAGGATTGTTCTCTAAAAGACTGGTGTATTTTGATTCTTTGTATAAGTTTTAACTTTTTAGATAGTTTTAGGATCTTTGTTCCTGACGCTATTAAATTTTCTAGATTCTGAGTTATCCTCTCTCTTGGGGTACTCCTTTATTTTGGCAGACGGCATTACTCAGCAGCTTGGGAGGTAAATTACCCAACATACTTCATGTCTGAAAATATCTTTATTTTAGTTCCTAGTTTGGTATTTTGGCTAGGTATAGAATTCTAGGTAAAAATTATTTTCTCTCAGAATTTTGAAGGAATTGATTCATGGCCTCATCACTTCCAGAGTTGCCACTGAGAAGGCCATTGTTGTTCTGATTTCTATTCCTTGATGTGATTCCTTCGTATTTTCCCTTGGAAAATGTTTTGGTTCTTTTTATCCTGGGAGTTCTTGAATTTCATAATGAGATGCTAAGGGGTGACTGTTTTAAAAGGTATTTATTATGTTGAATGCTTGGTAGTCCCTTTCAACCTGGAAACTCATGATCTGTAGTTTTGTGAATATTTTGTATTACTAATAAATTAATTCTTCTTTCTGGGTACCAACATATTTGGATATTGAACATACTGATCCTTCAACTTTCATAGTTTTTTAGCTTCTGTTTTTTAATCTCTTTGTTTATATAGAAGATGGAATTTACATAAAGCAGGATGTCAATGATACTCTCCGGAGCTGTTCAGTTTGGGAACTGGTTGCAATCACAGCAAACATGAAAAGATAAGCACGTAGCAGTTTAGGTTTGCACAAGCCTGCTAAATGATATTCAGTATCATACGTTTGGGAAAGAGCCAGACGGCAATCTGCCACTTAATAAATAAGTTCAATTATCATAAACATAATGCTGTGGATCTATGCCTGCTGACTATTTCAACATATATGTGCTGATCATATTTTCCCCTTTTTACAGTCTATCAATTCTAAATAAATGTGGAAAGAGTGTGTAAGCAAAGGTTTTAGATGCTTCAAAGAATTACCCATTCTGGATTTTAAAACATCACCCAAACTGTTATCTATAATTCACTAGTAAAAGCGTATGCTATGATCTCTTTGTGTGGGGTAGGGATAAAAGAATGAAGTATAATGTAGGATTCACTGGACTGCATTTCAGAGGAAACCTCTCTGGGCTTGATGGCTAAGTTAGCCAATCTGAAATTTGAAACCACAAAGCAAGGCACACACCAATTAAAATTCAAAAGAAAAGCAAATATTTCATCAGAAAATTTCAAAACATCAAAAGATATTACAAACTGAATATCAGGATATTCAAAGGCCTCTCAACTAGATAAGAATTTAGAATATGACAGTTATTTTAAACAGCGTTCACGTACCACCACGTTTATGCATTTTTCCATTATTAAAATCTCCTAAATGTATCTTGCCTATTTCACCCTCTCCACCTTTTCATAAATCCTACCCTTCACCTGACGTATCTTCCCTCCCACCCAGATCCTACCCAACCTTCAGAGCCAAGTGAAAAATTTCAGTATCTCCACCTAGCCCCTTCCTGATCTCCCTGTCCCATAATTTTTGCTCTTATATCCTGTAGCATCATTTATTTGGGTATTAAGGCATATCTAATGAAGTAGAAGGTCTTCTTTCTTCAAGTAGGTTTTAAGCTTCTTAAGAGCACAGACCTGACCTTGGCCTCCATGCATCCAACAGTACTTAGCTGAGTGCTGGAACAGAGTAGGCACTCAGTAGATCTTCACCAGTTATTTTTTTATGTGGTAAAAGGAATGTTCCCTTCTTTGCATCCGGGGAAAGTATTGCTTTAATTCGGATATTGTGAACAACCATCGATTATTTAAAACCTTGGCTAAAGTAGCTCTGACCGGAAAAGAAACAGAAAACTCCATAACCTTATTTTTACATACATTTACATCGTTTTTCGATGATAGCATTTTATAACAATATAAAAAGTGTCTACAGCATGGCTATAGTTTTTCCAACTACAGAAGCAGCATTTGAAACTTCATCTTGACGCACTTCTTGTTTTCTGTGATGTTACACTCTCTTAGCTTTCCTCCTACCCCTCTAGGTTATTCCTCTTCTGTTTTTGTTAGGAGCTCTTCATCCACTTGACCTTGAAAAGTGGGAGTTCCTCTAGGGTGATTTTTAAATTCATTTTTACTCCACACTACTTTCTAGGCCACCTTTTACCTAAGCCCATGGTCTCATATACCATGACCTTTCTAAAATTTACCTCTGCGGCCCAGACATCTTTTCTGAGCTTGAAAATCACACATCCAACTAGCTCCACTGTTTGCATGCCTCACAAGCACTTCAGTTTAACTTACCCTAAATTGAACTAAGATCTACTCTTCTCAAAATAAAAGAAGCTCAGTGAATGACCTTACCATCCTCCCAGTACTATAAGCCAGGAACTCTGTGATTATACTTGAATCTCTCTATCATTCAGTCTCCCACAACCAATCTGTTGTCAGATCCTCTTTTCCATAACTAACCCGATGCACACTTTCATCTCTTCTGCCATCATACAGTCAATCTATTTTTATCTTTTACCTGAATTGCTGCCATAGCCTTGTAGCTGGTATTTCTGGAGCCAAACCTGCCACCTTCCAATCTATCCTCTACGCAACAGCCAATATAACCTTTTTTACACAAATATGATATTACTTACAGGTTGAAAACCTGCCACTGCTTTCTAACCAGACTTAGAGTAATATCTGTAGTGAATGCCATTGTGTGCACCGAGGTTTTCCCACTCAGGACCAAGGTGTGCATTCCCCCAGCTTCTGGTATGTAGCAGCTGATAGCTCTCAGCTGAATCCCTCTCCAGGATTTGCCCTCAGGGAAAGAAAGCTACCTCAACCATGATCACACACCCTTTCTCAGGGAAGTGACCATTCAACCAGTGGTCAACTGGCACTTGAGAAATTATAAAGACCTAGCCTTCTTACCTAAACTTGTAACAACTCTGAAGGGCTCTCGCAGCTCCCTCTAGGATGGACTGATAAGTTTCCTGTGACTGTATTATAGTCCAACTTACCTCTC